>NC_067403.1:203961920-204600670 GCF_016432865.1 Antechinus flavipes
CCACATGGTGACAAAGAATCTTCTGGTTCCTGCAGAACTGGAGAAACTCATGACTCAGTATGCACTGTAGCAGAAATGAGTTTATATAGAAAAGGATTGCTTTGCCCTGTCTTTCCCTTTCTTACAATGAGCCAGGCAAAATCTGATGTGAACTTCTAGGTAGAAGGAGCCCTATTCCCCAGCCTGCTGTTATGCTCTCATGAGCCAATGTATATTTTTCTTTTGTATTTGTTCTTTCTGAATATTAAGTAAATGAATATTCTGATATGGGAGAATCCAAAAAACTGGTGAAACCAGGAGATTCATCAAAGCTATGAGATGTCCAACCAACAACTCAAGTCAGCAGTAGTAACAGCCAAATTTAGTGAGAAGCTATTACAGTACATGAGGGACCTGCTTAATCGATCCCAGTAGTTAATCTCTCCATCAGATGAATCACTGAACCTGTATAACCATGTAAAAGAATGACTCATCCATAACCAAGACTAGAAATTAAATTAATAGAGATTTAATAGAGAAGGAAAAAGATTACCAAGGCCGTCCCTGAGGCATACATATGTCTTAGTACTTTTGTGATTCAACTTTAAACCCATTCTTCCCAGGGATTTTATAATTGTGGAGGGGAGCGGGATATTATAATACAATGAAAGGGAGGAAGGAGGAAAATATTTTGTACCAACCACATTAAACTTGAATCTATTTTCCCCAGGACTTGAATCTATTCTTCCAGATATACAAGGTACACAAGGGGAGAATGTGCTCTTGGTTTAGGGTATGTTTTGGTAACATCTCTCCTTGCTATACCTTCTCAGTAAATATCTCTTTGTAAATATATATATGTATGTATAACATATCTACCAAATGGTCAATATTGTGGGTGGAGCACACAAACTGGGGGCATAGAATCTCTCAGGATTATTGCCAAAGTGGAAGAGGAAGTGCTTTGGTAAAGCTTGGTCAAAAGAAGGAAATGGGGGGAGGGTAGGCTAAAAAACAGAAACTTTGAAATATAAAAGCCTTCAGATACAAAATATACCCTAGAAAAGGTCTGAGATTTTAATAGCTAAATTGCATCTGAAGAGATTAGCTAGACCCAACTTCTTAAACTGTGGTTCCTGATCCATCTCTTAACTAAATGTGGGAATCATGAAATTATGATTTGTTATAAATAAATATTTGATTTGTACATCTATTTTATACGCCTATATACCCGTTGTCATATAAAAGTTTATATGGTTAAGTAATTGGTTTAGAAAGTATCTGAGACTGGATTTGAACTCAGGTCTTCCTAACTTCAGATGCTAATAGCCAGTGAATATAAGAAAGTGTGTATAATATAACATATTATACATATATAATATTATATATATAATATATTATAATAAAAATATAATATAAGTGGTCTTTCTGCCACTGGGCTGCTGCTGTACAACTCGGCCTGCCATTGTACTTGAGCTTGGGCTCTTCTCAGAAAACGGATGACTGCTGAACAGTCATCCCCTGGACTCCGAGGACCTCATATTTGACGAGTAGTTACAATCTTTTCCAACATTCAGTTACTAGCTTGGCTGCATGATACTGTGGCTTCTTCAGCTGTAGTGTTACAATGTACTTTGAACTAGGGCAATTATTTTTAGTTTAGGATTGGCTGGATCTGTTTCTTTTTGACTCGTTCAGAATCTTAGCTCTGAGGTTTATTATTTCCAAGCAGGATATGAAAGAGATCTAGCTTATACTATTTTGACAATCCTTTTTGGCTCAATTCCCTTTCCTCACTAAGGCACTCTACCTTGCTTTTGGGTTATCAGTCTCAATTCAGTTAATTATATTTCTCATCCTTTTTGGGGGGATCTTTTGCAAATGACTGATTAGGAGCAATGGTATGGATACATTCTGTGTCCTGTAGGCAAGTTATTGTCTAACTCAAGGCTTCTTAAACTTTCTCCATTTGCAACCCCTTTTCACCTGAGAAACTTTTACATGACAACGGGTATATAGGGGTATAAAACAGATGTACAAATCAAATGATGAGATGCAAATTAAGACAACTCTGAGATACCACTACACACCTCTGATTGGTTAGAATGGCAGGGAAAGATAATGCTGAATGTTGGAGGGGATGTGGGAAAACTGGGACACTGATACATTGTTGATGGAACTGTGAACACATCCAGCCATTCTGGAGAGCAATTTGGAACTATGCTCCAAAAGTTATTCAACTGTGCATACCCTTTGATCCAGCACTGTTACTATTGGGCTTATATCCCAAAGGGATCTTAAAGAAGGGAAAGGGACCTGTATGCGCAAGAATGTTTGTGGTAGTCCTTTTTGTAGTGGCCAGAAATTGGAAACTGAGTGGATGCCCAGCAATTGGAGAATGGCTAGGTAAATTGTGGTATATGAATGCTATGGAATACTATTGCTCTATATGAAATGACAACAGGATGATTTCAGAAATGATGCTGAGTGAAATGAGCAGGGCCAGGAGATCATTATATACTTCAACAATAATATTATATGATGATCATTTCTGAAGGACATGGCCCTTTTCAACAATGAGATGAACTAAATCATTTCCAATAGAGAAGTAACGAATTGAATCAGCCATACCCAGCAAAAGAACTCTGGGAAATGAATATGAACCACTACATAGAATTCCCAATCTTTCTATTTTTGTCTGCCTGCATTTTTAACTTCCTTCACAGGTTAATTGTACACTATTCCAAAGTCCGATTCTTTTTATACAACAAAATAACTGTATGGACATGTATACATATATTGTATTTAACATACACTTTAACATATTTCACATGTACTGGTCAACCTGCCATCTGGAGGAGGGGGTGCGGGGAAGGAAGGGAAAAATTGGAACAAAAGGTTTTGCAATTGTCAATGCTGAAAAATTACCCATGCATATATCTTATAAACAAAAAGCTATAATAAAAAAAATTTTTAAATAAAAAAATTATCTTTGTATATGTTTGGATATTAGAAAGGGAAAGGGAGAGAGAGAAAGAGAAATAAAGAAAGAGAGAGAAGGAGGAGGAAGAGGAGGAGAAGGAAGAAGAAGAGAGAGAGGGAGAGAGAGAGTCAGACACAACTGAAAGACTGAATAAGTTCCAGTAGTATCTCATATTTTCTAGTAGCCAAGCCTAGTGAGGAACCAGTACAATAGATGAATGACCAGTTGGATCCAGTCCAACAGCAGAATGACCTAGCCATTGGAAACACATCATCTTATGAGATATAACCTATTTGAGCTGTCCATACAGCAGATATGCTAAACCTTGTGAGGAGTCAACTCTGCTGAGCAATAGAACATGCCCTAGAGGGAATTCTGTAGGGCCCTCTGGCTAAAAGAAGGACACCATCCCTCAGTTCCAGACTTGTGATTTAACTAACCATGTGTTCCTTACAATCGTATCTCATCAATGTGGTACTTGAAGTTCATGCTTATTCTTCCCCACATGAAATATATGTGAAGGTTTGAAGGATAATGTTTTGCAATTATTCTTCTTACCATGCCGTTTAAATAAAAGCTAGTCCTAAAGAAATGAATACTGGTGGATTGTTAAAGAGAAATATACTGGAAGGGGCTGGGAAGTTAGTGTTAGGAAATTAATCACCCTCACAATTATCCCTAGAATCTTAAAAGCAGGAATGACCACCCATCGGCAGAATCAACCTGCCATTGTGAACAGAGATTGAGCAAATAAGCCCAAAGTCAAGTGCAATACCTAGAACCCAAAGCAGAGCAATAGTCAACTTTCTTTTGGGAAACAAGCTGAGTAGTATGAGTAGGAGATGGGAGAACAAATTTAGAGCAGGTACTATATTTTTTGAATCTGTGAACCATCTTTCCTTAGTTTCTTTGGTCTTTATTTTTTAAAGCTGTCCTCAAATATTTATTCTTCCAGACTACCCACCTCCAAGGGATTGAACACTGTCTATAAGAATTTCCAATATTAGTTTTGTTAACTTGTCCATCCAAGTTCTTTCAGAGCCCCTGTATAACATTTAGAAGTCAGGACTTTCAGCATGGTCCTGGGAGGCCCTTCCCACTGTGAAATTGATCTTGGACAGCTGAATGTCTCTCCCCTCTGGTCACCCTGGTGTTAAGCTCTTAATATTATGGGGGAATATAGAATATATTTTGGTACTGCCTCTCTAAATCCACTCTGAAGCAAGATCATTGCTCAGATCTCATAATGCTGCAGGAATATCCTCACCAGCACCAATGCACTTAATCCCTTAATGTCTTGTAACTAAAACAGAGACTAGTCTAGATTCAAATGGTCTTGATGAGTGGAAACCCTAAGCCATTACTTTCTTTGCTTTTTTTCTGGGGTTCTGTGAGGGAATAAAGAGCCAGAGAATATAAGAAGGAATCTTATCTCTTTTTTTAGAGGTCAGATTTCCCCAGGTCTGAACTTAACCCAACTTGACTCAGAGCTGGAGCCCTTTAGTGAAAGAAAGGTAATTAGGTCCCTTGGGTCTACACTGTTATGTGAAAAATGATTATCTCTAGGATCTTATATTTCTAGCTAGAAGGGAACTTTAGTACAACCTCCTTGTTTCCCAAATAAAATTAAAGCAGTGGATAGAATGTCACTCTTCCTAATTATTTTCCTAACTTTAAATATAGCCTCAGATACTTCCTATGTGTGTGACCCTGGGCAAACCACTTAATCCTGTTTGCCTCAATTTCTCAGTTCCTGTAAAATGACCTAGAGAAGGAAAGGGCAAACCCTTCCAGTATATTAGCCAAGAAAACCCCAAATGGAGTCACAAAGAATTGTACATGACTGAAGTGACTAAACAAAAGCAACATTACTAGCTGTGTGATCCTGTGTCATTTTACCCTGTTCGCCTCAGTTTCTTCATCTGTAAAATGAGCTAGGGAAGAAAATACAAACTATCCCAGTATTTTTGCCAAGAAAACCCCAAATGTGATCAACATTCTGATCAAGAATAATCAGACATGACTCACCAATAGCAACTGTATAGTCAATGTTCTTTTCACTGAACCACACTGCCTCTAAGTTCCCTCAACCTCTATATCATAGAAATTATATTCTTACTCATTCAAATAATTAGCTACATAACCCAACTCAAAGTTTGGCACAACTCTAACTATTCATAATTTTCAAAATATGTTGCTCTGAAGTACATTATGACACTCCCATTTGGGAAGGAGTTATGGAAGTGAGATCATTTAAGTATGTACTCAGTCCTGGATTCATCATCAGATCATGGAGAAAATGGAAAAATTAATCAAGTCCAATCCTTTTCTTTTTCAGTTGAGAAAACTGGGGTCAAAAGAGTATAAGTGACTTGCTTAAGATCATACAGTTAGGAACTAGCAGGATCAGGACTTAAATCCAGACCCCTCTGCCCTCAGTACCCTTTCTACTACATCAGAGTCTCTTTTTCAAGAACTGTTGCCCAGGGAATCATTCCCAGTAAAATTAACACATCTTAATTGGTCTCACTGCTGCTGGTCTCTTTCCTCTACAATTCAGTCTCCATACAGCTATTAAAATTCTAAAGTTATCTTTCTATTAAACAATTGTGACCACATCAAAATCCTGCTGACCAGCCTTCAGTGACTCTCTTTTGCCTCTAGGACAAAATACAAAATCTTCAAGCTGCCATTTTAAGTCTTCCTTGATCAAGTTCCTGTCTATATTTTCAGCCATATTCTACATTGTTTTCCTTCATTCCAGGTAAACTGGCCTTCTAGCTATTCCCTGCAGTCAAGAATGCACTGGTAAATGCTTAACAACTGGCTTTCAGGGGGGAGAAAAGTATACTCAGTGTTAATCTGAATTATTAACACTTTCTCCATCACTTTCTTAAGTCTAGACTCAACAAAACCTCTTTAACTATAGAAGCCATAAATGGCATTGCCCATGGATGCTTTGGGTGGTCCAAGTCACAGTCAGAGAAGAAAGAAGAAAAGGATGAAAAAGCAAACATTGTTTCTTCTCATAGAAGAAAAGTTGAAAGGGGAGAAAAATGAGAGAGAAAGAAGAAAGGGAAGGGGGGAAAGATGCAGTAAATGAGCAATAGGAGAGAACTTAGCATGCATAATTATCTCTTCTTGATATGTCACTATAATCTGAAGGAAAATTCAGTGAGATATTTTACCTGTAAAAACCAATGTTTATTTCCTCAGATGATCATTTAGAACTACTATAATCCCATGACAATAATACCAAGAATTCCTACTTACACAGCTCTTTAAATTTTGGAGAGATTAATGAGGTTAGATGGAGGGGAAGGAGGAAGGGAGAGAATCTGAAACTCAAAGTTTTAAAAGCAAATGTTTTTTTAAAAAAGTTTACATGTAACTAGGGGAAAAATCAAAAAGTAAAGAAAAATTGGAGTGATTTTCTCATGAAAACTCTGGGTATTTTCCCCCATTTTAGAATTGAGGAATCTGGGATTTCCAGAGGATAATTGACTTGTCAATTGTCCCAATTCCAAGACTAATTATCTTTTTTCGACATAGAACCAGTAAGTGTCTGATAGATGGTTAGTTCATAATATAGATGATTTTCTCCTTATATGTATGTATACATATTGAGTATTTGTGTATATTTTGTAGAATTTTTTAATTCCTATGTCAAACTGAAACTCTGGGATGAATAAAGAAATCCAATTGATACTTAGTAAGTATCTTAGTAAGTTGATATCTTAATAAGATGAATTCTGAAAATGGAAAGGCTTGAATGAATATGATATAGTGTGGTATGGTGGCAAGAACTCAGGCTTGGGAGTTTGGGGACTTGGGTTCAAATTCTACCCTTTTTATTTGCTATTTACTAAGCAAGTAAGTCACCTTATCTCTTTCTTTCATCTGTAAAATTGAAGAATTGGAATAAAGATAGCTTTAGAGGTCTCCAGAACTAGGATCCAGAGCTAGAAAAGTTGTCAAAAAGCCATCCGGCTCTTACCCTTCATTAACAGATGACAATACATAGACTTGGTAAACATAAGTTTCTTATTTGCCCAAGGTATCACAGGTAATGTCATTGGGAATATTTACTTTAACACATGTTATCTGATTCAAAACACGGCTCTTTTCACCATATTATACTGATTCCTATTAATAGAAACCTTTTCATTTTTAGAATTCTTATTGAAGTGTCAACCATTACATCAATATAACTTCTTTATTCACCCCAAAGCTTCAATCTGTAACCAGAGTAAAAAAGGTCTTCTTACACACACAAACACTGCATGCACACCCACAGGAAAACATCTATGTTATTAGCTAATCATTTTCTATCAGATACTTTTTGTTGCAAAATTTTAGGATGTGTGATTAGACCAGAAGAAAATGCACTGGATTTGTAGTGAGAAGTCCTGCGTTTGAATTATTGCTCCTCTTAATATCTGTGTGATTTTTGGCCAGTCACTTAACATTTCTAGACCTCAGTTTCCATATCTGTAGAATTATGAATTGAATTAACTTATTGAGATGTGGTATTATAGTAGCATTCAGTGTATACATTCAACTTTCAAATCTCTGTTGGAAGTAAATATATAAAGAAGCAAATCTTTTTTTAAACATCAGATGAAATAAAGATGTCAGAAAATTCAAAAGAATTGTAGATGCTCATATATGAAAGGAATAGATATGCCTGCCTGAAATAAGCTTTGGATAGATAAAATTTTTAAAAATTTTAAAAATCCATATACTTCTACAGCAATATTAAAGAAAACAATAGTACCTTTTGGTAGAGGGAGATGATGTGTTTTGATGCCAAGGAATTACCTCAGTGTGTCAGTACCATATTTATGTTGTGTTTAGTAGCATTTGGGATTTAAACCCTTGAGAATTTATGATCACGCATAGATTGGGTCATTAATATGCCTCAAGGATTTTAAAAGTCCACACAAATAGATGTTAAAAAAAATTATCAGGGGTTCATCCATTTTTTCTTGGCTGGACATATGTCCAGGATAAAAAAACAAAAATCAATAGTGACATAGCCAGGCCAGTAAATAACATCCTGCTATGGCAGATCTTAAAATTTATCTGGATCAACACATTCTACATAGTTGAAATAAGCTGTATTACATATGAAAACTAGAATCATAAACCTATACATAGCAAAGAATCTTAGATTCAAATTTCCAACTAAATATAAAGATGCTATTTGCAGTATGAAGAAGAATCCAAATTTGAAAGCAGCACTAAAAGTTTTCAAACCTCCAGGTAGCAATTCCCTAGAAAGTGAGTGTTTCTGATATATGACCAAGCAGCCCAGAAATCCCAGATCTTTATTTCAAATTGCCCTAGACTACCAATCACATATGATATAACTGGATTTGCAAAGAAAGAAGCTCAGTTGCCACAGTTTGCCCTTCCTGAATCTCTACTTCCCATTTGATTTCAAAAAAATAAAATAAAATAAATAATGATAATAGCTTGTCTTTAGATAGTGCTTTAAATTTATATAGCTATAAATGTTCTTTCATTTGAATGTCACAACAAACCAATACTAGGGCCATAAATTTAAAACTATAATGGATGACTCCAATCCCTTCATTTTACATCTAAGCAAACTAAAGCCCAGGGGTTAAGTGACTTCTCCAGAAACATACAGCTAGTAGATATTCAAAATAGGATTAGAGTAAAAGTCTGACTCAAAAATCCCATACTCTATTCATTCTATGATATCACTCATGCCATTATCTTTCAGATGAAGAATCTAAGGCTCAGCCAGCTTAAGTGACCTTGCTTATTGTCACCCAGTTGGCATCTAAAGTTATTCAAATACATCTGACTGAGTGATTTGAGATAGCAGTACTTCTTTTTCTCATCCCTTAATTTTTAAGTCATTCCCTCTAATTCATCTTGTGTCTATATCCTCTGTCCATGTATATTCTTTCTAGCTATACTCTTATAAGTGCCATTTCCTCAAGTAGGTACATATAGGATGTATTTTCCCATTTAGTATATACATGTACTAAATATATATGAAATGAAAATTCAGATTCTTAAAGAAGTAAAGTGAATTACAAGGAGAAATAAACAGTAAGCTATACTAGTGGGGGACCTCAATTGTGCCCTCTCAGAACTTAGTAAATCCAACCAAAAAATAAACAAGAAAAAACTAAGGAGATAAATGTAATGTTAGAAAAGTTAAATATGACAGACCTTTGGAGAAAACTGAATGGGAATAGAAAGAAATACAACTTTTTCTCAGCACCACATGGCATCTAAACAAAAATTGACCATGTATTATGACATAAAACCTCAAAATCAAATATAAAAAGGAAAAAAATATTAAATATATTCTTTTCAGATAATAAGGCAATAAAAATCACATTCAACAAAAGACAATATAAAAATAGATTAAAAATTAATTGGAAATAAAATAATCTGATCCTAAAGAATAAGGTTAAAGAACAAATCATAGAAACAATCAATATTTTCATTAAAGAAAATGACAATGATACAACATACCAAAATTTATGAGATACAGCCAAAGTAATTGTTGGAGAAAAAAATTTTTTTAAATCCTTACATCAGCAAAATAGGAAAAGAACAGATCAATGAGTTGGGTATACAACTAAAAAAATTTGGAAAAGAACAATTTTCCCCAATTGAGCATCAAATTGAAAATCCTGAAAATCAAAGGTGAGATTAATAAGATTGAAAGTTTAAAAATAATTGAACTAATAGATAAATCTAGAAGCCAATTTTATGAGGGAAAAAAATTAATTAAAATAGATAAGCCATTGGTTAATTCAATTTTTTTTAAAAAGAAAGAAACAAAATATCCAGTATCAAAAATGAAAAGGTGAAATCACCACCAACAAAGAAGAAATTATAGCAATCAGGATATATTTTGCCCAATTATATGTCAACAAATATGACAATCTTAACAAAATCATTGAATATTTATAAAAATTTAAATCTAAATTAACAGATCAGAAAATATAAATCCTACATAATTCCATTTTAGAGAAAGAAATTGAACAAGCCATTAATGAATTCCTTAGAAAAAAATTCTCCAGGACCAGATGGGCTCACAATGAATTCTACCAAACTTTTAGAGAACAATTAATTCTAATCCTATGTAAACTATTTGAAAAAATAGATGAAGTCCTATATCCCAAAGAAATACTAAAGAAGAGAAAGGGACCTGTATGTGCCAAAATGTTTGTGGCATCCCTGTTTGTAGTGGCTAGAAGCTGGAAATTGAATGGATGCCCATCAATTGGAGAATGGCTGGGTAAATTGTGGTATGTGAATGTTATGGAATATTATTGTTCTGTAAGAAATGACAAGCAGGATGAACACAAAGAGGCTTGGAGAGACTTACATTAACTGATGCTAAGTGAAATGAGCAGAACCAGGTCATTATACACTTCAACAACGATACTGTATGAGGATGTATTCTGATGGAAGTGGATTTCTTTGACAAAGAGACCCAACTCCATCTCAATTGATAAATGATGGACAGAAGCAGCTACACCCAAAGAAAGAACACTGGGAAATTAATGAAAACTATTTGCATTTTTGTTTTTCTTCCCGGGTTATTTTTACCTTCTGAATCCAATTCTCCCTGTGCAACAAGAGAATTGTTTTGTTCTGCAAACAAATATTGTATCTAGGATATACTGCAACATATTTAACATATATAGGACTGCTTGCCATCTAGGGGAGGGGGTTGAGGAGGGAGGGGAAAATCGGAACAGAAGTGAGTGCAAGGGATAATGTTGTAAAAAAATTACCCTGGCATGGGTTCTGTCAATAAAAAGTTATATTAAAATAAATAAATAGATAGATAGATAAATAAGTTAATTAATTAATTAAAATAAAATAAAAAAAGAAAAAATAGATGAAGCCCTACCAAATTCCTTTTATAACATTAATATACTGCTGATACCTAAAACAAGAAGAGCATTTGGGATAAGAACTCACTATTTGAAAAAAAATACTGGGAAAATTGGAAAATAACAGGACACAGACTATAGACCAACATCTCATACCATATACCAAGATATTTTCAAAATAGGTGCATGATTTAGACATAAAGCCTGACACCATAAGAAATTAAAAGAACAAGAATTAGCCTACTTGTCAAACCTATGGAAAGAGGGAAAATTAATTATCAAAAAAAGAGAATATTACAAAATGCAAAATAGATAATTTTTATTGTATTAAATTAAAAAGCTTTTATATAACCAAACTGATATAGCCAAGATCAAAAGGAAAGCAGAAAGCTAAGAAATAGTCTTTACAGCAGGTGTAGCCTCATTTCTCAAATATATAGAGAACTGAGTCAAATTATAAGAATATAAGACATTCCCCATTTGATAAATGGTCAAAATCTATAAACCAGCAATTTTTAGATGAATAAATCAAAGTTATCTATAAGTGTATGAAGAAATGCTCTAAATCACTTTTGATTAGAGAAAGGTATATTAAAACAACTCTGAGATATAACTTCACATCTATCTGATTAGTCAATATTACAAAAAAAAAGAAAAGTAATAAATGTTAAAGAGGAAATAGGAAAATTGGGATACTAATTCACTGGTGGTAGATTTGTGAATTGATCCAGTCTTTCTGGAGAGCAATTTGGAACTATGCCCAAAGATAATCAAACTGTGCATACCTTTTGACCCAGCAATACCACTATTTAGGTCTGTAATACCAAAGAGATCATAAAAAAGAGAAAAGAACCTGCATGTACAAATAAAATATTTATAATAGTCTTTTTATAGTGGTAAAATATTAGAAATTGAGGGGATGCCCATTAATTAGGGAATGGCTGAACAAGCTGTGGCATATGATTATATTGCAATATTATTGTGCAATAAGAAATGATGAACAAGCAGCTTTCAGGAAAGCTTGGAAAGACTTGTATGAACTGATGCAAAGTGAAATGTGTAGAAGTATGAAAACATCCTACACAGTATCACCAACATTGTGTGATGATTCACTATGACTGAATCAGTTCTTCTTAGCAACACAATGATTCCAGACAAGTACAAAGAACTCACAAAGAAAAATGGTATCCATAGCCAGTTAAAGAACTGATAAACTCAGAGTACAAATCAAAGCATATTTTTTCACTGTTCTTTTTTTTCCCTTTTAATCTGTTTCTTCTTTCACAACTGTGACTAATATGGAAATATATTTTCCATGATAGCACATATGTAAACTACACCAACTGCCTACTATCTTTGGAAAAGGGGAGAGGGAGAAAAATTTGGAACTCATAATGTTGTAAAAATGAATGCTAAAAATTTCATTGACATAACTGAGGGGAAACAAAATTTAAAACAATTAATGAAAAAATTTTAAAAGAATTTTTAAAAGTGGGAAAAAAAGAACACCATGGCCAAAAAAAAAAGTCTAGTTATCATATTTCAAGAAATCTTAAAAGAAAACTTTCCAGATATCATAGAGCCAGAAAGCAAAATGAATATAAAAAGGCTCTATTAAAAAAAGAGGGGGGAGGGGCAGCTAGGTGGCGCAATGGATACAGCACCATCCCTGAAATCAGGAGATCAGGTGATGGAGTTCAAATTTGACCTTAAACACTTAATACTTCCTATCTGTATGACTTTGGACAAGTCACACTTAACCTCAATAGACTCAGGGGAAAAAAAAAAAAAAAAAAAGAATTCACTGATCTTCTCCTGAAAAAAATATCAAAATAAAAACTCCCAGCAATACTATGCCAAAGCCCAAAACTTCAAGGTCAAAAAGAATATCACTGAAATCTGTCAGAAAAAAAAAAAAATACAGTACTGAGGAACAACAGGATCACACATGACTTTACAGCCACCACTATAGAGAAGCAGAGAACTTGGGGTATGGTATTCCAGATGGCAAGGGATATGAGCCTATAATCAAGGATAATTTATCCAGAAAAACTGACTATAATCCTAATGGGGGGAATAGATTTTGAATGAAATAAGGGGACTTCCAAGCATTCTTCTAGGAAAAGAACAGACTTTAAAGTTCAAGTATAAAAATAAAGAGAAATATAAAAAAGTAAACATGAATGAAAGATAATAAAAAATTAAACAAGGATAGACTGCCTACAAATATGGGGAGATGATACCTGTCATCCTCAGAATTCAAAGAGTGATTATAATTATATAAGTCCTGCAAGGCATTTTGTTATGTCCTAATAATCTCTTAAAAAAGAAGAATGGAAAGAGAGAAGAAAAAGAATACACTGGGAAGAAATGGAAAAGAAAGCTAGGGAAAAATTATCTCAATAATAAGGACGCACAAGAAGATATCTAAATAAGCAAGGAGTAAGGGATAGAGCAGCTGACACTTGAACTTCATTCTCATCTGACCTGGTCAAAAGAAAGAAGAAAATATATAAACACTGTAAGGAACAGAAATATATTTTATTCAACAGAAAAATTAGAAGGAAAAGAAAGAGGAAAATGAAATTAAAAGGAAGTAGAGTGGAAAGTATGATTACTAAATGAAACATTCTACATTTACAGCACTATTTGGGATTGGAAAGGATAGGAATCTGAAGAAGTGTACATAAATAGGAATGTATGAACAAGTAATGGAATAAAAATGTGATGGAATACTACTGTGTTCTGAGCACTAAGCACTTAACAGTAGAATAAGGATTCTAGAGCCCCAATGAAAATATGCACCACCTACCAGTAGAGAAGTGAAGATATCAGAATACAAAATCATACAAATACTTTTAAAATACAAACAATAAGAAAAATTTTCTATGATTAAATATACATGTTTGTAATTTTTTTAATTTTGCTTGCTTTCTCAGTGGGAATCAAGATAAAATTAGGAGAAAGGAAAGAAGGCTGATCTTTGAAAATAAAATGAAAGCGAAAACAAAGAATCATTGAAAGAGAGAGAGAGAGAAACATCAGAGTAAATATGAAACTTAGGATAAGTATTCTTGGCATCTGTATGACTAATAATAATGGCTCTTTTAGAATCTTTGATTTTTTTGTTTTTACACTACACTTTATATTTTTAATAATAATCTCTTTATATTTTTCAAAATACATGCAAAGACAGTTTTCAACATTCACCCTTGCAAAACTTTGTGTTCCAAATTTTTCTCCTTCCTTCTCCATCTTCCCCCTCCCTAGACAGCAAGTATTCCAATATAAGTTAAACGTGCAATTCTTCTAAACATATTTCCGCATTTATCATACTGCACAAAAAAAATCAGATTAAAAGAAGAAAAATGAGAAAGAAAAAAGCAAGAAAGCAAACCACAACCAAAAAAAGGTGAAGATACTATGTTGTGATCCACATTCAGTCACCATAGCCCTCTCTCCATTGCAAATCTATTGGAATTGACCTAAAATACCTCATTGTTAAAAAGAGGCAAGTCCATCACAGTTGATCATCACATAATTTTGTTGTTGCTGAATACAATATTTTCTTGGTTTTACTCACTTCACTTAGCATCAATTGATGTAATTTTCTCCAGGCTGTTCTGAAATCATTTCTTATAGAACTTATAGAATCTGATCATTTCTTATAGAACAATATTATTCCATTACATTCATATACCATAACTCCAGCTGATGGGCATCCACTCAGGTTCCAGTTTCTTGCCATTACAAAAAAGAGCTGCTACAAACATTTTTGCATATGTGGGTCCTTTTCCCTTTTTTATGATTTCTTTGGGACACAGACTTAGTATAGAAACTGCTGGATCTAAGGTATGAATAGTTTGATAATCCTTTTTAGCATAGTTCCAAATTGCTCTCTAGAATGGTTGGATCAGTTCACAACTTCATCAACAATGTATTAATGTCCCAGGTTTTCCACATCCTCTCCAACATTTATCACTATCTTTTCCTGTCATCTGAGCCAATCTGAGAGGTGTGAAGTAGTACCTCAGAGTTATCTTTATTTACATTTCTCTTATCAATAGTTATTTGAAACATTTTTTCATATGGCTAGAAATGTCTTTAATTTAGAAACATTCATAGATATGAAGTATTGCTGCTTTGTTTGTGAATGGAATAGCAGAGATAGAAAAAATGCTACAGTATGCTTCAAAAAAGCTGACTTCAGAATAGAAAAATGTAATAAGCCAACTATTGGTTAATCTTGCACATCAAACTTGATTTTATGAAAAATTTTATCAAAGTAATGTATCAAAATGGTACACTTTTTTTAAAGCTTGAAAAACAAATTTCCAAGAATCAGTAAGGCTAAAACCAAAGAAGACATATTTATAGATCATCAAATAAGAGAAGTAGTGAATGACAAACATTTGAAAAAGAATTGCATTTTTTTCACAGAAATTTTTTTTAAGTTACCCAAAACTTTTTGGGAAAATATAAGACAGAATATCAACAAGTATTTTCTCAAAGTCTTGAAGTTATAGGATTCAATATGTCACTCAAGATCTATCTCTTGAATCCATATTTCACCTTTTTTTCCTAAAACCAAGGTAAATTCTTCTATAGAAAAATCATTATAATGAAAAAAAAAAAAAACCCAATACCAGAAGTAGTGTATTCAATACATAGTGATTGATTACTATTAAACACTGAGGAGAGTTAATGTACAGGTAAAATACAAAAAAAAAATCTTTCCTAGGTATATGTTAAGTGATTTAAGCAAGCAATATTTTGTATAGTGAAAATTATTTTTAATAGTATAAAACTAACATTTCTATAATAGAAAAAAACTGAAACCATACTTGAAATCAACACACACACACACACACACACACACACACACACACACACACACACATTCTAAGGTTCACCTATTTTTACATGAATAACAGAACAACTCTTTTTGTTCTTGGCCAGTGTAATTAAAAAGATATTCAATGTTCTTTATAGGATCATAGTTTTATAGCCGGAAGGAACCTCAGAAGTTATTGAATCCACCTTTCTCATAATACAGTTGACTTAAGTAACTTTACTGGAGTCATCCAGTTTGGATCAGAGGAAAAATTTGACTCAAAATCTTCCTAACAAGCTCAGCCTTTTACCCCACAATACAATACTAGCTAGACTAGTTTTTATGATTGCCAAATCTCTATAATAATTAATTTTTCTCATATTCTATTTAGTTACTCCATTTCTTTCAATTTTGTCTTTCTGGTTGACTTGTCCAAATGTGAAAGAGGCAAATTGAAATTTTGTTTTATTGTTTTATTACATACATTTTTTTCAAAATTCAATTAACTGTTTTATATTTAAGTACTTACAATACTTTTCAAATACTTAGATACTATATTATTTGTTGCTGATATTTAATATTAATATTGTATGTTTATGGAAGGTAACATTAACCATAACATAGTTTATCTATTTATCTTTTTTAAGCATTTCTATTTTTACTTTTACCTTATCTGAGATCATGCTTCCCTCTCAGTTGAGACATCATAAACTCTATTCTATCCTCTCATTTTAGCTTTTTATGAATTTTTATTTTAAATGAATTTAAATTTATATCTTTTGATTTTGTAATACGTAAATTTCTGAAGATATCTATCCCTATATACCTGACAAAGAACCCCTTATAACAAAAACTATAAAAAGAAAAAAACAATTCATCAAAATGTATCAAAAATTTTTTAATCTGACATTATTCACAGAATTCCCCTCATCTTTGTAAAGAAGTAGGGAGTTAGAAGTGGGGAGGATTCTAGGAAGGTGCCACAGTAGGTCAGAAAATTCTACACTTTCCAGGTTTCCCCAAAAAATAGAACAAAATTGTGCCTCACAGCAAACATGGACAAGTGATGGCCTATTATTCAATAGCTGGTCGTGTATTTTGTTTATAGTTTTTTTGTTACTGCAAAATACACTCTTAATGTTTTGATATATATATGAGGCATTTCTTTTTGTCATTGGGTTTCTTGAGATACATAACTAAAAACAGACTTTCTGGGTCATTATACCAGAAATTCTTCTGGGTACAACAGAAAGAATGTACTTTCTGGGTACATTCTGGGTATGTACATTTTAATCAAACTCAGTCATTCTAAATTTTTGTCTAATGATTGGACCAATTCACACATGGGCCAGAACAAGGCTTCTCCTAGACATTGCATTCAAATGTTTTTTGATTATTATTCAATAGCTGGTCATGTATTTTGTTTATAGTTTTTTTGTTACTGCAAAATAAGCTCTTAATGTTTTGATATATATATGAGGCATTTCTTTTTGTCATTGGGTTTCTTGAGAGACATAACTAAAAACAGACTTTCTGGGCCAATGTACCAGAAATTCTTCTGGGTACAACAGAAAGAATGTACTTTCTGGGTACATTCTAGGTATGTACATTTTAATCAAACTCAGTCATTCTAAATTTTTTTTCCAATGATTGGACCAATTCACACATGGGCCAGAACAAGGCTTCTCCTAGAACAATTTGAGAAAATTAGAAGAAAAATACCAGGACCCTAGCTTGATCATTGTGAAGCATAAACAGACCCAGACTAACTCTACAGGAACTGAAAATGAAGAATCCTGTGACTGGCTGGTTTTGAAGGGAGCCTCGGGGAATCATAGGAACCTTCTAGTAAATTGACAGCGGTGAAGAGTAGGGAGTCTGAGTGGAAAGACAGAGGGAAGCTCTGCTGATTAAGGAGGTCTAGTTGTAGAGAGTTGACCTGCCCTAGAAAGAACTAGTATACTCCATGAGTATAGGAGCAGTAAGTCAGGAACACTGGGGGCTGCAGGAACTTGCAGGAGGGGCGAGCTTTTGGTATGGGGTTCCAGATCAAAGGGTAAAGCTGAAGTGAAGCTGGAGGTATCATCTTCCCACTCCATAATTAAAGGTACTTTCACTAATAGTTCTCATTTAAAAAAAATGAACCAGCAAAGAAGAACTCACCCATAGAAACTTACTATGGGAATAGGAAAGACTGGAGTTCATCTTCAGAGAAGGACAGTGAAGTAAAAAAGCCTCTTCTACCCCAAAGAGTTACCTTAAATAGCTACCTGTACAAAAAGAATTTATAAAAGACCATGGGGGGAGGGCCAAAAGGTAAGGGGTTAGTGTAGAAGCCCATCTTGACCATTATTATGTTACGTTCAATTTAGGTCATTTTGCTGTTGTTCTTTCCATGTATTGTTGTAGTCATTGAATTTATTGTTTTTCTTACTCTTGGAACAGTTCAAGTAAATCTTTCCATTGTTCTCTTTAGTCATCTTCATCATTTCTCACAGCTCAGCAATAAGACATTTCATTCAAATGTTTTTTCATTATTATTCAATAGCTGGTAGTGTATTTTGTTTATAGTTTTTTTGTTACTGCAAAATACACTCTTAATGTTTTGATATATATATGAGGCATTTCTTTTTGTCATTGGGTTTCTTGAGATACATAACTAAAAATATACTTTCTGGGTCAATGTAGCAGAAATTTGTTTGGGTACAACAGAAAGAATGTACTTTCTGGGTACATTCTGGGTATGTACATTTTAATCAAACTCAGTCATTCTAAATTTTTTTCCAATGATTGGACCAATTCACAGAAATACCAGTGATGCATTTGTGTGTTCATATCTTTATATTTTGTATATTTCTCATATAAAGAAGGTTGTTCTTTTTTGCCTTCTAAAAATATTCTGATGTCCTCTTTTAGTTCATGGGTAAGTTTATCCCATTAATATTCAAGGATATGATTATTGTTTGTTTTCTCTTCCACTAAATCCTGTTATCTTTATTTTTATAAAGACACAAGAATGATATATCCACAGTTTGTACTACTTTTCATATTCCCATCTCAGTCTTCTTTCCTCTCCCTTCCCATCCCAGTTCAAGAACTTGGTCTTGTCTTTTCTTCCTTGTGTTTTTAATTACCCTTCCAATGCTTTCATTTGTTTTTTTTTTCTTGAGTTTATATTCTCATTGTTCTCCAGTGCAAACATTGCACATCCTATGAATCCATATCCCACTTCATGTACTTTTATCATAATGATCTTAAAATTTTTTTCTTTGATAAGCCCGAATAAAAGTGAAATTCATAAAGTTTCCATTCCCCCCAATCATATCTCATCTCTATGTTTTAATAACTTCTCTTGTGTCTAGGTATAAGAAATAGTAAATTCCTCTCTCCTCATCATATTTTTCAAAATTTCCCTTTAAGAATTCCGTTTTTATTTATCTCTTCCTCTTTTTTTCCTTAAGTCTCTCAAACTTTTGTAGGATTTTAAAGATATACCACTCTCTTTTTTGGTATTCTAATTCTGTTTATTTAAGAACCATTTTCTTCTTCCACAGTTTTACCCTGGTATTGTAATGCCGGAGAAACTGAAGCAGGAGAGAAATTAGAGAGTTTTTAATATTTTATTAATGGGAGAGTATAATTGCCTGGACAGGACTCTTGTCTCAAATTATCCAGTCAGACAGAGATAAAGATATACTGGGACCAAGGAATCCATGTTGGTCCTAGAGCTGGAGGAGACTGTCATCCCAAAGAATCTAGCGTCCAGCATCCAGCATCCAGCCTCCAGCCTCCAGCAATGAATGGGAGAACCCCAGCTTCTTAAATAACCTTTTCTCTAAACAAAGGAAGAGGTAAAAAGTGCAGGAAAACTTCTGTCGGGATTGGGGAGGCCATAAATCCTAAAAACCCAGAGATAGGATGTCTGCATACACAGAAATAAAGATATCAGTGAGGTATTGTGGAATATTTTAGAGGGATATTGTAAATTCTTGAGGACAGAAAAGAATCAAGAGGTCTACTCTCTTATTTATCTTGCTAACAATTTATAACCTTAGAGCAAATAGTCCTCAGTCTTAATGGACCAGAGGCAGGGGGGGAGGAGGAGTTTACAACTTAGGGGATTGAGACAAAACAATTAAGGAAACTGAAACAAGGGAAACTCATACAGGGAAACTGAGTCCAGACAGTTAAAGAGAACTGTGGCATAACAGTATCTTCCTACTCCATAACTTTCTTGATTGCATTAGCAATTTTTCTTTGTTTATTCATTTTTAAAATTCCAAACTTAAACACCAAAAGTAAAAGAGTTTCCACATACATAGCAGAATTCAAAAAAAGCTTGTATGTATAACTATGAATTTCTATTTAATATCACTTTCTTTTAAAAAAAACTACACATGGCTAGAAGCTGGAAAATGAAAGGATATCCATCAATTGGAGAATGGTTGAGTAAATTGTGGTATATGAATGTTATGGAATATTATTGTTCTGTAAGGAATGACCAGCAGGATGAATACAGAGAGGACTGATGAGACTTACATGAATTGATACTGAGTGAAATGAGCAGGACCAGGAGATCATTATATACCTCAACAACAATACTGTTTGAGGATGTATTCTGATGGAAGTGGATCTCTTTGATAAAGAGAGCCTTAATTGATCAAAGATGGACAGAAGCAGCTACACCCAGAGAAAGAACACTGGGAAATGAATATAAACTGCTTGCATTTTTGTTTTTCTTCCCGGGTTATTTATACCTTCTGAATTCAATTCTCCCTGTGCAACAAGAAAACTGTTCAGTTCTCCACACATATATTGTATCCAGGATATACTGTAACCTATTCAACATGTAAAAGACTGCTTGCCATCTGGGGGAAGGGGTGGAGGGAGGAAGGGGAAAAATCGGAACAGAAATGAATGCAAGGGATAATGCTGTAAAAAATTACTCTGGCATGCGTTCTATCAATAAAAAAATATTAAAATAAAAAAATAAAAAAATTTTTTTAAAAACTACACAATAAATTCTAATCATTATTTTAACACTACCTTGTTTGCTCAGCCTTTAGTCTCTATGCTGAGCTTTTTTTTTCTTTTTGATAGGGGCTTCCCTCCTAAATTTTCATCTATTGAGAGTTAGAAGAATCTACTTGAATTACTGCTGAATAAAGGTTCTACTAGTCTACAAAAGATTATAATGACTGATAAATGTTTTTAATCTATACCATGTTAACACCACCACCATTAAATATAGTTTAGTCCAGAGAAAGAATGGGGATTTGGTATACAGGATACAGAATGAAGGATGTGATTGCACCCATGCAGGATATTTTTGGTGGATTTCTGTTAATCCTATCCTTAATCTCCATCTTCTGTCTCTATATCCACCTCACATGGAGTATCTATTTTGGAACTTAGGGTTATAAATTGGTGAGTGATATGTAGATAATTTGATGAATTGATCATGTAACCATCTGCTTTTTTTTTCTTTTGCTTATTACTTTGCAGCAATTTTTCCAATCCTTTTTTTGAATATTATTCTTTCACTTCACTTAGCACATTTGGGAAAAATGGAATTTGTTTGTTCTTTGCTATTTTTAGGTGGGGAAGAAAATCTGAGTTTAGATAACCTTACATTGGGACATTCTGCCAAAAGTTGCTACTGATTGGGTCAATTTAATAGCCATCCAGAACAGAATGACAGCCAACAAATCAAGCCCATACCACTCATTTCTAAGGAATATTTTAGAATTAATTTAAAATTGTGTTCCCTTTAGTCTTATCTACTACCTATAGATAAGGAATTATTAACCTGGGATACATGAATATTTCAAAAGCTATAATTTTGATATATTTGGTTTCCTTTGTATTCTATCATTTTATTTTATATGGTTAAAAATGTTAACCTGACAAAGAGCATAAACTCTATTAAACCATGAAGTAGGTCTAAAACATAAAAATGATTAAGAATCCCTGCTCTAGATAGTTCAATACCCTTTTATCCCAGTTCCATAAGAACCTGAGTTGGCTTGTCACTTCCTAAAAGTTAAAATCATTCTTGCTAAAAAGCTAAGTAGTGAAATGCAAATTACCTACACACCTATATACCTATACACACCAGCAATTATGGACATTTGTATAGCCAGGGTGATCTCAAGGATGTCCTTGGGGTTCCAAAGGGTAACATGGCTTGAGTAATGCAGTAACTCATAAGGTGATTATACATAAACCACGTCTCTTCCTTCCTTTTTAATTTGAAACTCTTTTCCATTTGTCAATGAGGAGGTTGATTAGTGAGTATTGACCAAGTATAGAACCATTAATTTCAAAACATAACAGCCAATTTTATAGAAATAATCTTTTAATAAGCTATCTCTAAAACAGCAATTGTAATTGATATAGGTTATGAGAAGATACAATAATGCTTTAGAAAGAAAGAAAGAAAGAAAGAAAGAAAGAAAGAAAGAAAGAAAGAAAGAAAGAAAGAAAGAAAGAAAGAAAGAAAGAAAGAAAGAAAGAAAGAAAGAAAGAAAGAAAGAAGAAAGAAAGAAAGAAAGAAAAGAAAAGAAAACCATTTATGTATGGGTATTAAGAAAATTGAGGGAATTAGGACAGCAAGTAGTTGACTGTGGGAACTGAGTGAACACAAATGAATCTTTTGACTCGGTTATGAAACTAACTTAATTTCTATTCAATTATGGGTCTAATCCAATTTCTGTCTTCTGGGGGGGGGGGTTTATTTAATTGTAGGAAACAATGCCTTGTTTTCTGCATGGCTAAAAAATTGAGCTATTTCTACTTTAACTAAGGACTTAGGTTATATTGACCAGAAATCTGGTCAGATGCAAATTTTGATACAAGATGTTTTCTCACAGTTGTATATCTCAAGCAATCTATGTGTCTTATCTGAAAACTGACCCTATATTGATCAATCAGTTATTGTTTTCATTTTTTTTTATTCTTTACAGACATTTGGGGGGAGTGGAATATCTCTTTCCAGAATACCCTGTTTGTTCTCTCCCTCCAAACTTGAAAAGTCCCTGATCTTTCATCCAATTAGAAATCATTTTATCTAATGTTGTTTTGTTTCCTTTTAATTAATTATCTTATTTGATTAATTATTTTTCACATATAAAAGTCTATTTCCCCCTATATTTGGGATCCAGGCCTAAACTGAGAATATCTGATCCTAGCTTTTTGGACAACTGACATTGCTTAATAGATCGATGTATTTGGAAGATCAAACTCTATTTTCATCAGTCATTTCATGTTTTACTCATCACAGTTTTTGGCAAGCCATGCTAGGTCAAGTCAAGACTCAGACTCCTGGCCAACAGTCTTCCAGAAAAACTTCCTAGAGATTTCCAGTTAGTCTTTCACCAAGGGACTTTTTTCCTAGTAAATTTATTTATTTTTATTACACATTATTTTATGAATCATGTTGGTAGAGAAAAATCAGAGCAAAAGTGAAAAACTATGGGAGAGAGTTAAAAAATAAGAAGTGAACATAGACCTATTCAGTCTCCTTAGTTTTTTTTGTGAATGCAAATAACAAAATTTCTGTCCAAAGTCTATTGGGATTGCTTTGGATCACTGAGCCACTGAGAAGAAGCAAGCCATAGTTGATCATCGCACATTCTTGCTGTTATTGTGTACAATGTATTCCTGGTTCTGCTTGTTTCACTCAGCATCAGTTCATGTAAATCTTTCCAGTCCTTTCTAAAATCAGCTTGTTCATCATTTTTTATAGAACAATAATATTCCATTATCTTCATATACCACAACTTGTTCTGTCATTCCCCAATTGATGGGCATCCACTTATTTTTCAATTCTTTGTTACCATAAAAAGAGTTGCAACAAATATTTTTATACATGGGGTTCTTTTCCCTCCTTTAAGATTTTCTTGGGATACAGACCCAGCAATGGCACCATTGGGTCCAAGGGTATGCACAGTTTTATAGCCCTTTGGGGATAGTTCCAAATTGCTCTCCAGAATGATTGGATTATTTCACAATTCTACCAACCACTAGTGTCCCAGTTTTCCCACATCTCCAACATTTTTCATTAAATTTTCCTGTCATCTTAGCCAATCTAAGGAAGTATTAAATGATACCTCAGAGTTGTTTTAATTTGTATTTCTCTAATCAATAATGAGTTAGACCATTTTTTCATATAACATATAATTTCTTTATCTGAAAATTGTCTGTTCATATTCTTTGACCATTTATCAATTGAAGAATGACTTACACAAGGGACTTTTTTAATGGAAGACTGCATCCACAAGTAGAATCTTAATCTCAGTCCCTTTTTCTTATAAGCTTGGTTAAGGATTATGGTTTGGTTTGAAGGGGTTGAGATTTTGAAGATTAATTTGGGCCCATCCCAGAGTTTGGGGAAGTATAGTTTAACTATCCAATCCATGGATAAGACAAGAATTTATGACCTAACAAGACATAAGAGAATAATAGATTGTAAAATGATTAATTTTTATTATATTAAAAATATATGGACAGTTTTCAAAAGGAGAAATCAAAGGTATTCATAGCCATATGGGTAAAAAATTATCTAAGTCACTATTGATTAGAGTAATGCAAATTAAAACAATTCTGAAGTACTGACACCTATCAGATTATCTAATATGACAGAAAGGGAAAATGTTGGAGGGGATATAGGAAAATTTGAACACTAATGTACTGTTGGTAGGATTATGAAGTGATCCAAACTTTCTGGAGACCATTTGGAACTATGTTCAAAGGACTACAAAACTGCGCATCATCTTACAGTATTGCTATTACTTTGTACACAATACATTTCATTTTGCATCAACTCATTGAAGTTTTTCGAAGTTCTTCTGAGAACATCCTGCTCATCATTTCCTATAACATAATAGTATTTCATCATAATCACAATTTATTCAGCCACCCCACAATTGATAGACATCCCCTCGATTTTCAATTCTTTGCTGCCCCCCAAAAAGATCAACTATAAATATTTTTGTACATATAGGTCCTTTTCATTTTTGCTTTTTTTTATCTCTACTGGGAATCAGACCTAGGTCAAAGGGTATGTATAGTTTTATAGTTCTTTGGGCATTGTTCCAAAATACTCTACAGAATGGTTAAATTAGTTCATAACACCACCAACAATGCATTTGTAATTTCCCTTTTCTATCTATTGGAAATAATGAGGAGAATGTTCTCAGAAGAAACTGGTAAGTATTCCATGAGTTGATGCAAAATGAAATGTACTGTGTACAAAATAACAATACTGTAAGATGATGCACAGTTTTATATTCCTTTGGGCATCCAAATTGCTCTCCAGAATGTTTGATTCCTGTAACCCGATCAACAATACATTAGACTGTCACAGTGTTGGAACCAAAATTGTTAATAATATTGTGCAACATCTGAAACTGGAACTCAAGGTGGATTTTAGACCCAAAATGGAGAGGCTATGCTCTAAGGGAACTTAGCTAAACTGTGAACACCACATACTTTTCCTCACCAGAGACAGAGGTAATACAAAGGGGACTTTTACATGTTATGGGGAGTTTACAAATTGGTAAATGTCTTTTGAAGCTTTACAAAAGCTCCATTTTGTTATACTAGTTTTCAAGAAATCCATAACTTCAATAAGATTTACTACTTTCCCTTTTAAGTTACTTATTCATCTTTCAATTTTTCCCCCTGGTGCTTTTCATTTTTAATTTTGCTTCATTTCTTCTAGGTAGACCTAATTTTTTTTGATTGAACAGTAATTTTTTAACTATACATAGTTATTTTTTCCAACTTTTCAACATTTTAATAAGATTTTGATTCCCAATCTTTTTTTCTTCTTCCCTCCCTCCTTCCCACGACGGCAAAAAAAAATCTGATTTAGGTTATACACGCACAATCATAGTAAATATACTTCCACATTAGACACATTGTGAAAGAAGAATCCAAATAAAAGGAGAAAATGCTGAAAAAAAATTTTAATGTGAAAAATGGTACACTTTGATCTGTATTCAGTCTACTTAGTTCTTTCTCTGGATATAGATAACATTTTCCATCATGAATCTTTAGAAATTGTCTTAGATAATGTATTGCTGAGAAAAGCTAATTCTATCAAAATTAATCGCTGCACAATTTTGTTTTTACTATGTACCATGTTTTCCATTAGTTCTTGTAAGTCTTTCCAGGTTTTTCTGAAATCTGCCTGCTCATCATTTCTTATAGAACAATATTATTCTATTACATTCATATACCACAGTTTCTTCAGCCATTCCCCAGTAGATAGGCAGTCTCTCAATTTCCAATTCTTTGCTACCACAAAGACAGCTTCTATAAACATTTTTGTGCATGTGGGTCCTTTTTCCTTTTTTATAATCCCTTTAGGATACAGACCTAATAGCTGTAGTGCTAGATCAAAGGATGGATATGTATAGTTTTATTGCCCTTTGGGCAAAATTCAAAAATGTTCTATGGAGTTATTAGATCAGTTCACAACTCCAATAACAGTACATTAATTTTCCAATTTTCCCATCTCTCCACCATTTATCACTTTCCTTTTCGGTCATATTAGTCAATCTGATAGGTTTGAGATAGTACCTCAAAGTTATTTTAATTTGCATTTCTCTAATCAATAGTGATTTAGTGCATTTTTATATGACTATAAATAGCTTTAATTTCTTCATCTGAAACTGCCTACTCAAACTCTTTGACTACTTATCAATCAGGGGACCTAATTCTTCTTGATAGCTAAATTTAAATTTAGTTTTTGAAATTTTCAAATGGCTAATATTGTCCTTTAATTATTTCAATTATTCCAAAGTTGCAACTTAGGGAAATTAACTTATTTAATTATATTCAATGAAATGAATGACACTGAAAAACACAACAGATACCAAGGCATTTTAATGTCTGAACAAAAATTTGTTTGAATTTGCATGTTTCCTGTTCAAATACAGGAAGCAATAGAATGATACAACTTATCTGTGTCGTGAGTCTATGCTCATAAATAATGATAGTGGCACATTTTCATTAAGATTCCAGATCCAGTGACAAATTTGACCTCATTTGTGCTTTCTATATTAAATAATCACTAGGCTGCAAGCACTGACAGCTGGAGTGAAATCCCCATGATAGTTCTGCCTTTGTTGACTTTAATTTGAAATTCATCTTCATTGAAAAAAGAGATGAATTTATATGCAAGTTGTAAAAAAAAATCCTACAATTTTGGCATTAATAGAATTAAAAGCATTTGGGAAAAGCTTTCTGTAGAGGTGGGATTTTATCTGGGACTTAAACAAATCCATGAAACAGAAAGGGGGAAGAAGAATAGTCCAGGCATGGGGAAACAGACACGGAAATACCTGGAGCCAAAAGATAGGTCTCTTGTTTGCATAATATCAAGGAAACCAAGGTCATTGAATCAAAGTGTACTTGAAGGGGCAGAAAATCTAAGAGGACTAGAAAAAGAGTAGATTATAAAGGGCTTTGAAGGTCAAATAAAGGATTTTATATTTGATCCTGGAGGAAACCACTGAAGTTTATTGAGTATAGAACTTACATGTCAGACTAGTTCTTTTGGTGGCTAAATAGAAGTAAGACTGGCATGAGGAGAAATTTGTGTCAGACCCACTGGAAGACTACTGCACTAGTAGAGGTATGAGATGATAAGGGCCTTCACCAATACGATAGCAGTGTCAGAGGCAGAAAAGGTGCTATAAAGGTGAAATGGGCAGGCCTTGGCAACAGATTGGATACAGGGGATGAAAAGTAGTAAGAAGTGAAGAGACATAAAGGAGTTGGTCCTGGGGATTTTGGCACAATTGTGAAAGTTAACCTACTAGAATGGGTCCTGGTGGTACGAATCTAAAACAGGTCTTCCATGTAAAGACTATTAAAGTACATCAAGCAGAGGTATATCTAATCCTTCTCTCTCAAACTTATAGTTAAGAAGACCATAAGGGATTCAATAAATTAGCCCATTAGAATATCATTCCAAACTAAGTATTTAAAAAACTGTCTGGAAAACAGAATAAAAGTTAACCACTGTACCCAATCTCTGTCTATGACCCCAAATTACCAATTGGCAGTCTCTTCCTAGAATGGATTTCCTTAGATTTTTCTGAGTTCTGGGGCAAAATGCTTAAAGTTCTCCATTATGGAGGATCGTTTCTATTACCAGGGTATCAACCATTATAGAGCAAGCCCCATTAAGTGAGAAATTTATCAGGATAATTTTGACTTGGTCATTAAAGTTTTTAGAAACAGAGTTAATATTTCAATTTGATCAGGGCCAGATATCCAGATAATTTCTCTGTTAGTCAGAATGGGGTAGTTGGCCACATACTGGGAAACATATTTTCACTACATGTGAAATCAACCTTTTTCTCCTTAAATGGCAGCCAATTGAAACTTATAAGTTAGCAGATTCCAAGAAGTAGCAGGGACTGAAGATCTTTCTTTTATAAATGCAGTGTGTATAAGAGAGAATGGGATCAGAAAATGTCCAATGTGAGCTTTCTTACCAAAGAATTCATTTGAGATTTTCATAGTCAGTAGGGACATATAAACTGGTAGGACTGGGAACTCTTGCCAAGCAACCACAGGATAGTTTAGAGAGTGTGTCAATTTATGAGACTCTTGTCCACTAGGAATAGGGACTTAGGGCAGGATTTCTTATTTAGGAAGATCCAAGAAATGATTTTAGGGGGAAATGAAACAGGGAAGTCAGACCAGAATCAGAATAAAAGTCAGGAACAAACAGGAAACAGGATATAGGAACTATTTTTACTGGTTAGCTAAACTTGCATGCCCAGAATTCTCTGGCAGCTTAAGCCTCTGCTAATCTTCCACATAAGCATTGGTGGTGGGCTCGGATAAACTAGTCCACAGACATTGTCTTACGGAGTCCATGTTTGAAACCTTTCTGTCTTGGAAAGATTTCTTAGTGTTTTTTCTCTACTGACATAGCTTTCAGAACCCAAG
Source organism: Antechinus flavipes (assembly GCF_016432865.1). Taxonomy (NCBI): domain Eukaryota; kingdom Metazoa; phylum Chordata; class Mammalia; order Dasyuromorphia; family Dasyuridae; genus Antechinus; species Antechinus flavipes. The sequence continues at coordinate 203,990,584 of NC_067403.1, forward strand.
TTCTTAAACCTCAGAAGTTTGTGTACTTTCCCAGCCTTACCGCATATAATTCCTCTCTAGTTCCAGTCCTCCATTCCTCTGGTCCTCCAGCATTTCAGCATGTGCTTCCTCTTTGTGGAGGTTTTCCTCCACCAATCAATAATTGGAATGCACTCCTTCTTCCATTTCCATCTCTTAGAAGTCCTAGTTTCCTTCAAAGCATAACTCATCTTATACATGACGCATTTCTGATCTTGGCACTTGACTCTCTTTCTGGACACTACCTTGTATGACTTTGTCTTTACTTGACTATTTGTTAGAGTCATCCCCTAGTAGACAATAATTTCCTTGAAATCAAGGATTGTTCTTTTTTCATCTTTATAGCACATAGTAAATATTTGTTGAATTGTCTCTTCTTGCCACAACAAAGTAGTGGAGGAGGACTTTAATGGAAATTGACCTCAATAATTGTAACTTTAACCTCCTCTTTATGGACCTTTCCAAATATTTTCCTTCCAGATTGTTTTAGGCACTATTTAGAGCTCTCCATTATCTCCAGAATATAAAGGCATTTTAAACCTGATGCCTACCTAGAGATGTGAACGCTGAACAAGAAAGATCCTTAAGAAGCAAATGTGTAAGTCCTCAAACAGGAGCAGGAAAAAAAATAAGGAGAAGATCTCACGCAGACTTGAAGATCAGTTTTTCAGACTCTTGCTGAAAGTCATTGGGCATTCAAGCACTTAGCTACCCTTTAAAGAAAAGTTTGTAATCTCCACATAGTGCACTAGATGGCAAACTTGTTTCAATTACTAAGGAGTCTCACTAGGACTTCTAAAATGGAGTTGGGAAATAAGGTTACAAAGAAATTCCTTGCTTTTAGACTATGTAACTAAAGACCTGACTTTAAACATCAATCATAGTTTCATATCCATGGATTATTAGAACAGAAGGGAGCATAGAGCTCAGCTTGCTCAACTTTCTCATTTTGCAGATGGGAAGAGAGAAACCTAGAGAGAAGTGATAGGTCTATGGTCACAAAGAGAGTCAGCTATCAAGCTATGATACCCCCATCCCCAGTTGACATCAATTAGTTGTTTGGGTTTGGGGGGGGGGTTTGGGGGGGTAATTTTATTTTGCTGAGGCAATTGGGATAAAGTGACTTGCCCAGGGTCACACAGCCAGGAAGTGTTAAGTGACTGAGGTCACATTTGAACTCTGGTCCTCCTGACTTCAGGGTTGGTGCTCTATTTACTGCACCACCTAGCTGCCCCTAATTAGTTTTTACAAAAGGGATATTTACTGAGAGGGTAGATAAAACACATGGACATAAATATCTCAAATGGGCACCCATGTGTATCTTACTTTTGTTTACAGTGGCACATTATTATCTTTTGCTCCTTGTTATATATTTAAAGAAAAGTACTATGGTGCCTGAAGATAATATTATTTCAGATTTAAAAAAAAATAGTGTCTAACCAAGACTATCTGAGGGGAACCATAGGAATGTAGATGGAGGCTCAAAAATTTTTTTCAATGTTTAAAAGTTTTTGAGAGAAACATAGAACCAGAAAACCACAGAATATCACAATTATTCTTCACTTTCCACAAACATCCCAATCCTCATATTCTTTGGAGATAAATACTGATATGATTTGATAAGTAGCACTAGCCCAGATCATATTTCACAGATGTCATTAAATATTAGGTGACTACACTAGAAAAACAAAGCTATGAACCATTAATGGACAAGTATTTGTCAACATCACAAATGCTAACAATGTAGCATCTGAGGGCACCCCAAATATAAACAATGGGTCTCTCAAACAAGAATATTTTAGGTTTAAGACTAAAAACCATAGCTCATGAATCATCACTATCGGGTTCCTTTTTTCTTGTCAATCAGTAGATAACTAATTCTAAAGCATTTGATCATAACTGCAGTTTCAATAACCTCTCTCAAAGAGATTGTGCATTATTATCCCTGTATTTTTAAGTGAAATTAGAATCTTAAGAAACTTCAAAGTTAACTGTTATGCTGAAAAGTTTATCTAAAGAAAGAATATGACATATAAAAAACTAAGACGATATCTTTCCAGAGACACTGAATTATAGAGAGATTTATGAAAAGTCCTTGTCACCCTGAGAGAGCTGAAAGGAGGGCCTATGTTTCCAGAACAGAGAAGTCAGAAGTTGCAGTAGTGATAGGAAATGACATTGGCAGTGAGTTTTCTCACAAATGATAAATTGTAAATAGTTATATCTTTGTTATATAATTAAAAACAATTTTAAATCCAGCAATCTTGATATTTACTTAAGTCTAAGAGACTATTATATTTGGTATATCAATAGAGATGAGCAAAAGTTTATGGAAGTAGAGATAAATGCAAGATTTTGTCATTCAAATAATTTATGAAGAACACATCTTTATACTTGATATAATGAGAATGAATAAGGAAAATGACTCATTAGTAAAGTCTCCATATCTGGAGTATATGCCTTAAACTCTGACACATAATGAAGTAATATAGAAAAAAAATTAAGGATAAAATATTTCCCCTATAAACCTAAAATATACTCTCCCATTAGCACAAATACCACTTATGGAAGGCTAATTGTATGGAATGACAACTTTCATCATTCTTTGCAAGTCTGCTTCCTACTGGTCTTACATGATATGTAATCCCTGCTATAAATGTCATCTCTGTCATGTGTGTAGCTATGACATATAATAGCGTGTCAGCTGTTTCCTATTGATCTCCAATTACCTATGGAAAATAGTAATTGTTCTATACTGGATATATGATTGTAGAGTTTCTCTATATTTCCAAATTTTGACTTTGGCTGGAGCCCTAAAGTGAAGTTCTATTACCCCCCCGCCAAAGAGAAGGAAAGGAGGCTGAAATCCAAAGGTTATGTTCTATAAGTCTTTTAAAAGGATAACATCCTTATATAGTCAACAGAATGGGAATTGGGGAGGTAGGAAAAATGACGTGGGATTTCCTTCCATTAAAAGAATCTATTTCCAGATCTTAATTAAAATAGAAGCTCTCTTTAAAATGGGAGATTTCTCACCCCTGACATCAAGTTTTATTATAACATAGAATAATCTCAAATGGCTAGTAGATGTTGGCTAAAATCTATTTTTCCCTCTGCTTCTTGATTACTAAGAGCAAGATATCTCAAAAGCTTCATTCTAACTGAGTTAGAAATAACTTTAGAAAGGTGGGAATCCTGTTAGTGATTAATGTTATATATGTGGTAGAATGAGGTCACAGTATTAATTGGTTTTTCTTATTATTATAAGGAAAGTCTACCTAAAGGATGGAGAGGGAAGAAAAAAGGCAGAAAGGCAGAAAAAAGGAGCATACCCTGTCAACACAACATCCTGCAACATTATATATCAATCACCCATAGCTCTTGTTTACCTCAAGAAAGAATGTCTTATTCTTTTCCTATATCTACAGCATCTTCTTATATCCATTAACACCTTCCTCCACTACATGCCGCTTAGCAGCCTAAGTCTTGACACTATTCAATACACCTACAGCACTCAAATAAATTCCTACTCTTTCCAGTTGCCCCTGCAGAAGCAAAAATAATGAAGGAAATATTCTCCTTCCAACTCCACCCCTCAACATACATATATCCTAATTTCCTATCAACCTGGACCTTAGAGATTATCTAGTCCAATCCTCTCATTTGATGAATGAGAAAAATACAGCCCAGAAAAGGAACATGATTTGTCCTAAGGAGCCTGGGAAGGAAAAAACAAAGATTTAAGTTCCCACTATGTACTAGACACTAAGCTAAGCTTTGGGTTAAGCACTTTACAAATACCTCATTTGATTCTCACAAAAACCCTGTGAACTAGGTGCTATTATTATCCCCATTTTATAACTGAATTGACAGAAATTAAGTGACTCACCTAGGGTTACACAGCTTGTAGGTATCTGTAGTCATATTTGAATTAAGGTCTTCCAACAACTGGCCTAACACTTTTCCCACTTCATCACCTACCTGGACCATAGCAGGTTGTAGGCAGAGGTAGGAGGACAATTCTGCCCTGAACATAATAATTTCTACAAAAAAGGAAGGGTAATGTACAATGGCAGAAGCCATTTCCAGAAAAAGAACTATGGAGATTGAATGTAAATCAATACATGCTATGTTCACTACTTTTTTCTGTTTTTCTCTCTCCCATGGGTTTTCCTTTTGTTCTGATTTTTCTCTCTCAATATGATTCATAAGGCAGTGTGTATTAAAATAAATTAATTACTTTTTTTTAAAAAAAGAAGTCATTTCCGAGAAAGACTGTCATCCCTAGGTCAGACCTACCTTTAATAATAACCAAAGTCTCTCTGGCCAACTAAGTTCACATTTTTTTCACTAAAATGAAAGTGGCATTAACTGATATTTTGGAAGGCATCAGTGTCTTATCAGGAGATAACATGGAAGCTCATAAAGAGAGCTCTGGAGTTATCAGAGACCCAGTCAGAATGAGCTCCCTGCTTCCTTAGATAGTCATGGGAGCAGGGGGGCAATTTGGCCAGATGGGGATTAAAGACATCTCAGAAATAAAAAGGGGGACAGGGAGTCTGGGACTAACTGACAGGATCATGAATGTATATAAAAGATGTCTCTATCTGACAAGTAAATGGAAATAAAGGCTTTAATCTTATTTTATATAATTTTCTTTATGGGGCATTTATTCCATTTATTAAATCTTTCATGTTATTGGTTTATAATTAAATGGATGAACTTTTTACTTGTCAACTATCTGTCTTGTGTCTTTATATTATATTTGTACTTGTTTCCCACAAATTCCAAAGTGACTCTTCTATTTAGTTATAGCTATCAAAATATATGGGCACCTACCAACACAGAAGATGAGACATAAGAGTCAAGAATGGTTTTGAAGCTGCAAAACTAGATTTTTGGAAGGATACGGATGCTTTCAACAAAAATAGAGGAACTTGTTAGAGGTTTAGGGAGATAAGATAATGAGTTCTGTTTTGAGCAAGCTTATGTTAAGATGCACACAAGACATCCAAATGAAGATATCTAGCCAAAAGTTGGCAATGTAGTGGTGCTGGAATTCAAAAAAGAAAAAAGAGTTGTCTATTTGGACCTGAAAATCTTTTGATACTAGGATTGACACTCTCTTTTCCCTTTACTACCACGTCATCATCATCAATGCCATCAGTGTCCTTATCATTTTAACGGGTGACAGTAAAAACCAAATGTCTGATTCTCAGCTAGGTTTAGGAAAGCATGAACAAGAATTATCTCAGATTTCTTAACACTAAAGATAATAGGACACTGAACAACATTTATGGTGCCCATTAGTGATAGACATCACTACAACAACAAAAAAAAGGAGATATAGAGTAGAAAAGATTACTGCTCAGAAACTCAGTCCTTAATTTGTAAAATGGAAAAGTTGATTGACCAGCTTGTCATCTGAAACCCCTTTTCTTCTTCCCTCTCCTCTCTCCCATCAGTTTCTCAAGGAATGATTTCCAGAAACAAACCAAGATATAAAATTGACCCTCTCCTAGGCTGTTTGCTTACCTATCTATCCCAAGCATCATTCTACAGCTTTTTACAAAAATAGCAACTGTAATTCAAAGCAAAAATTTTCCTGAGGAATAAGTCCCTGGTTCTGCCCAAGAGGGGTTTTAAAGAAAGAATTTCTCAGTCAAATCTCTGAGAGGTCCTTCCTGTTGTTTGAGCCATGTGCCTATTAACAAGGTAATAGACTCTTGGAAACAGAATAGACTGGGGACCAGTGTATGTGTATGTATGTGTTTGTGTGGGGGTGGAAGTAGAGGACACAAAATGTCTCCAGAACCTGTCTAGAGAGAAGAGTTCTAGAAGGAAGGGCGTGGAATACAGACTGGAAGGCAGCCAAGCCAGACTTGGTCTCCACTGGCTTAAAAACTCAAGAGTTTATAACTTTAGATTCTCCAAGGTTGATTATAGTCAAACCAAACAGTTGCTGGGCTTTGACCTGAAATTGGTGACCTCCATGGGAGTGCAGTGCACCTGGAAAATTGCTTCAGGGAGCTTCATATCAATAAAGGAAATAATTTAATGGGCCTCTCAACCTCAGGAGATGATACAAGAGGTAGGATATATAAATAGACTCAGGAAGCACTGAAGTAAATTGGTGAGCCATCAATCCATGGTAGGGCTTGAAGAAAGCCAGGGATATTTGGGACATCTCCAAACTTTTTGCTGTCAATATCATAGAGGACACTTTCCATATCTTCCCTACTTTCTTGATTTAACTCAATTCAATTCAAAGAGCATTTATTCAGCATTTATTATGAGCAAGACACAAGGCTAGACTGGAGACACACACACAAAAAAAGAAAACAAACAGTTGCTGTCTTCAAAGAGCCTATATTCTTAGATGGAGAAGAGGGGAGGGAGAGTCAGCCTATAAATAGAGTAAAAATAATAATAATCTCTTCATTTGAGGAGAGATAGAGCTAACAAGGGAACTGGGGGATCAAGAGAAGTAGCACCTCAATGTAACTCTGGGGGAAACTAAAAATTTTAATAGGCTAAGGGAAAGCTGTTTCAAAAAAGAACAGCACAAAGATGGTCATGTCAGGTTCAGGGAATAGCAAGTTGGTCAGTTCAGATAGGAACTAATGTATGAAAAAGAGTGAGTAATAGGAAACAATTCTAGAAAGGTCAGTGGCAAATAGCTTATTATGACTTACAAATGCCAGACTAAAAAGCTTACATTAGAAGCAAAAGATTTTTGCAAAGGAAAATGATGTGATCAAATCTATATTTGGGGAAAATTTAATTTGACAGATGTCTGAGGATATATTGAAGAGTGGAAAAACTGGAAGCAAGAAGAATGATGATTAAGCTATTGCTATTGTCAAGATAAGGGCTGATAAAAGCCTGATTAGAGCAGTGATTATGTGAATGGAGAAACAGCATACAAGAGAAAAAAGGGGGAGGTAACAACAAAAACAAGAATTGGCATCTAAATAGGCACAAAGATGAGGTAGAAGAGACAAGACTGAGTTCAAGGTTGAAGTGGAAGGATAGTGATGCTCTCAATAGACATAAGGAAACTTGGAAGAGAATTAGAGAGAGAAAAAGATTAAGTTCTGAATTGGACAGGCTTAGAGATGCATTCAGGACATCCAGGTAAAGTTTTTAGTTAGAAGTTAGCAATGGGTGCTGTAATACAAAAAAAGAGAGAGAAAGAAACAAGCTATTTGGACCTGAAAGTCATTTGCTTGAAATTCTGATACCAAGACTGGTACTTACCATCTTTTCCCTTTACTTCATCATTATCATCATTATCATCATCATCACCATCATCATCGTTATCATCATAGCTGAAACTTAAATCCCCGCAAATAGTTACAAATTGTTTTTCATACAATAGCTCATTTGATCTACCCGATTCCTTTTAAAACGATCTGAATTATCATCCCCATTTGATAAAGGAGGAAATTTAGACCAAGAAATGGTAAATGATTTTACCAAATAGATTATGCAAGATGAGAATTCAGACACTCCAAATTTAGGGCTTTGATTAAAAAAAAATCCTTATCTGAACCATCTTGTCTAAGTAAGGATATCAGGGTAAGAAAGTAGAGAAACCTTTGCAAAAGCAGTAGGAATTCAGGGTAGAGGTTTCTTTCCTTCAGTGCTTCTAAGTATCCTGTTAAGAGTTATCCAGAGGATGTCTTACCAGGGAACCTGCCAGACTCTAGATTTTCCCTACCAGGGGCATTATGGAAGTCAAAAGGCATTTACTAGCCTTATCCTCACAGTGAGAAAGGCTTAGAAAGTTTCCCACTGACAGGGAGTGGGTGAAGTCAAAAAGTAGGGTTGGGGATTTTGTAGTAGCAAAGAATGGAAATAAAATAACTGCTCAATGTTTGGGAAATGACTAACCCAGTTATGGTATATGAATGTAATGGAATATTATTGAGCTGTGAGAAATGATGAATATGATGAAATCAAAGAGCATAAGAAGACATATTGACTGATGCAAAGTGAAATAAACAGAATCAGGAAAAGACTGTCATATATGTATTTGTACATATACATGTACAATATTGTATTATTATAATAATGTATTTGTAAAGAAATTGAATGAGATGAAATTCTAATGATCAAGCATGGCTCCAAAGGAAAGAGAAGAAGATAACCCCTTCTTTGTAGAGATGGGTGACTATGAGTATGAAATATGTGAATATATAGATAATGTTAGCTTTTTTTTCATGTGTGGTTAGCTTTGCTGAATTGCTTTAATTTTTTTTTTTTGCTATGAAGCAAGGATAGGCAAACTGTGGCCCACCAGTCATCCCCAGCCAAGAATATTTTTTACATCTTAAAATAAAGATTTTTTGCATTTTAATATAAAGAATGCCTCTCCAGGAGGTGGGGGGAAAGGTCTACATTGGAAAATGTAGGTGATATAAAAACAAAAAAAATCTATTAAAATTATCTTTTAAAATCTAAAATACAAGATATAATTTTAATACCCCCTAATAAAATTTTTATTGGAGTATTTTTCTTCAAAAAATTTTAAAGAAGTATCTTGGCAGCTGTCTAAGGGGCACTTTTGTGTTCTCATTGATGATAGCTATAGGCCTGACATTACTTCTAGGTTTTTTGAGTAGGGCTGTCTTATAAAAAGAATGATAACTTTTTTTTAAGAAAGAAGAAGCCCCAATAACAGATGACAATTCCAGCAGAAATGCTTTGTTGGAGCAGTAGTAAATAGCATCTTTTCAGGTGGAGTGAAATAGCAATGAGACAGTTAGTTGCTGGGAGACCAAGACATCACTATGATGCAACCAAAGCAGTAAAAGTATAAGTTGTCACAGGATACCAAAAGCAAAAACTTAGAGTTAGAAGAGACCCATAGAGTCCAACTCCTCTCTCTCTCTCTCTCTCTCTCTCTCTCTCTCTCTCTCTCTCTCTCTCTCTCTCTCTCTCTCTCTCTCTCTCTCTCTTTTGTTATTGCTCTCTCTCTCTCTTTTACTCTTGCTCTCTCTCTCTGTCTCTCTGTCTTTCTCTCTTTTTACATATAAATGTATGTTTATATATATATATATATATGATGTTATGAGTGATTAATCATGATCTTTCCCAAGATCACACAGGCAATAAGTGAGGAAGTTAGAAGTAAAAATTAAAATTCATGTTTCCCAGTGTTTCATAGCTAAGGAGAGCCCAGGGAGCATTCCCTCTCCTGTAAATGCTTGAATCAGTGGGAAATTATACCTCTTTGGGTATGGGTGGATAGAAAATAATTCTAATCTTTGATTTCCCCTTGTTATTTACTTTACTATTCTGTCCTAATTAAAATTTCTGCTATTTGCTTTATTCGTCTTCTCTAGTTTGTTGGTAGAAACTGCACTGAGTGGTATATTCAGGCTGTGCTTACTTAACTATGATGAACCAAAGCCTTCCTTCTCCCCTAACCTGGGGGAGTAAACCATTACAGAGTCATTGGGTAGCCAGGTTGCATGTATTTACTTACAGGAAAGTGTCCTTTGTAAGCTACATAAGTGTAAGCTATTATTGTTACAAAAGAAAAGAGAATATTAGTTAAATAATACACTAGGGTAAGGTAATTAGGAGAACATTTAAAAGAACTCTATTCAGCCTAATTAGAGTTAGCAACTATGGTGGAGGAACACAGCTGAGGCTGTGACTCAAAATTCAGCATTAGGGGCTCCCCTCATACGTTTACGTTTATCTGGTTTGTCTTTAAGCCTGGTCAGACTGGCCAATCTCCTGTGAGGAACCCAGTACAAGCAAAGAGGCAGATGGCAGATAGGGTTCCCATAAGCTTGAAATGGCTCAGTTGTGGTAATGCAGGTTTCACCCTTCTGTCTCTCAGTGTTGTTACTATATGTCTGGAGATGGTGGTCAGGAGTTCATATGACATAGTCATGAGTATCTTGTATGGTCCACATTTGGTATTTGTGCCACTCTAGAATAATGGGCACAGAGACTATCTAAAAGGAAACAAGATACTGCCTACAGATTTGACTTAATGACTTTCACAACAAAAATCCAATGTCCATCCTGGGGACATATTTCTTAACAGTGGACATTTTTACGCCAATTAGGTGGCTTACTGTGATGACCGCGTATTTTAAAATCAGCCAGAGTCAGGAATTCAGGTTAAGGGAAAATCTTCAATCTTTATTCTTTTTGGAGATGAAGAGGGATTAGCAATGTGAGCAGCTGCCACAGGAACCAGCCAGCAGTTTCTTTCCGCCTCTCTCTCCACCCCTCTCCCTCCACCCATCAAAATCATCATTTCCTGTACAACACATCAGGACTTGCACAAAGAGTGGTCAGGGGCCATTCTTTCTCCAAGCATATATATTAATAGAGTATGGTCCAATTACTATTTAGCCTCATGTGCTTGGGACCTCAGTGCATCAACTCAAGCTTCAGCCCATTACAGCTTACAATTTGCTACTCATGTCCCTAAAGTTACCTTGACTGACCCCATGACTAAGATGGCTCCCTTCCTTTTTTGGGACCACTTATGGCTTAAGAACAATAACAACATCCTGTGTCCCAGGATATTTCCATTCATATTTAGAATTCCTCCCTCTGGATACTCTGATTTGAGCTCATTTGCCCTCACTTAAAGAGCCTACTAGAAGATAACATCTTTTGGAATATTCCACTCATAATCTAATCACTAGCTAACTTTCCTTTTCTTACAATCAAAAGAAATTTTAAAACTAGCAAATAAGACAATATTCTCATCACCTTACTGATCAGATCAATCCAACATGATCCATAATCATCTCTAAAATTTCCAGGTTTTCATTACAGTTTCCCAATGAAGATCTTTAACTAACCTATCCCCCTCCACCTTCAGAGCTGGGGACCAACATCTGAGACTAGGATTAAATATAAGGCCAAAAGAAGCTAAATATCAGTCTTAAAATATGGTACCCCAAATAGCAGCAACAGTCACAGCACTAGATATTTGGTACTTTTAAGGCTTACAAAGAACTTAGACTCCTCATTACTTTCGATCTTCACACCTTAAAAGGTAGGTGTTGTCAGTATCATCATTCCCATTTTACAAATTAGAAAACCAAAGAACAGGGTGTTTAAGTGATTCACCCATGCTCACACAGCTAGTAATTAAGGATCAGAAGCTGGATTCAAAACCAAGTAACCCCTAACCCAAGTCCAGAACACTTTTCACTACAATGAACAAACCACAATATTCCACTTGTGATATGACCAGGGAAGACTACAGTAGGTATGTAACACTTCCTAAGTCTTGTACACTATGTGCCTCTCTTAATGTAATACAAAATTGGATCGTCTTTCAGGATTTTCATATCATATTTAACTCACGTTGAGATTACAATCCATTGAAAGCCCCCATATTATTTTTTATTATGAATTATAAACCAGCTTTGCTTCTCTTGGGATGTTTTTTGTCCCAAATATTGAGATTTACATTTATACCTATCGCATGCCATTTTATGATGTTGGGCCTCCCTGGGCTCATTTTCATGTCTATAAAATGAAAGGGATAAGACTAGATAACTTCCAAGGTCACTTATAGTTCTGTCAGTCCCAGCTTCATGTTTTTGGTGTATTTGATAAACAAAGCTGTCGGGGGCCAAGACCTAGTCGCAGGGAACCTTAACAGAGACTGCCTCTTCCAGCTTCCCCGAGCCGGACGGGGCTTCGGACGTCTCCGGCCCTCCTCGTGGAGACGGGAGGAGGGAATCACCAGACAGAGAGCCGAGGTGGATAGAACACAGTGATGTTTATTGATGTTACAAGTCAGTGGTGTCTCCCGCAAACTGTCCCGTGTCCGTTCTTTTTATAGTTTTTTTTTCCCTCCACCTGTCATTCATCAATCAGGGCAGAGACTCCTCCCCAATCCCTCCCCGAAGGAGGAGCTCATCCTTTCTGTGCCTCCCCCGCGCCCGACCAGGTTCTGCCAGGTCAGCATTGCTAGAGTGGTAATCAAAGAATCCTGGGTCAGGATGGGTCCTGACACAAAGGAGTCCTCAATTCACTCCAGGAGGTTCAGGTCCAGAGCCTCTTACACAAAGCAACTATGTTTTCATTCAAGTCATTGATAATAATGTTAAATATCACAGAGCCAAGGAAAGAGCCTTGAAGCACACCACTGGAGACCCAGTGGAAACTTTGGCATTTTGGGCCCAAAGAATCAATCAGTTCCAAATGCACCAAACTGTGTCATCTACTAAACCAAAAAAACAGCATGGAAGATTGTCAAATGTTTTGTTGAAATCTAAGTATACCATAGCTAGAAAGAAGTTACCTATTCTACAAGCAGAATTACTCCATCAAAAAATAAAATGAGATTGGTCCAAGATGATCTGCTCTTGATAAAGTCATTCTTCTACTTAGTGATAACCATTCCCTTTGTAAATGTTCCCAGACCATCTCTTTGATGAGATGTTCTTGAGTTTTACCAGGAACTGAACACACTTATTGACTCTCTAATGTCGGAAAAGCTCACCCATTTCCCCTTTTTTGACCTCTGATCCAGCACTCACCCTTTTATTATAGCACCCTGATACGGCTCCCATTCTCTATAATCTTTCAGAGGTCACTAACAGCAAAGCACAAATGACATCTATCAGTTTTTTCACTAGTTCTTTCATCTGGGTCTGATAATTTAGAGTCACATGATGATAATTTTTGATCTGAAAAAAATCTTAGAAGTCTTCAAGTTTAAACCCTTCATTTTACAGATGAGGAAACTGAGGAGAGGGTATATGACTAACCCAAAATCTCACAGGTAGTAAGTCTTTGAAGTTTACCTTGTTCAAGACAATTCTCACTTATTTTGGGTTTCTACTCCATGTCAGCTCTTTTCTCTCTATTCTTTTGTGCCATTGACAGATCCAGCAAAGTATTAACCATATCAGCTATACCAGTCCAGTGGATCATTTGTAAAAGGTCCAATCAAGAGGGTAATGCACCCTTACCACTTGGTTGATCAGACCTATTTGCTGGTAACTCTAACTCAATAATGGCATATAGATATAGATACAAATGTATGTATGGGATTCTAAGGTAAATCTCTTTATTACTTTTATATCAGAGGTCTAAATAAGAGTTAACAAATTGAGACACAATGGAATTACTGCAGACCTCTGCATTGCTTATTTGAGATTAATAAATAGCTGTTTCTGTAACCCTTAGCAGGAAAGCATAAACTACCATTTATAATTTCTTCTTCCTCTGAGCATTATGAAAAGATCTCTGCCTTAATGCTCCCTGTGGATGTATGATAGCATTTCTTAAAGCACAAGAGGTTGCTTCTTCCAAAGGTTTCCAAATCCTCCCTCCACAGGAAGAACCCCATACCCAGTGATCCAGCTTCAGTGTTCCAAAGTCCCTCATTTCCTTTCTCATAGGTGTCACATTCTACTACCCTCCAGCCTCCTGCCACAGGTTAGGACTCCCTTCTTAACAAAGTGCTTCTCTCTGAAGCACTCCTTTCATTATTTGAAAGAACACTTTATTCTCACTGATAATGGGAAGAATAAGGATGTGTTCTCCCAGTCCCTTCCCCATCTCCTGTGGGAGGGAGACCAGCCTGTACTTTGCGTTTTATGTATGTATTCATTCCAGCCTCCACATTTAAATTGATTGATGGAAAGAGTTATTTTTGATGAGTACATCAAGAAAAGGATGATCAGGAGAAAGCTTATCAAGATTCAAAGATGAAGAGTTCTTTGGCAGAAAAAGAGTCCCTCTTTATGTGGAAAAGAGATCAGAAATGTACCCAGAGTAAGGAATGAAAAGCAATGGACAGAAGTTTCAAAGAGATAGATTTGAGCTCAACATAAATGTAACACTTATAAATTTGGAGGGAGGAATCCTTATCCCAACTCCTACGTTCACTGATATTTTGGGTTTCCAAACCTCCTTTCAGAATTCTTGAGGTTACCTGAGTAGAATTCTTTCTAATGCTACCAAGTTCCCAAATAGAAGTATTCTCTCCAATGATTAGAGACCCAGTATTATTCAACCAATTAATATCAATTATTTTTTCAAAAAGATGATTTCCTAAAAATAGCAAGAACCAAAATGCAAATATCACAAGAAGCATCCCCCACATGGGGTATCCATTCTTCCCAAAACCACCTCAGCTCTTAGGGAGAATAAGATCAAACATAAAGCAGATGCTACAAAGCAATCTCCACTCTGATTCATTTCATAGTCAATTTATGGAATGAATCCCTTACTGTTGTAACAGGCACATTGCAGTCAGTGGAGTTCTGGGCTGTATCAGGCAGATTACTCCTGAGGGCCTTGCAAACACCTCACCAGGCTCAAATAAAGTCAAACTGTACTCTGGACTCCAGTTGCTGAACTGATGATGACTCTAATTTTCAAAGCTCACAAAGTCACCTATAATCTCCTTTATTCTTTCATCTAAGGTGGATTCTTAACCTTTTTTTATGATATGGACTATTTTGGCAGTCTGATGAAAGCCATTTTCAGAAGTATTTTCAAATATATAACCATAAAAATATAGGATTGCAAAAGAATCCAATACATAGAAATATACAAGCAAGTTCATGGATCCCTAGGCTAAGAACCTCCAACTGGGAAAGAATAAATGCAACAAGGCAAAGAAACAGACCATATAACAGTTGAGAGGGGCAGAAAGGCAGCGGGCAGCAGGAGGCCATTGTTACCACGGCTGCTACCTCACTTCCCAGCAGGAGGCTTTTAGCAGGTATTGCCTCGCTGGCTCCCAAGGAAGAGAATGTGATTTGCCTAGTTAGTGACTTTTGTATCATACTCAGTTTTGGCTCAGCAGCTAGAAACAGTCAAAAAACAGCTGTGCATACTTTGGAGTAGAGAATGGGGCCCTTCCATTGCATGTTATCACACATTCCTAGAAGCAAGCTCACCGTGGAGTTTGGCAGCAGACACAGCATATTTTGCATGATTTGAGATGGGGCTCCCTTTGGTCAGTCCTCATTATAAAAGGGATAGTTTCCTAAAAATTAGTGCTGTCCCCAAGTGGACCAGGCTGCAATATGAAATGCCAGTGGGTTCCTTTTCAATAGAAGTCTTCCAAAAAATGGATTGGGGTATAGGGCTTGGGGGTATGGACAGGATACATTCTGAAGTTCTTTCAGTTCTGGGGCTTGGGGATTCTATGATTTCATCAGTAAAATTCATTTAACATCTGAAGTCTTGGAAATTGTACCATTGATGAGGTTTGTCTGTGACTCTTTTCCATCTCTACCAGCAGTTATCCTGAACGCTTTATCTGTATTCTTCCTTTGGGGATTTGCTCTTAGCTGATCCCCCTAAGGCAGCCACCTGGCATAAAGGCTCAAAGGCTCTCTCTCCTTTCTGGAGGTACCTGCTTTGTCACTAAGACCTCAGAAAAGGGAAAAGCAAGCATGAAGCTTTCTTTGAGGAATTTCAGACAAGTGGTAGGAGAAATCTGTTTCACTTTAAGAACAGGAATTTTTCTTACAACCCTCATATCATAGCAGCCAGCCAGAACCTCCTCTGCCTTCCTATGATATGGGCTTTGTAGTTACAGCCCTGAATTTCCTAAGGACTTACAGGAAAGAAATAGACTGATTAAAGAAGGTTGCCCAAATATATTTTGGACTCAGATGCTCTCTAGACATCTTTAGGCACTAGCCAAAGGCACTGACTGGGCTGGCTGAATCCCATTAAATAACCATGCAATTTTGACTTGGAGGAAAGAAAGAACTAATTATATATTTGCATTTATTTGCATTTGCACATGTAGTCTCCCCTGTAGAATATAAGTTTCTTGAGGGCAAGGACAGTTCTATTTTTGTCTTTATATTCACAGTGCCTAGCACTGGCATATATGGTAACAAGTTAATAAATGTTTGGTGATTTATTGACAATATAAATTACGATGGCCCATCAAGGGAAATTTCTAGCACAATACAAACATATAAATACATAAATAATTTACTTCAGTGTGACAAAAATTGAATTATTAATAATAATCACAAACATGAGGAATTTTTAAAGAAAAATTTATTCTTTTATATTTATTCTGTATATATTTATGTGACATGAAGGCTCTGACCCTTCTCTCTCAGAGCTTAGCTTATCACATCTCCTCAGGGTCCTATAGTAAAATGATTAGGGTTGCCCTTGGCTTAAGTTCTTACCAGTTTGCTCCCTCCAACTGCTAGAGAGCAGTGACTAGCATACTGCCCCATTTAATCATGTGATATCAGATAGTTTTAAAAAATATATGAAGAACAAATATACAGATAATTCCTTCATTATCTTCAGAACATATTCTTTCCTATGCTATCAATTCAAACTCTGCCTCTGCAACTTGGGATACTTCTTGTTGCTCTGGGCTCTTCCAGATATGAATGGAACAATGAGAATCTTCCAAAGTTGATTTTTTTCCTTGAAAATACCAACAATTTGGGTTAAGCAACCAAAACCAGTTACAGAATGTCCACATATGCTCCACAATCTCACCCTGGCCCTTCCTTTATATGGCATCACTACTCTCCTAGAAACCATCCCTCTAGTATCCTCCACATGGAGAAATAGCAACAGCCAAATGAGTTAATGAGGTCTGAACATGTCTCAGACTCCCAGTATACTTATACACACACTTGCTATCTCCCCATTAGAATGTATGCTCCTTGAAAGCAAGGGTTAATAAAGAAGGCACTCCAATGTTCTCTAACCAGATTAGGAGAAATGACTAAAATAAAGGTCCTAGAATGAGATTGTCAATTTGACAGAAAGGAGAGAGGTCAAGTTAAAGAGCATAAAGACAGGTAATTACTTCCAGGGTCCTCTCTCTAATTATTTCTTATTTATCATGAATAGTCTTGCTTTGTATATATTTGTTTGCATGTTGTCTTTCTCATTAGATTGTAAGTCCTTTAAGAATAGAGGCCATCTTTTGTGTTTTTTTGTATCCTCAGTACTTAGCACAGTGCCTGAAATAGTAGGCATTTAATAAGTATTGATTGATTGGCACAAAACTTGAGAGATATAGGGATCTTCCAGAGGAGGAAACTTCCCTTACTAATGTAAGTCATCAACTTCTCTGTAACTTATAATCCTGGGAAGCCACCTCAAACACTAAGAAAAATGTTAAATGACATAGTCTAGGTTACACAGATATTATGTTATTAGAGATGTTTATAATCCAAGAGGGGAATTGAACACAGTTCTGAGCTCGGTTCTCTCTCTAGACCCCAGCTTCTTAAACTGTGCATTGAGATTTCATGAGATCTCCTAACCAAATGTAGAAGTCAAGAAATTATGGTTTATTTTCAGTAGATGTTTGATTTGTATACCTTTTTATATATTTATATACCTAGGGGACACATAAAAATTTCTCTTACAAAAAGGGGTCATGAGTGGAAAAAGTTTAAGCTCTGCTCTAGATGCTATACTACCTGTCTCTCAAGCTCTGTGTCTCTTTAAATCCTATCTGCTATTTCTACTTGTGACTAGATATCTTTCTTCTTGCTACAACCTAAACCTGATCAGATATGACCTCTTAAATCAAAATTGTGTCCCTGCTATATTTCTACTTTTGCCATATCTGCAAGTCAGTATTGCCTCCTTTTCCAAGGAATAGTAATCTTTTAATCATGAGAACCCTGCTTTATTCATAAAAAGCTGCTCTCCAATTCAGTAGAAATGGCTCAATAAGGCCTACATGCTGTTCTGTCTCAAACCCAGTGGGAAAACAGTGAGGCATTTTGCCCCACCCCCTTCCAAAAAGCCAGAAGGTAATTGGGTGTCAGCTGTTAAGTTACCATATTGCCAAGGCTGACTGAGCAGACAGGTCCCTAACACACTCCTCTAACCCGATGGTGGGCTGCTGATGGCCAATCATCATGCTCAGTATATCATGGCAAAATAACCATGTTCTTCAGATATTTTGCAGGGGACGTAGGAAGAAGTATCATTTAGCTTCGGATCCTTAGATTTGAAATTCTCTCAAAAAATCCTCCAAGCAAATTGGAATAGATAGAAGAAAGATGTTAAAGGCAATAGGATACAATGAGAAAAACTACAGAATGGGAATTTAGTTACCTTCGATTACAGGGCCAGCCTGGGCAAGTGGAATAAGCATTTATAGAATCCCTTCTGGGTACCAAATCCTATGCTGTGGTTTTACAAATCTTCTCTCATTTGATTCTCACAACCCTGAACTCACTCACTTAATCAATAAGCATTGTTAAGCACCTACTGTGTACCAGGAATTTTGCTAAATGTTTTTGCAAATATCTCATTTGATCCTCAAAACGAACCTGCTGTTAATTAATCAATCAATCAACATTTATTAAGCACCTACTTTGTGTACTGGTACTGGGTTAAGTGTTAGGGAATAGAAAAAGAGGAAAAGAAAGTGCTGTTGCAATCCCCATTTAACAGTTGAATAAACTGAGAAAACATTATATTGAGTGACTTGTCCAAGGTCACACAGCTTGAAGTGTCTGAGGCAGCTCTGAACTCCTGTCTTCCTAACTGTAAACTCAGTGTTGTATCTACTGCACCACCAGTTGTGTTACTCACTCCCTAGCTGACCCTGGAAAACTAATTTCCTCTCTGTGAGCCTCAATTTTCCTCCTCCAGCAAATGGAAAGATGGAAAGACAGCAAGGTCATTCCAGCTCTCACATTCTCCAATTTCTTATACGGGGGGAAAAGAGTTTTAGCTTTCCTGCTTTCTTGGTACATGCCTTTTAATTACTGGCTACCTCAGGGGTGATTAACCTTGTGTGTCCTGGACCCCATTAGGGGTAAGCATCATACCCAGATCTTCATTATGTAAATCCTTTTATCTCTGTTCCAAGAATATACTCTAGTGATGGGTGTAGAGTAAAAATGTAAATATTTACTTCTCAGTCCCTCCAGTGATTTCACTCCATAGGGAAATCCTGACACTTCTCTCCCCATGCTGACAAACAACCAGAACCTTTGGTTATTCACCCTGAGATTGGCAGGTATTTAATGCCTACCCTTGTCTTCAATTGGGATCACAGGCAGGGGAACAGCAGGGTGTCAATCAACCAGAAAAGCTTCAAGCAAGGAGGTGGCCTTCTTATAGCATTGCAGTTGAAATTAGCCAAAACTTGTCTCCCATAGGTGTTTCCAAGACTGGCAACAAGGAATATAAGCTTATCTGTGAGCTCTTAGTTCTGGGAGAAATGTCCTCCCCCTCAAAAATCAAATGTTTCCTACAAAGTTCCTGGTTTTCATCATCATTTAAAACCATTTCTGTCCTGTAACAGATCTGACTCTGAGTCTTGGACCTTGCTGATCACATCAGCTTCCGGAGGTATCAGGTGCTTCTTGGGGCTGATCCAAAGGACTCTTGTCCTTGGTCTGAATGATTCCTCCTTCACTATTTTATAAACCTCTCTGATTTCTAACCTCTGACTATATATCAACCCCCATCTATTCTTCTTGGTCCTTAGGCCTAATCACCTCCTTGGGTTTTTTAGAAAACAAGCCCATTTTTAATGGGTTTATGCACTCTTTCTGCATTGCCAGTATAACAGCCCATCAAATTATAGCACTCCACTCACTACCTCTTTCCCTTCTCCACATCGAAGTCATGTCCTAGTACTAGACCACCAAAAATAAAACAACAAAAAAAATTTTATAAGAATATTCACATCCAGAAAAATCCATTTAAGATAGTAAGAATCTTAAAAGTGTACAAAGGTTCATACCCAACCTTACCTTACTCATGGGACTGAATATGTCCGAACAAACTGAGTTAATCTCAATCTAAAATTTTCTAGGCCAGACATGGTACTCATGCTCTGCCTTGTTACTTTTCTCATTACCCAAGACAAGAATATCATCTTTTACACCAGAACATCATGAAACTAATGTGGTATTCACTCCTACATGCCAGATTCACTCTCAACCAATCAGAAAGCATTTTGAGCATGAGTTTTCAGCCTTATGTTTCATATTTTTATTTAATTACTGGCTACTTCAGGGGTGACTAACTTACCCATTGGGAGTAGACCTGACAATAGTATCCTGTTAGTTCAGATTCAATGTTGTGATGAAATTAGATATTCATAAATGATTAGATAGTTAACAAAAGATTAACTTAGGCCTAACCTCAGCTGTATCTTAGACAATCTGGTGAAACTTATGGCCCCTTTTGAGAAGTTTTAATAATGTTTTAAAATGCATAAAATAAAATACAGAGGACTCTGAAGGAAACCAAAGATTAGTGACAGAGACAGACCAAGAAAGAGAGAGACAGAGATGTTCCTTTAGTCCAGTGATATTAGTCTTGGGAAGGAACTTCTAACCATCTATTTCTGACTTCAGGAACAAGCCATAGTAGTAAGGAGTCTGGACTCTAGAGGTAATTGGGAACCTCCCTTGAAGTAACTATCACTACATTGTGGGGAAGAGGTAGGAAGGGAAGGGAAGAGACCATAAGAAGGAAGAGTATGGACATAAATCCCTGGAAAACATCTTCAGTGGGTAGACTAGTCCATTCATTTAGGAGTCTGACCTAGGAGTTAGGGGAAGTCCTTGTTTTCATTTCTCAGGAAACTAAGGCCTGCAGTATCTTGCCATCTTTCCTGTTGCTATTCCATCTCCTTCTCCCAACTTGGAATTTTACTCTCAGGACTGAACCTTGCAAACTGATTCCTGCATCTCCCCCAAATTGATACACTCAACTTTGGAATTCTATCCTGAAGCTGCATTGCTGTCCTGATTGATGAGTGAGCGAATATAAACTCGTTCTATCTAGCCAGTCCCAGAACATGCTTATTTTTCATCCATCAGTTTTACCAGGAAGCTGGGGCTATGGGATCACCTTGCCATGTGCTCTGCCACGTGCTTTCTCACTCCATCCCCCATTTTCCACTTCTTGCTCTGGCAACAGTAATCAAATCAGTACTGTCATTGCTACTGGAAAAATCAATAGACTGTCATATGGCTTTGCTCACAATCCCTAAAATAATCCATATCAAAATTCCTTAGCCTAGCCACTTTCTCCCCTCCCTTCCCCCTATTAAAAGGTAAGCTCCTTGAGGCAGGAACTGTTTCACTTTTCTTTTTGTATCCCCAATACTTAACACACTTCAAAATGCAACATATTAAACACTTTCCTTTCTTAGTCATTTTCCTTTGTTACTTTCCTACTCTCCCATTAGTCTGTTCCATGACTTCTCTCCCCAGCTGCTCCCACCCAGAAAAATCTCTAATCTCATGACCTTCCCTAGATCCCCCCAATATGCACATCACCAAGAAGGAAATTGAATATCTTGGAAGATCTTCTCAGCAGAATGTGTTAAGTGACAGAGGGGCCTGGTAGGACCCGTACAATTCTGTGACTAGTAGAGTCAAAGCTGTGGGTTACAGACACAGATGGCCATTGACTCACTGTGCAACCTTAATCAAGTTACATAATTTATTGTGGTCTCAGTTTCCTCATTTGCAAAATATGGTTACCATGACCTGATTTAATACTCTCATTAATGTCTTTCTCTCAATGATTCAACATTGCATAAAGGTGAACTTACATTCTGCAGTTCTACCAATTAAGTCAATTCTTATTAAACTAGAAAGACTTCAAAAGCAAGCCTGGCAAATGTTGTTCAAGCATCAGATTGATTGAGCAGGGAGGGATTCATCCCCGAGAAAGAAGAGCAGCAGGTGATGGATTTTTGTTTGCCACAGAAACTCATGAGCCATCTCCTAAGGCCAGGAGAGAGCATTCTCACCAACATTATCTTGTCTCTATTGAGACTGACTACCTCACAGGTTTGCCTCCAGGATCAAACGAAAAATTGTCTGTGACAGTGCTTTGTAAATTGTAAAGCGTCATACAGCGTCCAAGGATTCTTATTCACTTTGGAGAAGGGGAGGAGGTCGCGGAGCTAGGCCGGTCTGTAAACAGCTGGGTTTGAGGTTTCCATATTACACTGAAGCCATTTTTGTCATAGTCACCTGGGGCCAAAGCCAGGAAGCCCCAGGGTGTCATGGGACGTGACTGAAAGGGAAAAGAACTCGGAGGTGGGAGGGAACTTCATCTTCTTTCTTTGTAGAAATAAATCAACAGCAATGCTAGAGTTTCCTCCAGACCTATGGGGGGGGGGGGGGAGAACGGAAGGAGAGAAACAGTCGAGAGAGAGTCTACGTTTGTGTAGCATATGACAATCTGTAGCACGCATTTCAAAATGTGTGGAAATGTGTAGAGGTGATGTGTTGCTGGTGTGTACAAGTCCTCACAGGGAACGTATACCTGTGTCTTCCTGTCAAATTCTACCTGCTTGAAATTCTCTTTATACCTGCCATTCCCTTTTTGGCTCATCGCTGTTCCTTCCAGTCTGTATCTGCGCTCCCCTTTTGGTCTCTTTCCCTCCTAGGCTACTGCAGCCCGGGGCCCAGAAGGAAAATCATGAATGAAATGGATGCTCGGGTTCTCTCCCTATTCAGGAAAACGCGGGTGCGGGGGCGGAATCGCCTGTCGCTCAAAGCTGAGAAGAGGAAGAGGGGGCGGCCCCGGCTCCAAGCCCAGCCTGGCCGAGGGTCCTACCCTGGACTCGCTCTGGCCACAGGACCGCCTTTACCCGATCTCAGGCCCCCCAACCCAAACCCCACAGTCCCTGCGCAATTCCCCAGGAGAAGGGGGGTAAGGAGTACGCCCGGGGGCGGGGGCGCAGAGACAGCCCCAGCGGCTGCGCCGGCGAAACCCGCAGCTGAGCCGCCGCGTCCGGGCTGTGCGGAGGGGCGGGGGAGCGCGCACGGACACCCGGACCCCTGGAAAGACAAACGGACAGACGCAGACGCACACAGCTACTCTCGCACAGCGGTCGGACCCCGGTTTGCTTTCTCTCTCTCTCTCTCTCTCTCTCTCTCTCTCTCTCTCTCTCTCTCTCTCTCTCTCTCTCTCTCTCTCTCTCTCACACACACACACACACACACACACACACACACACACACACTGAGATGCGCACACGCACACACCCCCACTCTCCCTCCCTCCCTCCTTCCCTCTGCGCCTGGAGCCCGCTCGCTCGCTAGCTCTGTCCGGTGAGTGCTGCGCTTCCCTCTGCGCCTTTGTGTCTGGAGCCTGGGGGCGGTGGCGGAGGAGCCTTGTGGAGGGGAGGAGAAGGGAGGCGATGGGAGGGGCTGGGGTTCGGGCTGGGGCTGGGGCTGGGCTGAGATTGTAGGGGACTGGACGCCAGAGCTTGTCCCGAGGGGCCTCTCTTTTTCTGCCCTGGGGCGATGCCAGGAAGGGAAAGGAGAAGGAGGCGCTCCTTTGGCTCCCCTTCCTCTATTCTAGCTTCGCCCTCGATGATTGCTATGACCCGGAGCGGAATGGGAGAGCCTTAGGCTGTGGGGGAGGGAGTAGAGGGACTGGGTTGGGGACTGAGCTCGGAACCTGGGCGCGCCTGCAGCTCTCCCTCCCCCGGAGCCGGAGCGCGGGGGCGGCCCGGCTGGGCTGTCCTAGCTAAGCTCCTAGTCCCGGGGGAGTCAGCTTGCCCAGTGGAAGGGCCGAAAGAGAACAGACGGGACTGGAAAGCGCGTTCTCCCCCGACACACATGCTTGGGGAGCACGGAACGGAGACCTCCTAGCCAATTGGGGAGGGAGAAAGGGGTCTTGGACACCCCAGGTGTTTCCCGAGAAATGGTATTAAAGAATGCCCAGCCAAGTGGGGGGTCTGGACGGCAGAGCACCCAGTGGGGGTGCTGCTGCGGGGGAGTTTTCTCAGCCTGCGGGATGTGAGGCTCTCCTAGATGTCTGTGAAGATGAGTGCGTGAGCAGCTGCTTCTCCCCACTGAGCACGCGTGGAGTGTCCCCTCGATTGGGCTGTTGGCAGAGACTGTCCCTGTTTCCCCACTGGCATATCCTCCCCCGTTCTCCCATCCCATCCTGGCCCAGACCTGTCTGTCCTGAGCTCAACTTGGCTCCTTTTGGGTCCCTGGTGTTTTCCAGGCTTAGCTGCCTGCCAGCTAGAAGTTAGACTTCCAGCATCTGCCTCGTCTCAGCTCCTGCTGTCATTCATGAACTCAGTCGACCGGGAGAGCTTCTGGGCTGATTGTTAGTGATCACTGGGGAGGCAGCCACATCTAAGGCAAGAATTGTCACCTGGAGTCAGATCATTGATCTGCCCAGCCCAGCGTCCTGAAGAGGAAAACAGCCCGTTATGAATGAGGATGTAAGAAGGAAAGGGGAAGGAAAAGGGAAGGTTCAAGGTTAGAGCTGTACTCCCTAAAGATAGTTCATAGCTTAGAGACGCATCCCAAAGCTTCCTATTATTTGTTTGGTTTTTTAAAATAAGTAGAACCATACAGAGATGAAAAGGCTATTTGATCAACCTCTAATTTTCTTACATTTGAGGAATTCGGGCTCCCAAAAGGCCAAGTGATTTTGCCCAAGGTCATAGCAGCAAATAAGTATTTGAATTTAGTATAGTATCTGATAGCTGGAAAGGAATTTTAAAGGCCAGGTAATCCAATTTATATCTGTATAGGAATTTTACCATTCTCAACAAGCTATCTATTAATGACTATTACACTTGGCTAGCAGATCATTGGAAACTGGAAAGAATAATTTCAGTTGATTGATAAGATAAGAAGACAAATTGCAGAGGGCTTAAAACAGTGAGAGAAGAAAAAATGGATGCACCAATTATACATGGTTGTGTTGTTGTTGTTTTGTTTTTTTTCCTAAAAAGTTTAGCTGATAAGGGGAGGGGAGATAGAGCTAAAGCAGGATACAGTAAAGGTTTTTTTAAAGTATGGAGGAGACTTGATCATGTTTGCAAACAGTAAGGATAAAGCCAATATAGAGAAATAAAGATTGGAGAGATATTGGAGATTATGATTGTGGGATAAGTCTTCTAGAGAAGACAGAAGGGGAAAGAATCATGGATAGTCATAGCAAGGTGGCCTTCAGCAGAGGGACACTTCATCATAAGACACTGGAGATAAGGAGAAGATGGTAGAACATGATGTCAGGGGGATATAAGATGAAAAGAGGATACAAGAGACTCTCAGAAAATGGCCTTAATTTGAGCAGTGAAATTTGAGGTGAGATTCCCAGCAGAAGGTATTGGTGATTGGAGTAGCATGGAAGGCTTAAGAAGAAAAGATTAGATTTAAAACAACTACTATCGTGAATCAGAAGTAATAGACTGCTTTACTGTAGTAAAGGGCCCCATTAAAATTAACTTACTTAAATTAATAGCAGACTTAGGAAGTTTCCTGATTTCCTACAGTTCTCTGCAGAAAATAAAGGATGCAGATGATGAGAATTATCTAGTTGGGATTTGGTAAGGTAAGTTTCATGATAGGACAAGGAAGCAAGGGATTAAATAGTGGAGCATATTATAGTATTGAATTCTTTCACCAAGAAGTCAAGATTGGGAAAGTAGGACAGGATAGACGAAAGGATGAAAAGTAGCATTATGAAAATGTGACATAGGAAAAGTTGTAAAGACAAAAGATCATGATCAAAGAAAGAAAAGGTAGAGGCCTTGAATAGGAACACTTGTGATTGGGAAAGTAGGACAAGATAACACAAGTCTTGAAGAGGGATGGCCTAGTATATTACTGGAAAGATTAGAGATAAGGATGAAAAGTAGGGTTAGGAAAATGTGACATAAGGAAAGATGTCAAGACAAAAGATCATGATCAAGGAAAGGAAATGGAGAATCCTTGAATATGGAAGTGGAACTCTTGTGGGTGATGTTAATTCATATAGGGATGATGGTCATCCCTATGTGTAGCTGAGATGGAAAGGAGGAAGAAGAAATCATGGAAGTTTAATAAATTGAGGAACTAGAAAATTAGCATATTTCAAGTAAGAACAACAAGTATATTGAAATCTCCTAGAATATAGGAAGGAGTTGGGTTTGAGAAGAAGACTTTGATCTAGGTATTGAACTCATTGAGAAAGAAGGAAAAATATTCCCAGAATTGGTAGATAACAACTGAGGATATGAATTGGATACTAAATTTGGATTGGACGACCTTTAAAAGAGGAGAGGTTATTGAATATAGTGTTCACAGGAATATCTGGAGATAGCAACAGGGAGCAAAGAATATTCCAACTCATAAATAGTGAGGAGACGGGGAGTTTGAGGGAAAGCCATGTGACCTTGGAAAAGTCACTCTAAACTTCATTTTTCTTGTCAGTAAAATAAGAGGATTAGATTCAACTTTTAATGTCCCTTCTTATTCTAAAAGTCTAAGATAGTAATTTCAACTTCACTCAAAATCAGACTAATTGGAAACCCTAGACTAAGGTATATTATCCAGCCCTTTGTCTCCCTAGTTAAGTAAATATCTTTGCTCTAAACTTTTATGAAAAAGAGCTAGATAGCAGTATAACTAGGTGGATGGATGTGAATGTAATAAGCTTAAAATATATTTGTGGTTTGGACTGTCTATCACCAATCTAAGACTTCCATAGTTGTCTCCAACCGTGTTAACAATTTGGAATGATTTTTTTTCCCTTCAGTGTTCAATATGATGCTGAACACAGGGCAGAGGGATAGATGTGGCCTGAATATCGACTATTCAGAAACTTCTCTCTCTCCTCTCTTTTACCATTCTTTCTCTCTCTTCCTTCCCTCCTCCTTCTGTCTCCTTTCCTATCTCCCTCTTCTCCATTTGGCCCCTTACTCTCTCTCGTTTTTTCTTTTATTTCTCCCTCCCCTTCTCCCACCTCTCTCTCCCTCTCCTTATCCTGGTTCTCCTCCCTTAGTCCCTCCCCTTTTTTCTTCTCCTTCCCTTCTCTTCCTTTTCCTTTTTCTTTTCATCTGTTCTTTTTCTCCTTTCTTATCTTCTCTTTTCTTTCCTCTACCCCTTTTCTCTTCCTCTCTTTCCTCCTACCTCTCTGCTTCTACTTCTCCTTTACAATATCTTTCCTTTTCCCTTCTTTCTGCCTCTCAATTCACTTTCCTTTCCCTTCTCTCCTTTCTTTTTCTTCTTCTTTCCTCCTTTTTTCTTTCTTCCTTTCTCCTTCTTTCCCTATTTCCTCTTCTCCCTATTTTCACTCCCTTATATTATTCTTCTCCAATTCTTTCTCCCTCTCTCTCCCTTCCTTTTCTTCTTCCCTTTCCTTCTGCCTCCCCTTCTTTCTTCCTTTTGTCTTCCTTTTCCTTCCCATTTTCTCTCTATCTCCCTTTCTCTTCTGTCTCTACATCTCTCCTTCTCTTAATCTTCATTCATCTCTCCCATTCCTCTCTCTTTTCTTTTTCTTTCCCTCTCTCTCATCCTCTCCCTCTTCTCTTTTCCATTTCTTTCTCCCTTATACTTTATGTCTATTCTCCCTCTCCTTCTGCCTCTCCTTTTCTCTCTCCTCTCTTTCCTTTCCTCTCATCTTCTCTCTTTTCTTTTCCTTTTCTTCTCCTTCTCCTTTCCCTTCTCACTTTCTGTCTCTTTCATTCCCCCTTTTCTCTCCAGTCCTCTCTGACTTTCTCTTTTTTCTCCCATTCTTCCCCCTCCCTTCTTCTTCCCTACTTCTTTTATAATCACCTTCTCCCTTCCCTTCCCTACGTCTCCTCCTTCCTTCCCTTCTTCCTCTCCTTTTCTTCTCATTCCATTCCCTCCCTTTTCTTTCTCTCTTTCTCCTTTTCTTCTTTCATCTCTTCATCTCCCTCCCCTTTTCCTCTCCATTCCTCTTTGTTCAGCTTTCTTTCTCTCTGCTTCCTTTCTTTTTCTTCCTCTCTCACCCTTTTCTTTCTCCCTTCCTTTCCCCCTTTCCTTCTTTTCCTTTCCTTTCTCTTATCCTACCCTTCTTTCTTCTTTTTCCACTTTCTCTCTTCCTATTCTTCTCTTTTTTCTATTTTTCCCTTTCTCTCATCTCTTCCTTTTTTCTCTCCTCTACTTTTCCCCTCTCCTTCTCTTCTACCTCCTCTCTCTGCCTCTCCCTTCTCACTGTCTCATACTTCTCTTTTCCTGTTTTTTCACTGCCTTCCCCCTTTCCTTCCATTTTCCCTTCCCTTCTTTTTTTCTCTCCTCCTTCTCCCTCTACACTCCCTTCTCTTCCTGAGGTGAAGTATATCTTTTACTCATCTTTCATCTTCATCCTTTATAGAATCACTCTCCTTATTCCAGCACAGGCAGAGCTGATTTTAAGGGCCCAAAGCTGCATGTTCTCCTTGGTTATTCCTTTGCTATAGGAGTTTCTTACAAATGTTCCTAAGATGAACCTTTCCTGCCTTTTCTTTCACTCAATAGCACAAGGCACTCGTTTGATCAGATATTTTTCTAGAACTCAGATCTAATAGAGGAAGAAGGGAAAATTTAAAATGCGGGAAGAGAGCCAGGAAAAGAAAGACTCAGAACTCTGACATAGCCACTTTATAGTTTTGCCAAAGGCCAGCCCTCATGCCATTCCTCTCCCCACTCCCCAGTTTAGACCTCCAGTTTTAACCCTATCATACCACATGTAGACCTCATCTCTTCTGTGACCTTTGCTGTCTCCCCAGATCTATGTAATTTTTATTCAATAGCAGGAAATTACCCTGGTCCATTTGTTTACATACCACTTTATGAGGCATAAGGTAATAATTCCATTCTTGTGAATCCAAAATACAAGTAACCCAAAGAATACAAAACCATATTCATAGACATACAAGCACTGCTGAGACAACAATTCAACAGATACTTATTATGTATCTACTCTATACAAAGTATAATGTTAGGAGATGAAAATGATGCAAAGTGGTGCTATTCTTGCCCTCAAGGAGCAGATACACAGAGATTCCTGCACACTTGAATATGTACACACAAATATACATATACATTCATAGATTTACGTATTCATATGTGTCTCTACATACAGACAGTGATTTTTGGAAATATAAATGCCTTGAAAACCTGTTACCACTGGAATGCAAGTAAAAACTGCAACAATAAAGTTTCTGAAAAGATAGCTAATTCTTTTTTAATTAATTTATTTTTAATTTTTAATAATAGCTTTTTATTTTCAAAACAGATGCAAAGACAGTTTTCAACATTCATTCTTGCAAAACCTTGTGTTTCCAATTTTTCTCCTTCCCTTCCCCCCACCTCCCTTGCCTCCAATATAGTTTAAACATGTACAATTCTTCTATACATATTTCCACATTTATCATGCTGCATAAGAAAAATCAGATCAAAAAGGGAAAATGGGAAAGGATGGAGAGAGAAAGAGAGACAGAGAGAGAGATAGAAGAGAGAGAGGGGGGAGAGAGAGAGAGGAAAAAGAGGAGAGAGAGAAAAAGAGAGAGGGAGAGGAAAGAAGAGAGAGAGAGGAGGAGGAGGAGAAGAGAGAGAGGAAAGAGAGGAGGAAGAGAGAGAGAGAGAGAGAGAGAGAGAGGAGGAAGAGAGAGAGAGAGAGAGAGAGAGGAGAGAGAGAGAGAGAGAGAGAGAGACAAGAACTTGGACATTTATTAAATACTATGTGGCAGGCAGGTTGATGGTTCAATGGATAAACTGCTGGGTTGGATTCAGGAAAACATGAGTTGAAATCTGACCTCACTTACAAATCTTAAAGCACTATTTAAAAGTTAATTGTTAGTATTATGTCTGTCATCCCAGAAGTTGGGAATCATGTCCTCATGTTGTTGTGTGTATACTCCCCAGTCAGCTTCTTCTATATTTTGTAGGGAATCCAAAGGCATGGTTTGAAGAAGAAACTATAACAAGAAGGAATTTGGGAGTGGAGGTCACATTATCCAGTTTTGAGGCTTTATCTTCTGAAAGAAATGTATTGATATCTTATTTTGGTCTCCTTTCAACTAGTATTTTGCTAGTTTTCCTTTGGCTTTTTCTCACTCCTGAGATGTTCTATTAGCACATCTGTCACTGGTATCCTATGTTTTTATTTCCCTGAGGGATGGAGTTTTCCAGTCAAATTTAATTCAAAAGACATAAGTAAATGTGTCCATGCCTGTGACCTGGAAAGTGTGAGTGGCATAATCCCACTGTGGTGAGAGCTGTTTACCTTAAGTAGAGCCTATAAAAGGGCCTGAAAACTCTATAATGTGTACAGTAGTGTAAAATCAAGAATTTTGTTCAGGGAAAGGCAGAAGGCTGCTTAGATCTCCTAGGGAAAAGTGTCAGCTGGAATAGTACCCTAAAAAACCAAACATATTGAAGTTAGACAAAGTATCAGAATAAGAAGCTTGACTTTCCCAAGTTTTATTCTAGAAGGTTTAATTCTAAAAACAAAGATTTGCCTAGAAAGGCATTCTGGAACTCTACAGGAACCGGAATTGTTAGAGGTAATTTTACTCATGCAAGTGATGTAATTCTGGAATAAAGGAGCTTGGAGGTATTAGATGGAGGAGATTTTGGAGACAAGAGTTCCCTATCCTAGGGTGTTATTTTGGAGGTAGAAAAGGCTTTTGAAATTAAATGTTTGTATAGATAGCAATATAAATTTGTTTCCTTATTTCTGGGCAGGAGACAACTCTGACATTAGCAGCATCCACTTTTAAGACATCTTCAAGACAAAAATACTATGGATAACTGGATCAAGTATGAAGATGGATAGAGAAGAGAGAGAGGGAAAAAAAGAGTGTCTTCTGTGTCCAGATGATAATATCCTCTGTTTCTTTTGTGTCACTGCTTATCATTCCCCATGAATGGAACAAACTTCCTTTTACCAGGTCCTCCTCTATCTTCACTTTCTTTCAAAGCCCAGCCTTTCTTAGAGAAAAAAGATGCTACAACCCAAGTTTTTAGTATAGAAAGAGAACCAGACAGAGCCAGTCTAGCCTGAGAAGGCTCCAAGTCATTGACCAATAATTTCCAAAAAACAGGCTTAAGAAAGAGGCATTCATAGAAGGAAGGGGCTTGGGTAGATCATTAGTAGGTGACAATCCATCATACCAGAAGTTGCAGAGATTGGAAAAACAATGGTTAGCAGTAATGGTTAAGCACCTACTGGAATGCCAGCTTAGGGGAGGCCATTGGTACTGTCCCCAAATGTAGTTTCTGAGAAGTACTATTTCCAGAAAAAAAGAGTTATCTATAAGGTAATGCAGATAGGGGACCTTCAGGGCCTGGAAAATGAGGCAGTAGGAAGGAGGGGTGAGTTGGGATGGGTGGAAGCAGGGGGGAGCATGATATAGTAACTAAAAAATACCAATGTATCCAAACTCTGTTTCTGGAAAATTGGTATGATTAGGGCCACATGTTTATGAATAAGAGAAAACCCTAAAGAGAAAATTATCAGTACTTTTAATAGGTAGAAACTCAGATGCTTTAGTTCTCCTTATTCCATGAATCTGAAAGAACAATGATCATCATCAACCATTTAGCAACCATTAAGCAACTACTATGTACCAGGTGTTATGCTGGATTCTGGGAATACAAAGACAAAATAAATTTACATTCTAAGTGCATGCAAGATATATACATATACCTTCATTTATTCTCTTTTGATTCAGTTCAGCAATCATTTCTTAAGTGCCCACTGTGTACAAGACAATGAGGACAAGAGTGGAAAACCAAGCCCATGTCTTTGAAGAATTTGCAATCCAGTATGAAGATGCAACATTTACTTGAATAACTAATGCATGTATAAAAGAGAACCAGAACAGAATGAGAATTAAAGAGGGAGAGCTTTACTTGTAATAATCAGGTAAGGCTGGGCTTAGAAAGAAAATGAAGCTAGAGGAGGGACCTGGTAGAAGGAAGTTTGTTCCATTCATGGGGAATGATAGGCAGAGTGGCAAAAAAACAGAGGATATGATGAAAATGGGAGATCTTTAGTTGTTTGGCTAAAACAGGGTGTGAAGTAGAAAGACAGTTGGAGCTAGATTATGGAAGACCTTGAATGCCAGCCTAAGGAGTTTGCATTTTCCTTGCTTGGTGAAGGAGAGCAAATGAATATTTTTGAACATTCCATAGAGGGAGTGAAGTGATCCGGTCTATGCATCAGGAAGATTCCATAGTGACATATAGAGGGGAGCAGGGAGAAATTTGTCAGGAGATAATCCACATGTGTCAATCCTATATTAATAGTCATAAGAATAGAGAGGAGAGGATAGATGTAAGAAAGATTGCAGACACTTCCTGAAAAAGGCATCAGGGGACAGTCAAGTGTGCTAGATTAACCATCAAAAGTACTAAAGAGAGAGCTGAGGGGGATGGAGTGATCAGTGTCAGACTTTGGGTTTGTCAGAAAAGGCTTCATGGAAGAGATGGGCTTGTAAGAGGGGATTTGGAGGGAAAGAGGGTCAGACTTGGCCCAGAGGAGTGCGCAAGGAATTTAAAACTGAAGAAATGATACATATGAATGTACCATGTCAGGGATGAGCAGAGTCTTGAGGTGCGGAGTAGTGAGTAAGGAGGGGAATTAAGTTGTCTTAAAGTTTAGAAGTAAGTCTGGGCTGGGCTTCCATGCCTGTCTTAGACTTCTGTGCCCTGTTTCCTGAGAGTAATATGTTCCATAGCATCTCACACATGAGGACAATTAAATCACTTTCAGGGATTACATAAATGTGATAACTCATATATAAATAAGACAATTCACATGTAAATGCGAGTTGCTATTGTTGTTGTTATACCATAGCACACTTTTGCTCCAAATGAATTTTCTTTGGTTCCTCAAACATTATCAAGACCTAGCACTAGGGTCAGAACTGTAGGGATGCAAGACAAGACTATCTACTGCTTAGAGGAGCTGACAATTTCCTTGGAGATGGCCTGAGATTGAAAGAACTCAAGAATGCTACATGAAAGCTTGAGGATTAGATGGGATTGCACAAGATCAGAAAGAGCAATCACTGTGGCCTGAGTAGTTGGAGAAGATACGGGGGAGGTAAAAGTCAAGCTGGACCTGAAAAAAGGTAGGGAGAGAAGAATGGGAAGGGCATTCTGCATGTGAGGAACCTTGTAAGCAAAGGCAGACAAGTGAGAATGAGCCTGAGATATTTAGGAATTCCCAAAGATGAGCCTAATTTGGAAAATCTTACAGTGTTATCTCTTGAGCTCTTTGCCTTTGTAACCTCAGAAACTGGGAGAAGGAGGAGAGAGTTTTATGGTTCATAGTATCTTTTATCTAGAGAAACTTTCATTTATTCATCATTATAAGTTGCTAAAACTCTTTACAGAGTCCCAGTTAATAAAAAGCAATCTTTTAGTTAGTTATGCCCATTGATACCAACAGAAGAAGCTTTCTTTGTGCTGAATTTAATAGAATAGGAAAACTGAAATGAAAATGTAGAACCATGTCACTAACTTTAAGCACCTAGAGTTTTCAGCCTGTGGAAGCCTCACAGCTTTGTCCTAAGACAAAGGGAACTCACATATTTAATGGAGTTAGAAAAGTTAGAAACATTGGAGAACTTGCTTTGAAGATGTTTTCATTCATTTCAAATCCTGCCCAGCCCCTATGAGAGTCCTAAACCTCAGGGTATCAAAAGTACCAAAAGACCTGTCATTGGAAGAACTCAAACTGAGAGCTAAGTGTTTGTGCAAAAGACAGGATAGCCTCTTAAATTTGTCCCATCATGGGGGAACGAGAGATAGAGATGATAAAGTGCTCACTTAGCTTGCAAAAGGTAGCATAGTTATCTTGCTATTCCCAATATTCCCAAATAAAGCCTGAATCAGTTTAAAATGTAATTGGGAAGTATTGAACAAAATAAATAAAAATGCAATAAAAAATAGATAATGTTAGCATATGGTTTTCTAAGTCAACATGCAGCCTGCAGGGATCCTCATATATGACTTAGTTTCCTCTTTCTGTCTGACTTTGACACAACTGGTGAAGTAGATTTGAAATCAAAAAGTGAGATCAAATCCTACATCAGACACTTTGTGATCCTGGATACTTTGTGCCTCAGTTTCCTTATTTGTAAAATAAAAGAGTTGGATTGCCTTGGAGGTCCCTTCTGGCTATAAATAAGTTCTCTGATATCAGCTCTGAGTTCATTTCAGCCTAGCATATCTGAACCACAGGTATTTATTTATTAACCCAGATATCCAGTGAGAATTTTCTGTGCCTCCACTTTGGAATGATAAGCCATAGAAAATAATATACTGGGTAGGCATGGAAGGGGTGGGGAGCTTGAGGATCTTTAATATTTACTTGTTACATGTCTTCTTCTTTCTTTGAGCCCTGTCCACCACTTCTTTCACGCTTCCACAGAGGATCTTGCCTCCTTTTTCCACAGATAAAACTAAAACCACCAGCCCTGAGCTTTTCTGCTTCCCTTTTCTGCATTTCCAAGTTTTCTAGTCAGTTCATGTTCTCTCCTTTTTTTCCAGAGTTTGAACAACAAGTGGCCCTTCTTATTTACAATCCCATTCCCCATCAATCTCCCCTGGAATCTTGCTTTCTCAAACATTCCTTCTCATTTTAAATCTCTGTATCTTTTGGCTCTTTTCTTCCAACAAACATTCTCATGTCTCCCCCACCCTAAAAAAAAATAAATTTAAAAATATTTCTTTGGATTCTGATGTACTCTCAAGCATTCACCCTTTATCTCTCTTCCCTCCCTATTAACCAAATTTCCAGAAAGAGCTTTCTATACTCATTGCCTCTTGCTGCTCATCTCTCACTCCTTCCTTCACCCATGACAAGAGGGATTTCAGACTGACTGTTTGGAGTTAGAAGAACAAAATTCATATCTGAGTCTCCTGTCTCCACCTCCTCCCTTTAAGCATAGTAAATGCCTAATAAATAAATAAATGCTTGTTGGCTGACTAAGCTAAATCCATGTTTCCATAGGCCTGCCATGGCAATCTTTGTGCAGTTGTGCCCAATCGGTCAATCAGGAAGCATTCATAAAGCACCTATTATGCGCAAGGCAATGGAGAGACAAGTATAAAAATGAAGACATTTGGTTGGCAAAGAGTTTACATTCTACTGAGGGAAACGTGTGTGTAAATAGAGAGAAATGTGTATACAAATAAGCACACATGTACATGAGAACATAAGGATGAATCCCTTTCAGATTGGAGTTCACCTTGTAAAGGAGGATTTTGGCCCAGTGTCTGGAGCACTAGCTTTTGAGCCAGGAAGATTTGCCTTCAGTTCCTGACAGGCAAACAAACTTTGTGCCCCTGGCCAAATGGCTCAAGCCCTCCATACTCTGGGCTACTCTCTAAGATTACAAATTGCAAAGAAGGTGCCAACCTGCATTGGCAGAGGGACTTTTTCCATTGCATAGGACACCATGCGTTAGCTGCCCCCTGATTCCACTGGAGAGTTCTTCCCAGGAACCTCAGTTTGGGGCTGTCTCCAACCAAGCATCCCCAGTTCCCGAGACTATTCCACCTTCCATATCCCAAACCCCACTGCCAACCAAGAATAGGAATTATTTTCCCTTCCATGCATTTCTATCACCAGTAGCCCAGTATCTGGCACATAAGAGCCTAATAAGCTTAAGTTTACTAAGAGCTTGTTGATTGACTGACCAATCTGGACCCAATGTCAAGTGATCCATTTCCCATACATTCATCTCTGCAAGCTAGGCTACAACTAAGTGATAGCCACTTGCCCCATAATTCAGGATTTGAAACTTTCTAGTTTTTTTTGTTGTTGTTTTTTTAAACTAAATCTCTCCTCCCAGTCCCTGTAAGGGAGCTAGTAGGAAAAAGGTACTATAACAGTCTATGCCCAGGGGCAAGTTCATTGTGTCTTGCTTCGGGGCTCAGCAGCTTGCCTGGTCTTTTCATATGCAGATGAACCACTCAAAGCCTTACGTCCTTTACTAGGTGCAAAATGATCCATTTCCCTCTGAAAGGGGCTCACTCTTATATAACTATATACAAAATATCTGTAAAATAAATTCAGTGTAATGTGGGAGGGGAGAGGCACCGGCAGCTGAGGGATCAGGAAAGGCCTCATGTAGGAGGCAGCATTTAACTAGGAATTCTAAGATGAGGAGGTAGGAAGAACGTGTTTTCCAAGCAGGGGGGGACAGCAAGGACAAAGGTGTGATGTTGGGATAGTGAGGGGCAGCAAGCGGGCCAGTGTGGTTATTCCTGAGGGATGCTATGTTTATTAAGACTGAAAAGGTAGGCTCAAGCCATGTTGTGAAAGCTTTAAAATGTGCTTCAACTGTACAGCATAATAATTTCCAACATCTGTAATGTTTCAGGACTTAGTATGGTAAAGCTGTTATGCCTGTTTTCCTAAATTATTATGCCCTGAATAAAATTATTATGGCCACCATCCCCTTCCTGTCTATTAGGACTGAAAGAATTAAAATCTCAAAGCTCTGACCACGTTCCAAAGAGTCATAAAACTCCAGGTGGCTTCTCTCAAATGTCTGCTGGCATTTGCCCCTCCGACTAGACTCCCTGTCTCCTGCCCTTGACCCCCATCCTGTCAGGACTAAGTTATGATCCTTTCCTGGAATTATTGCTTGTCCCCCATCCAGTATCTTGCCCCCTCCTTATCTGCTTTATTCAGGCTATATATCCTATGTAGTAAAAGAATATATAAAAGGTCTGTGCCTTCATTGGTAAGGGGTTGGACATCTTTTGGACTTGAGTCCTGTCTGACCGGCTAGCCCAAATTCTCTACTATTAAAATATTTAAAAGTATCACTGTTTGCCTCAGTTTCTCCAGCATTACAGAGCAGAGGGCTCTGGGGCATCATAGTGCACGGAGCACTGAGCCTGATCTTTCTGAATTCAAATCTGCCTCAGACACTTACTAGCTGTGTGACTAAGTCCCTTAACCCTCTTCACCTCAGTTTGCTCCTCTGAAAAATTTGCTAAAGAAGGATATGGCCAACCTCTCCAGTATCTTTGCCAAAAAAACCCCAAATGGAGCCATAAAGCATTGAATACAACTGAAAACCAAAACATGATAGAGGAAGAACAGGATGGTTTGGACAAGAAAGATCCCATCCTAACCTACAAGTGCTTCTTCTAATAGGCTGAATGTCCATTTGTCATTGATACTGAAATAATAATAATAATAGCTAACATTTATATAACTACCTTGTGCCAGGAACTGTATTAAATATTTTCTAATTTTTATCTCATTTGATCATCGCAGCACCCTGGAAGGTAGGTGCTATTATCACCATTTTACAGAGAAGGAAATTGACTCCAGGCCAGGTACTCTATCCATTGTACTTCATAGCAGCTTTTAGAAGGTATTCTTATAATAAATGGAAGGTTGGACTATATAATCTCACATAAAGCAGGGAGTCTTAATCTTTTTGTGTGTCACTGCCCTTTAGCAGTCTGGTGAACTTTATGGACTCAATCAGCAAGCACCTACTATGTGCCCAAATGTACAAACCACTAGAGGTACCCACAAAAAGGGAAAAAAAGGTAAAAGATAAGAAAGCTACTTATTTTTAGAGTTATCAAAATATTTTTTAAAAACAAGTTCACAGAAGCCAAATAATTACTGATACTCAGCATCCACTGAACCTTTACCCCTCTTCCAAACCTATTTGATGCTCACTAGGGAGGAGAGAGGAGTACAGGAAGGGGAGGATAAAAGTACCACCCTGATGGTTGGATGGATTAAGGTTCTTTTAAAATGTGGGAGAAGTCAGGACCTTCAGTTCTGAGACTGCTTTATTTCCTTCTCAGAGTGAAATAGACTCCTGGGCCCCCAGAGTCTGTGAAAGCTAGGACTGCCTGGGCCCTGGAGCTGCCTGGGCCCTGGGGCTGCCTGGGCCCTAGGGCTGGAGCTTCTACCACTGGCCCTAAGGAATTATGCAGTGAGAAATGCTGTTCTTAGCCCCAGGCTTCAATTGGAGGTATCACAAGTCTCCCCAGGACTCTCTGGCTGCTGGCTGTCAGACTTGTGCCCTCACTGCAAGACTGAAGCCCAAGCATTTGGGATCCTTCTTTTGCCTCTTTCTTGGCTCACAAATTCTCTGATCCAGGAATTCTGCTAAAAAGGCAATCCTTACACTCCATCAGTGACGTGGAATGGAGATGAGCTGGCAGCCTCCTCCCACTGCATCTTAATTCAGCCAAATGCAGGAGGGGGATTCAGAGGCCCCTGAAGCAGATGAGACTCTGGAGACTCTAGAAGCTGTCTTTGTGCCTGAGCAGGTAATGTCCACTTCCAGAAGCCCCCCGACTCAGCCCCAGAAATGTGTTCATTGCCTTTAGCTTTGAGCTTCCTGCTAACAAGCTCAGGGTCACCTCTTTGTTATACCAAGGGTTTTTATCCCTTTTTTGTGTCATGGATCCCTTGGGCAGTTTGGTGAAGCTTTTCCTTTTCCTTTTCTAAGTAACTTTTAAATGCGTTAAATAAAAATGCATAGAATTACAAAAAAACCCAATAATACTGCCATACATTTATCAAAACAATTTTTAAAAAAGGAATTCATGAATCTCAAGTTAAGAATCTCTGAAAATCCAGCTCTCAAATCATTCTACAGGACCCCAGACACAGCTCATTTAGCCTCTCTGAGCCTCTGTGTTCTCATCTGTAAAATGATGATAATACCAACACCCACCTGGTATTGTGTTTATGAAAATAAAATGAGAAGATGTAGATAAAGTCTTTTGTAAATCTTAAAGTTCTACTATCTGGTCAGCAGCCATATGTTCCAAGAAGGACCACGAATGTGGATGGCACATTGCCTACTCTAAAAGCTTGTCTTAGTGACATTGGGCCATGTACATACTGATGGGTGGTTTATTAATTCATTTTCCATGGGACTAACTTGGCCTCTGTCTTCATCCAAGTCCCTCTGTGAATCTACGCAGAAAATAATAATAAAACATCTGGCATTTGCATGGTCTATTAGGGTTATAAAATAAGTGGTTTCATGTCCACTTCATTCTCATGGCATCCCTATGTAGTTGACAAGGTAAGAATTGTCTTCCCAACTTTGCAGATGATAAATAAATTGACTGCCCAGGGACATACACAGTCCATAACTAAGCCAGAATGGAACCTGGCCTCTAAGCTCAGTTCTCTCTTCCTTCTAGGCTATATTACCCATCTTGACCAGATCTCTCTGACCTTTTGCCCTAAAATAGGAAGCTCCTTGAGGGCAGGGATGATACAAAGAAAGGGATTTGTGTCCCCAAAACTCAGAATCAATGAGGGTGACAGAAAGTAAAATCCATGTCAGTCTACCTGGACCTAAGGCATAGGGTACATAACTTTAGAAATGTTCTTTACTCCTCATCCATCAATGGCAGCATGATAGTGGAGAGCATAGGATAAAACAGGAGATTGCATTTGATCTTGAAAGTGATGGAAAGCCACTAGAGTTCATAAAACAAGGGAGTGAGTTTTCATCCTACAGATATTTACTTAACACCTATTGTGTTCTGTGTCTTATGTGAAGAAAGCAAAAGAGAAAGAGATAAGGCAGTGTCCCTTCTCTTTGTGGGAACCCTAATATGATTTATCCATATGAACTGTAGTTCACAGAGTTGACGAGAATAGGAGCTCAGGACAGAGAGGATATTGGGCAATGATTTCACCAGGGGACAAGGAAAGACATTCCAGGAAAGGCCCACATCCTGAGCCAAAGGCACAGAGGCGAGAATGAACTTTTCACGATCTTAAGACAATGAAGAGGGAGACTTGAGTAGAGCAAAGGGCACTTGTTAGGAAATCTTAAAACTTTGATTAGATGATTCTCACCAGTTCATCAGTGACAGTTGTAACATCTCTCAGGGTTTAATGAGTGTAGCAACTGTTGAAAATACAATATATTTTTATATATGGATCAATATCCATATATGCTTGAACATGCCACAGATCTCTGATTCTTTTGATCTGGGCACTTCCTTAACCAAGACATTTGGTGTTCCATAAGTAAGCAGTTTTTGAGAATTGCTAGGATGGAAAGAGTCATCCCCCTGGCCAAACTGGTAATGCATCTTTCTGAACTTAGCTCCCAGAAGGAAGAAAAGAATTTTAGAGTTAGAAAGTATTTCCGTGGCCAACTAGTATATCTTGAAGTGAGAAATCTCTCTGCAGCACACACCCACGAGGTGGTCATCTGGCCTTTGCTTGAAACTCCCCATAAAAAAAAATCCAGTTTAGCTCTCTCTTCTCCCACAGATACTGTTTCTCTGGAAAGAAGGGTACTGTTGCCTATTGTCTAATCCAGAGGATAGTAAACATTTCTGAAAAAGCAGGGGAAAGTGTAGAGCTGTGACAGGTGAATGCACTTGGGGAGTGGGAGAAATTTTTTGACATAGACACCTTCATTTCTCAGGATTTAAATCCTACAATCCCTCATCTGCAAACAGAACTTTTCAGGGATGTTTCATATTCACTTAAAAGCATAATCATAGAGGAGTTCTGGGGTGCAAAGCAGACATTTGTACCTCAAACCCACATCCTACAGGGCACAAAGCAGCCAGGGAATTGGAATGTACGTGAATCTGCTCAACCGGCCATTTCTCTATTCTTGTGAGACTAATGTGAATCCAAAGAAGCAGCCACCTGCGGTAACCTAAGGAAAACAGCTATTTTAGCTCTGAACAGAGGTGGGAGATGGAGCCAGGGATTAAACGTTTCATTTTAGTTAAAGGTGAGAGCATCTGTTCTTCTTGAAAAATTAATAGGTTTTTTAAACTACTGTAGGCACAGATTAAACATCCACCCAATTGTCCAGGGTTTGAAAACACCCAGCTGCAAGGGATGGAGATAACAAGGGCTTTCACTTCATTTTCATCTTCCATCTAGAAGTGCTTCTCTTTCTGCCTTTCTGATTATGAAATTAGTTATTTTCTGGGTAGCATGTCTGTAGAGAGGCAGCTTCACTCAATGCATTGTTTTAAGCATTCTTTGTGCCGGGGAAGCATTCCCCTGGCAGATAACTTAGATTGTGGGAGAACCCATTGCAAAGAGTAGGGGAAAAGAGATAAAGTAGAATCCCCAATCCCTAGAGCAGTGGAAAGTCTGCCCCTGGGGTGAATGGCATCCTAACAGCTCACATACAAATAGTTCAGATGAGGAAGGAAAGGGGAAGATGCCCATAGAGCTATGGATACACAGGCATGGGATATACACAAAAACATAAAGTAGCTCTGGAAGAATAATGTCAGGCATTCTCAAGCTCAGAACCAACCGGAGTTGGAAATGAATACTGAGAAAATATGAACTACTTTTTTAAAAGCTATGCTGGTCAACAAGATTATGTGAAGATCAACTCTGATGGATGTGGCTCGTTTCAACAATGAAGTGATTCAGACCAGTTCCAATGGTCTTGTGATAGAGAGAACCATCTATACCCAGAAAGAGGAATTGTGGGAACTGAATGTGGATCACAACATAGTATTTTTTTTCCTTTTTGATCTGATTTTTCTTGTGCAGCATGATAATGTGAAAATATGTTTAGAAGAATTGCACATGTTTAACATTTATTGGATTACTTACTGTCTAGGTAAGAGGGGGAAGGAGGGAAAAAATAGGAACACAAGATTTTGCAAGGGTGAATGGTAAAAATTCTCTTTGCATGTATTTTGAAAATAAAAAAGTTTTTTTAAAGCCTTGTTGATTAAAATAATAATAATAATAACAAAGAACAGATAGAACTATTGAAAGGAGGGAATCCTCTTCAGGATATGAATCCCTTATCCCATTTAAGAGAGAAACATTTTTTAACATGTGCAAAACAGCATATGGTCTTGGTTGATCCTTTAACCAAAAAGTTGTTATCTGAAAAAAATGCAATTCAAATGTGTCCATACATAAGCTCTTATTGTAAATGAGTGACATTTAGTATTAAATATTTTTAAAGTAACAAGAAAAAAGAAGAGGACTTCTGTTGAGAGTGGGGAGTATGAAAACAGATGCTGGATGGAGAGAAATCATATTTATTTAAACTCTTACTTGATTTTGTTTTTTTCCCTAAGGATAATGATCTTCAGACTCAGAAGAATAGAGCAAAAATGGTTAACCGGGAGTTGAAAACCAAAATCAGTGAAAAGGTAAGAGTGTTTATCAGGCTGTTTTCAATGAATTAAAATCATTAAACTCCAGTGAGCTTTATCTCAAAGAAGTGAATAAACAGTACATATTACTGAACGACATTGCTGATTTTTGAAAAGCATTGAAGAATGGAAAGATGCCATAGGACAAAAGAAATGCAAAATTTTTCTAATATTCAAAAAATAGAACAGGACAAGGGTCTTCAAAACATCTACCAGTGTGTTTAATTTCAATTGCTAGCAAAATTCTAGGACATTTTGTGGACATTTTCAAGAAGTAATGATCACTACTACCACAGGTGTTGTTGTAAATAGTCCTGGATTTTGAACCAGGAACACCTAAATTCAGATCCTTCCTCTAATCCCCAACTTAGCCATGTGATCCTGAGCAAGTCATTGCTGTTTGATCTTTGTTGGAAAGAGAACTGTGACTCAGGGAGGTGATGCCATGAGATACAAATGAATCAGATTTAAATGAGGGAGAGCTATCCAAGGTCATCTGTCTCATTTTCTCCTCTAAAGCTAATAACCAGTGTAGATCAGGGCCACTGGAGATGACCTGGATGCAGTTGGAAACCTTGAGCTTTTTAAACTAAGGTCTTTAACAGGTTTCAATTTGAGATTCCATCCTTGTTTACAAAATGAGCCTTTTAACAGCACCTAACCAATAGGATTGTTGTGAGAATCAAATAAAATAACATTTCTAAAGTGCTTTGCAAGCCTTAAAATGCTATATGAATGCTAGTTATTGATACTTTTGTTATTATCATCATAATCATTACCATCAAGAATAGGTTATATCAAACTAACTTCATTTCAATTTTTCCCTCCAGAGCAAGAGAATTCCCTGTCTATAGCATTTGCCAATTTCTCATGTTATTCTTGAGGAGAAGGTAGAGAGGTATGGGCCAGATGATAGTATAATTAAGTGCATTTGAATATTGTTGAAAGCAGATTTAAAGAGTAGTTCCTATTGATCAATGATCTATTGATCATTGTCAACATACAATGAGATCTCTAGTGGACTGATCCAGGAATCTATCTTTGACTTTTTGCTGTTAATCATTCTAATCAATGATGTTAATGAAATTATTGGAAGTATAATTTTAATTATCAATTTTTTGATAATACAAAGCATAAGGAAATAGATTTCTAATGCTAATAAATTTCTAATAATAATTCTAATGCTAATAGAATTTCTAATGGCAAAAGAGGTCCAAAACAAAAAAATTAATCTAGCAAGGGAAATTTAATAAGGGCAAGTATTGAAGCCTATATCTGGGTTCAGAAAATCAACTGCATGAATATAAAATACATAATTAGGCAATGATTTGTATGGGGGAAAAAACCCTGGGTTTTAGAGAATCATAAACTCAGTATGAATCAACAATGCAACATGACAGTCCAAAAAAAATTTAACAAAAATGTATAAGTTTTACAAAAAACTAATGGTAGCCTACATTAAAAGAGGTACATGTCTGGAATTTCCAACCTCTACATTTCAGGACAAGCAAGAGTACGTCAGAAGCAGATTAGCCAGAATAATGCTGAGTCTAAAAACAATTCCATAATGGCATTTGCCAGGAGCTTAGAGATTATTCCATAATGTGGTTGGTTGCAGGAACTGAGGATGCTTAGTCTGAACCAAAGGAACATTATAGCTATCTCCAAATATTTAAAAATGAGGCGTGTAGAAAAGAAGGAAAGAAAACTTAAGTACTTGCTATGTGCAAAATACTGTGCTAAGTGCTAGGGGTGTAAATAGAAAAACAAGACAATCCTTGTTTTCAAGGAGCTTACCTTCTCAAGAGGGAGACAAAAGGAGAACAGGTTTTAGCTGCTAGTTAGATGGAAAGTCCCATGGTTCTTAGGATACAATGGCAAAACAGAGAGTGAAGAATTTTCTTAAATGTCATTTCCTTGATAAATCATTTGATTTTGTTGTTGAACCACTTGACAATGTTAAGGACTTTAATAGTGAGGACTTTCTTATCTCTATAATCAATAATAGTGTCTGAGAAATTAAATTTATTCTGCTTGCCCCTGGCAAAGAATAACAAATATTTCTTCATTTAAGTAATGGATAGGAGCTGCATAGATGCTGATAAGAGATAACTTTATGTTTAATATAAGGAAATGCCTCTCAGTATTTGAGCTATCAAAATGTAGAACAAGCTGCTTCGGGAATTAATGTGTTCCCCTTGGAATTTCTTCCAGCCAAAGCTGAATGATCACCTGTGGGAGATCTGGGAGAGGTTCTTAGGTATATTCTGAAATACAGCCAATTCTAAAATCTTCTCATTGGGAGAATCCAGAATTGAGTCACAGGCCTATTCTTCCTTAGATAGATGATAGATGGAAAGAAAATAGGAAGAAAAGAAGGAAGGAAGGAAGGAAGGAAGGAAGGAAGGAAGGAAGGAAGGAAGGAAGGAAGGAAGGAAGGAAGGAAGGAAGGAAAGAAGGAAGGAAGGAAGGAAGGAAGGAAGGAAGGAAGGAAGGAAGGAAGGAAGGAAGGAAGGAAGGAAGGAAGGAAGGAAAGAGACAGAAAGAAAAAGGGAGGAAGGGAAGGAGGGAGGGAGGAAGGGAGGGAGAGAAAGAAAGAAGTAATGAAGGAGGGAGAAAGATGAGA
Organism: Antechinus flavipes; assembly: GCF_016432865.1. Classification (NCBI taxonomy): domain Eukaryota; kingdom Metazoa; phylum Chordata; class Mammalia; order Dasyuromorphia; family Dasyuridae; genus Antechinus; species Antechinus flavipes. Next base: position 204,035,101 of record NC_067403.1, read on the forward strand.
CAAAGATCAACCTGATAGCTTCATATGGAGAAAGCTTTCCTCTGCCTTCCTGGAATAAATGGGGGAAATTCCTAGGGGAAGAACATAAATTTTCTTCCTCTTTCTCCATTGCTTAGTTGTGATCTAAGGAACAGTCCAAAGGATTTGCAAAGAGAGAAAATTGATGAAAAATAGTTGAAGGCTCCTCTACTTGTTGAAACACTAGTGCTAGGAAGGCACAGATCTTTTTGCCTGAGGGAATAGGGGTCTAGGTACTTGGATGATTCAGATTCTATATCAACATGGTGGGAAGGATTTTAGAATTTCAAAGGACATAATCCTAATTTATCAATTTCAAGAAATTGGAATTCATTTTACTAGATTTTTCTATATAAAGTGAGAACGAAAAGTCTTTTTCTCAAGGAATTTCTATTCTACTAGGGAAATACAACATTTGAACAGATTAATATGTATATGATGACTTGAGAAGTAGGGAGAGAACACTACCAACAAAAGCTTATCATAAGGGATAGTGCATGACATAAATTCTGAAGGAAGCTGGGGAGTCTAAGAAGTGAAAGTGAGACAAGAGTACATTCCAGCCTTTGAGTATCACCTGAGTAAGCCCTGAGGCAGAAAATGGAGGGACAGTTTCAAAGCAAAGTAAGTAAGAAGTTGGGCTAGAAAGGAAACAGTGAAAAGGGTGATAATATTCTATAAGCCAAGAGTCAGTTTGGGAAGGGTTTTAAATGGTTTATAGCCTGTTTCCCCATACCATAAAGGATTCTTTCCTACAACATGTTGACATTTAATCTTTCCAACAGGGAAGTAATCATATTCTAAGGCACCCTATTGATTACTGGGCAGATCTGATGGTCAAATCTTCCTTAGATTTTGAATCAGAATGTTTCTCAAGATGACTTTATCAATTGACCCTAGTTTTAACATCCTTCATACCTTTGGTTTTTTGTTTTTGTTTTTGTTTTTGTTTTTAATTTTTTAATAGCTTTTTATTTACAAGTTATATGTATAGGTAATTTTATAGCATTGACAAATGCCAAACCTTTTGTTCCAATTTTTCCCCTCCTTCCCCCCACCCCCTCCTCTAGATGGCAGGATGACCAGTAGATGTTAAATATATTAAAGTATAAATTAGATACACAATAAGTATACATGACCAAACCGTTATTTTGCTATACAAAAAGAATAGGACTCTGAAATATTGTACAATTAGCCTGTGAAGGAAATCCAAAATGCAAGCAGGCAACAATATAGGGATTGGGAATTCAATGAAATGGTTCTTAGTCATCTCCCAGAGTTCTTTCGCTGGGCGAAGCTGGTTAAGTTCATTACTGCTCCATTGGAACTAATTTGGTTCATTTCATTGTTGAAGAGAGTTACGTCCATCAGAATTGATCATCATATAGTATTATTGTTAAAGTATATAATGATCTCCTGGCCCTGCTCGTTTCACTCAGCATCAGTTCATGTAAGTCTCTCCAGGTCTTTCTGAAATCATCCTGCTGGTCATTTCTTACCGAACAATAATATTCCATAATATTCATGTACCACAATTTATTCAGCCATTCTCCAATTGACGGGCATCTATTCAGTTTCCAGTTTCTGGCCACTACAAACAGGGCTGCCACAAACATTCGTGCACATACAGGTCCCTTTCCCTTCTTTATGATCTTTTTGGGATATAAGCTCAGTAGTAACACTGCTGGATCAAAGGGTATGCATAGTTTGATAACTTTTTGAGCATAGTTCCAAATTGCTCTCCAGAATGGTTGGATGTATTCACAATTCCACCAAGAATCATATCTTTGTTTATGCCATACTCTATACCTAGAATGCCTTTCCCTATCCTTTTACATACTCAAATTTTACTTGTCTTTAAAAGGCTTGGAATTATTCTACTTTTACACCTTGAGGATATTTTACCAGAAGAAGAGAACACAACTAGGGACAGAATTGTTGTCTTCAGATAGCTAAAAGGTAGTTATGAGAAAACAAGATAAAGTCAGTCAGTAAACAAGCATCTGTTAAGCATTTGCTGTGTAAATCATCATGCTAAGGTTTAGCTAGGAATACAAAAAAATACAAAAAATGCTATCCGCCCTCAAGGAGCTTACAATCTAATGGAGATGAAAACTTGCAAATAACTAGGTATATATAAGATAGGTGGGATAATTGGAAAGCAATCTAAAATGGAAAGGAACTAGCAACTGGAAGAACCACAAAAGGCCTTCTCCAGCAGCTGAGATTTGCACTGAGTGTTGAAGGAAGCAAGGTAGTGAGGAGCAGAGCATTCTAAGCATGGGAGATAGCAAAGTGACAGCAAAGGTACTGCCACAAAGGTAGGAGATGAAGGAACATGCTCACTGTACTGTAAGTGGTTCAGTATTACTGAATCACGGATGGAAGGGCAGGCCCAGGTACAAAAGCACTTCAAATTCTAATCAAAAGATTATATATTTGATACCGGAGATAATAAGGATCCATCAAAGCTCATTGAATATGGGATTGATTATGATTAAGATTATTTTGCAAAAATCACCTTGGCAGCTAAGAATTAGAATAAGGGGAGACTTGAGGCATAGAGATCAATTAGAAGACTATTACAAATGACAGAAATGGCAACTTGAACCCATGACTTCCTGACTTTGAGATCAGTTCTCTGTTATACCATAACTACCTCTCACCTTTGAAATTATGTATTTTAATTTTTTATTGCTTATAACCTCTATCATATCATTTCATTGAAAGTAAGCATTATTATAAGGATAGATTTACTTTTGATTTGTAAATGACAATGTTTAATCAGAAAGAGTCAACAGGAAAATGATCACAGGCTATTTCCATTCTCTGATAGGATACACCAAATGAAAAAGGAAAATCCTAGAAAAAGAAACCAGAACTTCTAAGACATTCACAGAAAACACTATTCCTAAGACCTTACTTAAGATAATCAAAATTGACAGAACCAAGATGGCAGAATACAGGCAGCAATAAAGCAGAAATCTCCCAACATCAGCCACTTAACAATTTTAAAATAACTCCTCAAATTAAATTTTGAAGTGGGGAGCCAACAAAAAAAAAAAGACATTTTTCCAGTCTAAGACAACTTAGGTCAGCAGGAAAAGTTTATAACACCAGAGTGGGAATAAGATTCAGAATATGGTAGGAGTACCCAATGGTGGACCTTGGAAATGGCAATTGGGAGAAATGGTGGCAGCAGCTTCAGGAGCTCTCAGCCCAGAAATGATAAGGGGACCAGATATTCTATCAGAAAGAAATTACAGAGGACTCTTTGCTGCAACTTTATTGTCCATAAGTAGTTCTGGGTCACAGTTCCTTTGTGGAGAGGAATATTTATGACTGGTCAAAAGAGAGCAGGGGCCCTGGTCAGAGTTATAAGGCAAGGGGCTGGAGCTCTTGTGACTGCAGGAAACATAGTCACTGTTCCAGAATAAAGAGGAATACTAGTACTTACAGCTTTAGAGGAGTAGGGGCCCCTTCCTGGGACCAGATAAGGAGATCAAGGACTATATTTCTCCAGAAATCACGCCATCTTGGAAGCACCAAATACTTACACACACACACACCACACACACACACACACACACACACACACACACATACACAAACTAGCTCTAAAAATAGCAGCCCAATAAAAGTTGATCCTTGGGACAGTACCTGCCCACACACAGGTGAGCAGAGCTAAATTTTGTTAACTTAAAAATAGCTTTAACATAAATCTCAGTCAAGAAAGTGAACAAATGACAAAAAAAAAAAAAAGAAGAAGAAGAAGAACTTAATAGGGAAGACTAAAACTAAACTCAGAAGAAAGCAATGGTGGAAACAGCTACAAAGCCAGCCTCAAAGAAAAATGCTGTTTTGACCCAAGTCCAACAAAAATTCCTGGGAGAATTAAAGAAAGAGATAAGAGTGATAGAAGAAAAATTGGGGGAAAGAAGTGAGAGTGATATAAGGAAATTATGAAAAGAGAATGAACAGCTTGGTAAAAGAGGCACAAAAAATACTGAAGAAAATAATACCTTAAAAATATAATTAACCTAATAATAAAAGAGGTACAAAAATTCACCAAGGAAATCTTTAAAAAATAAAATAGGCTAAATGGAAAAGGAAGTACAAAACTTTGCTGAAGAAAAGAACTCCTTCAAAAGCAGAATTGGGGGGAAAAAGGTACAAAAGCTCACTAAAGAAAATAATTCCTTAAAAATTAGTATTATATAAATGGAAGCTAATGACTTAATGAGATATTAAGAAACAATTAAGCAAAGTCAAAAGAATGAAAAATAGAGAAAAATATGAAATGTCTCATTGAAAAAACAACTAACATGGGAAATAAATTGAGGAATTAATTTAAGAACTATTGGACTAATTGAAAGCCATGATCAAAAAAAAAAGAGCCTAGACATTGTATTTCCAGAAATTATAAAAGAAAATTACCCTTATAACTTAGATCCAGGAAGTAAAATAGAAATTGAAACAATACATCTATTAGCTCCTAAAAGAAATCCCCCCCAAAAAAAAAAAGTTCAGGAATATTATAGCCAAATTCCAGGACTGCAGTAATCAGAAGATTTTTGAGAAAGTTCAGGATAAAGAGAGAAAGGATAAGTAGAAGAAAACAGGATCGAGAGAATACCCAATTATTAATCATAACAGGATGTGAATAGGATGAGCTAAATCATAAAACTGAAGTGAAATGGATTAGAAACCAGAATCCAACAATTTGTGATTTACAAGAGATACACTTGAAACAGAAAGATAAACACTGAGTTAAAATAAAGGGCTGGAGCAGAATCTATTATGCTTCAGTTGAAGTAAAAAAGTCAGGGATAGCAATCATGATCTCAGACAAAGCAAAAGTGAATATATATATATATATATATATTACATATATATATATGTTTTATTTTTCTCCCAATTATATATTGACAATTATTTTTTCTTTAAGTTTTGAGTTCCAATTTCTATCCCTCCTTCTTTCCATCTCTTCTCCCTTCCTTGAGATGGTAAATAATCTGATACAGATTATACATATTCAATCACATAAAATATTTCCATATTAGTCATTTTATACAAGAATACTGGAAAAATAAAAAAAGAATAAAAGAAAGTGAAAAGATGTTGTATTTCAATCTGTATTCAGACAATATCAATGCTTTGTCTGGAGGTGGATAGCATAAGTCCTTTGGGATTGTCTTGTATCATTGTATTGCTGAGAATAGCCAAGTCATTCATACTTCATAATATAATTGTTAACATGTACAATACTCTCCTGGTTCTGATTACTTAATTTTGAATCAGTTCACTTAAGTCTTTCCAGGTTTTTCTGAAATCATTCTGCTTGCCATTTCTATAAGAAATTACATTCATATGCACCAACTTGTTCAGTCATTCCCCAAATGATGGACATCATCTTAATTTCCAATTCTTAGCCATCACAAAAAGAACTGCTATAAAAAATTTTTAAACTTTCTGGAAGATAGACCACTATCAGCGGTATTTCTGGGTCAAAGGGTAATCACAGTTTTATAGTACTTTAGGCATAGTTCCAAATTGCTCTTCAGAATAGTTGGCTCACTTCATAACTCTATCAATAAATAGTTCATTAGTATCTCAATTTTCCCACATTCCCCCAACATTTACTATTTTCTTTATTTTTTGTCACTTCAGTCGATATGATTGGTGTGAGGTGATACATCAAAATTCTTTTAATTTGTATCTCTCTGAGGAATAATGTTTAGAGCATTTTTTTCATATGACTATAGATAGTTTTGATTTTTTTTGTCTGAAAACTGCTGTTCATATCCTTTGACCATTTATCAGTTAGGGAATGACTTGTATTCTCATTAATTTGATTTAATTTTTATATATTTGAGAAATTAGGCCTTTATCAGAGATATTTGCTACCCATTTTTTTTTACTCATTTTCCTGCTTTCCTTCTAATTTTAGTTGCATTGGTTTTGTTTGTGCAAAAAACTTTCAATTTCAAATAATCAAAATTATCAATTTTACATCTTGTAATGCTATCTATATCTTATTTTATCCTCAATTCTTCCCTTACTCATAGATCTGACAGGTAAGATTTTCCTTCTTTGCTTTTCTAATTTGCTTTTGCTTTATGTCTAAACAATGTATCCATTTCAACCTTATTTTGATGTACTTTGTGAAATGTTGGTCAATAGCTAGTTTCTGCCATACTTTTTTCCAATTTTCTCAGGAGTTTTTGTCAAATAATAATAAATGTCCAAACTTAAACCTTTGGGTTTATCATACACTAGATTACTATAGTCATTTACCACAGTGTACAGTGTACTGGATGTGAATACATCCAACCATTCTGGAGAGCAATTTGGAACTATGCTCAAAACTTGTACTTAACCACAGGTTACAAAGGATGAAAATTCAATCCAATCCAATAAACATTTATTTAGTGCCTACTATGTGCCAGGCATGGTGCTAAGCAGTAGGGATATAATTAATGAAAAGAAATACAGTCTTTGCCCTCAAAGAGCTTACAAATCTATTCCATTGATCTTCCACTTTATTTTTTAACCAGCACCAGATTGTTTTGATAATTACTGCTTTATAATACAGTTTAAAATCTTATACACTTAGACCACCTTCCCTCCTATTTTTTCTTTGATTTCCTTGATGTTCTTGACCTTTTGTTCTTTCAAATGAATTTTGTTAGTATTAAAAACAGACCTAATTAAAAGAACTAATCAGGGAAGCTACATTTTGCTAAAAAATACTATAAACAATGAATTAATATCAAAAATTTTACAGCAAGTTTCTCTGATAAAGGCTTCATTTCTCAAATATATAGGGAATCGAGTCTAATTTTTAAAAATAAGAGCAATTCTTCAATTGATAAATGGTCAATGGATAGGAACAGGTAATTTTCAGCAGGAGAAATTAAAGCTATCTATAGTCATGTTAAAAGAAATGATCCAAAATACTATTGATTACAGAAAGGCAAATTAAAACAACTTTGATGTACTACCTCATGCCCATCAGAAATGATTCATGTTGAACTGGTTGAGAAAAAATAAATACACTAATAGGTGGAGTTGTAAATTGGTCAATGGCAAAGAATTGGGAATTAAGGAGATGGTCACCATTTGGGGAATGGCTGAACAAATTGTAGGATGTCATTGTGATAGGATACTATTGTTCCATAAGAAATGATGAGAAGGGAATAGTTTCAGAAAAAAAATTATGGCAAGACTCAAAAGAACTAATGCAAAGTTAAATGAGAAAAATAGGGAGAAAAATGTGTACAGTAACAGTAATGTTATAATGATGGTGATCAATAGTGATCTCAGATAATTTCAAATGACTCACAATGAAAAAATGCTACCTACTTTCTGAGATAAAACTGATAAACTCTGGGTACAAATTGAAGAATAATTTTCGCGTTTTATTTTTTGTAATATATCTAATATGGAAATGTTTTACATGATTTCACGTGTATAATTCATTTATATCATTTTGTTTGCCTTCTCATGGGTGAAGAAAGGATAGGAGAGAGGAAGAAAATTTGAAACTCAAAGACTAAAAAGAAAATAATGCTAATAAATATTTTTTTTAAAAAAGAAGACTATTGCAATAGTCTAGATGAGAGATGATGATGGTTTTTACAAGTGTGACTATATGAGTAAAGAAAAAATATAAGGGAAAGATTATGAAAGTAGAAACAAAATTTTAATCAATTAGAGATGAAGGGTGAGTGAGAAGAAGGAGTCACGTTATGATACTGAATAGGTCTAGGAAAGATACCTTTGACAGTAATGGGAATTTCAGAAAAGGAAAGAGAGCAGAAAAAATAGCAAATTGTATTTTAGACAATAGTGAATTTGAGATATCTATCAGATGTCGATTTCAAGATGGTCTGTTGATAATTCATGACTGTAGATCAGGAGGAATACTTGTGCTAGATATATAATAGAGACATAGGAATTATCCACATAGTGATGATAGTTGAACTCATGGGAGCTGAGGAGATAACCAAGGGAAATAGCATAGAGAAAAAAGAGAGAGAGCCCAAGACTGAGCCTTAAGGTATATCCATGGTTAATGGGTGTAACATAATGACAAGCCAACAAAAGAAACTCTGTGCTAACTCTGTGCTCTGAGAGAAAGCTGTGGTATAGTGAATAAGGGGTAAGCCCAGAAATCAGAGTCATGGACAGAAAAAAATTGTATAATCATGAGCAATTCTCTTAACATCTCAATACTTCAAGCAACTGTTTATAATAATAGCTTAGGGATAGCTAGATGAGGAAGTAGGTAGAGCACCAGCCTTGGAGTTGGGAGAATCTCTGTTCAAATCCAGCCTCAAACACTTAATACTTACTAGCTGTATGATTCTAGGCAAGTCACTAAACCCCAATTGCCTAGCAAAAAAAAAAAAATGAAAATTAATTAATAGATTACAAATGAGTAGCTGATACCTATATCATTAGAGGAAATTTCCATAAAAAGAATTTCTTATACAGATGTTATAGCAGGACTACCCATCAAAAAAATGTTCTAGTAAAAGATCCCCCCCACCTCAGTTTACATCTGTAACTCAAATAGCTTTTTTATGAGATATAATTATCATTAGAGTGAGAAAGTCACTTTGGAATCTTTGTTGCATTCAGAAACAGCTTCTGAAAACCTAGAGAGGTAAATCCTCTATCGCCTTAGCCTCTCAACTCTCCAGAATGTCCAAGAACAAGGTATGAGATTTCCAGCCTCTTTCCTTAAATCATTAAGCCTGTTGTACTATTGCTGCTGCTGCCTTTGGCCCACTCATTTGGGCTCCCTTTGCAGAACTCTCACTAAAAACATAGGATCTAGACTGGGTCTTGAGAATAAATAAAATCTGAACATGAGGAAAGGTACAGGTACTTTTCCTTTGTGAACATCCAGGGTTTTCTCACCAGTGATGGGGAACCAGTCTAAAATTAGCAGCTTTCTCAAAGCATAGTTATGAGAGACTGAACATTCTTTCAATGTACCTTCATGACCTCAGCTAATCAATTAAATTGTTATGTTAAAAGAGTTTGAATCATAACAGGATAGAATTTTGGAGGTAGAAGGGTCCTTAAAAGTTACTTTTAAGTTGATGATACATTATAGTGATTCATGTTCCATTTGCTAGTCATAATGTGACTATTTCATTATCTATTTTATGGCTTATCAAGGGAAGAGAGAGAGAGAGAGAGAAGGAGGGGAAAAGGGCATAATGGAAAGGGGGAGGAAGGGGGAGAGAGGGAAGGAGAAAGACAGAGACAGAGAGGGAAAAAGAGAAAAAGACAGAGAAAGAGAGAGAGAGAGAGAAACAGAGAGAGAGAGAAAGAGAGAGACAGAGAAAGAGAGAGAGAGAGAAAGAGAGAGACAGAGAGAGAGAGAGACAGAGACAGAGACAGAGACAGAGACAGAGACAGAGACAGAGACAGAGACAGAGACAGAGAGAGAACAAACACTTCCTTTGCAGTCAGGAAGACAAATTCAAATTCTACTTCTGGTACAAACTAGCTGTGACATAGAATACATCATTTTTTTCTCCCATTTTATTTTTCTATTGTTTTTTCATTTTTATTTTCAGTTCCAAATTCTTTCCCTACCTCTTTTCCCTTCCCCTACCCATTAAGAACGTAAGAAATGTATACATACAAAGTCATGCAAAACATATTTCCACATTAGTGATATTGCAGGAGGAAAAAAGCAAGAAAAATTAAGTAGATATAGATATAGATATCCTTTAATCTGCACTTGTAGTCCATCAGTTCTCTCTCTGGAGGTGGAATATTTTTCATCATGAGTCCTTTAGAATTATCATGAATCATTGTCTTGATCACAGTAAGTAGTTCACAGTTGATAATCATCACAATATTGTTGTTACTGGGTATAATGTACTGGGTATAATGTACTCTTAGTTCTTTTTGTTTCACTTTACAATTCATATAATTCTTACTAGATTTTTCTGATTTGTTTTATTTAATTAATATTTTCCCCAGTTACATTAAAAACAATTTTTTATATTTGTTTTTAAATTTTTTGAGTTCTAGGTTCTCTCCCTTTTCCCCATCCACAATTAAGAAACCACATATAAAGTTATGTGAAACATTTCCATACAAGTTTCCATACATGTGAAAGAAAACATAGGTCGCCCACCTTAATGAAAATAAAAACCCTGAAGAAAAATTAAGTTTAAAAAAGAGAGATAGAAAGAAAGAGAAAATGCTTCAACCTGGATCAGACACAATTAGTTCCTTCTCTGGGTATGAATAGGATTTTTCATCAGAAGTCCTTCGGAGCAGTTGTGGATGATTGTACTAGCAAAGTCATTTACATCTGATGGTCCCAGAACATGGCTATCACTTTGTATACAATACATTTCACTTTGCTTGGATTCATTGAGAACTTTCTTCTCAGGTTTCTTTTTCTGAGAGCATCCTGTTCATTATGTCCCATAAAACAATAATTTGTGCATCATCCTGCTCATCATTTCTTATAGCACAATAGTATTCCATAACAATTATGTAGCACAACTTGATCAACTATACCTCAATTGATGGGTATTCTCTCACTTTTCAATTCTTTGCCACTATAAAAAGAACTGCTGTATTTTTGTACAGATAGATTCTTTTCTTTTTTCTTTAATCTTTTTTAGGTACAGACCTAATAGTGGAATTACTGGGTTAAAGGGTATGTGCATTTTCATAGCATTTTGGGCAAAGTTACAAAGTGTTCTCTGGAATGATTGGACCAGTTTATAGTTCCACTAAAAGTGCATTAGTGTACCTATCTTTACACATATCTAATATTTGAATTTTTTCTTTTTTGTCATGTTAGCTAATTTAATGTTTGTAAGGTGATACCTTGGAGTTATTTTAATTTGCATTTAGAACAATCTTTCATATGACTATTGGTAGCTTTAATTTATTTTTTTTCTGAAAATTGCCTATTCATATCCTTTGATTACTTATCAAATAGAGAATGTAGAGCAAGTCACTTAATCTCTCAATGTTTAAGGCAACTTGTAGACTATAAGTTACATGATGGATGATCAGTTTGAAAGAGTAAGCTATTCTAATTCAAAGGATAGTCCAAGACAAAATCAAAGGACTCATGATGAAAAATATTCTCCACTTTCAAAAAGAGAACCAATGAACAGTTTTTCTTTCCTTTCTTTCCGTGCTTTTCTTTCTTTCGTTTTGCAATATGGCTAATATAAAAACATGTTTTTGTATGATTTCACCTATATAATCAATATTACAATCCTTGCCTTTTCAATGGGTGGAAAAAGAAGAAGAATAAGTGAATTTGGAACTCACAATTTGTTTTTAATTTTTTTAGAAAATTGCATATTTTTTTCAACTTTAGAAAGGCTTTAAGACACAGAGGATTAGCCAGTTTATATCAAGTGAGAAAATTTCTACCTTGGTACCTGTCACATGAATGACAATCATAAAATAATAATAATAGCTGGCATTTATATAGCACTTTAAGGTTTACAAAAGACTTTACATATGTTGTCTGCTTTTATCCTCACAAAACTTGGGAGGCAAATGTCATTATACATTTTACAGATAGGAAACTGAGATTAAAAGACTTCCTAAACAGAAACAGCTACACCCAAAGAAGGAACACTGGGAAACGAATGTGAACTATTTGCATTTTTTATTTTCTTCCCGAGTTATTTTTTACCTTCTGAATCCAATTCTCCCTGTGCAACAGGAGAACGGTTTGGTTCTGCAAATATGTATTATATCTAGGATATACTGCAACATATTTAACATGTATAGGACTGCTTGCCGTCTTGGGGAGGGAGTGGGTGGAGGGAGGGAGGGGAAAAAACAAAACATAAGCGAGTGCAAGGGATAATGTTGTAAAAGATTACCCTGGCATGGATTCTGTCAATACAAAGTTATTATTAAATAAAATAAAATTTAAAAAAAAAAGACTTCCTAAGACCACACAGCTAATTGAACCAACTCTTCTTAACTTTTAAAAAATAGGACGAATCATTTACATTTTATTTTATAAAACTAAAACTGTATGTTGATGCTTCTTCAAGACTCGGAGGTAGTCTTGAGTTCCTGAAGGCTACAATTAAAAGAAAAAGCCCAAGAGGAGCCTACCAAATAAGAAAATCTTCAATTATGTGCCCAGTAATAGGCCATGCACTCCTTCCTTTTTCTTGACCCAGTCAAGTTCAGGGATGCATTGTAACAGAATATTTTGGATGTAGGTAAGTGGTTCATTGGATAGTGTGTTGGACCTGAAATCAGAAAGCCCCAAGTTCAAATCCTATCTCAGATACTCTCTAGCTATCTAACCCTGGGCAAATCATTTAAGTTTTCTTTTCCTCAGTATCTTCATCTGTGAAATGGGGATAATAATAGCACCTACCTCCCAGGTTTTTTGTAAGGATCAAATGAGATAACACGTAAAATGCTTTGCAAACTTTAAATATTGCATGGCATTGCTTTCAGGCTTAGCATCTTTCAAAAAAGCAATAATTCAGTCATGAAAGGTTGAAATGTCTGTTGATCAAAGAAGTTCATGAACTCATTGTTCTTTGAAGTATTGAAGCTATATATTATATTTGAATGATATATATATTTGAATAATAATATTCAAATAAATTTGAACAATATATTATTTTGAATCATTTGAATTCAAATAATATTTGAATTCAAATTATATTTAAATAAAAAGAAAGTTTATTTCTTTTTAAGTAGCCAGTAGTTGATTGTTAAATACCTACTTTGTGGGAGGGCCTGAAGAGAGCACTGATGGGAACAGAATCACAACCTCCCAGGGTTGGGAGGAAATTTAGATACTGTCTATTCTAACCAAAGCCTTATTTATAGTGCCTTCTATGCCATTCTCAACAAACAGGCATACAGCCTTTACTTAAAGATGTCAAGAGAGAGAACCTCTTAAAGCAGCCCATTCTACCTTTGGAAAGATAAGTTTGTTAAGAATTTTTTCTTTATCTCCAGTTGGAACCAACTTGCAAAAACTAAGAACCATAACTCTACTCTTTGCTGATAAAGAGAATCTGTCTTTGATAGCCTTGTTAACAGCACTGGACCAAGGACAGATCTATCTAATCCCTCCTTCCTCTGATGGCACATAAATGGCATAGGACCAAGGACAGCTCTGAAGATCTTCGTTTAAAAAAAAAATTTCTCCCCAAACTGACTTTGGTTTCAAGTTTTTCAATTTTTAATGACTATTCTTTGGGTCTGAACATTGAATCAGTCTATAAATCACATAACTGTACTACAGTCTAGCCCAGGAGTTCTTAATCTGGAATCCAAGGGATCCATGCATAGATTTCAGGTCTATGAATTTGAATAGAGGAAATGAATTATCTCTTATTTTCACTATCTGAAAGTGAGCATTTCCTTCAATATTTAAAAACATTCTGAGAAGGAATGGTAAATTTCAGCAGATTGCCACCAGAATCCATGATTTATTAAAAGGTTAAGAACCTCTAGTCTATCTTATCCACAAGGTTAGTATGATAGATATCATTAAAGGCCATGCAGAAATCCAGATAATTGTCTATATCATAGCTCTGATCTACCAGAATAACCTCTATCAACAAGGAAATTATATTAGTCAGGCATTTCCTCTTCTTGATCCTGGAATTCCTTTGGACTTTAAAACAAAGCAGTAATAGGCCATGCACTTAACAAGTTTGTGGCCAAGGACAAATCACTTAAACTCTGTATTTCAACTTCCTTATCTGTGAAATATAAGGCTTGGTCTTAATGGTCTCTAAAGTCCCTTCCAGATCTAGATTTATAATACTCTAACCTTAGGTACTTACCTCACAAAGCTTTTTGTGAAAATAAAATGATAGAAAATACATGTAAAGCTTTTTGAAACCCATTTTCTAGCTGCCATAGAAATGTTAGCTACTATTATTGTTAGTTGTGCATAAACCAACCCTTTAATAATATCTCCTAGAATTTTTTGAGGAATTTATGATCAACTCACTATTCTACAACTTACAGATTTTTCCTATTTTTGAAAATCATGGCTTAATAAGTCTCTGGAATTACTCTTCCAACTCACATACACAATCACAGATCAGGTCATCAGAGTAAGACTGGCTGCACATACTCTTCAGGTTCTAGGGATACCGCAGGGACAATTGAGTTCTAATACTGTCAGGTTGAGTCCTTGTGTGGTATGTTTCCCCAACATCATTTGCTGTATACATTTGCATGCTATGTACGTTTACATGCTACATATATTTAGTATATCTCCTGTATTGATTATTCCAGTATTTGTGGTCTAATATCAATTTGACCAATTAACATCAATTAGGATTTTACAAAAGGATAGTTTCTGAGAAAACATAGCAAGAACAGAAGTTATAAAGCTTTTCCCTCAATACTAAAGGTATACTCCTCCCTCTACCACCTTAGGCCCTGGGAGAAGTAGACCCAGACTTAAAGTCATTCTCACAAAGCATTTGCTCCTCCCTGCAAGTTGACTTCCAACTACAGCATAGCCAATAGACAGGGTTAATCCCTTGCCTGGGACTCTGGCGATTTTACTGCTACACCAACTAAAGTAAGTTGTTTTTCAGGATTATGCTGGCACTTCACTGGGTCCAACTTTTTGAAAACTCTAGTATGGACATCAGTTCATGGACTTACAAATGGCTTGCTTTTCTGACCTTTCAAAGCTCACTAGGTTATATAGTTGTCTCTGATACTCTTTCACCTAAAAGAAGGAAAAAGTAAACAAAAAAGAACAAAAAAACCCACCCCAAACCTCCAAAAAATTGACCTATGCATCACGAGCCACATGTTGACTCTGATGAAAAGGACTTGAAGCTTCGGCCTCTCACAGAGACTTCACAGCACACTCAATTTTGGCTTGACAATCAGTCAAAAGACCTTTCTTCATTCAGTAATCAGACAAAAAACAGTCATAGAATACCTGCACAAGCTTGGAGTCAGAGAGCAGGATCTTTCTTGCATAAAATCAATCACTCCCAGCAAAGTTACCAAGCCCTCCCTATCTTAACCCTCCCCATAGTTAGCAGTAAGCAAAGCAAGCTGTGCATATTTTGAGAATATTTGCCCTTTCTTGGTTTTGTAGAACCTCTTTCCCTTTCTCAATAATCTTCAAATTTTACTGACAGTGGCTTAGCAATTGTATAGACCAATTCTTTTGGTGTCCTGGGATGTAATTCATTTGGTACTAGAGACTATTGGGAGGGAGAAGAAGATGGAGTGAAGAATAGATAAAGGAAGGGAGAGGGAGAGAGAGTGAATGAGAAGAAAAAAGGGAGGGAGGGAAGGAGAGAAAGAGAGAGAGAGAGAGAGAGAGAGAGAGAGAACTCACAGTCCTCAAGAAATTTAAAATTTAATTTTTTAAATGCCCAGACAAAAAGGAAAGTCAGTAGGAAACATTGACAAGAATATTTTTAAAAATAATATATTGATGATATGGCAGAAATTAGACATTGACCCACACAATTCCATATATGTAGATAGGATCAAAATAGGTTCATGATTTAGACATGAAGAGTGATATTATAAACAAATTAGAAGAACATTGGATATTTTACCTTTCAGATCTGTGGAAAAGGAGGAAATTTGTGACCAAAGAAGAACTGGAGCTCATTATTGAACACAAAATAGATAATTTTGATTATATTAAGTTAAAAGGTTTTTGTACAAACAAAACTAATGCAGACAAAATCAGAAGGGAAGCAATAAATTGAGAAAATATTTTTATATTCAAGGGTTCTGATAAAGGCCTCATTTCCAAAATATATAGAGAATTGACTCAAATTTATAAGAATTCAAGCCATTCTCCAATTGATAAATAATCAAAGGATATGAACAATTTACAGAAGAACAAATTAAAACCATTTCTAGTCATATGAAAAGGTGCTCTAAATCACTATTGATCAGAGAAATGCAAATTAAGACAACTCAGAAGTACCACTACATACCTCTCAGATTGCTAAGATGACGGGAAAAGATAATGACAAATGTTGGAGGAGATGTTGGAAAACTGGGACACTAATATATTGTTGGTGGAGTTGTGAATTGATACAGCCATTCTGGAGAGCAATTTGGGACTATGCTCAAAAAAGTAATCAAACTGTGCATACCCTTTGATCCAGCAGTGTTTCTACTGGTCTTATATCCCAAAGAGATCTTAAAGGAAGGAAAAGGATCCACATGTGCACAAATGTTTTTGGCAGCCCTTTTAGTAGTGGTAAGGAACTAGAAACTGAGTGGATACCCATCAGTTGGAGAATGGCTGAATAAGTTATGGTACATGAATGTTATGGAATATTATTGTTCTATAAGAAACAGTCAGCAAGATGATTTCAGAGAGGCCTGCAGAGCTTTCCATGCAATGATGCCGAGTGAATTGAGCAAAACCAGGAGATCATTATACACAGCAACAGCAAAATTATATGATGATCAATTCTGATGGATGTGGCTTTCCTCAACAATGAGATGATTCAGGCCAGTTCCAATGATCTTGTGATGATGAGAGATATCTACATGCAGAGAGAGGACTGTGGGAACTGAGTATGGATCACAGCATAGCATTTTCACTTCTTTTGTTGTTGTTTGCTATTCTTCCTATGTTCCAGGTTCTATGCTGTTAGCTAGGAATGCAAATACAAAGAATGAAATAACCCTTATTCTCAAGGAGTTTACGTTCTGTAGAGGGTAGGGGGACATAGCAAGTGTGTATACACATATATGTAGGATAAGTGTCGAGAGAATGCAAAATAAATGTAAGGTAGTTAACTACAAGGCAGGTAAGTAGTACAGTTAATAGAGTGCCGAGTCTAGAGTTGGAAAGAGTTGAGTTTAAATCCGAGCTCAGACACATATTAATTGTGTGTTACTGGGCAAGTCACTTGATCTCTTTTTGCCTCAATTTCCTCAAAAGTAAAATAGAGATAATAATGGCACTTACCTCCCAAGATTATTGTGAGACATTTATAAAGTATTTAACATAGTTCCTGATACATAATAGGTACTTAATAAGTGTTTGTTTCCTTCCATCCTTCATACAAAATAGAGAGGGAATGTGACACACAGTAGGTATTTAATGAATGTTTGTTTCCTTTCATCCTTCCTACAAGATGGGGAAGGAATATGATATGTAGTAGGTACTTAATGAATGCTTTTTCTCCTTCCTTCCTTTCCACAAAATAGGGAGAGAATATGACACATGGTAGGTTCTTAATGAAAACTCCCTACAAGATAGGGAGGAAATATAAGTAGCTGTAATACCAGGCCAAATATATAAGTGTGTGGGAGAGGTACAAGGTGATGAGAAAATCCAGAGGATAGGCAGATCATTTTCACCTAAAGAATTATTGATAGCTTCAAGAGGAGGTAGGATTTTATCTGGGCCTTGAAGAATAGATAGGATTTGTAAATGCTGAGGGAGCTTATTTCAAAAATGGAAGCAGTATGAGCCAAGTTACAGAGAATGGGAAAGAAAGGGGACATGTTTGATGACTGAGGGAAAGGAGATCAATCAGGTATTCTTGAAGCCTACATGTAACTGTAAAGGGCTGGATTTTGAAAGCCTATTATTCCAGGTTTTAGAGTTTGGATTTTATTCATTTGGCATTGGGGAGCCATTGGAAAGAAGTGATGTGATCAGAGTAGCACATTAACAGGATTATGCTAGCAGGATGCATAGGCTGGATGTAAGAGTCTAGTTGTTGAAGGATGGCCAATTAGAAGGTTATTGAAATAGTCTAGAGCATGGGTTATGAAGATCAGTACTTGGGCAATGGCGATGAGAATGATATAAAGAGAGATGAGAGATGTTGCATCATTAAGACTTTGTGATTAATTATATGAAGGGCAAGGAAAATACAAGTGCAAAGGAAGATGCTAAGATCTCAACTTTTAGTGAATGTAAAAATGTTAGTGTCATTATCAGAAATCAGCAAATCATGCAGTGAGGCAGTGTTTGAAGGGAACATGATGGAAAAGTCAACTTAGGTCATCTCTAAAGTCCCTTTCAATTCTAACACTGTTTCTTTGGATTCAATTTTAGATATCTTTAATTTGCAATAATAGCAGGATATCCAAATGAAGATATCCATTGCACAGCTGGAAATGTACATCCAAGGCTAACAAGCCAGGTAATGGCTGGAGATACAGGGCCATACTCGTATCATTGGCAAACACTTATAATAAGTAGAAGAAGAACGAAAGGAATGAGGAAAAGAGACAGAGATGTTGAGGATAGAGAGGTGGGAAATTCAGGAAAGAGAAAACAATGAAGATTCATAGCTGGCCTAGAAAATTGGGAATTTTGCTATGACATTCTTTAAGTTTTCTTTCTAGGGATGACCAGTAGATTCTTGCTGTATTCTTTTTGTCTTCTGGTTCTAATAGATCTGATCAGTTTTTGTTTATGATTTCCTGAAACATGGCTTGTAAGCTATAAAGACATGAACTATTGCAAAGTGAAGTCAGCAGAACCATCGTCACATAGTAACAAGAATGTACGATGAAGAACTGTGAATGACTTAGCTATTCTAATCAGTACAATGATTCAAGACAGTTCCAAAGGACTTATGATGAAAAGTGCTTTCTGCCTCCAGAGAAAGAATTGATGGAATCTAAATGCATACTTTTGTTACTTTATTTTTCTTAGTCTGTATTTTTTTCATGACTAATATGAAAATATGTTTTGCGTGATTGCACTTGTATAATCTGTATCACAAATCATTTGCCTTTTCAATAAGGAGATAGGGGAGGGATGAGAAAAAAGAATTTGGGACTCAAAAATTTTACCAGTTGTAAAATTTTATACATAATTGGAAAAATATTGAAATGTGGATTTTTCTTTTGTCATAGTTTTCAAGTAATTAATTGATGATCTTAAATTATCTTTCATTGAACCCTTTTGTAAATCACTTGTTTGTGATGGGAGATACCTTATATTTTTCTTCTTTTTCATTCTTTTACCTTTTTGCTAATATTTCTTGTTATCTAATGAAGTTATTTGTTTCTGTTTAAGGCCATTCCATTGGAATGCTGTCCTTTGGGAATTTTCCCAGTAGAAGTTTTAGTTCAGGCTCTGAAAACCAAAAGATAGGTTGGTATAATTGAGAGTACACATTGGTTCTGGAATCAGAGGACCTGAGTTCAAATTCTGAATTTATTACTTACTACCTGTGCTATTTTAGGAAAATTACTTAACATTTTGGGTTCTCAGTTTTCTCATCAATAAAATGTAGAGGTAGAGTTAAATGGACATTAAGGGCCTTTCCAGTTTTAAATATGAATATACCTGTAAGAGATAGATTTTCCTATACAAAATGACCATACAAATGTCCTGGTGGTCATTCAAACTCAACAAAACATATAAAAGGCACATAGAATGTTTGCTTTACCTCAAAGATAAGAACAACAGCACAACCAAGAATTTACTGGAAAGCTAAGGAAGATGACATTGCATAGTCTTGATTTTGAAAGAGGAGAATGAGAAAGATGAAAGTAAATTCATGGAGAATGTAAACAGTTAGATGCTGGTAGAAATGTAAGTCATTAGTTCAGACTTTTCACTATCAGGATACTCTTGATTCAATTCAACAAACATTTATTAAGCTACTATATACAAAGTACAAAAGTCCAAAACAAAGCCATTCATGTCCTCAACAAACTCACATTCTAATGCATGGATACAACATGTAAACAGATAAATAAAAAGAAGATAATATAAGGAAAGAACATTAACAGCTAGGGAAGGAGAGAGATCAATAAAGCCTTCACTTCTGAAGCTATGTCTGAACTGAACCTATAAGAATACAGTTTCCAAAATATGAAGATGAGGATGGAATATATTTGAGACAAAGATAGCCTATAAGCAAAGGCGTAGGAGCAAGAGATGAAATGTTGAGTTTGTAACCCAGTTTAGCTGGAATATTTAAGTTTGGGAAAGTAATTAATGATGAGACTGAAAAATAGGTCAAAGACAAGCTATGTAGCCCTTTGAATGGCAGGCTTAGTTTGTCTTTTATCCTAAAGGGCATAGAGGACCACTAAAAGTTTTTGATTAGGAAAATGACATGATCAGACCTGTACCTTAGGGAAAATATCTTTGCATATGTTAGGAAGATGGGTTGGAAAAGGGAGAGACTAGAAGCAGAGCAAATGGAAGACTATTACAATATTCCAGGTTGGAGGGGATACAAGTTGAATTGGAATGGATTAAAGTCAAATGAGTGGAGGGTAAGGTACAAGTATGAGAAATGTTGTGGTCATAGAATTGATAAGACTTTTCAATTTAATGGTCATGAAAAAGGGTAAGGAAGAAGGAAGGGAGAAGGGTGATTTCTGAAGTCACAAATTTGATGGACTGGGAGAATGATGGTACCCTCAATTGAAATAAGACAGCTACTTATGTCGTTGGACATTCACTACATCATTGAAATCACAAGTCCAGGGGAGAGGAAATGTAAAACAAGTCAATTTCACTAATATAGCTGAGTTTGCAATATTGCCAATTGCCAAAGATCCACTCCATTGGATTTATCCTACTTCTACTATTTCAAAATAATTATTTCATTGTTTGTTATTGTCAAAGACTTGATGCTTGGGATCCCTTAGGTATGAATGTGGTGAACCATTGGATGCATGATGGCTTTGAGAAGATAATAGGCAGAATTTATAAGCCTGGGAAGAATCTATGCCAGTGTATCTGTCATAGTTCTTTGTCCATCAAATCAACTTTTCTGTGCTTTTTGACTTTTCTCATCCCAATGATATGTTTATTTAGTCTGCATTCAGATCTAGCTTGACAAGTCAGGTTAAAATAAGACTAACCACATAGCAGATGTGTTCATATTTCTTCTTGTGTTCCCATGGTTTCATTTTAGACTTTCACTGTGGAAGGGATAAGATTAATAACACCTCACAAAGACAGAAGGAAAAGGAAAGATTGTGTTTATAGAACCATAGACTTGTAGTTATAGATTTCTATGAGATGTTAAAGATCATGTAGCTCTAGTTTATTTTACAGATGAGGAAACTTAAGTTGTAGAGAGATTAAGTGACTTGTCTTAAATCTGACTTCTCAAAATTCAAATCCAGTATTCTTCCCAGGGACCACAAAGCAGATCATTTCAAGTAACTGGAGCTTCTTATCCTGGAGTACAGAAGGTTGGATGGAAGGAAATGATAAAGCAGTGGTTCTCAAAGTCTGGTCCAGAGCATCCTGGGAATCTCTGAAATCCCTTCAGAGAATCTACAAATTCATAATTAGTTTTTATTTTTAATGTAATCAATATCTATAACTATAAACCACATAAACAAAAACTCTTTGGACAGATCCTCAATAATTTTTAATAGGATAAAGATATTGAGAACAAAAGTTTGAGGACCACTGTGATAGAGACAACATGGTATAATGGAGATAGCAGTGACTTTGGAGCCATAGAACTTGAGTTCCAATTTGATCCTGTTCCTTATTATGTGTTATGTGATTCTAGGAGAGTAACTTCATTTCTCTGTCCCCTAGATTCTTCCAACTATAAAATGAGAGAGGTGGACTAGATACCTTGTCAATTCCCTTTCATCTCTAAATCTGTGATAGCATCTTCAAATATCTTCAGAGATGTCATCTACCACACTGTTTCTGTTTGACCTCAGCAAATTAAGGAGCAAAGAAACAAGTTACAAAGAGTCAGGTTTAGGCTTATTATCAGGGAAAATGTCTTCCCCATTAGAGTGCCTCAGAAATGGAACTGGCTGCCTCAAGAACCAGGACTCCCATCACTGGACACTCTTTAAACAGAAGACCTCAGCAATTTCTTTCCCAGTTTATTGTAGAGATTATTTCTATTCAAGTACATGTTAGTGTAGATACTCTCTGACAGCCTTTACATCTCTGAAAATTCTGTGATTCTAACTAAAATCATAGCTGAATCTATTTTACAAGGTGGTTTCGTGGGCTGAAAACTGTACTTCTATTACAGAGATGGGGGAGGGCAGCTACTGTTTCAGCTCTTGTTAGAGAATAATTTGGAATACAATCTTCACTTCAATGAGGTAGTGTTCTATTAACAAGTGAAATGATGGGAGCCTTCCCTGTGAGCTGAACCTCAGTACTTAGCTCCCACTACTGCCTGGATCTTCCATGCTTTGAATATTATGGCATTCTTCCCTGAGAAACCCGAAAAATCTTTGGGATAGATTACAGATTAGTTCCTAGCTTAGCTGCTATTTTTCCATCCCTTCCACCTTCCTTTTATATTGAGGAATTGTATATGAAGGGACATTGAGTCAAAGAATCATGGTGGGTATTCATTGATACATATTTTCCTTTTATAGTTCTTCAGCAGCAACCTCTCCTTTCCTTTCCGATGCAGGAAAAAGAGCATCACACTTCTGATGACTCCACTGAAGGGTCCCTGGACATGTGCTGCAGTGAGTGGCTATCTGGTGAGTCTCCTCCTCCATTCTATATCCACGTTTTCCACCAGGATGTCAGCTCAGATGTAAAATGCCCAGCACTCAGTTTGGAGCAGACCAAGTCAATAGGGCAGATCTTTCATTTATGGAGCTGCTAATCCATTGATCCTTAGATTTGTGCCAGTCTTTGTTGCTAAAAGCAACTGAAGCTTTCTCCCTTTTCCTTATTGGGATCATTCTCATTGACTTGAGCAGTAAAACACAGTAGAAAGAGCACTGATCTAAGAATCAGTATAGCTGAGTTTTAACCCCAGATCCACCACTTACATGTAAACATACATGGAAATAGGCAGGCGTAAACATAAACATGAATATATAAGTTTGTGAGAACACAGCTGTTTGTGCCTGTGAATGTACAAGTGTATGATACATGTTGTGTATACATGTGAATCCTGGGGAGGGGGACTAAGAAAAAGAAAGTAGCCCCTCTGCCCTCAGCTTTCTCTCCCTGGGAGCCAGTGGAGGCCCTGAGGTATATGCAGTGAGGGTGGGTTGGAGTATGAGGGCCCCCACGGGGAGGGAAGCTGACAATTATATAATGATGGTGTAAAAATACAGCTCGTGAGTAATCGCTTTCTATGCCTGCCTGCCCCATGGGAGAGGAAGGCCACGTGCTAGGCAGGTCTCATGATGACTAACACAGCCCCCACACACACTGTGCCCGTAACGTGGCTGCCACACATAGCTTGATTCTAGCACAACCCACTGGACACCAAGTTGGGGCAGCAGTCCAAGCCTGTGGTCAGGGGACTGAAAGAAGCACCTACGTATGCATATGTGTTTGTGTGCTCCTATGCATACACATCCCTGGGCACATTTCTGCTCATACACACACATATTCACACAGGGACCCTCCATACATGTTCACTCAGCTACATTCACAGATACACACTGGCACGCTGGCAAATACCCACATAGATACCACTGAATATGTTTATATATAAATATACATGTGTATGTATATATATAATATATATGTGTGTGTGTATGTGTGTGTAATAAATTTTCTGAGTTGTATATATGAATTTTCAAGAAGCCAGGCAGTATTACTGAAAATAAGAAGTCTGTTGGAGCCCAGTGGTATTTGTTGTCACTCATGGACTAAAAAAGTCTCCTCCTGTTTCATTCACCATGAATCTCTTAGTCCTCTCCTTACACACTACCACAGACTAGTTACTTTCTTCCAAATTGAGATCTTTAAAGTGTAGCCAAACCTTCCAAACCCTTTCCCCAGCAGCAGCTATCCTAGCCTTCAGACTCTCATCTCAGTCCTGAGGGGCAATAATTTTTTTTCTTTAAAATATTTATTTTTGGGACAGCTAGATGGTGCAGTGGATAGAACAACAATCCTGAAGTCAGGAGGACGCGAGTTCAAATCTGTTCTCAGACACTTAACACTTCCTAGCTGTGTGACCTGGGCAAGTCACTTAACCCCAATTGCCTCAGCAAAATATATATATATTTTTTTTAATTTTGAATTCTCAGTTCTTTCCCTTCCTCCAGCCCCACCTCCACACATTGAGAAGATAAGAAATATGAAACTCATTATACCTATAAAGTCTTACAAAAGAAAAAAATTTCTATATGTCCGTGTTGCAAAAAAAAATGCAAGAAAAAAAACATGCTTCACCAAAACTCAGATTTCATCAAATCTTTCTCTGGAGAAGAATAACATGTTTCATCATGCATCCTTTGGAATTGCCTTGAATCGTTGATTTAATCAGAATAGCTAAGTCTTTCACAGTTGATTATCATTACAATATTGTTCTCCTGGTTCACTTCACTTTGCATCAGTTCATTTAAGTTTTTCTGGAATCATTCCCCTTGTCATTTCTTATAGAAAAATATTATTCACCACAGTCATATACCACAACTTGTGTAGCCTTTCCTCAATTAGTAGGCATCCCCTCAATTTCTAATTCTTTGCCACTACAAAAATAGCTGCTATAAATATGTTTGTATATATGGGTCCTCTGGGTCCTTTTTCTTTTCTTTGATCTCTTTGGAGTACAGACCTAGAAGCAATATTGTTGGGTCAAAGACAGTATGCACAGTTTTTAACCCTTTGGTTATAGTATTAAATTATGCTCCAGAATGGTTAGATGATTTTACAGCTTCACCAAAAGTGTATTAGAGTACCTATTGTTCCATACCTCCTCCAGGATTTATCATTTCCTTTTCTGTTATGTTAGCCAATTTGATGTGCGTAAGACAACACCTCTGAATTATTTTTATTTGAATTTTAAAGAGTAATACAGTTTCAAGAAATATTCTGAGAGATATCTGGAAACTTCCCTTCTTTCTAAGGATTACCAGGAGATAAGAATGGATGGCAAAGAATCAGATTTCATAGATTCACATATCTGAACAATCTTGGTCTCTAAACCACATCTTATCTATATCACAAAAGTAATAAATCCATGCCATATTAGCCAGACTACTATAGAATTATTGAATAGAGCTATGAAAAATAAAAATAAAATTCATTTGAGAGAACAAAGAGTGAAGAATATTTAGGGAATCAATTTTTGAAATATGAAAGACGGTAGGCTAGTAGTAGCAGATTTCAAACTCTGTTACAAAGTGATAATCATGAAAACAATCTCATACTGGCTAGGAAATACAAAGATGGATCTGTGGAACAGATTAGATATACCATACACAATATTAAATGACCATAGTAATCTGCTATTTGATAAACTCAAAGATCCATGCTTTGGGAACAGAACTCACTTGACAAGAATTGCTGGAGAAACTAGGTATTGATCAACATCTCACACCATGTACTAAAATCAGGTGAAAATGAGTAAATGATTTAGACAAAAAGGGTAATATCATAAATAAATTAGAGACAGAGAGATAGAAGAAAGAGAAATTCCTTCTAAAATAACTGTAGATTATATAACATATTTGGAGTCTGCCTACCAAAACAAACATAGGTATTATGAACACAATTACAAACACTTTTTTCACAAATAAAGACAGACCTAAACAATAGAGAAATATTAATTACTCATGGATAGGCCAACCTAATATACAATATTTCCTAAACTAATACATTTTTTAGTGTCATACCAATTAAACTATCAAAAATTTATTTTATAGAGTTAGAAAAAATAGTAACAAAATTCATTTGGAAGAACAGAAGAACAAAAAATGTCACAGTAATCAATGAAAAGAAATTAAAGACAGACTAACAATTCTAGATTTCAAAGCATTACAAAGTGATAATCATCAAAACAATATAGAACTGGCTAGAAAATAAAGTTGTAGATCATGGAGTAAATTAGGTATACAATACACAGTAGTAAATGAACATAGTAATCTAATGTTTGATAAAATCCCAGGTCTTGTTTCTCAAATATATGGGGGTCTGAGCCAAATTTGTAAAAATAAGAGCCATTCCTTAATTGACAAATGGTCAAAGGATATGAACAGGCAGTCTTCAGAAGAAGAAATCAAAGTTCTCTAGTTTATGAAAAAAAAGCGTTCTAAATCACTGTTGATTAAAGAAAGGCAGATTAAAACAACTTTAAGGTACCACCTCACTTCCATCAGATTAGCTATCACAACAGAAAAGAAGAGATGTGAGGGGGGGAAATGGTACACTTATGCATTGGTGGAGTTGTGAGCTGATCCAATCATTCTGAAGAGTCCTGCTATAAAACTGTACCTTAGTATGTAACACCATACTAGGTCTATATCCCAAAGAGATCAAAGAAAAGGGGGAAAGACCTACTTGTACAAAAATATGTATAGCAACCCTTTTTGAGGTGGCAAAAAAATAGAAAGTAAGGGAATGCTCATCAATTGAGAAATGGTTAGACAAATTGTAATATATGATTATAATGTACTATAGGTGCTATAAGAAATGATGAGCATGATAGTTTCAGAAAAACCTGTTAAGACTTAAGTGAACTGATGCAAAGTGAAGATAAGCAGAACCAGGAGAACATTGAAACTAGTAAACAATAATATAACAGTGATCAGCTGTGAAAGACTTAGCTACTCTTATCAAAACAATAATCTAAGATAATCATGATGAAAAATGCTATCTACCTCCAGAGAGATAATTAATGGACGCTGAATGCAGATTTAAGCAAGTTTTTTTCACTTGCTTTAGTCATCTTGCTTTTTTCCCATAACATGGCTAATATGGAAATGTTTTGCAAAATTTTACGTGTATAATTGGTATTATATTGTTTGCCTTCTCAGTGGGTGGGGAAGTGACTGGAGTGAGGGAGAGAATTTGAAATTCAAGATTTTAAAAACTTAGTGTTAAAAATAAATGAATGAATGAATGAATGAAGCACCACAAAAGTACTGAGCCACAGCCCCTGCTTTTGCTGCTGCTCCAACCCAATTCATGTCACAAGAATCCAGAGCAACTCAATTTTATTTAGCAGACATTTGTTAAGTGCTTGCTTTCTGCAGATACTTAGAAAAGGCACATTCTAGAGGCAGTGTAGCTTGATAGATAGAATGCTGGCCATGAGTTCAAGGAGATTCTGGAGGTTTAACTTCCTTTTCTGATGTTTATTTGCTCTATGGGCCAGGGGAGGGTAAGGAATGGGGGATGGATTATTTACCCTTCAAATACTTCAATAGACTCTTTAGGGCTTGTCAACTGAGTTATCCTGCAGTCTGGATCTTGCAAAGAGTTTCCACATTTTTCCTACCCCAACAATCACCCACACTGACAAAATCACCCTTCCTTCTCATCCCACTTATAATTACTTTTGGGCAGTGATGATACCAAAAGGAAAATAAGCCAGTTCTTGCCCTTAAGAAGGTAAGAATCAACACCCTGACCTGCTGAGCTAAATATTCTACAACAGAGGCAAGGAATCAAATTATCAATGATTGTTTAGTGAGCACCTACTGTATACTTAGCACTGAGAGAGATAGTGCATAATTGTAAGTCAATATGTGTTCTGCAGTTTCCTATTCTATTACTGGAGACAGATTCTTATACTTCAGTAGTTAGCTAATAAAACAAGACAATAAGTGCCAAATGAGTCATTTTTTCTGGTTCCTTACTATTTATATCTCTCTTTGCCATTCATCCTCTTATTTCATCATAACACCAGCCCTGTGTGGGAGACAAGAAAGGGATGACTATCCCCAAAGATGAGGAAACAGAGGCTCCAAATGCTATTCCCTATTACTGGGCCCTGGGCTCTCTTCCAGTTTAGGAAGTGAGCAACAAGTTAAGAAGATGAGGTCTAAAACCAGTATTTGGATTTTCAGGACCACAGTTTGAGATTCAGAAATTAAAGGTTTTGAACAAGGGTAGAGTATATCTAATATATTGGCAAAATATATTTGCTTGGACTATTCTTCATTTCTGTTAACAAATGGCAAAATATGAAACTAAAAAATGGCATATGCTAGCTATGGCAATCACTCTATTAGAGGGTTTTGCCAAACTATTTTAGAGAATATACTTGGGAGGGGGTGGTATTTGGTTATACGTTGAAATATTTGATGAATCAGAATAAGGTGTATTAAGAAAAGATATTCAGAACAGCTAGGTGGTGCAATGGATAGAGCACCAGCCCTGAAGTCAGGAGGACCTGAGTTCAAATGTGGTCTCAGACACTTAACACTTTCTAGCTGTGATCCTAGGCAAGTCACAGGAAGAAAAGAAGGAAGGAAGGAAGGAAGGAAGGAAGGAAGGAAGGAAGGAAGGAAGGAAGGAAGAAGGAAGGAAGGAGGAAGGAAGGAAGGAAGGAAGGAAGGAAGGAAGGAAGGAAGGAAGGAAGGAAGGAAGGAAGGAAGGAAGGAAGGAAGGAAGGAAGGAAGGAAGGAAGGAAAAGATACTGTAATAAAATATAGATATATATTTGGACTGATTTATGTATCTAATCAAGATGACTTAAAACTGAAAATAAGGAGTGAGGAAGAAAACCTGTCCACATAAGTCCTCCAAGCCAGAAACCCTAGAGAGTCATACGTAGACATAACATAGGGAAAATTATATCAATTAAAAAGATAAATCATTCATAGGAGATGGTATCCAAAAAAAAAGGAACAATAATAAAACTTTTGGCCTCAGGTATCAATACACAAATGGACAGCATATAAATAATAAATTTAAAAGGTGAACAAGATCTTAGGGCAAGAAGCTTGTTAAGGACCATGCCTAAGTGAAGGGGCAGGTCAATTCTCAAAGAACCTCCACAGCTGTGAATCATAACACTTGAAAGAGTTGCAAAGCAGCTTTTACTTATGAAGATATTGCTTGTGGATTGGGAATGAAATAAATTGGAGGCAAGAGGGAAGAAGAGGGAGGTGAGAGTATGCAACTGCCTCTCAGTCTCCTTGTAGCAGCATCAGCATCATCCTCTCACATGAAGAGATCCATTCAACAGGTCTGAGTTAGACCTTCAGCAGCCACTGGCAGGTGGCTCCCATATCACAACAGAAACTAAGTTTGTCTTCATGGATATGCTTGGGATTTATGGAGTGTAATTCCTACCTGTAAGATAAACCTTAAAAGGTACTGATTAGATGAATGAGGCAATAAAATGGGGTTACATATTAAAAATATCCTGCCATGAGAAAGTCTATGAACTGGTAGGAGAAAATATAGTGAGATTTTTGGCTTGAAGATTTTTCAGAGGAAAAAGAGGAAGAATATTCTAGTGATAGTATACTTCAGACCAGAGATATCAGCAGTATGTGGATATCAATGCTTCTTAGTGTAGCCTGTACCAGATTAAAATGTAAAAAACTACAAATATTTAACAAAATAAATAAAAATACAATAAAATATAATGTTAATATGTGGTTTTCTAAGTCATTTGACACTCTCTGGAATCCTTGTGTTTGGTTTAGTGGCTCTTTTTGAGCTTAACACTAGTCTTGTCCACCTAATCATACAGTTATGGAAATAGACCTTGTATTCAAGAAACAACATAAATTAGGCATAGAAACATGATATAGTAGTAATTATAAATAATAATAATAATAGCAAAAAATAATAATAGCTAGCATTTATTTAGTACTTTATAAGGCTTACAAAGTTCATATATATAAATATATATAAACTCAGTTGATCTTCACAACAACCTGGAGACATAGGTGATATTATCCTGACTTTACAGATTAAGAAACTTGAGCCCACAGAGGGGTTAAGGGATTTGCTCAGTCACACAGCTAAAGAAGGGTCTGAGCTTGAATTCAAACTTAGGTCTTGCTGAGTCCTGAGCTGTATCTGCTGTGTCACCTAGTTGTCTAAAAGGACTTCAGTTATTTGGACTATTGAATCTCTGTCCCTCCCAAAATCAGAGAAACTGATAAATTCTTGATTTATTATAATGATTATTTGATTTTTTTAATCTGTTGTATTAATGTAATAAGCACACACACAAACAAAAAGATAGTTCCAGAAAAATTAAATAAAACAACAAAAAGAGTGGGATGATAATTAATTGTATATGGAACCATATGCTTTTGTAACTTGCCAGTTATTAAAAGTTTGGCATAGTGGCTAGAAAGCTAATCTCCGTGGTCAGAAGAATTGAGCTCATGTCCTGCGTCTGACATCCACAGACTACGTGATCTTACACAAATAAATTAAAACTCTCATTCAGTATTCTAGGTAACTCTAAAGCTAGAAGTTGCTGAGAAAATGTCAACCTGCACTGAGAGAGTTTCCCAATCTGGAAGTTCTCTATATTATAAAATAAAGTCAAGTTTCTATCTCCTAAAAGAAAGAAAGACTTTAACTATTATAATCTCCTTTGTGTTTTACCAGTTGTGTTGCATTTAATGTCAATTTCATTTAATGTCAGTATGATCAGTGTTCGTAATGTTCTTTTGGATCTGTGTTCTCTAGATCTCTTCATAGAAATCTTCCCAAATTTCTTTGAATGCTTCATATTTGTTATTATTATATAACCATATATATTTTGCCATAGTGTAACATCATTTTGCTAATCAGTGAGTGCATAGTTTGTTTCCAGGGGGTTTTTTTTGCTATTATAAATAGTGATACTATGTATATTTTAGCATAGATAACTTTTTCTTTCAGTCAACAAAATGCTAGGTATAAACATTTTGTATTAGAATTTCTGAGTTATAAAGTATTTCATAAAGCACGATATAAAAGCTACATGCAACTTTTGTAACTTTTAAGCACTTTATTCTTCAAAAGTAAAGGAAATCATGTGAGGCATTTTGGTACTAGACTTGATTCTAAGCAACAGTATATAGTTCTTATATAGTCTCTCTGAAGAACTTTAGAGTTGATTTTATTTTATATATTTTTATATGGGATACACTGGCACAGGACTAACCATCATGTTGTGCTCACATCAGAGAAGGTGCTGTGCTCTGTGAGTAAAGCAGAATTGAATTAGCTCAGAAGAACATGAGATTTTCTTAAAGACTGTTTGTGGCAGAGTATTCCCAGATCATATTAGTCTGATCAGCTACAGACAGACAGACAGATCAGCTACAGTTAGACACATTGTAACTCTCAATATTTTTGTCCAATATTGTAATGTCAAACAATAGATAAGGAGAGGAAATCGAATGTGGTTTATAGTGAGCCATACTTTCATTCAGGAAAAAAAAAAAACAGATTGACTTCCTAAAATTCCTGATAGGGAAGTTATTCCAGGATGAGTAATATGTTCTCATCTTACTGTTAGTATCTTTTAGTGCCTTCCTCTCAAAATTAACTTGTAATCTATATGTGGGTTTTTTTGTGCAGATACAAACATACATATTGTTTCATCTGAAGACTCTGTTCTTTAGAGGCACATACTGTTTATTTTTGCCCTTTTAACTTCAATACGTAACACAGAGGCTGAGACGGAGTAGGAATACTGATTGATTATGAGTTATTGAGAAATTTTACAGGTTCTGGAACTCCCCAGAAATGAAGAATAAAAGCAAATATCTCTTCTTCTATCTGCTGGTTTGTAAAGAATGCTTTATATAACAGAGTTTAATCACTTAATTTGAGATACTCATTTCTGGTAAGATGCAAATCTCTGTGGGGGGAAAAAAACAGACAACTATGAATGAAAGATAACAGGGGTTGGTTTGGATTTTTTTCCAAGTTTAATGATATAGTAGGCACTATAACTTGGAAAGGGTACTAAGCACAGTGTAAATCTATAAATGTGAAGAAGGAAGCAGATGAAGAACATTTGGGAGAGGAAAAGCAGGATAAAACTTCAGATATGGCCAAAAAATGAGCATGATTGCTTATTAGGGGTGTCCAAGAGAATGAAATGACAATTCTATGTATGTCCCTGACTTCTTGTTAGGAATTATGGTAAAACAAACAAAAATGAAATGAAAATTGCAGTCTGTAGGATGCAGTTAGGAAATGGTGTGGGGTGCAGGGTACCCAAGTTAAACAAATTATTTGTCATCCTAAAAATCACTGTAAAATGGGAATGATAATACTATCTAAATTCCAGAATCAATGTGAGAATTAAATGAGATAATATTTTGTAAAGTACTTAGCACAGATGCTTAATAAATGTTTCCTTCTTTCCTTCCTTTTCTTCTTTTCCTTTCCTTCTCTCCCTTTTCCCTCCCTCCCTTCCTTCCTTTCTGCCTTCCTTCCTTCCTTCCTTCCTTCTCTCCCTCCCTTCCTTCCTTCTCTCCTTCTCTCCCTGCCTCCCTCCCTTCCCTCCCCCTCTTCCTTCCTTCCTTCCTTATATCCTAGCTAAGGAGAATAAAGAAATGTGCCTTATCTCTATTGGCACTGCCATGTATATCAAATTAATTAATAATAAAGATATGGGGAAGTGTTCAGAGAGGATTAGCATCACTGGTGTTAGGGCTTGCCAAACCCTTTTCAGGACTGCTTTTCCACCTTTGGTGTCCATTTATCCCCTAAATCTCACCTATGGGTCCAAGAACCTGTAGTATACATAGCAGCCATATCCCTTGACAAAATAAAACAACTCAGTAGACAGGCTAAAGCATGTTGAGATAATTCACTGGCCTCAAACCCAAGCATGTGAAGAATTCACTGGGCAGAATAGGTGGATGAGAACAATTTGCTTTGAATGCCATGAAGATGGTTGATGCAGGAGCTGAGAAGTACGTAGAACTTAGTCAAACATCAAAGACACCAAGGTGATTCATTTCTAGTCATCTTGACTTTTGTCTTGCCACTGGATTTTAATGACTTTGGGAGGGAGAATGAGGGTGATGACTTTGTGCAGCTCTACCTCATTTAAATCCAGTTTATTCAGAAGTCAAGATATTGGCCCTGTCATTGATCCTCTTCAAACATGAAGAACAGCAGCCATTAGTTTTCAGAAACTAAATTCTGGTGACATTCACTTCAGTAGTTCACTTCTCCCCTGGCTCTGCTCCTTTCTCTCTGGATTTTTCCACCTCTACCCCAGTGGCCTTCTTATCCTGAAGCCTTTGCCTCTGCAGATGGTCCCTCCTTCCCACTGATAAGTTTCTGCCTATTACCTCCATGTGAGGAAATGCCAGCCATTCTCTCTTTTCTCCTGGCTCTGATCCTGACTCCAGATTTTTCCATCATTCCTCCCCCCATCCCTTGCTTTTCAGTTTACTCTTATGTGTCTTTCCCCATTAGACTGAAAGTTTCTTCCTTTTTGTTTAGATTTGTATTCCCAACACTTAGTTCAGCACTTGAGTTTCTATCTATCAGACATAATTCCAAAGTGTTCTGATTCATTAAACAAAAGTGGAGGGGAATGTTCCATAACAGATGCAGAGAACAGTCACGAATATATCTTTAAAAGATTTATAAAAATAATGGAAGCAAGGGCAGGTAGCTAAGAATGGATACAGATTACTGTAACATTAGTGTCAGAGCACTATATCTCACAATGATCAGAGCTGAGCAGTGTTTGCTAAGGAAAACCAAAATATCATTTTATCTGGGTACATGTTGTCTTAGCTATGTTATAAGCAAGAAAATGATCAAAGAAGTAATAGGTGACTTGAAATAGATAAGTCTTCAAAGAAAATGCAAGAAGGTAGGCCTATTTCATTCCTTTACTGTTTCTGTCTTCTCTACCCAAGACTGGATAGGATAGAACATTTTCTCTACCCAAGATTAAAAGGATACAACAAAAATGGTTGAGAAAATTAGAACCCAAGGTAAATGAAGATATGGCAAGAAGGTGCCTAGTTAGCCTAAATAAGGCTGGACCAATTGGAACTAATACTAGTTCTAGCATCCCCTCTCTAGTATTTCCCACTGTACCATCTATGTTCTGATCTTCTGAAATTTCTAAGTCTCCATGTAGATGGTGGTGAGCTATAAAGGGGCAGAGAAAGAAACTATCTTTCTTTCTCCAACAGAAAATCTTTTTTTTTTTAATCAGAACATAGGAATATGGGAACATTAGCACTGCAACAATAAATGAATGACAAAAGAATGGAAGTTTGAGGACTCCACAAGCCCATTGACCTTTATAGCTCAGAAGAGGACTATAACTAAGCGAATCTTTATGAGGACCACTCAAAAGAGAGAAAGGAGGGGTAACTTGATGTTACAGTGGATAGAGTACTGACCCTAGAGACAGGAGTACCTGAGTTCAAATCCAGTTTCAGACACTTAATACTTCTTAGCCAGGTGACCCTAAGTAAGTCACTTAACCCTAATTTGTCTCACAAAAGGAAAAAAATATGTTTAAAAGGGGGGAAAGGATTTCTAATAAAGAAGAGCTATGAGCTTTTACCCTTTGATTCTATGTGCTCTCTAAGCTTTAGCCTTCTCTCCCTGGGGACTTTTTAAGTGCAAGGGGTCACCTAGAATGGTGAGATGTTCCTCTAACAACTGTCTTTGCTATATCTCTTTAGGAAAATACTCATTCAAAAAGCTAATTAACTCTGGCTAATAATCAGTGGAAAATACTAGAGAGAGGATGCTAGAACTAGTATTAGAAACTCCAGGTCCTTGCTTAGCATTATCCCTAGAATCATGAAGGAAAAAGTTTTAGCTAATCCCACCTGATCTTATCCTGCAAGGGAAAACTGGGGAGTTAGTCCTGGAGGGAGTGTTATACTGAATAGGTTTTACCCAGGATAAATTCTGTATCCTTCAAATTTGCAAGGACATTCTGGAGAGATTCTCCATTGAAAACTTTTATTTTTGAATATCCTAGATCCACTAGAGAAAAATTGATATTTTTGTTCTTTTGGTTTGGAGTATATTGGGAAAATCTATTTTCAATGTGTTTTCCTTACAAATCAGACCAATTTCTTAGTGATAACCTTCACATATTTAAATGGTTAAGTA
Source organism: Antechinus flavipes (assembly GCF_016432865.1). Classification (NCBI taxonomy): domain Eukaryota; kingdom Metazoa; phylum Chordata; class Mammalia; order Dasyuromorphia; family Dasyuridae; genus Antechinus; species Antechinus flavipes. The sequence continues at coordinate 204,069,878 of NC_067403.1, forward strand.
CTTTTATCTGTTCTCTTACTGTACCCTGAGGTGTGTTGAAGCTATAAGTTATATGAATTTTTGTGGGGGGTTATTTATATCTATTAAGCCAGGACTGAGGGTCTTAGTTACTGATTTGCTATGGTTAAGATCCTCTCACCAACTTTCCCAGAGATAGTCTGAGCTGGGATGAACACTTTTTTCACTTCAATGAGACTGAACTTTCTTGAAGTTTTTCCAGGCTATCTTGAACTTGTTTCATGTGGTTTTCAAGGGAAACTGGGAGAGCTCAAGCAGCTTCCTGGCTTTACTCCGCCATTTTGGCTCCATCCTCAGGAGTCATCATATGAATTTTTATATCCCAAAATATTGCTGTTTAACAGTTTGCCTATAATAGTTCAGGTATTTGTTTTGGTTCTCAAAATTTTTATTTGTAAGAATCCTTGGACTGCTTTTCTTATTATGACATGTTCAGACAGTTCATTTGAGGTCCTTATGGATTGCAGGTCCATAGAATATGGTTTTTCTGCTGGCCTAGAAATTCTAGATGCTCAATCCCAAATGCTCAGTCTCATTTTGAGAGCCTTACAACCACTTAATATTTTTCTGAATTTGTTTTCATTTTAAGTTAACCCCTTGTACTAGTGATGGCTGGGTTGATTCATAGAGAGAATTACCCTAATACATTGTCAGATATCTTTTGGAGAAATTTCAGATGCTCTATGATAAATGTATGAAAGGAATCACTAAAGACATTTAGGTATGCTAAATATGGGAAAAGACGCATTCCAATTGAATCACTTTCTATATTAAGGAGAATCATGAAAGCATTTTCATCTAGGATAGTTCTTTTCTCTAAGAAGAAGACTGATTTTTTTTCCTTTATTGCCTTGGGGGAGTTCTTTGAAAGCACTGAAAACAAGCAGAAACCTGTGAGAATTTTGTAAAATTATACATCTGTGTGTATGTATATATGCGCCCAATTGTATCATATATTTGGAAGTGTAAAAGAATATTGATTTTAGAATTGGCAGGATTACCCACCCCCCATGCCTTAGATCAAGGAATGCTGTGGATATAGAATAACTAGATTTCAGCAAGTAAGTTAACAAAATCTCTGCTATATCCCATATGAAGAAGATGAGGAAGTATGAAACAGCTCATAACAGAATACAGAGAATTCAACACTGGTTGAATCACTGGACTCAAAGAGGAATCATTAATGAATTTATTTCAGCCCAGAGGAAAATCCCCACTGGAGTTTCCAAGGGATCTGTCTTTGACCTTGCTGTGCTGCTTGACATTTCTAATAATGATCTAAATAAACATATAAATTAGTAGCCTTACCAAATCTGCAGATGACATAAAGCTGGAAGAAATAGCTTACATGAAAAAGAATCAGGTTCAAAACAATCTTAATAGTATAGAACAATGAGTAAAATTTAACAAGACCAAACTTATAGGAATAAAAATAAAATTATGCACATTTTTATAGAGAGTAAAAATTGTATACAAGTTTTACAAAATCAACATTTTTAAGTACAAAATGGAGTAGGCTGGCAAAACAGGTTTGTGTGAAAAAGAGATCAGAAGTTTTAGAGAACTGCCAGCTCAATGTGAATCGATGACAAAATAGACCAAAAAAGCTGATGTGATCATTAGATACAATAATGATGACAGTGTCCAAGAAAAAGGAAATGGTCATCCCCCTGTAATCTACTCCAGTCATATCACATGTGGAGAATTGTGTTGATTTCTAAGTGTCCCATTTTAGGAAGGATGACAGAGAAGGGTTACCACGGTGATAAGGGGACTGGAGATGATGCCTTAAGATCAGCTAAAAGAAATGGAATGGTTTAACCTGGAAAAGATAGGGAAAAGTCTGAAAGCAGTTTTTAAGACCAGGAAAGGCAGTTGTATGAAAAGGGGGATTCCTGCTTGGAGCATATGGAGCAGTAGGCATGTTTCAGAGAAGCAGATTTCAGCTCAACTTAAAAACTTCTTAACAATTATAATTGTCTCAAGGGATAGTAAATTTCCTGTCACTAAGATCTTTGGGTAAAGGCTAGATGGCAATTTCTTAAGAGGAACTATATAGAGGAGATTGCTATTTAGGCATGAGTTAAATTGCATGACTTCTAAAATTCTGTGATTCTTTAACACCATCCCTAAAAGAATGATTTGAGTTAGGGTTAAGAACAGCTGCCTGCCACTGCAGGTGACAGTGACATCAAGTGTGGGGAACACAACAGCCACCTGCAGAGTGCCTGTCATTGAGCATCACTCAGAGTGCCTACAATCGGGTGTCTCGTGGGAATGCAGGTGATGTACACACCCACAGACCTTCGGCTGACATCAGCTTCCTGCTTCCCTAGCAGCTGTTGTGTTCAGATTTGGAGTGTCTACATTGGGGATGGGAGGTGGAAGGGATATGCTGGGATGATGTTGGGGAAAAGATGTTTTTGTACTTTGTGATCAAAGAGGCATGAGAGTCAGAAGGTACCCTATCCTATTTACAGAGGATGATGTGATATGGTGAAGAGAAAATTGGATTTATAGTTAGAGGATCTGGGTTTAAATCCTGGATCTGCTTTTCACAACCCAAAACTTGTCTTTGGAAAAGTCACTTAACTTCTGTGTATTTGGGTTTCTTCATCTGTAAAAAAACAAGGAGATTTGATGACCTCTAAGATCTGTTTAGCTCTAAATCTAAGAGCTTATGAGACAGAAGTCTTTGACTTCAATGTCAACCCCAAACATCTGCTCTGTGTTCCCTAAACGAGATTCTATTACACTGCTATGTCAAGACATTTGTTTGCCCCAAACATAATGATGCTGCTGGTGGTATGTTGCTGTTCAGCCAAAGCAAATTCTGGGGAGGTAGGCAGTTAGAACTCGCCTTATTTATCTGAGCATAAAAGCCCCTAAGATCATGAGAAAACTAAACAAATTATCTTGGACTCCGCTAATCTCCAACCCAACCTCATTCTCCTAGTTCTCTGGCCCTTCTACCTGACCACCCGGACCTTATTGTTTCACCTTCTGCTCAAATATTGTGAATCCTAATAATGACTCCCAACCTTCCATTTGTTGTCTCCCCTTCCTCCCATCCCAGCCCCCAGCTTTTAACAACTCAATAGTCAGCCTCTAGCTCTATGTGACTAGTCCAATATTTCTGCTCCTTCCTGCCAGTCAACCTTGCTGAATTTCTCAGCTAGCATTATTGGAAATCCTTAGCATCAGTTTGTTGTGCAACTAGGAGTATTACTAAATGGAAACCTATTTCAGGATAAATGATATTAGGGTCAGGGAGAGAATGGCAATGGCTTGAGCAAGTAAAGAAAGCAGAAGAGCTATATGGTCTTACCTCCTTCCCCTTTTTAAATAACAAAATCCCTGTCTTCAACCTCCTTTAATCAGCCAGAGCAATAGAGTTAAAACCAGTTAGCTTAACTACTTCAATCTCTCATCAATGATGCCCTTATTATATTCCATAGCAAGGATGACGGTTTTCTTTTTCTTTTTTTCTGCCGTTTCATTGCCAAGACCCTGCTCTAAAAATTAATATGGGCTAGTTTGGAACAACTACTGGCACCAATTCTTATCCTCTAGAAATCTAAACCCAAATTTATGCTTAAATATATAATCTTGTCTTTCTCAAAATGGGTTAATATGATCAACCAATTCTACTACCCAATGCCATCTGAGCTTTTATCAAGTTTGAAATCAGATGCAAATACAATGCAGTCTTAATACCAAAAGAAAAGTTGGACAGATGGAGAAAGTCCCCAAATCTGTCATCATCATCATCTCTGTGATTGTGAATATTAGCCTTATTCTCTATGTCAGTTATGGTTGGAATATCAATACTCAGCCTATTAGATTGTTTTGACCTTATTTCTTGACAGAATGATTTATTTCTTTAAACAATGGCTGCTATCTTTATTAGGGGCTGTTAGAATATCAAATGGCATATTCATTAAACATGGCAATAATGAAATGTGCTTGTGTTTCCAAAGTGAATTATTCACTAGTTGTTTTGCCTTGGTTTCTTTCCAAAAACACCTTTTTTTCCCTTTTTTTTCAGAAATACTTTATTATATATATATATATATATATATATATCACCTCATGAAGTGACCCTCTGTATGTATATGTATGTACACATACATATACATACAAACAAAATATTTGTATATGCACACACTCTTTCTTTTTTTAATAGCTTTTTATTTATAAGATATATGCATGGATAATTTTTCAGCATTGACTCTTGAAAAATCTTCTGTTCCAACTTTTCCCTCCTCCCCCTCACCCCCTAGATGGCAGGTAGACCAATACATATTAAATATGTTAAAGTATATGTTAAACACAATACATGTATATATATCCATACAGTTATCTTGTTGCACAAGAAAAATCAGACTTAGAAATAAGGTAAAAATAACCTGAGAAGGAAAACAAAAATGCAAGCAAACAACAACAGAAGGAGTGGAAATGCTATGCTGTGGTCCATACTCATTTCCCATAGTTCTTTCACTGGGTGTAGCTGGTTCTCTTCATCACTGAACAACTGGAACTGCTTTGAATCATCTCATTGTTGAAAAGAGCCATGTCGGTCAGAATGAACCATTCTTGTTGTTTCCTTGTATGCTGATCTCCTGGTGCTGCTCATTTCATTTAGCATCAGTTCATGTAAGTCTCTCCAAGCCTCTCTTGGAATCATCCTGCTGGTCGTTTCTTATACAGCAATAAAATTCCGTAACATTCATATCCCATAATTTATTCAGCCATTCTCCAATTGATGGGCAACCACTCAGTTTCCAGTTTCTTGCCACTATAAAAAGGGCTGCTATAAACATTTTTGCACATATGGGTCCCTTTCCCTTCTTTAAGATCTCTTTGGGATATAAGTCCAGTAGAAACACTGTTGGAGCAAAGGATATGCACAGTTTGATAACTTTTTGAGCATAGTTCCAAATTGCTCTCCAGAATGGTTGAATGCATTCACGATTCCACCAACAATGTATCAGTATCCCAGCAAAAATATCTTTTAGATATAAAAACAACAATAACAACAACAACAACAATAATAATAATAAACATTTATCTAGGATTTAAGGTTTGCAAAGCATTTCATTATATTCTTTGATTTGAGCCTTTTGACAAACTTATGAGTTAAGAATGTTAAGACAAGAGAATTTGAAAATCATTAAATTCCCTCCCAAGACAGGAATGACCCTAGAATCCTATCAAGGCATGCAGCAGCATAACCACTGGCCAGAGAATCCTGAACCTGGGAGAAGTTGGAGACTGGTTCATTTCCACATGAAATTTCCAGCATTTAAATCACATCCAACAGATGGCTATCCATTGCATCCTAGCCCAATCTCCACAGTAACAGGAGCTCTATAGGGACAAAAGATTTTTTTGACTTCCTCTTTAACAAGTTCTCAGAAAATTCTTCCATTTAATCTCTTTCTTTTCAGTTAGTGTAATCCCATTTCATCTTGTTAAGACTTTTATGAAGAAGAAAGCAAGATATCATCCTCTTCCTCGTAATAATCCTTCTCATCTGATCAAAAGCTCCATGGTTCCTTCTGAACTGATCATTCTCAACATTGAGTAGATCACCCTTTCCTACTTTTCTTTTCCTCTCCTTCCTTCTGTTTCTTTTCCCTGGATACTTCCTATTCTCCCTCCTATCCTGGCAACAAATGTAAAAACAGAACTCTAGGTAGGGCATGATTAATGTCAAACTGAATCTTAGAACCACAAAATGTTGGAAAAGAAAGACCCTCTGGTTCGGTCTTCTTCATTTATAAAGAAACTGGGGCATGGTGAGTGGAAATGACTTGCCTAAAGCCACACAGTTAGTTACAACAAGTCCTCTAATGCCCTCTCCACTGAACAACATTGCCTAAAAGTTTTTGCTGAAATATGATACTCATCTCTTATACTCCTGTCAGTACAACCCTGATTTTTTTAACAGCCCTGATACATTCAGTTTAGGATCTTCTGTGACTTCCAGACCTTTGACTCCTACTTTATTGCATAGGTAGGCTTTCCCTTAGCCTCCATCTGCGTGATTGTCTTTTTAGCCCCTAACAATACCATCTTTCATCTGATAATGATCTTCATCTTGGAAATCTATGCATCTGTCACAGTTGTGGTCACTTCAGATTCTGTCCCCTGACTTCTGTTTATTATAGTTCCATTACCTGACAATGTAGTCAGTAGCCTCACTGTATACAGGTCATTAATAGAGATATTGACCAATATCAGCACCAACATATGGATTAATGCAGATCTGTGGCAATCTCCTGTTCTCTATTCCTCTCTACAGGGCCATAGATCCATGTTTCAGAATGAAAGAATCAGGACAAAAGAAATCATTTTGTCAAACTCATCTTACAAATGAGGAAACTGATATCCCAAGAAGTCATATGGCTTCTCTTAAGTCACATAATTAATGAATGGTGAAGCTAGGATTCAGAACTGTATCTTTTCTCTTTTGACTTCACCACATTGCCATTTTATTAGCTCCAAGACCTATATCATGTCTGGATAGATCACATCCAAGGCTTGATCTTTCTCAACAAGTAGATGTATAAAGCAGGGCACTTGATCTTTGGATTTGGTAGAAAGGTAAGAGACAGAACAGGAGTGAAAATTACAGGGTGGAGGATTTTAGGGAAATAAGTTGCCCTCTCTCCTTTTAAAGTTGCCCCTGGAAGATAGATATCAGACAAACATTTGGTGTTTTGAGGCCCTTATTCTGACTTAGTAGTGTGTGGTCAGTTGACATCAGTGCTTTACCTTTAGAGTCCTGAAGATGGCAGGGAGGAATTGAAATGCCTTGTTATTTCCAGGCATTGTCCCTGATCAGGAAAAACAATAACCCTTCCCAAAAAAGTCCACACCAAAGTATCAAAGTTCCCAATGCCTCCTTTTGTGCTCTTCTCTGTCCTCAAGTCAAGAAGCATTTTAAGCACTTACTATGTGACAATCACTATACCTCAGTGCTGGGAATTTAAATTCAAGAACAAAGAAATTCTACTGTCTAAGAGCTAAGTTCTAAGGGGGAAGACAACACATGAAAGAAAGCTAGAAAATGAGTAAGTTGGAGAAGACAGTTGTCCTTATGAGGTACATGACAGAGAAACTGCAATCAGGAATACAGCCATGAAGAAGAATAAAGACATAGTTGCCCTGAACATTCTCCTTAAAATGGAGGTTCTGGAGGAATCAGCCAATCAGAGGAAAAGGTTACTTCCAGTGTGAGGTAAAATTCCAAGGTGAAGAGGTTTTTATGGTATGATAGAAAAAACCCAAATAATCAGGTGTCCAGCTTGGAGAGGAAAAAGATCCATAAAAACATATCCCTTCCCTAAATCTGTTCCCAGAAGATCCAGACCTCGAACTATTCTCTGTTTTTAATAGTATTTTATTTTTCCAAACTTGTGTAAAAATAGCTTTCAACATTCATTTTTGTAAGACTTTGTGTTCTAAATTCTCCCTCTCTCCTTCATCCCCCTTCCCCAAGACAACAAGCTATCTGATACAGGTTTAATTCTTTTAAAAATATTTCCCTACTATGCCCAAAGAGCTATCAAACTGTGCATACCCTTTGATCCAGCAGTGTCTCTACTGGGCCTATGTCCCAGAGATCATAAAAAAGGGAAAAGGACCCACATATTCAAAAATGTTTGTAGCAACTCTTTATGTAATGGCAAGAAACCAGAAATTGAGTGGATGCCCATCAGTTAGAGAATGGCTGAATAAGTTATGGTATATGAATGTTGTGGATATTATTGTTCTATAAGAAATGATCAGCAGGATGATTTCAGAAAGGCCTGGAAATACTTTCATGAAGAGGTACTAATTAAAGTAAGTAGAACCAAGAAAACATTGTACACAGCAACAAGAAGATTATATAATGATCAATTCTGATGGACATGGCTTTTCAACAGTGAGGTGATTCAGGCCAGTTCCAATAGTCTTGTGATAAAGAGAGCCATCTGCATACAAACAGAAGACTGTGGGGACTAAGTATCACAACACAGTATTTTCACTTTTTTTGTTGTTGTTTGTTTGTATTTTGTTTTCTTTCTCATTTTTTTCCTTTTTGATCTGATTTTTATTGTGCAGCATGATAATTGTAGGAATATTTATAGAAGAATTATACCTATTTAACTTATATTGGATTACTTGCCATCTAAGGGAAGGAGAAAGGGAAGAAGAAAAAAATTTGGAACACAAGGTTTTGCAAGGGTAAATGTTAAAAATTATCTATGCATATATTTCAAAAATAAAAAGCTTTAATTCAAAAAAACATATTTTTCTTATCATGTTGTACAAGAAAAATCAGATCAAAAGATTTTTTAAAATGAGAAAAAAAAGCAAAGATAAAAATCTTTGCTTCAATCCACATTCAGTCTCCATAATTCTTTTTTTGGTTGTGGACAGCATTTTCCATCCCAAATCTATTGAATTGTCTTAAGTCCCCACATTGTTGAGAAGAGCCAAGTTCATCACAGTTAACATCCCGTTATCTTGTTGTTACTGTGTGTGATGCTCTCCTCGTTCTGTCAAAGTGTTCTCTTGAGGGGCAATTCTAAGGCCATAGAAGCACCTCAGCCTTCCCAAAAGCCTTTGTCCAAGGAAAGCCCTATACTGATGGGTGGATGTTCCCTGGGACAGATAGATCTGCCTAAGATCATTCTTAGACTGGCAACATAGTCCACCTGTAGTCAGATTATTTTTCTTTGGTTTGGGCATAACTTTCATCAGAGAGGCTGGGCTACTCATAGGGTTTGGGGTTGCCTAAAGTCCTCTAAGCACATGAATAAGGAGCAAGAGCAAAGGTGACCAATTAGAGACAGTTATGAAAGGGGAGAGGCAATGATAGGCAGAGGACAAGTGAGGAAGAAGTGAGTCATACAGCACAAAAAAAAGTTTTCTTTGTTCTCAGTAAAGTCCTGTAGTTTACCTCTATATCTTATCAGTCTCGTGATCCAGCTTGATTCTTGAGTCAATATATCTGGATATTAAGTCCTAGCTATGTAACCTTGAGTAAATGAGTTCACCCATCTAAATTTTGGTTTAATCCTCTATGAAATGAAATCATGATGTCTGTACTAGCTGGAACTAGCTGGAACAAGTTGAGTTCTTATCAATAAATACTCATGGAATTTCAACAGTGCTGTATTCAGAGAACCAAGCAATGTACTGAAGGAAATGAATCATTTCTTTTTTTTTATTAAAGCTTTTTTTATTTTTTGAAACATATGCATGGATAATTCTTTGACATTAACCCTTGCAAATCCTTATGTTCCAATTTTCCTTCCCCCACCCCTTCTCCTAGATGGCATGTAGTCCAATATATTACCATAAATTCTACCAATTAAACATGATAGAAATATATGTTAAATACAATATATGAATACATATTTATACAATTATCTTGCTGCACAAGAAAAATCTAATTAAACTGGAAAAAATGAGAAAGAAAATAAAATGCAAGCAAACAACAAAAAGAGTGAAAATGCTATATTGTGAACCATACTCAGTTCCCACAATCCTCTCTCTGGGTGTAGATGGCTCTCTTCATCACAAGATCATTGGAACTGGTCTGAATCATCTCATTGTTGAAGAGAGCCACATCAAACTGAATAATTTTTATAAGTTATGATACCTGACTTCATGGAGCTTATAAACTAGTAGAGAGATATGCACAGAAAATTGTGGTATAGAATCATAAAAAATAAGAAGATTGATAAGAAAACGTGCTATCTATGACAGAAAGATGATGGATGGATTCAGAATATAAAATGAGACAGAGAAGAAGAGAGAAGAAAAAAGAAGAGAAGGAGAAGGAGAGGAAGAGGGTGAGAGAGAAGAAAAAAGAAGAGAAAGAGAAGGAAAGGGAGAAGAAGAGAGAGAGAAAAAAAAGAACAAGAGAAAGAGGGGAAGAGGGAAAGGAAGAGAGAGAGAGAGAGAGAGAGAGAGAGAGAGAGAGAGAGAGAGAGAGAAGAGATCTTTGTATACCACCCTCAAAGAAATTTGTTTTACTTGACTATGCATATTTGTTATAAGAAATTTGTTTTTCTTTTCTTTCTTTTTCTCAATGAAGTGAGGAGTTTGGAGGGAAAAAAGATAGATTTTTTTCAAACAGAGTTGAGAAGTGCCTCAGATGTGGAATATTGCAAGCACTCTCAGATGAAGCCATTATAATTTTAGTTTTACTATTCATTTTACTTTGTTAAAAGAAACCTCTGTGGAGACCAGAGGAAATCTGTACATATTTGTAATATAAGAACAAAATACCCATAAAATATGTTCCATTTTTTTTAAAAATGTGTGCATTGAAAAAATTTGAACAAAGTCCTGTGAAGTCTGTGGGGAAAAAGTAACTATTCTCAACTAAGAATATCAGGGAAGATTTCATGGAAAAGTAACCTTCAAGTTGGACTTCAGAGGATAGGTAGGAATTTCAGAGTCAAATAAAAGAAGAAAGAATATTTCAGGCACAAAGAAGAGAGTAAATGATGAAGGATTAGAAGAAAGGGAAAGGTATGATGTACGTTTTAGAGACTAATCCAGTTTGAGTAGCGCATAAAGGAAGTGGAAGGTAAGCTCTACTTTAGTAAGATTATGTTTGAAGTATTGTGCTTAGTCTTGACAAACATAGTTTAAATAGGATAATAATAAGCTGAAAGGCAACTAGGTAGCACAGTGATTAAAGGATCAGATCTGAAGTCAGGAAGATCCCTCTTCCTGAGTTCAAATCTGGCCTCAAACACTTACTAGCTGGGCAAGTCTCTTCACCCTGTTTGCCTCAGTTTCTCACCTGTAAAATAAGCTGGAGAAGGAAATGAGTTCCTGTAATATGAGGATTGGTTGAAGGAAATGGGATCTTTAGCCTGGCAAAGAGAAAATCATAAGGATATGATATTTGACTTCAAGTATTTGAAAGACTCATGTGGAAGAAAGAGTAGAATTACCTTGTTTGGCCCAGAAGGCCAAACCAAGAACAGTGGGTGGATATAGTAGAATCCAGTTTCAGCTAAGTGTCAGGAAAATCTTTGTATTAGTTAAGAGTTGAGCAAAAGTGGAGTGGACTGCCTTAAGAACTGTGAGTTTTCCCCTTTTTTGGAATTTTAAGTCAAAGCTGAATGGCCATTTGTCAAGTATGTTATCACAGGGATTCCTTTCATGGATCGGTTGGATTGAATGTCATCTGAGATCCTTTCTGTTTCTAAATGATCAGACTCTATATCATTTTGAGAGTTTGGATGACCAGGAACCACTATCATAAAAGATAGACTAAAGTAATGTATTAAATGCATTATGAGAGAGGGATGTCTCATTTAGCAGAATATAGATCCCAAAAAGATTTATAATAATTCATATTTACAAAGGATTTTAAGGTTTACAAATATATTTTTCTCACAAAATCCCTGTGAGGAAAATAGAGCAAACATTATCTTATCCATTTCATGGATAAAAACTCACAGAGGTAAGTTACTTGTTTAGAGTTAGACAACTTAAGTGTCAGAGCTGAAACTTGAGATTGAACTTTGATAATTTATATAGTATTATTTATAATAATAAAGTATTATATGGATGCAAAGTATTTATCATCATCATCATTGTTTCATCATAATTTGGTGACTGTTTAGTCTAAGTTAAATTCCAGTCTCTAATAACAAAACTGCTCTTCTTTTTGTTCTGTTTTTTATTTTATTTATTTTATTGTGAACTTAATAAAACAAACATTTTCATAACATAGAATAGAAAAAAAAGATGATCATATAAGAAACTGCAAGTCTATTATACACAACTTGCTTTCCTTTCTATTCCTTTTAAATATCTAATAAAGTTATGATGCAACTTTTTTCTTTTCCTTCCCTCCCCCCTCCAAGATGGCTATCATTAGACACAAATATGCATATGGACATATACATATATATATGTAAAATCCTTCTATATGTACTTCTATTTATTTCTCTGAATGCAGATAGTGTCTTCCTTCATATATAAGCAAATGATTACATATTTGCCTTTTCCCACTCAAGGCCATCCTTGAATCCTTCAAGCATTCTAAAAAGGAGCAGCATTATTTTAAAAAAAAAATCAGTTATGAAGACAAAACACCCACACTCTGTGGGTCTATTCACCATTTCTAAGATAATTCAATTCCTCATCCTGAGAATGGGGAAGACAGGAAGAAGAGGGAGGGCAACAAAGAAGAGAGCTAGGGAATGGAAACAAATGAGAAATCTGAGCAATTAGTCTCAGTTGGAAGATATGGGGAGAGAGTAAAGTGGGGAGCTCTTACAACCCTGTGAACCCATCTTAAAGATGAAGAAATTGGGGCAGTTAGGTGGCGCAGTGGATAGAGTACCAGTCCTGAAGTCAGGAGGACCTGAGTTCAAATCTGGTCTCAGACACTTAATACTTCCTGGCTGTGTGACCCTGGGCAAGTCACTTAACCCCAATCAGGAAGAAAAAAAAAAGATGAAGAAATTGAGGAAAAGTTAAATTATTTGCTCAGGATTTCACAGTTAATTCAAATCTAACTTCAAGTCTTACATTCTTTCTATTATATCACAGTGCTTCTGATTCAGACAATTAGGGTTCCTATGCAACTAAATGCATATATAGTCTCTTTTATTGAAAATCAGAAGCTATCTTAACTGAAATTGACTCTAAAGTCTAGGAAGATCTTCCTCAAGGCTAAGACTGGTTAGAAATAATAGATAACTTTCCTGGATTAGCTGGTCAAGTCTTTCAGGGAGCTGTCCTTGGTGCTGGCCCAACCAGAACCCAGAATCTTACTCATCTGCTTTTCTGGCATTGATCTACCTATAGTCTCTACCTGTTTTGTCTTTTGGTACAACCCAAAGACTCTTTGTGACTAAACTTTGTTCTCAGTCTTTCCAAACCCTACTGTTTGTATCTTGTACCCAGTCTGGAAATGCTTCACCTTTCCACCACAATTTGTCTCAATACCCATGACTGTGTTTGAGTCTCAGCTTCAGATAAAACAGAAGGGTATGATTTGTTCTGCCATCTCCAACAAACTTCTTTTATTCCAGGTCATCATCCTTAGCCTGGCAGATCACCAGAGATTCTGCACATTGGACCTGCACCAATTCTCTTCCTAACACAGGTTTTCAGGAGAAAGAGTAGTCTTTATCATCCTGTCCTTATCACACTATGGTCTTCGGCTTGTTTTGTTCACTCTGGATTCCTTTAATTGTGGGTGACTTGGGGCTCCTTTCCCAGAGCTGCATAAGCCTGTTCACAGATGTACTTTGTTATTACTTTCTAGAGAGGTTTTGAAAGTAGGGCCCTTTGTTTGTACAAACAAAGCTGTTTGCAATTTAAAATATAATCATTTTATTATTTCCCTATCCAAAGACTACTTGAGTTTTGAAAAAAAATCCATTAGCATTCCAGATTTAATTAACTTTACAAGACAAAACCCTACCTCCTCTCTTCAGGGGCCCATGCCCATGCCATGGAGGAAGATGTGCATTAGATTACAAGTCTCAAAGGCCTTGGCCAATATAATAATAGTAATAGTAATTATAATAATAATAACAGCTAGCCTTTATATAACACTTTAAGATTTGCAAAATTCTTTCAATATATTATCTCATTTATCTCTAAGGCAAAATTTGAACTCAGATTTCCCTGACTCCAACTCCATTAGTTTCTCCCCTGCCTCATATTCAACTGCTTCATCTTCCTGCCTATCTTCTTGTTATCAAACTGTCATGTATCTCTGTCATGCATCTATTCTCTATGTCTACCTCTCTCTACTACTACTATTCTCTACTGGCTCACATTGCAGGTGGATGTAATTGACACCAGGTTTCTGAGAGATCAGGATGTTTGGGGTGTGTCTCCATGTACACACACTATACCTGTCCTAGTTTTCCAGCTACACATCCCCAGGCTACAGGGGGGGAAAAGATATTGACATTGAGAAGTCCTTTTGAAGTCATAGCACAGTCGCAAGTTCTATGGGAAAGGAGGCTGCTAATATTCACAAAAGCCATGAACTTTTCATGCAATCAGACCTCACTAATATTCACAAAAGCTGTGAACTTTTCATGCAGTCAAACTTCACTAATATTCACAAAAGCTATGAACTTTTCATGCAAACTGACATCACTAATATTCACAAAGGCAGTGAATTTTCCATGCAGCCTGGCCTAGAGCCCAGAGGAGAGCAATCTTGCTATTCAAAGGCAGAGCAAATATAATGGGAATGGTGTTAACATCTGTGTAATGGCTGATATATACTTTTCATCCCTTTAGAGTAGGAATTCTGATTAACTTGTTTTTATAATTTTTTTCATAATTCTATTTCTATTGATTCTTTTGTAATCTTAAGCATTTTGTGCATATAACTGGAACCCAGAACAGACAAAAATAAGTTAAGAACCTCTGGTTTTGACATATCTCTTCAGAGACCTATTTAGTTCTCCTGGGAGTTGGGGACTTCCCAATACAAAATATTTAACCTACAAAGTCTCTCCTCCCGTTAGGATTAGCCTTAGCCTCCCCAAGATCTTATTCTGCTTCCCAAACCTTCCCAGCTTTGGTTTCACCTGTCTTTCAACTAATGTCCCCAAGGCTTAATTACAAAGAACAGAAAGTGTTACCTCTCTCAGACGAATTTATATTGTAGAAGATTCAAAAGTTAAAGAAACAAATATAGAGGAACTTTAAGTGATGGGACTTGAATTTCAGGTGCTTAGGAGACTATAAATTATTATGCGTGTGAAGGGGGGTTGAGGGTCCTGTCATTGTTCCTCAGATTATAACATATAAGTGACCATGTCTAATTGTTAGCTCTATGTATGTTCTCCATGCAGGGAAGTATAGGAAGTCAATAAACAAGCAATTAGGGATTGTAAAAAGAGTACAAGAAGCTACATTACCCAAATCCTGACTAAAGCTACACAAGTCTCTGCTTAGGGGTGAGAGGAGGTTATACATTAGAAACAGGGCTTACTGCCTTCATGACTATTGGACTTTGATAATTCTGGAAAAAAGAGTAAGGCTGACATCTTTACACAAGTCTGCTTCATTTAAATCCAATCCATTCACAAGTCAAAACATCATCATGTGATGTCATCGATCCTCTTCATAAATAAAGGATAAACAGCAACAATAGCATTAGAAACACCTGAGTAGCCAGGTGGTAGGGAACTGGAAAGCACTTTGCATCAGAAGTCAGAAAGCTTAGGTTCTAGATCCAGTCTGACAATTGACTAGTCTGAACTTTGGCAATTAATTTACACTCCCTAGGCCTTGGTTTCTTCAGCTAAAAAATGGATTAGATGATTCCTAAAGTCCCTGTTCTGATTTCTGTGACTTCCACTTGCTTAATCACATAGATGGAGATAGATAGAGGTGATTGTGACATTCTAATTGTAAGCAATCTCATGTGGAAATGTGGGGACTGAGCCAGGAGGTGTGTTTAGCAAACTGCTGTGTTGTGTGTTTGGGAAAGGAGGAAAGTTGAATGGGACAAAGCCCCACTGTGTGTGTAAATATGGGCAGGCTCAGCAAGCTGTCTGTACCAATTCCCTACAGGGCTGAAAGCCAGGGAGACATTATGGGGATGGGAGTGAGCACTACAAGGATGAGTCACAGAGAGAAGCAACAATTTACATACAGACTTGATCCAACTAAAGGGCCCTCCTCTAGAACCACTTTTCATTGGGCCTATAAGCTAATATCTCCTTTAGACAGTTTTCAAAGTGAAGTTCTATGGACCTTTCCCAAGATTCTTTCTAGGGGTCTGAAAAGGCAAAACTATTTTCATACCAAACTAAGATTTTATTTGACCATTAAAATACTCCTGCTTTTTCCAACTTCATATCATGAGAATGAATTTTCTTCATGTATTTCAACCAAAATAACATTGCAAGAAATAGAATACAAAAGAAGATAGGAGAACCCAGCTCTTTTCTATTAGGCCAGACTTTTAAAAGATTTGCAATAATATACAAAATGTTCCCATTATCACTAATTTTTTAAATGAAAATAAGACTTTTTTTCCTTTAAAATGTTTGTTAATATGTAATAACTTTTTATTTTAAAATCAGTTTGTTTTTTTAAATATTTATTTTGATTTCTGTTATGGTAAATATCAGTAGCCTTTATGTCACATTTATACAAGTTCTTTGGGGTCTTTGATAATATTTGAGAGCATAAAGGGTCCTGAGACCAAAAATTTCAAAATTGCTACTCTTGGAAATCATACCTAGAATTAATCTTAGAAGTCTTGTATTCAGCTCCCTCATCCTATACATCAAAGCTTCATAAACTGAGGATTATATCCCTATATATGACATTGCATAACTGAAAGTGGGAGGTCACAAAAAAGGTGGCAATTGTAAAAGATAACAAATATTCTGCCAAGATTTAATTATTTATGTAAAAATAAACAAACACCTTCATCTCCATATGTAGATTTGATTTCATCATTAATCAATGGTAAAATTACATATATACCAAAGAATTGTTTGTTTTCTTAATTTCTGTATGAAAGCATTTATTACATGTCTGGCACATAGTCGATGCTTAATAATTACTTGTTTTCTTTTTTCCATGATTTGCTTCCTTATTTAATATAGAATTCCAGCCTTGAATTCCTGACCCAATAACTAATTTTCCTGATTGCCTCACACCCTTGAATCTTGGCACTTTGCAGACAACCTGGGTTTGACTCTGGAGACACTTGAGTTGAAATGCAAACAGCTGGATGAGAAAAACAGCAGGGAAATACAGCTGTTCACAGCTGTTAGTCATGTCTGTAAATTCCCACACTACTTCAACAGCATGGAAACATTCCTTTGATGTTGATGATTGCTGTTTAATGTGGTAGGAGATCCAAGCCTTGAATGTTTGTGATGTAGCACTTCAAACGTGGAATGTGAAGAAGATAGAGCATGAATGGAAAGTTAGCATGGTGGTCAAGAATTACACCAAAACTGAGATTTCATGCCAAAGCATTCTTTCCCCCATGCCATATTGCCTTCCTAGAGAACCATGTTGTGAGTTAGAGGATAAGAGACAAAAGAATATAGTATAAATGAACATATGTACATTCAAATGTGTCTTCCTGGAAATTTTTGAATTTTTCTAGTGTTTATCCCCGCAAGATTATAGGAATAATATAGATTTGAGTCCCAGAGGGTTGATTTTACCCTTAGAGTAAACCTTGATTTAGAGAACATAGAGAGGAGAGGAATTGGGATAGATTGAAAAAGACATTACTGGATACTTTGAATTGGATGCTCCCCATAGGATTTTGAACTCAAATGTCAAAAACAGCGCTCATTGTCTCTATCCCAAAATCCTTTCCTCTTCTGAATTGTCTAATATAGAGGGCATCACCAACTTTTCAGTGAACCAGGTTTATAACCTTAGTGTCATCTTCAATTTCTTTCATTTACTCCACCCAGGCAGCTGCAAAACTTATTTCTTTCTCTACAATACTGCTTATATAACTTCCCTACTTTTTCTCTCACAAAGCTGCCATCTTATCTCATATCCTTATTATTTCTCTCCTGGATTATTCCTTCTACTCCAATGGTCTCCCTATATCAGGTCTCTCTTCCCTCTAATCCAACTCCCATTCATTCATCAACATGATTTTCCCAAATGGTTGGTCTAACCTTATCTCTTCCTTGCTCAGTCAATCCTACTACAACTCCCTATCACTTCTAGAATCAAATAAAAAATCCTCTATTTGAAATTTTCAATCCGACCTAACCTAGACCCTTTCTACTTTTTTTTTTTTTTTTTTTTTTTTTTTTGCTGAGGCAATTGGGGTTAAGCGACTTGCCCAGGGTCACACAGCTAGGAAGTGTCAAGTATCTGAGACCAAATTTGAATTCAGGTCCTTCTGACTTCAAGGCTGATGCTCTATCCACTGCACCACCTAGCTACCCTCTTTTCTACCTTTCCTATCTCCCTACATTCTCCTCCTCTCCATGAAGTCTACAATGCAACTCTAGTGACTGTTATTTCTTGAATATAACACTCCCATCTCCCACTTCCATATCTTTGAACTAGTTGTTCTGCATGTTTGAAATGCTCTTCTCCAAGCATCTCTTAGATCCCAAGCTTCATTTAAGACCCAAATTTTAAAAAAGACTCCCCCAAAATTAAACACTACTTTCCCTATAATGCCTTTCCAGCTTCCGCACTTCTCCCAGACGGTCCCCTCTAAGGTTACCTTCTGTCTAAAAATTTATATAATTGGGCTTCATTATAATACAAGCTCCCTGAGGACAAGGACAGGTTTTGCTTTTCTTTTTTCACTTTCTTTAGTTCCTAGAACATGGGAAGTACTTAATGAATTGATTGATTGACTGAAATGAGTGAAGAGAAAAAAATTATCTAAATCACTAATAATTAGGAAAATGCAAATTAAAACAACTCTGAAGTTCCACCTGCTTTCCAGAATTCCTGGACAAGTTCACAGGTCCACCAAGAGTACATTTTTATACCTATTTTCCCACAGCCTCTCCAACATTTGTCATTCTCCATTTTGGGTCAGTCTAGAGTTTCAGAGTTTTGTGGTGGGGGGTGGATTTGGAGGGAGCATTTTTCTGATTATTAGTCATTTAGATATAATAGAGGAGAGAATATAAATTAAATCATTTTTCTCTTCACATTTCAATCAATATTATTTCAGTCAATAAGCATTTGTTAAGTACTTTCTATGCCCAGAAAGCTATTAAACCTTTGACCATTGATATTATTACTAGGTCTATATCTAAAAGAGATCAAACAAAGAAGAAAAGGACCCTACTGTACAAATATATTTGCTAAGGAGATGCCTATTATTTGGGAAATGGCTAGACAAGTTATATAGTATATGTTGTGATGAAATAATATTGTGCTATATGAAATAATGAAAGGGATGATTTGGGAAAGCTTGCATGAACTGATACAGAATGATGTGACAGAACTGGAAAAGAAAAACATACAATAATAACAATATTGTTAAGACAAGCAACTTTGAAAAACTTAGAAACTGTGATTAACACAATGACCAATCATAATTCCAAAGGACTGAGGATTAAACATGCTGGCTACCCACTGATAAAGATGCAATGGATTCAGATGGATAAAGATGCAGAAATTTTTTTTACATGGTCAATGTGGGAATTCGCTTGCTTCATTATGTATAATTGAAACAAAGATTTTGTTTTCTTGCTTTCTCATGAGAAAGAGAAAAGAGGGAGGAAAAGAAGAATAGATCTTTGAAAATAAAATTAATTTTTAAAAAGGAAATGAAAATAAAGAATGGCACATGTCCCTGAGGTTAAGAACCTGGATTACTGGAATAATGGTAGAAGTAGGAGTGGTGGGTTTTTTGGGGGAAATAGAGTTTGGTTTTGAACATGTGAGCATATCCAGCACACACTTAAGAGATAAAAAGTTGAAGCTCTATAATCACTTGAAAAAAGTTTAGCATATATATGTATGTGTGTATACATATTTTATATATATATATAGTGTGTGTATATATATAATATATATATCTCATTTTGTGTGTTTGAATACATATATATGATATATGTATGTGTGTGTTCAATATCTATATTCAAGGGGGAAAAGAATGCTTCTTGTTCAAATAGTAATATGTAGTTAGATGCCGCCCCCATAGAGTTTTCCAGCACTGTGTTTATTTTGAATAGATACTGTAGACAGAAAACAGTCTCAGAATTGAAGGAAGTAAGCAAGCTAGTTTGTTTTGGGAAAAGTGCACAATGATTTAATGATCCCAAGTTTCTCCCTGAAACAAAGGCCCATTTTTTTTAAACATCAATATTCTTCAGGTAATGCTATATAGCTATAAATCATGGAAAGGGGGAGGGGGAGGTAGAGGGAAGGAAAGGAATGAGGGAGGGAAATAAGCATTTATATGCTTCTTCCTTTGTTCCAGGCACTGTTAAGTGCTTTTACAAATATTATCTCATTTGATCTTCACAACAATTCTGCTAGGGAAATGCTATTATGATCCCCATTTTACAGTTGAGGAAACTGAGACAAGGAAAAGTGATTTGCTCAGGGTCGATACCCCAGGTTAGTGCCTGAGGCTAGATTTGAATCTTTTTTTCCCTGACTCCAGGTCCTGCATTCTATCCACTCTGTACCAGGTGCCTCCAAAATCTCCAAAGCTATGAGTTAATCCAAGGGATACCAGGATAGTTACGTAATGGAAGTAACCATGATGCTACCTGTTACTTACAAAGTGCTGCATCCCAGAAGAATTTGACATATAATTAAAGAGAGTAGGAAATCTAGTCAGAAAATGCAACTGGTCCAGACACGGAGGGAAAGTGAGGGACAGGGTGTGTTATTCTGATACCTATATAATGTCAGAAAATCTGGAGGAAGACTTCAGCATACTATGTGGACCCAAAAAAAAGGAATAAGAGGACATAGACAAGAGCCCCATAGGAGAAGAAGGAGTTAGGTGTATTTTGTTCACCATCATTGGAAAGCTTATCCAAATTCATGAGACCATAGACCTTTTGAAGTCACTTGGCCCACTCATCCACCTGAAACATATCCTTCTCTTACCAACTACCCAAATTTTTTCCTGAAGTCACTCCAATCACAATTCTCATGGTTAATGACTACCTAACTCGGAGTTATTTACATTCTTCCCTACAAACAGCTGAGGTAGCATACAAATGGAGTTGACAGCCATTCCTGAGGAGCCCTGGAGCATAGAGCAATAACTTCCATCCCAGTAGGACTATCTAGGACTTAATAGAAAAGGCAAAGGACTCATTCCTTTCCTTCAGATAATCAGACCTTTGGCTTGCCTGCTGGGGATCTGGAACACTCTGTATTCACTCTGTGTCCTTTGCTATAATATGTTCACCTTGACTTCTAAGTACATACTAAATCCTCACCCACCCTTTAAATTGTGCATTAAGCAAGAATTCATTGTTGAAACTCTCCTAGACTCACAAATGTTAATGAGGTCTCCTGTGGTATTTGGTGGGTAGAAAACAATATGGACCAAAGAAGAAACTATGGCAATCAATACACAAATTTTAAAACTCAGAATTGATGGAGGTCTTTTACCAATTCCATAACACAACAGTCTTGAGAAGAAGAGAGACACCTGAGGAGGGTTATTGTAGGATCTCACAGCAGAACTTGAAAGAAGAATGATAGATCCTGCCCTGTACAATGCCATCATTTAACCATGATGTTGGAATTGGGGATGGTGTGGGAAGAACAGGATAAGATGAGTAAATCATATCAGCAGCTTCCATAAAAAGACCCAAGCTTTGAGGCTGAATGAGACAAGTGGTCAACTCTCTAGCACTTCCCTTACTTTGTTTTATAGCCTTATGTGGATTTCTAAACACAAATCTCTGCTACAAGAACTGGTTTTCCCACTAGGTTTCCACACCCTGTCACCAAAAAAAGGGTTTTTTCCTTTTGACTAATAATTGACCTCCTCCCAGTGTGGCCCCTGTGGCTTCTATCCTGGCCTTGTCTAATCACCTGCACCTATTGGCCTTGGAGAAGCTTATAGCAATGGGCTGTGAGCTTTAGACAAGGTACCAAGCCACTTTTCCTGAATAGCATTCTATTTCTTCTATGAATACTGTCTCAGTAGAGTCAATTTAATCTCCCTCACACTCACCAGTGCTAATAGACTTTTGGTACTGCCTGTAATTGTCCCCAGTGGCATAGTTACTGATCTCAGCTTACAAATGTTTCCCTTTGCCTGGGTCTTCACTTGTTTAAACTGACAGCAGCAATATTGATATGACTTCCAGGAAGTTGTGCCTAAGGATTCATTCAGCTTTGACTGCTAACTGGCAGAGAGAAGGTCCCTGTCTCTTCCTGCCTCTCACAATCAAAGGCATGGTCTCTGAGGATCTAAACTAAGCTCCTAAATCTGGAGACAAAGGTAGAAATGGTACCTGTTTCCTTATGATGCTTCCTTACCGACTTTTAACCTGTCTCATCCCATCATGAAACATCACTAAGGAGAGAAATAAGAGAAAACTGGGGGCAGAAGGAAGGTATAACTGAGGAGTAAGGTCCAGCACTCACTCCAGCTAATGACAGCAAGGTTTGTGAATAGGAACTGACCTGCCCAGGTCCAGAGAGTGAATTTCTTGAAGAAGAGATTTTAAAAAACAAAACACGAGAGCATTATATCTTTCTACCTAACAGCTTCTATCACATCCTGCAAAACTACCTAACCCTCTTCCCAAGGGAGTATCTCACTCTACTTTGCTTGCTATAAGCATCTGATAAATGTTTGTTGATCTGATTCAGTTTATTCTACTAGGCTCACGGGAGAAAAATAGATCATTTTTTCTATGCATTCTCACTCAAATATTGTTTTTATACAGTTCAACAAACCAACAGTATTATTGACCATGGCAAATAAATTATGGGTAATGTCATCAATATGAGATTCGTAGACAAAAATGACATTCATTAATAGGGCAGATGTTATTGGGGGGTTTCCACTGATGAAAATGACTTTTCCCTCTGCCTTGCCTCTCATATCCAGGCAGTTGTCAGATTTTGTTGATGCTATTTCCATGTTTTTCATCCATTCCTTTCTTACCATTCATATCACAGGTACTCATCTCAGGTCTCATCTAGATTATTACAATAACTTTATTCATCTCCCAATCTCCAGACTTTTCCCTCTTTAATCCATTCTCTGAGTAACTAGTAAAGTACTACAGAAGCTGCAATGGATCCCTCTTGCCTCTAGAATAAAATAAATACTTCTCCACCTGACATTTAAAGCCCCAGGCTATCCTTCCAGGCTTATTACCCATTATAGTCTTTCAATACATTCTAAGGTACAGCCAAAATTGGCTTAACTTGCTATATGATATTCACAATATTCAACTCCCTCCCAGGCTGCCCTCCATGCTTTTCCTCCTCCTCCCTGCCTCTTAGAATCCCTAGCTTCCCATCAAAGTCCTACTCAAGTAGCATCTCCTACCAGAATCCTGTTCTGTTTTCACCAATTGCTAGAATCTTTTCCCCAAAAACCTACTTTTACATATTTTGTAATTAGTTTTCAATATACATGCTATTTTCCCCAAATAAAATATAAGCTCTTCCAGGCTAGGGACTTGAGGTCTTGCCTTTGTATCCTCAGGACCCAACACATAGTAAGCCCTTAAATTTCTTATTGAATAATAATTGAATAAAATTAAATTTTTTAAAGCACTAAAAAAAATTTAAATACAATAAATTTCTTATTGAATATATAAGTTACATTTAATCCATCCTTCTGCCTTAAATTGGGCATTGAAAACATTGTGGGAGGGCTGTGAACCCTCTTCAGAACCATAGGCCTGGACAGAGCTAAGCTGGCCACATGAGGATCAAAGCCATGATCTTTAACACTAGCAACTGGGTCAAACCCTCTAAGCTAAGCTGCTGTGCCCAGGTGTACCAGCCAACAAGAAAAGGCCTGAGTTTGTCTCTTTCTCCATTGTAGTGCCAGCTGTGTTGTCCTGGAGCAGGTGTAGTAAGACCATTCAGCAGCCACTCACTGATGAAACCTCTAACTACTGAATGAGAAACACAGGCAGGAATGCATGATGACTCAGTGACTGTGGGTCTGTCACCTTGTAATAGAAAGAGCTCTAGATTTAAAATTAGTCAGTAAATATTTATTAAATGCCTACTGTGTGCCAACCATTCCACATCATATTTAAATGCATAAAATAAATACATAAGATTACAAAAGAAATCAATTATATTGAAATGCAGTTACCAGTTTTTTTTCAAGGTTTTCAGACCCTTGCCCTAGTAGGGTGTTATGAACAGGAAACAAGAAATTAGATCAATGTGATACAACCACACAGGGTTTGCAGTAAGCCTAGAAGGCATCGTAAGGACAGTCTCATTTTATTTTCCCCAGTATCCCCAGCACCTAACACAGTGCCTGATATATAGTAGGTGCTTAATAAATGCTTATTCAATTGCTATTGAATTGAATGAGCTCTGTTATCATAATAACTATCAAGAAGCCAAGGTCACTTCCATATTATGAATAAAAATCAGAGTAAGACCTGACTGAAAGCAGATCAGCAATCCTTTTCCAATGAATTTTTGAACCCTACAGACCAAAGCTCTTTTCCCCTGGAACATACATAGCTTTCAAAGTTCTGAATGAGACAATCAAATGTCACAGAAAACAGAAACATTTCAAGTTTTCTATTAAATCACAGACAGATCCATTGCAGACTTCTCCTGGTTAGCAAAATAAGAGGGAAGGGAAGAAAAAGAATACACATTTATTAAGTACCTACTATTTGCCTGGCATTGTGCTTAGAGTTTTATTAATATGCTCTTATTTGATTCTTTAAAAATATCAACTCATTTGATGGGAAGAAGAAGGCTTGTCAGGAACTATGACCTCTTGTGCTCCAGACAATTTGAACAAACTTTCTTTTTCCCTGGACGAATATTTCTTCTGGTAACTGAGGTCTTTGTCTCACACAGCCAGTCACGGATCTATGCCAAAAAAATCCATAGCCCAGTGAGTGCTTCAAGAATATATGAATGTAGGGGCAGCTAGTTGAGCCCCAGCCCTGAAGTCAGGAGGACCTGAGTTTGAATTTGACCTCAGACACTTAACACTTCCTAGTTGTATGACCCTGCGCAAGTCACTTAACCCCAATTGCTTCAACAAAAATAAAATAAAAGAATAAGACAATGTATAATGAGAAAATAGACAGATAGATAAACAGATGCATAGATAGATAAACAGACAGAGACAGACAGACAAGTAGATAGATAGATGGATAGACAGACAGATAGATAAATGGATGGATGGATGGATGAATAGATAGATGGATGGATGGATAGATAGAGAGATGGATGGATAGATAGGTAGATAGATAGATAGATAGATAGATAGATAGATGGATGAATAGATAGATGGATGGATGGATAGATAGATGGATGGATGAATAGATAGATAGATAGATAATAGCTAGAATGAGAATGTGCTTAAAGACTGGTTCTGTATAGATACAATCTCTTTCCTCAGTAGTCATACCTTATATGCCTCTCTGGATGTATGAACAGGACAGCATTTCTTATTTTTCTAATATTTCTTGAGACCCCCAAAAGGGCCTCAAACTTTAAAGGCTATTTCATGTATTAATTAATAAATATACATTTATTTAAGCACTTACAATGTGTTAGGCACTGTGCTAAGTGCTAGGGATACAAAAAGAGGCAAAAGATAGCTTCTGCCCTTGAAGAACAATGAAGGAAGGTCCCATGTGTTAAGGTCTACTTTAAGGGAATATAATTCCCACTTGCCAAACCCCTCAGCTCTCTGGGAGTCTGGTTGCTGACATGGCCATGGATCTGTTCTTCAGCCTTGGGACCAAGAGGGCCTGGAACCCCAGGGACAGGTGTAGGTGGGAACAGAGAAGCTATACCGACTATGTGGGGCCCGGCCTTTAAAAATTGGATTCGGGGAGGTTGTTTTTTTGTTTCCTTAAGAAATGAAAAAGAATAAGACTGAATAAACATGACTACATTAACTCGCTGAAAAACCTCCTGCCATTTTAACTCTGTTCCTGGAGAAATAAAAGAAAAATAATTTGTCCACCCACACTCAGATCTTTCTGACGAAGGTAGGTGAATATTGCTTTGCTAATCGAGTGTGACGGCTGGATGTGAAGCCACACTGACGGATGCAGGATTGAAAGGAATCAACAGCTTTAAAAAAAAAATTTTTTTAAGGAAGTAGCTGCTACTGGGTCCCAGCAGACCTGGGAGTCATTAAGCTTGACTGTGTTCGTGGCTTCTGCAGGTCTCCCCCAGCCCATAGCAATGGAGGCTATCGATGAGAATGAGGGGCACCCAGACCAGCAGGGGGAAACAGCATCACCCCCACAGTCCTCGGAGAGAGAGACACAGCCCGCCCAGTGTCCCTGGGGCCAACCTCTGACTGGGGGTGGCAGCATGTGCTTGTTCGCCATCTCCCAATTCTTGGTAAGGATGTGGGATGCACCAGGCTGTGGTGGGGGGAGGGGGAGGGGAGACAGGAAGCTGAGGGCTTACCCCCCATCTCCACCCAGGGCCCATCTGAGATGGAGGAACCCAGGGACTCTGCTGTCTCATCTGTAAAGATTTCAGCCCAGTAGAATCCCTAGAGCTGGGATGAGCAGGAGCCAGGAGATCTAAACTTTAGCATCTACTTCCCCTGTGACACTCCTGAGCACAATCAGGACCCTCTCTGGAGGAGCCTTATCTCAGGGGGGTTTTCTCTATCAGGTCTCCTTTGTGAGGGCAGCTCTTCCTTTCTGTAGGGTCTTCTTGTGTGGCTCTTTCTGGGAGTCATCCCCTAAATGGGATTCCCCCCACCTCTCTTTCTGTGGGGGACCTTCTTTTGGCAGCTATCTCTAGGGGCATCTTCTCTTTGAGGTTGTGAGACCTTTCCCCTTGCCTTCATTTTGGTGAATCATATTTGTGCTGCTTTTGTAAATGGGGAGACTCTGAATCTCACACTCAGGGGTTTCCTTGGTTGTAGGCTGAGGGAGGGAAGAAGTTTGGGAATGTGTTTTTTAGAGTAACAATTGAATAAATGGAAGAGAAGCACAAGGGCTTCTGAGGGATGGGCCAGGGGAGTGTCCTACAGCCCCCACTCCCCACTTCTTTGATCCTTGTGGGCTCAGGGCTGTGACTAATCTTGACCCTCTCTTCTTTCCCTTGTCCAGCTCGCCTTAGGAGTGCTCTGGCTCAGTGGGTATGGCTCTGTCGCTCTGCAGGGAGTCATGGATATGGGCTCCTCCTTGCTCACACCGTTGGGCCAGCTGCTCATTATTCCAGAGGTAAGTGGGTTCTGAAAGGATTGGGCAGCTTGGGAGGACAAGTAGGGTTCTTTTCCCATCCCTTCCCCTTGCCAGGACTTCATTAATTCCAGCAATCAATTTGAGGCTTCTGAATCCCTCATTTGATTCTCTCTCCCTGTTTGGGATACTCCGGGGAATAAGGGATTGGCTTTCCCAGTCATGGGAAACTTTCCCTCCCCTGAGCTGCCCTATCTCTGGCAGCCCAAGCTTTGAGATATATGTCCAAGAGCCACAGGGCACTATCCTGACCCATCCCCTCAAGGACTAGGAGACTTCAGCTTCTCCTATCAGGGGCATAAACAATCCTCCTTCCTTTCCTAGTTCAGCTAAAACCAGATTGGGATTTTCAAAAGCAAATTTACCTTAAAAAACTGATGAAAAGTAAAATCCAAGACAAAAATAGCTTTGGATCATACCAAAAAAAAAAAAAAAACTAGACTAAACTAGAAATTCCATTCTGATCCCTGATAGACAAAGCAAACACAATTTACAATTTCCCACTCTACCCCACACCTTAATCTTCTCCCTGAAGCTTTTACCCCTCACTGAAGCCACTTTTCCAAGTTTTCCTGATGAGTATCTGAGCCTAGCCTCTTCAAATGGCTGTGTCCTTGATGACAAGTAGCATCAGTTCCTTCCCAACAAGAAACAGACTGGCTTCTCTACCTGTGTAAACGAACTTCTCTTTTCTTGCACTGTCCACTCAACTCCTGTCCATTTTCTGAGGGGAGCCATTGGTTTTAAAACATTGGCAGACCAAAATGAATTGTAGACTTCAGCCCAATAATTATCACACTTTTCCTGGATCTATTTTCCTTAACCATTTCCCTGAGCTCATTAAAAAATGACTTGGCCTTCAAATGTGTGTCTCCCTCCAAACCACTTCCTATGTGTGCACTCTCTCTTTCTCTGTGTGTGTCTCTCTGTCTGTCTCTCTCTTTCTCTTCTCTCTCTCTTTTTCCTTCTCCTTTTCTCTCCCCTTCTCTCTCTCCTCTCTCCCTTTCTCTTCCTCTCTCTCTCTCTCCTTTTTGTTCTCTCTTTCTCCTCCCTTTCTTTTCTCTTTCACTTTCTCTATATCTTTCTCTTCTCTCTTTCTCTTTCACGCTCTACTTCTTTATCTTTCTTTTTCTCTCTTTTCTCTCTTGCTCTCTTTTTAGTTCTCTCTTCTTTTTCTTTCTTCCTCTTTCTCTCTCTCTATTTCCTTCTCTCTCTTACTCTTTTTCTTTCTTACCTCTCTCTCCCTTACATACACACACACACACACACACACACACACACACACACACACACACACACACATTGACCTTCCAGAATCTGAAAAGTACATTTAACACATGCTTTAAGAGTTCCTTCCAATAATCAGAAAAGAATCTTGGCATCCCACACCCATTACCCAGAAGTGACTCGGTCACATTTGGATGACCTACAGAAGTTATCACTCATATCTATAGACCCCAAATGCTTTGCTAGACAATGTGAGCCAAGCTTCTCTAGTGCCTAAGGGCTCAGTTTTTCTCTGAACAATGGGCCATATTCCCTCTCTCATTCTCCTTAATTCTATCCTTGATGACCTGACAACTTTGTCTGATATTCTAGGTCTGCTTAAAGATAGGAAGCATGGAAACATCTGGATTCCTGGTGGCCTTCCTGGCTTTTGGCCTGATCCTTGCTATGATCTTGGTAAGTTGCCACCTGACTTTCCCTTCAGGCTGTAACTTTGGGCCTTCTCTCTCACTCCTGATCTCTCTGACCAAACTTCAGCCAGACCCTCATCCCCACTATGATGTTCCTCTAGCTTCTGGACCCTTAGCTGGTCCAGTCCTTCTGTGTGTTAAGTCAAGAATAAGGAACTGCAGTTCCATAAGGCTGTAAAAGGTAGGAAAGGGACTATAGGGATCTTCCCAAAAAACACATTAGCTTCTATGACAAGATAAGTAGTGCAATGGTTAGGCTTCAGGGCTTGAAGTCAGGATTATTTGAATTCAGATCCTTCATCTAATTCTAGCTGGGTCCAGTGGCCAGATATAGATCAGGATGACACATTGACCTTTTTAAGAGAAAAGGAGTTGCAAAATGCAGGGAGTGGGAGGGGAAAAGCAGCAGAAACCTCCCCTGAGCAGCACGCTTGGCTAGTGTAGACCACTTACTATGTAACCCAGCTAAAGTCAGCACATGGAATAGGATCATGGGACATGTCCAGCTTAGACAGATGAATTCCCCAGGTAGCGGGAAAGGTTTACATCCTGATACCCATCCTGCTGCCTTACAAGGTCATTAATAATGTCATGTTATTAAAAGTAATAATAATAATGTCGTGGTATGAATGACCCTCCAGTAACTATCTTCCTCTGTCCCCCAGGTTTGGCATCTCCTGGGAACTTCCCCGGAGCTTCCCCCGAAGCAACCTGAGGACAGGCGCCAGTCTGTGAGCCGCCAGCCATCTTTCACCTACTCGGAATGGATGGAGGAAAAAACTGAGGATGACTTCTTGGATCTGGACCCTGTCCCGGAGACACCAGTGTTTGACTGCTCAATGGACATTAAACCAGAGGCTGATCCCACCTCCTTGACAGTCAAAGCCATGGGCCTACAAGAGAGGTGGAGGAGGGCCCCAGGGCCTCAGAGGCTCCAAGTATCTGAAAGCTTTCCCATTCCCTATTTGGTACCCCGCTAAAATCAAGGAATAGCTGTCTCTGATAGCCTGTGTCCCAGGACAACGCCATGGGCAAGATGTGTCTATGATTCAGTGAATTCTTACGTGGTGTATGATCCAGGAGACATAATTCAGTGATAGCAAGGCAGCTCAGGGGAAAACTTAAAAACTAGGACTAAGGAGCCCTGGATTCTGATGCTAAATCTCCTCCCTATTCTCTGCTACCTGAAGAAAATCTATTCCCTTTTGATAACCCTCAGTTTCCCCAGCTGTAAAATGATAAGATTAGATTAAATGACTTTCAGTAGCCCTTCCAGTTGGGTCATTCTTGGATTCTAGAAATAGAGCCTCCAGGGCACTTGGACTATAGTAGAAACTGTCTCCACTGACCCTTCCCAAAAGTTCCCAGGACTGAAGCCATTTCCTTATGTGGCTCTGAGCAGCTACCTTCCCTTTCTGGGCTTGCAGTGGTCAGTGTGGGCAGACCAGGAGTCAGCCTCAGTGGGGAC
Source organism: Antechinus flavipes (assembly GCF_016432865.1). Classification (NCBI taxonomy): domain Eukaryota; kingdom Metazoa; phylum Chordata; class Mammalia; order Dasyuromorphia; family Dasyuridae; genus Antechinus; species Antechinus flavipes. The sequence continues at coordinate 204,099,949 of NC_067403.1, forward strand.
AGAAAGAAAAATGCAGAGATCATCCACTCTAGGGCCAGAAAGTTAGACTTTGCTCCTCTTCTACCTTATATATGAGGTCTCCTTCCAGGCAAAGGACCAAGATGTAAGCCTTAGTGACTGATATCAGGGTGAGAATTTGGGCTCTTTAAGAGAACAGGAATATATCTTTTTTAAAAGAAATGTCATATCATCTTGCCATATCTCCATGAGAAATGGAGGTCCCTATTTCTGAGCTTGAACCATAGCCCTTCATCTTGGAACCCTCCTCTTCCATCTCAGAGCTCATTCCCAAGTATTCATCCTTTGTTCCTTAGCCTTCATCCTCCATCCTTGGACTGGGTCCTAATCTTTCATCCTTGGGCCCCATCCTTCCTCTCTGGGCCCTCATCCCTCATCATGAGGTTCCCATCCTCCAGCCCTGGACCACTGTCATCCATCACTGACAGCAGGACCTTGCTTTCTAGGAGAGGCTCAAATGTGTCCTTGACACTGGACATGTGCACTCCAGGCTGCTCTGAGGAGGGCTTTGGCTACATCATGTCTCCACGTGAGGAGTCAGCTCGAGAGTACCTGCTCAGTGCCTCCCGGGTCCTCCAAGCTGAGGAGCTCCATGAGAAGGCATTAGACCCATTCCTGCTACAGGCGGAGTTCTTTGTGAGTATCAAACCCAAAATCTCCCTCTGTCCATGCTATGAATAATTTTTGTTTCACTCATTCATTGGGAACATGCTTCCTAAGCAGTTATTATTGATAATATGTGTAAATCCATTGCTCTCTACAGGAATAGGCAGGGCTCTGAATCAGTGACACTGTATGGTTTGGTGAGGAAAAATTGGTTTTGGACTGGGAGACCCTAGATTAAAATTCTTCTTTTCAACTGCAACCTGTGTAACTTTGGACAAGTCACTTAAAAATCTGGGTCTCCCATTTATTTCCTCAGCTATAAATAAGGGGTTAAACTAAATGACCTCTTAGATTCCTTCTTCCTCTTGATCTGTAATCTTATGAATTTTAAACCCCGCCTCAGATGACATGCCCCTGGCAGATCCAAATCCTGCTGGAAGAGATTGTCACAAAAATCACACACTAAGTTTCTGTTGAGCCCTTAAGAACAGAAAATATTGGCTCATCTTCCTGCCTTCCTTTTGCATTTCATTAGCACCACCAGGTCCTAGTGACCAAAGTGAGTCAATCTCAGTTCCTCAATCTCCCCCGACCCCAACCCCTAGCCCCTATTTTCCATATTCAATCATGAAGGCTGGTTGATTTCATATTTGAAATATGATTCCGTTCCAAACCCTTCTTTTCCATTCTCACCCTCATCCTAATCCAAGCCCTCTCACCTCACACTTGGACTATTACAATAGCCTTACTGTAAAATACTCCCTCTTGATCTACTTTAAAGGTCACTGACAGATTCATTTTTCTAAAGAATAATCTTGCTCAAAAACTTTCAATGGCTCCTTGTTGTCTACAAAAAACAGTCCAGATTCCTAAGCCTGATAGTCAAAGTTCTCCACAGTCTTTGTCTAAAGAGAATTTTGTCAAAATTTCAATTTTTTATTTATTATTTTTATTTTAGCTTATTATTCATTTTGATCATTTTTCTTTTTGCTTATTTTTATTTTTTTATTTTAGTTTCTTTTTTTGTAGACTAAGTACTCAGTATACCATTTACAACTATACCTTGATTTTCCCGCCTCTGTCTTTGTTTACATCATTCCTCTCTCCATTTTTCTATTTTCTCATTTTTCCCTAACTTATACACAGTCATTTGGATACATCATTCCTTTCTCCATTCCTCTGCTTTCTCATTTTCCCCTGACTTATACACAGTCATTTGTGTCTCCCACCATCATCTTCAGGTCTCTTGATCTATATCTTGCCAATGGACCCATATGGCTCTGGAAGTGACAGTGAGACTGGTGACTTTGCCCAGCCCACATTCATTTCAATCCAACTCACTTTCATGTTATGGCAAAACTTTCCTGATGTCATGGACCTCTTCAAGAACAAAGGACAAACAACAACAATAAATTCATTTAACAGAAAGGTGCAATAGGACCCAGGAAGGGGACCCTAAAGCAAGAGGCAATTTTCTCATCTATAAAATAAGGCCAAAGGAGCTGATGTGCCATGTAAAGAGAATTGGAAGTCTTAAAACATTACATAAATGTTAGCCATTGTTATTACACTATCAGAAATATTTATGTAAAATAGTATGTATTTTTAAATATTTTATAAGTATGTATTATGTTTTACATTGGAAGAGCGGCCCAGTTTAGGAGATAGAACATTGGATTTTTGAATCAGGAAAAGCCAAGTTCAAATTCTTCTTCATCCACTATCTGTGTGACTTTCATGTGACTTTTCTGAGCCTCAGTTTTCTGAAATATAAAATGGGATAATAACCACTGCCTCACTGATTGTTGAGGGATTCAAATAAAATCATTTATGTCAAGCACTTTGCTAATCTAATCTATTTTTCAAAGTCCAACTCAAATCCCAACTCCTACATGAAGCCTTTCCCAGTGAATCCAACTGACATGGAGCCCAAATTCCTCTGAGCTCCTGGACATATGTTGTTTATAAAAATTTACTTAACAATGACTTTTTTTAAATGACTCTTTATGCCATGATTATGAGTCCCACAACCATCTCAGTAGCCCACTAATTAGATGACTTTCTAAAACATGGCTCCCAGAACTATATACCCTTTTACAGAGATGACCTCACCAGCACAGAAAACATCAGGACAATTGCCTCTCTAAATTCTGAAAACTGTTCCTCTTTTAATGGAAATTAAGATCACTTGGGCTTCTTTGGGTGCTGCATCTCACTGCTGACAATCCTGATTAGAGTTCAATACAACTTGAAGGTCAGTTTCACACAAGTAGTGGTCTAACCATAGTTTCCAAGCTTATATTTATGTGATTGTTTTGGTTTTATTTTTAAACTTTAGGATTCTTTCATTAGAGTATGTGGTCTCGTTCGTTTTCTCAGCCTGTCAAGAATTTTTTGGATCTTAACTCAGTTATCTGGCAGATTAGGGCTCCCTCCAAAGGTGACAAAATCTCCAAATTGTCTTTTAAATTGTAATCTAAGTTATTGATGAAAAGTGTTCAACGGAATAGGTCCAAAGTCACAGGAGATGTTTCTACTCTTACCCATGATTTGGAGAGTTGGGTCATTTGGTCTTTTCTGAAATCAACCTGTTTTACTCTCTGTCTTGTCCACAAAGACAGGTTGAAAGATTGATAGATATCTTGTTGAAATATTGTTATGTGTATTTAACATGTATTGGTCAATCTGCCATCTGGGGGAAGGGGTGAGGGAAGGAGGGGAAAAGTTGGAACAAAAGGTTTTGTAATTGTCAATGCTGAAAAATTACCCATGCGTAGATCTTGTAAATAAAAAGCTATAATTAAAAAAAAAAAAAAAAAGAAATACTGTTATGCCATTTCTACAGGTAAGGGTAGCTATGTAGTGCAGTGGATAGAGCACCTGATCTGGAATCAGGAAGACCTTAATTCAAACCTGGCCTCAGATATCTGTGTGACAAGTCATTTACTCTCTATTTACCTTGGCTTCCTCATCTGCGAAATAAGGCTAAGAATAGCACCTTCTTCCCAGAGTAGTTGTGAGAATCAAATGAAATAATTGTAAAGTGCTTATGACAGTACCTGGAATATAGTGCATACTATATAAATTTAGCTATTATCATTTTTTTATTATTATTATAGCATTCCTCTGACCTGTCAGTCTAGTAAACCTGGGAGAAAAAAAAGAAACAAGTTTAGTCTTACATGGAATGTTCTTGATGAACCCTTGGCTGTCCCTTCAGGATTACTGCTTCCCTTTCTAAATGCTCACAATCCTCTCTTTATTAATACATTCAAAATTTATGCCAGGAATCTGATTCAGACTGACCTCCAAGCACACAGTGCCTGGCGTATAATATATAATAATAATAATAATAATAATTAGCATTTATATTTCATCTTTAGGTTTGCAAAGTGCTTTACAAATATTATCCCTCACTTGATCCTCACAACAACCCTGGCAGATAGATGCTATGATTGTTCCCATTTTAGTGGTGAGAAAACTGAATCAGTCAGAGACTAAGTATCTAGATTCATATTAGTCCTTGTCTGACTTGCTCTTCGGTCTTCTTGACCATCTTCATATGTACCTACAGACTTTTCATGTGATCCTTCTTCCGGCAGGAAATACCCATGAACTTTGTGGATCCAAAAGAATATGACATTCCTGGCCTGGTGAGGAAGAATCGCTACAAAACCATCCTTCCCAGTGAGTACCCATCCCTACAAACCTGTCTCCCTTGATCCATACGCTTCTCTTTAAATGCAGAATGATCTGGGAGCTCCCAGTGACAGTGAGATAATCTATCAATCAATAAATATTTATTAGTAATAAATACCTATTATGTTCCAGGCACTGGGCTAAGCACTTGGGATACAAAAAATGGGGGGGGAGGGTCCCTGCCCTCAAGATGTTTACAGTCTAACAGGGGAGACAACAAATAAATATATGCAAAGAAAGCCATAAATAAGGTAAACAGGAAATTATTGACATAGTTAAGGCACTAGAGTTAAGGAATTTTAGATGGGACTTAAAGCCAGGGAGGTCAGAAGGTGGAGTAGAAGAGGGAGGATATTCTAGACAAGGGGAATAGCCAAGAAAATTCCTGGAGCTGAGAGATGAAGTGCCTTGTTTGTGCAGGAGACCAGCATCTTGGGATCAGAGTTCATGATGAGAAATAAGTGTCAGAAGGTTGAAGAGGTAGGAGGGAACTAGATTATGAAGACCTTTGAATAGCAAAGAGATCATTTTGTATTTGGTCTTAGAAGACATAGGGAGTCACTAGAGTTTAATTGAGTAGGAAGATGACATGATTGGACCTGCACTTTAGAAAAATCATTATTAGTGATTGAATAGGGTGGTGAGAAATGAGGCAAGCAGAGGCACCAGCAAGTTATTGCAATAACACGGGCATGAGGTAATGAGGGGATGGCCCTGGGAGGGAATGGAGGAGGGAACAATATCAAAGAAGGAGGGTGAAGAGATTTTTAGCAATGTGGCAAAGGTGAAATCAATAAATTCTGGGACTAGATTGGTTGTGGGAAATGAAAGAGAGTGAGAATTGATGATGCTTCTGATACTTCCTATCCCTAGGGCCTTGAATAAATACTTAACTTCTCTGGACTGCAATGTCTTCATCAATGAAATTAGGAGGTTGGACCAATTGGTCTATAGAGTCCTTTCGCACTCTTGATCTATAATCCTGTAATTTTCCTAAATCCCAAAATCTCCTACCTTAAGGTCATCATCTCCTGGGAAAACGAAAGTTTGGTGGGCCAAAGACAAAGACAGCTGTTGAAGAGTCACATTTGAGTCTTAAAACCTTCCAGTAATGTCTGTAGGCTGTCAGAGTCCCCCAGAGCCTCAGGGAAACATCCTAAAGGGATAATTGACAGGATTCCAAGAGTAGAGAATAGACATTCCCTGTCCCTTGCCCCCAGGAAAGAAACAAAGCTAAATAAAATAAAATCAAAGAATCCTAGAGTTGGAAGTGATCCTAGAGGTCATTTAGTTTGCTTGTGAGTTAGCAATAAGCATTGTGGCAATATCCCCAACAAGTAAAAACAAATGTTTTCTAATACTGCTATTCTCTTTCCTGAAGGCCCATCTGGCTGCTTGGAAATCTTCAGTGACAGGGCAGTCACTATGTCCAAGACAGTAAATCCTACTTTTAGACAACTGAAATTGTTAGGAATTTTTTGGTTCTTGACATGGAAACCATTGTTCACCCAATTGGTCCACCCATTGTTCTGCTTTCAGGGTCAAGTAAAACTAGTCTTCCATATGGCAGTCCTTCAAATCACTGAAGTCAGGTTATCATACTGTTATCGTACATTTCCTATGTTTTCCCTTCTCAAGGGTAAACCTCTTTAGTTCCTTCTGATTGGTGTTTTAAAATATGGTTTTAGATCTGATGTGGCTAGGCCCCCTTCCTTTGTAATTTTTTTTTCATTTCTTCCCTTGATATTTGTGATCTTTTTCTGGCCCTATAAATAATTTTTGGTAGTTTAGTTTGATTGATATGGCACAGAATAAGTAAAATAACAGGTAAAATTGTCATTTTTATATTATATATTTACATATTATATTGGTATTTTTCAGTTATTTAGATCTGATTTTATTTGTATGAGAAGTGTTTTGTAATTATGCTTATATAGTTCCTGGGTTTGTCTTGACAGGTAGATTCCCAAATATTTTATATTGCCTAGTTATTTCAAAAGGAATTTCTCTATCTCTTGCTATTGAGTTTTGTTAATAATATACAGAAATGCTGATGATTTATGAGAATTTATTTTATATCCTGCAGCTTTGCTAAAATTGTTAATTATTTCAAATATTTTTAGTTGATTCTCTAATTATACTATCATATCATCTACAAAGAGTGATAGTTTTACTTCCTCATTGGCTATTCTAATTCCTTAAATTTCTATTTCTTCTCTTATTGCTAACACTAACATTTCTACTACTGTCTTGAATAATAGTGGTGAAAAGGGCCATCTTTGCTTCACTTTTTTAATTCTTATTTCTCTAGTGTTTTTAATGGGATTGGATGCTGTGTTTTGTCAAAGGCTTTTTCTGTATCTATTGAGATAATAATAATATAATTTCTGTTGGTTTTGTGACTGATATGATCCATTATGCTCATAATTTTCCTAATATTGAACCAGCCCTGCATTTCAGGTAAATCCCATCTGGTTATAATGTATTATGCTGGTAATAAATTGCTGCTTTCTCTTTGCTAATGTTTTATTTAAAATTTTTGCATCCATATTCATTAGGGAGATGGGTCTATAATTTTCTTTCTGTTTTGGCTCTTCCTAGTTTAGGTATCAGCACCATATTTGTGTCATAAAAAGAATTTTATAGGCATCTGCTTATTTTTTTAGATAGTTAATATTGTCTTGGAATTGATTATTCTTTAAATGTTTGGTAGAATTCACTTATAAATCCATCTGGTCCTGAAGATTTTTTCTTAGGGAGTTCAATAATGACTTGCTCGATTTCTTTTTCTAAAATGAGTTATTTAAGTATTTCATTTCCTCTTCTGTTAATCTGGGCAATATATGTTTTTGTGGATATTCATCCATTTCACTTAGCTTGTCAGATTTATTAGCAAATAATTGGTCAAAATAGCTCCTAATTATTGTCTTAATTTCCTCTTCATTGGTGACGAATTCACTCTTTGATATTGATAATTTGGTTTTCTTCTTTTTTTTCAAATGGACAAAGGCTTATCTATGTTGTTGATTTTATCATAAAACCAGCTCTTAATTTTAGTAATTCATTCAATAGTTTTCTTACTTTCAATTTTATTAATCTCTCCTTTGATTTTCAGAATTTCTAATTTGTTATTTAATTAGGGATTTTTTATTTGTTCTTTTTCTAGCTTTTTAGCTGCACATGCAATTCATTGATTTCATCTTTCTTTATTTTATTTATGTAAGCATTTATGGATATAAAAGTTCCCCTAAGAACTACTTTGACTGTATCCCAAAAGTTTTAGCATATTGTTTCCTTATTGTTCTTGTTCATAAAATTATTAATTTTTCTTGTTTCTTATTTGACCCACTTATTCTTTAGAATTGTTGTTTAATTTCCAATTGATTTTTAGTCTCTTTCCATCGCTTTTTATTGCATCATGATCTGAAAAGGAAGCTTTTAATATTTCTGCCTTCTTACATTTGATTGTGAGGGTTTATGCCCTATTTCACAGTCACTTTTTGGGTAGGTGACATGTACAGCTGAGAAACAAGTATATTCCTTTCTATTCTCATTCAAATTTCTCTGAAGGTCTATCATAAAAAATTTTTTCTAAAATTCTGTTTACCTTTTTAACTTCTTTGCTATTTATTTTGTGGTTTGATTTATTTTTCTGAGAGGGGAAGGTTGAAGTCCCCCACTAGTATAGTTTTGCTCTTTATTTCTTCTTGTTACTCATTTAAGTTATCCTCTAAGAATCTGGATGCTATACCACTCGGTGCATATATGTTTAATATTAATATTTATTCATTGTCTGTGGTAAGATTTGTAGTTTCCTTTCTTATCTCTTTTAATTAGATCTATTTTTGCTTTTGCTTTGTCTAAGATCAGGATTGCTACCACTGTTTTTTTTTTCACCTGAAATATAATATTTTCTGTTTCAATCTTTAATCTTTAATTTGTATATATCTCTGCTTCATATGTGTTTCTTATAAACAATGTATCATAGGATTTTGGTTTTTAATCTGCTCTGCTTTTTGCTTCCATTTTATGAGAGTTCATCCCATTCATTTTCATAGGTCTGATTACCAACTGTGTACTTCCCGCCATCTTATTTTCTCCCATTTATGCTTTTTCACCCTGTTTCACCAGTGCTTCTGATCATCACTTTCCTCTGCCAATGACCCTCTCCCTTTTCTTTCCTCTTTCTTCATACTTTTCCCCTTCCTTCTATTCCGTTCTTTCTGTAAATCCTGTTTGACAGATTTCTGCTCCAATCATCATCCTGACCTCTCGACATGTACCTGCATAAATTATGATGCTCAGAACTGAACACAGATATAGTCTAAGCAAGGGAATGATATTCTGAATTCCAGACATAATACTGTAATGGAGAGCTAGTTTCAGGATTAGGAAGGCCTGGGTTCAAGTTTCCCCCTGGCTTTGTAATCTCAGGTAATTTAAACTTTCAGTGTCCCTTGACAACTAAATTGTAGAAAAGTTGCAGAACACTTGCAGACCTATATTGGTAGAGGGAGCCATCTTACCAACAAAATCACAAGTCTGGACTTGACCCCAAAAAACAAAAAAACAAAAAAAATCGAAATAACCTGTGTGGGGACAGTAGCGACCACTAAAATAATCAGAAGTCTGAATATGCTTGTAGAAAAAAGTTTATTCTTTCTCATGAAAAAGGGCGAGTATGCAATCTCTGACATACAAAGCATAGTTTTAGAGAGCCACCATTCCCAAACAAAAGCCATTCCTTTTTATTCCCCAACACGAGCACTCCTCCCTTGCCTCCTAGCTCCTTTCCCCATCTGCTGTTTCTAAAAATGAGGTAAGAAAACCTGAAGTTATTAAATGCTTAACAGAGAGGGTATTTCCCACTCAATTCAGTCCCTACCCCCAAGGAGTTTTCATTCTGGAAGGGGAAGACTACAGTGAAAAACTAGAGGCAAAGAACAAAAAATTCTTTCCAAATCTCAGTCCACCAGCTCAGGTTACAAAACCCAGTGTGAGCCCCTAAAGAGCTTACATTTTTACATTTTTTTGAGTGAGATAAACCCCACCCCCAACCTCCCAATGAGTTTCAATTTTCTAATTTGTTTTATTTCTCCAATTTAATTTTTATAATTGTTAAAACAAAAATAAAAATCCATTTCTCATACTTATTTGGAATGCCTTGTCCCCTTTATAACTCATAATGAACTTAGAGACTTCAGGTATTTTTCACATTCACTAGAATCTAATTTATCTTCTACTTATAGAGTTGATTATTTTGGAAACTAAATCAGCACTTTATATGTTATCTCTATGAGATGTGGTATACAGAAGCATGGGACCTTGATTCAAATTCTTCCCACCTCTATAAGTTTGTGGAGTCACTGAATTTCTCTAGGTTTTGATTTTTTTTCATCTATGAGATGATAAGAATAGACTAAATGATCTCTAATGCTCTTTTTGCCTCCAAATTATACATATCATGTTGTAAAATGTCATGCTATTAGGTTTGGGCCCATTCTTCAATCTATTTCTAGCCCATAGAGATCTTTTGGACTTCCAGTTGGTCATCCAACCTTTTAGTTAGCCATCAAAACTTTGTGTAATTCATGAATGTGATGAGTCTGCCATGTTTTATTTCACATCCAGTGGATAAAAATGCTGAAGGGAACAGGGCCAAAGAAACAGTGCTTAATGCTCTCCCATAGAAACATTCTTAGAACTTACCATCATTGCATCCACCCCAGTTCTTTGGGTATGATCATTAGTCTCTTCTGAAATCACCAAATTATAATATAAGCCAATCAGTCAATCAAAAAGCATTTATTAAGTACCTACTATTTGCCAAATACTGGGAATACAAAGACCAAAAACAAAATAATTCCTGCTCTCTGAGAACTTATATGATTTGGGGACAAATAATTGTGTGCAAAAATAAGTAATTATAAAACATCTGTAGCAGTGGTGGGGTGGGACAGTGAAAAGGATTATTCAATCTGTTTTGACTGTTCCCTACCCCCTACTATTGATTCATGACTTAGGTGGGTTTCCCAATATAAATTCTATTTTTTAGATCTGAGTTCAGTCAAAAGACCACACCCTATCATTTTGTTTTGTTTTGCTTTTAAATCTCAGATCCTCCAGCCAAAGGTAAAACTTCCAGTCCCACCCCCAAATTCTATTTATAAAGGCAGAATCTAAGTTTAAATCAAAAAAAGGTAAAAAGACTCTTTGCCTGTATCCAGAGGAAATGGCTTCAAATTTCCTTGAAGGTGTCTAAAAAGGGAAAGGAAATAAAGAATTATCGATTTAGGTCGATAGTCCTATTGATGAGGCCCTGTATGGTGTTTTTGAAGGAGAGGAACTAAAGAACTGATTCCTGAGGCAAGCAGGGAAAAGGCACTGATAGAGATCAGTTTAGTTCCATGGTCTCACCCTCTGGGAAGGTCATCCAAGTTATGTCAAACCCCAGAAACCCCCACCCCGGAAAGATATCGAGCAGTCTCACCTTGCCATGTCCTGTCAAAAATCCCAATCATGTCCCTGAGGTTAAACTTTCCCTATAAAATCTACCCAAGGGCCATACTACTGCCTTCCTTTGGGTCAGGCTGCCCTTGGCACTCTGCCTCATGGTGCCATGTGGTATCTCCCCTAATTCCACCGTGCTTCCCACCCCCACTTCTCTTACAGCTAACTCTTTTAGGGTGCTAAGTCCCTCAGGATTTAACCTGCCAGCTAAAGGCATACCCCAATCTCATGGGATATTCCCTTTCTCCTTATCCTGAGGAACTTGTCTTTATATCTCTCCCATCTCTGTATCATATTTACCATTCCCTGTATCTATTGTATCTCCTTCATTTTGCCTATAACCTATTCCCCTAAATAAATCTACCTTTTGACAAAGAGAAAGGCCATTGTTAATTCTTCACAGCACCGAACCCCAACTTTTGGTACCAACCTCACATCATAGACCACAACACCATGACTAAGACAAAGCTTCTGCCTGACCATCCTTATGTTTTGTCCAAACAGCCTCACTCTTCACCTTCTTCAACATCGAACCTCTTCCATGTGTCTGGTAATACCTCAGTTTCCCTTTGAGTCTGACTTCTGGTCTTGAGATCCTGGGGAGCTAAGTGGGCTTTAGCAGAGAAAGCCTGAAGCACTGATAAAATTATAATACTCTCTGATGCAAGCAGAGAAGGGTTGGTACCCTCTTGCCTTTAAGAGAGCCTTTTGTTCCTAAGTACATCTTTTGTTCAAGTGGACTTTCCATTGTAGTTCCAACTTGGGGGAAGAGGGAGGTGTCTCTGGAAATCTTATCCAATCAGAAAGCCAAGTTATGATGCCATACCCCCGAGGTTATATTTCCCCATGTGAAAGATCTGCTCTTATTCTTTGATAACTTCTTTTTAGGGCTAGCCCGCCGGTGAGGTTCTCCAACCATCTAGCTTCTTTTTCCTTATTATGGGTACTAAATTTTAATACTAAATTTTAGGGTACTAAATCTCTTTTAGAGTTAGTTCACCAGTCAGAGATGTAATCCCCTTCTGGGGTTAGTCTTCTAAACTTCTCTAATGAGTTTGTCTTTGCTTTTTTTTTTTTAATTATTAATTGTTAAAATCCCTACCCTTGCTAACTCCTGAGTGCTATTCACATAATAAAATAACAAAATCTTTGTAACCTGTGATGAATATCTGACTTGATTTTTTCAGGTCAACTCAATTGTAACCGAATCTCAGTTATACTATTTTTGTATGATATTCCTTTCCAATTATGTTCTCTCAAATATATATTCCCATTCTGGATGCTTTTTTTTTAAACTGAGGCATTTGGGGTTAAGTGACTTGCCCAGGGTCACATAGCTAGGACGTGTTAAGTGTCTGAGCTCAAATTTGAGCCCAGGTCCTCTGACTTCAGGGCTGGTGCTCTATCCATTGCACCATCTAACTAGCCCTATTGGTACCTCTTTACCATTTCAGTCAGACTCACTGAAATCAGCCTCCATCTATCGATAGTCTCCACTGCCTCTGGTAGAGGCTGGACTGTGTTCCTCAGCTGAGGTACTACTGTGCTCTTTACTTTTTCCTGAGGAATGGCAGAAACCTTCCCATGTCTGCTCATTTGAGACTCCAGCTTTCATGAAGCCTTCTGCAAGTTAATGCTCTGTAGGCTCTACCCTCTTCTTTTCTTTCGGATATCAAATTTAGTCTCCTTAATAACAGATTTCACCCCTGACTTGTAGTAATCATCCAGTATATTTCCCAAGCTTTATCACTTAACTAGGCTATAACCAGGCAGTGATCACATGCCTGTGAAGCACCAAATATTTCTGAGGTTCAGGATTCTTTTGGGTTTTTTATTTGTCCTTCCAGAGGGTCCATGAAAATGAGAATGAAGGGGAAATGCATCTGGGTAATCTTCTTTGGGACTAGTTTCAAATGAGCTCTTTTAAGCCTTAAAGTCTTTATGGGTGCATCTTAGTGGATTCAGAGTTAGTCTCAGAGACCAAAATACCTGGATTCAAATCCTGTCCTGACATACACTAGTTGTGTGATCCTGAACAAAACATTAAACCTTTCTGAGTACTCCAGACAGCTCTTTAAGGACATAAGTTGCAAAGGGGCTGACCTACATTGTTAAGGAGGCTTCCTCATTCAGAGGTTCCTCCCATCAATGAAATCACAGTTTCTATCCACTCCAGGATGAAAGCAGATCCACACAGATCTGAAAAGTGCTTAATCTTTCCAAGGCATAAATAAATGAAGCGCATTTTAATGCATAAAAGGTAATATTGTAGAGGAAAGTACTAGCAACTGAGGTCATAAGAAAAGGTCTAAAAGATTGTACTCATCTGAGCTTTGAAGAAAGCTAGGGACTTCAAGAGATGGAGATAAGGAGGCCATGTATTCCAGGCCAGAAGAACAATCATTTGAAAAGCATGGTGATGGGAGAAGGAGCATTATTTCTGCAGCACATTGAGCAGACAAAAAGACTAGATTGTGGAGGGAATATTGGGTGAGAAGACTGGAAATGTATGAAGTGGTCATGTTGTAAAGAGATTTAAATACTCAGAAGAGTTGTTTATTATACACACACACACACACACATACACATATGGCCACTGAAGTTTATTGATTAGGGGAGATAATGTAATCAGACTGTAGCTATGTGAAATACCAGAAGAAGTGGGAAGAGGATTTAGGCAGGGAGCCCAAAAGAAGTCTATTGCATCAATCCAAGTGAAAGGTGATTAATACCTGTCCCATAGTCATAACATAGTCAAACTGTGTGAGTAGAGAAATGGGACATAGTGAAAGGTATGGGAGATAGAAATGATAAGCTATGGCAAGAGATGGTATATGTGGGTTAAATGAAGTCAGGATCGAACCAAGATTATAGTGCCTTTGACATTAATAGGGAAATTTATGGGGAAGAAGAAGAATAAGGAAGAAGAGTGGTGGGTTTGAGAGGAGAGATAAGGAGTTTTATTCTGGACATGTTGAGTTTGAAATGCTCACAGGCCATCCAGTTTAAAATATCCAATAGGCAGTTGTTGATGTTGAGCTAGAGCTCAGGGCTGAGATTAGGGATGGATATATATAGATCTGGGAGTCATCTACATAGAAATGATAATTCAACTCAAGTTGATAAGATTCCCAAGGAAGAGAATATGGACAGAAAAGAGAAGATGAGTTAAGACAGAGCCTTTGGATACATGTCCAAAATTAGTGGACATGATTTGAACGAAGATTCAGCAAAAGAGATCGAGAAAGAATCTGGAAAGAACAGGGTCATGAGAATTGCACATATTTAACCTATATCAAGTTGCTTGCTTTCTTGGAGAGGGAGGAAGTAAGGGAAGAAGGGAGAAAATTTGAAATGCAAAATTTTATAAAAATGAATGTTGAAGACTATCTTTACATGTATTTGGGGGAAAAAATAAAACACTATTTAAAAAAAAAAGAACAGGGTCATGAAAACCAAAAGAGGAGAAATTATTCAAATGGGGCAATATAAAGAATATTGTCAAATGTTGCCTATATGCACGATAATGAAGACTGAAAAAAGGTAGTCATATTTGGTGATTTATATATCAGTGGTATCTTTCAGAAGCTAGAGTGCCAGAGATATAGAAGAGAAGAAGGGGCAGCTAGGTTGTATAGTACACAGAGCACTGGTCTTGGAGGTAGAAGGACCTGAGTTCAAATCTACCTTCAGATATATGTACTAGCTGTGTGACCCTGGCAAGTCACTTAATCCTGATGCCTCAAAAAAAAAAAAAAAAAAAAAAAAAGAGTGGCACTAAGTATACACAGTTTTTTAGAAAAAGGAATGATATGGGAGAAAATAAGGAATGATTGGAGTCTAAGGGAAGGATTTTTAAAAATGGAAAAGACCACCACTAAGAGAGTAAGTTAAAAGATACTGTGGGATTCTTGATAAGAGACGAGATTTGGAGTGGCTTAGGGGAGAGTGGAATATCCAAATTCCATTCCTAGAGCCATCTTTGCTCCAGTATTTCATTTCCCATCTCTGCCTTTTTCTTCTAAAACCCATATCTTCAATTGGCAGTAATAATAAAAGTATCACCTCCAAATTCAGAACTCATCAGGCTACCTTTTTTTTTTCCTTCAGGTAGATCAAATCTTTTCCAAGTTCCTTCTGGGGGTATTCTTTGTTCCTACATGAATAACCAGAAGTAGGCATTGGTCATCAGATAATCTCTTTCAGGACATATTTTATCACATCCATTTTACATGTCCCTGGGAGACAGCAGACCTCCTGATAAATGAGACCTAATGAGGCATTTCACCAATCCTTTCAACTTTTCACCAACCTGTGCATACAGGGCACTGGCTTAGCCCACAAAGTCATTGTGATCTGGGCAACTCACCCTCTTGTTATCTGAGCATACTGAAATGCTTCTGAAAATGCACTGAAATTCTTCAGTCACTGGTTGTGGCTCAGAGTCTATTGTCTGTCCCAGTATTCTGCTGCCAGGGCTCCTGAGTGATATATTTTAATAACAGGTTTTCCCATCTTCTATGGGGATATATCAGCAGCTATATAATAAATAATAATGATCAATTATTATTGTTCACATGTTTTATGGATTTAATGGAAAGATTCCTGTCATTGTCCCATTGCAGCCCCTAGTTGTTCTTAGCTGTTGTCAGCACAGAGGTCTTTACAATTCTAGTCATTTAGCTCTCATAGCCCATTAGATATCAGACACTTTTAATTAAAGCTTTTTATTTCTTCAAAATATATGTATGGCTAATTCTTCAACATTAACCCTTGAAAAATCTCGTGTTCCAATTTTCCCCTTCTTCTCTCACCCTGTCCTCTAGATGACAAGTAGTCCAATATATGTTTCATAGTAGAAATGTATGTTAAATTAAATTTATAGTTATCCTGATGCACAAGAAAAATCGAATCAAACCAGAAAAAATGAGAAAGAAAATGAAATGCAAGCAAACAACAATAGAAAGAGTGAGAATGCTATGTTGTGGTCTACCCTCAGTCCCCACAGTCTCTCTCTGGGTATAGATGCTCTCTTCATCACAAGATCATGGGAACTGGTCTGAATCATCTCATCATCAGACACTCTTGACTTGAATATTGCCTTTTCATTGTTCCACTATTTTCTGCCAATAGAACTTCTGCTTTAGGGTTGCCTTGAGCAAGTTCTGTGAAAGCAAGCATTCTCCATTTGGAGTCAGTCTTCAACTCCCAGAGGTGGGTTGCAGGAAGGGTTTAAATTTATCTAAAGAGAATTTAACATTTCACTAGTCACCCTTAATTTAGAGAGGAAAGAAGCTTTAGGGTTTTGGGGGAGTGGGATGTTCATCATTATCTCTACCAATATGTAAGATGTCATGACTTATTTTTAACTTTTAAAATATCAACTTGTGGTTGCTATGGTTACAAGTGTCTCTAGGTGATTTCATTTAAACAGAATCCCATTTAAGGTTAGGATAAATTAATCAGGATTTCAGAGCTGGAAGGGACCTCAGAGGTCCCACTCATCAGGAATCTCTAAGGCAACATCCCTGATTCCCTTGTCACTCAGTTTACTTAGAAGACCTCTAGAAATAGACTGCCCACTACTTTCTGGAGCATCCCATGCTCCTGTGAACCAGCTTTAATTTTGAAAAAGTTTTTCCATATATTGGGCCAAAATTAACCTTTTGGGAATTTCTATTGCTGCTAGCTGTGCCCTCTTAGTTCAAGCATAATCCCACTTCCCCAAGAGAGTACTTCAAATAATTGAAGAAATATTATGCTCTTCTCTTTTCTTCTCTAGGCTAAACATCTTCTGTCCGTCAGCCAATCTTCTTGGGTTTGTTCTACCAACTCTCATCCCAGTCATGTTGACACCTTTCAGCTTGCTAAGGTCCTCCCTAAAATACAGTACTTGGGACTGACCATAATAATCCTGATGTGTCTAACCAAGTTAGCATAAATATGGTGGTCAATTCCCTCATTCTGGACATTGCCTTTCAAGACAGCCTAGGGCTGCATTCACTATTTTGTATTCTGTCAGACCAAGTCAATAAGCATGTATGATGATGATGATGATGATGATGATGATGATGATGATGATGATGCACCTGTGTTACATGGTGTGATACAAAGAAAAGTAGGAGCGAGGTGAAGGGTGAGGGGATAAGTCCTGTTTTCAGGAAGTTCACAGTCTAATGGGAGAGACATCATGTCAACAGCTATGTACAAACCAGATGCAGACAAGATAACCTGAAGAAAATTAAGAAAAAGAAAGCATTAGTATAAAGGGGAAGCAGGAAAGGCTTTCTTGTAGAAAGTAGGAATCAAGCTGGGACATGAGGGAAGCCAGGAAAAGCCCAGAGGCAGTATTGATTCATATTAAGACTGTAGTACATTAAAAAACATTAAAATTATCTTTTTTCAGATGATTGCCTAACAATCTTGTACATGTGCAATTTTTAAAAACCTATATGTGGGGGGCAGCTAGGTAGTGCAGTGGATAGAGAACCAGTCCTGAAGTCAGGAGGACCTGAGTTCAAATGTGGCATCAGAGACTTAACACTTCCCAGCTGTGTGACCCTGAGCAAGTTACTTAACCCCAATTGTCTCAGGAAAAAAGAAAAAAAAAACTTTTATGTGAGACTTTTCATTTATACATGTTGGTGTATGTATACAGCTTCTTTGCACAGTTGTTTTCATGTTATCTTCACCCATTAGAGTGTGAGCATCTCAAGGTAAGGGCTTTCTTTTGCCTTTCTTTGTATCCCCAGCATTTAGCACAATGCCTGGCATACAATAGGCGCTTAACACATGCTTACTGACTGACTGAATTCAGCCCATTGGCCCGGATCCACTTTGGACCTTGACTGTACTGTGTGTACACCTTTACCCAAGTCACTGATAAAAATGCTGAAAAGCCCAAGGCTGAGCCAGAGATGTGAGCTTAGATTGGCTTTGATCCATCAATGCTTACTCTTTGGATCTGGTCATTTAACCAGAACCACTAGTTATCTGGCCTCCATCTCTTCGTCTTATTCAGAAGAATAAGATGCTCTGCTTGTGATAGAAAGAACCCTGTCGTCAGCTATCTGAATATTTGAGTTCACCCTATTATTTTGTAGTGGACTCCTTTGGGTCAGTTTGTGATCTGTTTTTGAAACTTTTCATCCATTTCCCTCTGATGATCATAATAATATTGCTATTTCTTCTTCCACTGAACCTTACTCAAATGCTCTTTACCGTGATCCCCTGCTTAAAAGCACCTCAAACAAGAGTTCTCCTTTTCATCTAAAGTCATGATTCACAATTATTTTCTTCTGAGAAAATCCCCTACCTTCAATTAAAGCTCTTGGTCTTTTTTCTCCTATCCCATCGTAGAGGCCACAGGGGAAACTGAGATATTCTCTCTTTCCCCCAGGAAGTAGTGGAATGATATGGGCCTAGACCCAGAGTGAGCCCTAGGTTTAGACTAGTGGGGCTTTGTCCCAGAGAACTAGATATTATGCTGACAACATTTACAATCCTCTGTCAGGGAAGAAACAATACAGCTTAGCAAATGAATTAGCAAGAATAATTAATTATAAAGAAGCTAACAGATAGCAGACTGGAGTTTTTCCCACTTCCTTGTCCTGCCCACAAAATAAAATACTCCTTGATAGTAGTTTTATGCTTGATGTCTCAGGGTATCTAACTCCCCAAAACTTTAACTGAGGATATGCTTCATTCTATTTGCTTTGGGTACAATCTGTGGTCCTGATTTCACATTTAATGATTCCTATTTGTAGCTCTTGTCTATAGCCAAGTAAGTCCCAGCAGCCATGGGCTCCAGACCCATTGTGAATCAGGAGGACAAGAGCAAATCTTCATGCTCTCCACACACTTCGCTGTGACCCATACTTTGTCCTATCTTGGAACCCCTGCGTATCCTACAGAGACCAGTCACACAGCACATGATGGGTTGGCAGAGAACTGCTGGCTGGGGCAGGAAAGGCCAGGGTTGAGACACACCATCTGTCTCCAGAACGTCCCCCCAGCCGGGGGCATTTATGCACAGATATGTAGGTGTGTGCATGTGAATGGAGAGAAACTTCTGTTAGAGCAAGCATTATTGTGGCTGTTCTGTATGTCAAAATTAATTTCCTGTCCCAGTGGACAGACCATAAAAACAATGTTTAACTGTTCCCATTACAGTGAGTAACCTGGGAATGAACATGCTGTCACTAGCCCATCCCCAGCTCTGATTCCCCTTTGTAACAGAAATCCAACTATGGGACTTGTATATTTTCAGTGGGATCAGAGCCAAAGAGAACAGAGGATGTTTAGTCTGAAGAGAAAGAAAAGACTTAGGGAGAAAACAAGCACTGCCTTCAAGGATGTGCAGGAAAAGGGGATGTGGAAGAGGAACTGTTCTGACTGACTCAGAGCAATGGCTAGGAGTTGCAAAAAGGCAAATTGGGGCTTTAGTGTCATAACAGACATACATAACATAACACAAAAAAGGAAAGGAGCTAGCTATATAGACATATAGATCTATATTGATATAGATGCACATATATATATACACACACATTTGTAGTATGTATGTACATTGAGTGCCATATATATATATATATATATATATATATATTGTGCATTGATACTGTGTGCATACATAGTATTTACATAGTTTGTATATATAAGATATGGGAACGAAAGGGAATAAGCATTTATTAACCTACAATGTGCCAGATCCTTTCCCAAGTATTTTATAAATGCTCCTTTACTTGATCCTCACCACAATCCTGGGAGGGAGGTGCTATTATTATCCCCATTTTACAGTTTAGGAAACTGAGGCAGATAAAGGTTAAGTGATGTGCCCAGTATCACACAGCTAATATATATATAAGAGGATTTATATGCAGGTTTTTTTTTATTCTAGGCCCAGCATTCTACCTACTGTCTGTCTATTTTATCTATCTGTTTGTCTATCTATCTGTATGTGTAAATATGGATACATACATAAAGTTGTATGTATTTTATGTGCATATAGTGTTTGATTTATTGTGCATATGGATATGTTTACATATATATTGTGTTTATATAATGTGGGCGTATAATCTAATAATCTATGTAAACACTCCACTTATATATGTTTATACACACTATATGAGTCTAGGAAAATTGTTGTTTAATTGTATATCTTTTTATTTCTGTGGGTTCTAAAAGTTTAAAATGAAGATATAGACTTGATCACTTTTTCCTTCCCATTATACTCCCTATATTCAGTGGCAAAGGCCTCTCCAAATGCACACACAATAAAGGGGAAATAAGGAAAAAAACATACACAAAGTTTTTGTTCCAGATGGGATTGATAAAAGGAGATTCTTAAAGTTCCCCAAGTCCGCATCCACCTTGGGATAGTAATAGAGCAATTCTGTAAAACATGGCTTCCTAGTTTCCCCTTTTGTACAGAAAAGACCCCATCTCTGTAAGGCACTAGGGATGTTTCCTCGCATTACAAAGGCTCTATGATGATGGGGGGGGCAAAAAAAAGTTATGTTGCCTCCATTTCTATCTTTATGTTTTCGCATCTTAGAATGCTGTGGTTGGTTGATGAGCTAAAGGAGAGAAGGAAGAAAGTGAAGAAAAAAAAAAGAGACTGATTCACCCAAAGCTAAGATAGGAATTTCCTTTTCATGGCCTTGGTTAGATATCTCAATGACTCTCCTCTGTACAGGGGATCATGACCTCCTAAAAAGAACCAAAGTATCAATGGTTATTCAAAGCCTGAATTTCCAATTAACTCTTAAACTCTCAAATCAGTCTCTAGATCAGTAGTTCTCAAAGTATGGTCTAGAGAATCCTGGGGATCTCTGAAACCCTTTTAGAGGGACTACAAATTCAAAAATAGTTTTTATTTCCAATATGGTAAATGTCTATAAATATAATCCAGATAAACAAAAAAACTTTGGAGAGATCCTCAATAAGTTTTAATAGGATAAAGATACTGAAAACAAAAGTTTGAGAACCACTGCTCTAGATTCTAAAGCAAGCAGTAGGGATAGTAAATAACTAAATGTTCAATCTGGGCTTTTAAAAAATAGTTTCTATATTGGGACATCTTGCTTCTATAGGATAGAAGGTCAGGGATTATATATTTAGCACAGTACCTGGCACAAAGTAAACATTTAATGTGTATCTTTTCACTGGTTGTTGACTGAGGGAACAATTGTTCAAGGCTAGAAGGCTTCTTTCCCCACTGTTAACCTTCCCCCTCTGAACTGAGGTCATCTGTGGATTCTCAAGACCTAACAGGAATAGTTTCCAAAGGAAAGAATGAGTAGGGGGATTGGAGAGTCAGAGGCCCTGGGGTCTTTACCTTTCTCCCATCTTGGGGCTTTATGATGCAAAGAAGAATAATGGGTAGCAGAGTAAGGATTCAGAGTTAGCAAGATTACCTAAAGTACATCAGAAAGAAGCATATCCCTGATGTGTTGTTATATTCCCTATAGAGTATAGTAAGGGAGGTAAGAGTGTGGCTAATACTCTGTGGCTAAAGAAATTATTGAAGCTGCAGATGGTATTGCATAGTGGATAGAATCCTGAATTCAGAGTCCAGAGTTCAAATCCCATCTCAGATGCTTCCTAGTTGTGTGACTCTGGGCCATACACTTAACTTATCTGAGCCTGTTTCTTCATCTACAAAACTGGGAGAATGTTATCATCTGCCTCACAAAACTATTATGAGGACCATATAAATGTAAGGTATTAATTGTAGCTGTTTTATCATTATCATTAATATAGGGGAAAATGAGTTAGGGCTGACTTTGGATTCATGTAAGTATAAACCAAAGACCCCAAGCCTCCGCTAAGGCACTAAACCTAAGGGTCTGAGATGAAAGCAGACACAGGTACAGAAGTAGGGACTTTAAGCCAGGAAGGTCAGCCCTACAACAGAAGATAAGCCACGTAGATGTCAGCCATCATACTGTGTGTTTGATTCTGGGCTACTGAAGTTCTATTCTTTCATCAGGTATGGACCCACCTCACCCCACAATATCAAAGCTGCTTTGGAAACAAACACCATTCCTCCTTTCTTAAATATTCCCTCAGATGTGGAAGCTTGGTAGGATCCCATAAATAGGTTTTTAGCAGATCCAGCACGTGTGTAGTGCTCACCGGTTTTCACGCACTCCCCTTGGATAGGAGATGATCCTGGCCAGATCTCTCAGTCCTGGAGGCAACCATCCTTCCACAGGTCTGGGATCTCTTGGACAATGAATTTTTACTGCCCATTCACTGTGGTGTTTTTCTTTCTTTTTTTTTTAATAATATAATGGTTCTCTGGGAGCAGGTTTCTTGGGGAGGTTTTCTGGAGGCAGCCTTAGTTTCAGTTAAAAGTAATAATCACTCCAAATGCAGCCAGCTGATAAAATGCAAACATTTATTTTCTCCTTCCAAAATAGCCTGGTTAGTTTTTCTTGGTGGCCTATCTTTCTGCTTGGTTCCAAGAGCTCTTGCAGTTGTCCTTTGCCTCTGATTTCTTCAGCCTCCAGCCAGCACAAAGGTGGAAGATGGAATGAATCTGTCTTGCCTGCCTCCGAGAGAGGGTTTCTCTCTGAACTCACTCAACTGGCTCACTGAAGCTCTATTTATGCTCCTTCTCCAAGAATGGGATTGTGGGATCCGAGAGTGGGATTATGGGTTTCCTCCCAGAGCGCTCTCTGGCCCTAAGAGCTTCTTGCTTATATGAGCTCTCTAAAGGAGTGAACACAAGCATTGTTTCTATCAGTTCTACTTAGTACCTTGTTTCTTCTGGCCTATAACATCTTCTTGTAAGATCAGATCAATCATACTGAACTATGTTAAATTAGATAAATATTGTCTCTATCAAATCTAATGAGTTAACACTTTGTAAGGATTCCAACAATTCACAATTAATGATATTGGACAAAGTATGGATAGGAAAGAGGGAAGAAATGGAAGTAAGACCTGTGTAACAGTTTATAATCTCTACCAGATTGACTGATCCATCAGGTGGCCAAATTTGGCTTTCACAACATTACATTCACTGGCAGATTGCAACATCTCGAATATAGATGACACTAAACTTGATCTAATAAAAAGTATTGCCCCACAGTCCTTGATTGAGCATGTAGGCAGTTTGAAGGTTCTTGGTTCTTATGGTTGGTATGGATGATGATGAAGAACCATTCTCCATTCAAGATGATTTCTTAATACTCCAGATTTAGCTTTTACTATTTAATAAATAGCTCTTTCTCAGTATTTGGTTTTCTTCTGCACTGAACAGCTCATAGAAGAAGCCTGAAAGAATAAGAAAGTTGAAGCAGAAAGTACTATGAAAAGACAGGCCCATCCCCTTCTCTACAAGGAGCTGTTTCTGGGGACCCAACAAAATGAAGATGGAGATAGGTGAAGTGGGCCTTTAGCTCTTTAAATATATGTTACATGCCCAGAAAGCCTGGAGGTACTTTAGCAGATTGGTAAGAGGTGCCGTCAGAGTGGGAAATATGGGAATAAAATGATAGTAGTGACCCATAAAGCAAAGGAACTGTCAGTCTTTCATGGAGTCAAAGATCCCACCTTGAATAGATCTATATACATATACAAGGAATTCAACCTTCCTCCTCGAACTAACATTTCTTTGATTGGGTAATTCACTGGTGCTGGCATTAACACTGAAATAACTCTAAAACTAGTTTGATATATTGGGCAAAGTCCTGTGAATATATGAGGACATCACCAAGGTAACCCACAACTCCTTGGCCCAGTTATGTAATAGCAAATCTGTGGATCTTATGCAAACCAAAACAATTTAATCTGATATTCATGTAAGCCATGCTGAATCTGGAAGACCTTCATCACCCTTCTGTATTCAGTCAAGATGTAGGCTCACCAGAAATCCCATTTTGTTGAATGTTGGTGCCTTGGCCATCTGTTCTATTGGGCAGGCTATGGAGAACCATAGATGATGAGGATTCTCTAGTCACTAACAGTCATCTTTCACTCCATTTCTCTTAAGCAAATACTAAGAGGATTCCAGCCAGAGAGATGAAGGACCAGACAAATCCCTCTCAATTCTGCTCAAGAACTGACACAGGGCCCCAGACTTTGTCCTGATCAATAAACAGATGAGAGCAAGAACTGGGACTTGTAGAAAGAGATTGCTCACATTATCATGTGACCTGTATAAGTGTGACTTCTCTGGCCCCCACTATGCTAAACACACTAGTCCTAGGAAGAAATGTCTTATTCAGGGTCTAATTCAGTGCCATGGCTAGATGCAACATCTATCCTAGAGGATATATTCAGAAGTACTGAAGGTGCAGAAGGTGACTTCCAACAGGTTCTGAGATTGTTAGGTGTACCAGGACAGCTGACCAATCTCTGTCACTATTAGTAAGAGAGACAAAAAGACAGAAAGAGAGAGAGAGAGACAAAGAGAAACAGAGACAGAGAGCAAGACAGAGACAGAAAGAGAGACAGAGAGAGACAGAGAGAGAGAGAGAGAAAGAAAACAGAGACAGAGAGAAAGACAGAGACAGAGAGAGACAGAGAAAGAGAAAAAGAGACAGAGAGAGATGGAGAGATCAGGTTATGTTCACGTGAGCCCCTTGTACTATATCCCCACACTCAATATGACTTGATTGTTTGAGTCACTAGTCCAGAATCACATGGATATCCATTGGCTGTATCAGCTGTCGTTAGGATGTATGCAATTCCTGGGATGCCTACTTTCTGTGAACTAGAACCAGATCCTACTAAAACCCAAGATTTGCAGGATTGTGGCAGCTTAATCCTGAAGGTCAGAAATGGATGGACCATGGGACAAACTTTAGGGCTTGGTTGACCTGGGGAAGAAAGTTTTTTTGGTTTGTTTTTTTGTTTTTTTGTTTTTTCACTACCATAAAACTTCTTTCCCTATAACTTCTGGCAGTTTATAGTATAGAAGACTTCCTGCCTGAATGAAATGCTACACTTGAATAACTTGGGCAAATCCTACAGTTACCCTCAACCTATACCCGTGCCTCCTCTCATCAAGTAGATTCCCCAAATGTGGTTTGGGTAGGCTCTAGGTAGAGCTATCACTAGCTATAGCTGCTCCTGAAACAAATTGGTTGAATCAGAAATGGCAAAGGGATAGGATACAGTGACACAGTTCTATCCACATGGAACAGAAAGGTGAAGGGACAGAAAAGTCCCGGGTATAGGATATATGGCCATAATCTGGAATGTCTGACTAGGAAGGTGGAGGGAAAGGGAAGATGTGGTGACATGCTGCCTCAAAAAAGACTTCTATCTTAGATTTCTCACTTTAAGAAATGGGTGAGGGGTCCTTTTCTCCTTGGATGGAGGGATGGAGAAGAATAGTCCAATGGCCATCAGACAGAATCTTGGCAGGATGATCCAGAGTGGTTGTACCACAAAATTCTTAAAGTCACTGATTGGAGATTTTGTTGAAAAGAAAGCACACTCCTCTCAAGACATAGGCACCTTAGGCCAGTTGTCCCTTGTTTGTTACAAATCTGGTGTTAGAAGAGAATAACTTCAATTATTATAGCAGAACAAGGAACAAGTCAATGACTTCACCTCTTTCTTTCCTAGACCCCCACAGCAGGGTATGCCTTACCTCGCCAGACCAAGATGACCCCCTGAACTCGTACATCAATGCCAACTATATAAGGGTGAGTAACCCCTGCTCTTAATATCTTGTCTAAGGTCCCTAGACTACTCTAGCCCAACCATTCTATCATCCTTGAGGAGAAGAGCCAATAAGGTGAATCCCACTCTCTTCCCCCATATGTGGCAAGAAAGAAAAATTCAGAATGACTTGGGAGGACTAGAGTATTAACTCATCCTTGCTTCAGATTCATATATTAGGACAGAGCAATGGAGGTTTCTACAACTGGGGTATCCCTAGAACTGGGATAAAAAGGAACCTACTCCTCAGCTTTGAAGGCAAGGGGAGAGAGGTAACCTGACTAGTACAGTCAGATTTAATTATCTGAATTTGATTCACCCAAACCATGTAATTATATTTATAGGAGTGCATATTTCTGGGGCAGCTAGGTGGTACATTCAGGACTGATCTCAGACTAGCTGGGTGACCTTGGGCAAGTCATTTAAGCCTGTCCTATTTGCCTCCCTTTCCTTCTCTATAAAATTAACTAGAGAAGGAAGTGGCAAACTACTCCAATATCTTTGCCAAGAAAACCCCATGAAGAGTTGGACCTGACTGAAACCACTGACCAACATTTCTGGAATTTCTGTCTTCCTTTTTTTGCTACTTACAGAAAAGAATTTACTAAAATGACTGGAAAACATTAACAAGATTTCTGGGAAAATTTCAATTTCAAGGCATCTATCCAAAAAAATTTATTCAAATGCTAATTACAAAACATTCTTCTCTAAGATTGAATTAGATCTCTTATGGACTCATGCTAGGCAATCCTTTGTTAGCCTTTTTTAATTAACAATATGTCTTGTCTGAGATATGTCAAATCAATGAAAGTTAACTGTAGAGAGAGAACCTATGTGATGATGATACAAGCCTTCCTCCCCCTACCTGTGGCTATTAGGGCTATGGAGGGGAGGAGAAGGTGTACATCGCCACTCAGGGACCCATCGTCAACACCGTGAGTGACTTCTGGCGGATGGTGTGGCAAGAGCACGCCCCCATTATTGTGATGATCACCAACATTGAAGAAATGAATGAGGTAGAACCAGCGGTGTCTCTGTGATGGGTGGAGGAGGTGGGAATAAGGGGGGTTGGTCTGGGGTGGACTTAGTCAAAGAGCCATTTCACCAAGTGCGCCTTGGACACCTACAGAAATGCACAGAGTACTGGCCAGAGGAGCGAGTTGTATATGACGGGGTGGAGATCACAGTGAAGCAGGTCATACAGGCTGATGACTACCGGCTTCGTCTTATCACCCTGAGGGTAAGAGCTTGGGCTGAGGGGTGCTGGGGGCCAGAGTTGGTGATGACTGAGAAAAGATGGACCAGCCTGAGGGGTCAGAGTAGGCAGCTAGTCTAACCCACTCACACACTAGATTAGAACAGAACCATTCCTTGGGAAAGGTGTTGGGGGTTTTATGTGTGTGTGTGTTTTTTTTGGGGGGAAGCCACCGATGTGGGACTTTAGGAGCTCTAGGGAAGAGGATCCAAAATAGTCTGCCAGGTAAGGATGGTGCCCATGGCAAGAATCCCTGTTCCTATTACCTGTCTGAACAGGTCAGCCTTGCATCCATGTTGTTGTTCCTCTCTCCCTTGTATATAATACCCTGTAAGCTTGTAAAACCCAATATAGACTTTATCTTGCCTGATGAACACAACAAACATGCCTCTGAGTTAGGTAAGGCAAAAAATTAGCATCTCCATTTATGAGGAAATAGGGGCCCCCAAAAGTAATAAAAATGCTTGTGGTCATAAAGTGAGTTACTGACAGGCTGGGACAGTGAAATAGGTATAGACTTGTAGTCTAGTCTTCTTGCTATCCCTCTACTGTCACCTGTCTTTTCATTCCATCCTTGGACTATTTGGAATCCAAGGGGAAATGGAGAGAGTCCAATAGCTGT
Source organism: Antechinus flavipes (assembly GCF_016432865.1). Taxonomy (NCBI): domain Eukaryota; kingdom Metazoa; phylum Chordata; class Mammalia; order Dasyuromorphia; family Dasyuridae; genus Antechinus; species Antechinus flavipes. The sequence continues at coordinate 204,127,341 of NC_067403.1, forward strand.
ACCCATGTATTATTAAACTTGGTGGCTCCAGAGAAAGCCAGAGTAGGAGGAACAGTGATTGTGCTTCCCTTTCTGGCTCTTTTACTACAAAGAAAAATCAAAAAGAACCAAAGAAAAGGTAGTATGGGAAAAGCAGGCAGACTCCAAGGGAAGTTACTGTGATGTAGCAGAAAGATCCTAAGATTTAGAACCTAAGATCTGAGTTCAAATTCCAGTTCTATTAATCATCACCTGTGTGTCTTTTAGGAATTTATTTAACTTCCCTAAGCACTGGTTTCCTTTTCAGTAAAACAAGGTGGCTGAACCAGATCAGGGATGTCAAACATTCCTCAGTGTGGCCAAGCCAGATTAAAATGCAATTGGAAAATATTTAATGAAATAAATAAAAATACAAAAGGAGTTTTAAATTAAATCAATATGTGGCCTGCAGGGATCCTTAGATATGGATGATTATTATTTGAACTTGACATCACTAGACCAGGCCAGGGAATTGACAAGGTCCCTTTCAACTTTCAGTCCTATTTGGGGTAGATTTTATCCCGTCCAGAAATAACCTGAGAGATCCATCAGTATCAGAATCCTACTAAGATCGAAGACAAGAGAGCAGTCTGGGAGATCTCCCCACGACCCCTAACTCTCAACAAATTGAGGCTTCCATGTGGTCCAAGACAGGCAGGAGGGAGGCCCAGGTTAGGCGGGTGCTGACAGGGGCTTATATATACCCATTGAATCTGTGGAGTAGTTCCTTAACTGTGAAGTTAGCACAACAGGGTATAGTGCCCGGAGAGAAGTTCTGGCTGAGGGAGAGACTGAGCACTTTTCACTTGTCTTCATGTTGTGGGGCTTAGATAGATCGATGGACTAAAATCAAGTCAGGGGGTCTCACTCTCTGGTTTAGAAAGGAACTTTCCAACTGTCTTCTTGTTGAGGGGGCTTGGAAAAATTGATGGAATAAAATCAAGTCTGGGGGTTCTGGTTCAGAGAGGGGGACTTCCCACCTCCCTTCACCTTGCGGGGCTTAGGTAGGTGGATGGGCTAAAATCAATCAGGGGGTCTCACTCCTGGCATCTGTCGCTCCGGCAGAGTGGGACTGAGGAGCGTGGCCTAAGGCATTACTGGTTCACCTCGTGGCCAGACCAGAAGACCCCGGATCGGGCCCCCCCACTGTTGCAGCTGGTCCTGGAGGTGGAGGAAGCTGCGGGCTGGGAGGGGCGGAGCTTCGCGCCCATCATCGTTCACTGCAGGTAGGGCCCCGCGTGCTGCCGCCCGCCCCCACCTCTCCCCAGCCGGCGCCTTTGCCCCGTCCGCGCCAGGTCTGATTGACTCAGAGGCCTCTCTGTGCCCCCAGTGCCGGAATCGGGAGGACCGGCTGCTTCATTGCCACCAGCATTTGCTGCAAGCAGCTGCAACGAGAGGGTGTGGTGGACATCCTGAAGACTACCTGTCAGCTGCGTCAGGACAGGTCAGCCTCGGGGCGGCTGGGGCGGGGCAGGCGGTCGGGGCGGGTCTGTCCTGGAGGACTATTACTCGGGCTGGGCCCGAGGCCAGAGGGGGAAGGGACGAGGAGTCCCTTGGGGCAAGTGAAAATCAACTCCCAGTCCATCCGTCCAGCGGCTTAATGCTAAGTGCAGGGCACGGGGGAAAACAAGCTCTGCTTTCCAAGAGGATTTCTGCAGAACGGGGGGAAAACTTGGAGCCCGAGAAAGCTTCCCCCTGCGGGTCATTTCTTCCAGGAATGGCCTTTGGCGCCCTACCACTCATGGCAATGCAGACTAGATGGAAAAAAGCCTAGCCTCCCTGGTGGGGACAGAAAGAGGATCTCCCTTGAATCCCCCAGAACGATTAAAGCCCCTGTTTAAGTGCCTCACCCGCTGCTAGTACTCTCCAAGCCCTGAATAATGGTCCCAGTCCCAGCACCGCCTGGAAGCCGACTATTCCTCTCCCCCCCCCCCCTTTGACTCTCCTCCCATCCTCCCCTTCTTCTGCCCTGCCAGGGGCGGGATGATCCAGACCTGTGAGCAGTACCAGTTTGTACACCACGTCATGAGCCTGTATGAGAAGCAGCTTTCTTCCCAAGCCAAGGGGCCGGAGAGCGCAGCCCTGGCCTGACCTGCCTGGCCCCGGTGGAAGCCGCCAGGGCCCAGGAGCATCCCGAGCTCCTCCTTTTAGCTTTCTTTTGTTCTTCGCTTCATCTGCTTTGTCTGCACCAGCCGTGAGAACCCCTTCCAACTGCAGCTCTCTCTACTGTAAATACCAGGACAGGGCACCCCCTGCTGAGCCCTGCCCCCGCTCTGGCTTCCCCGGCTTCCCCCAGTCCTATTTTTTAACTTGATCCAAATATTGTATGTGCTGGACTCTGTGTATCCCACTGTCTGTCCATCTATTTCTGATGTTTTAACCGGACACTGTGTCTCCTCTGCCTGGGCTCGGAGCCCACTCTGGGGAGCAGCTTATTCCGGGGAGGGAGGGGGAGCCTTGGAACCCAGCTTACTAAGGGGAGCCAGGTACGGAGTAAACTCAGGGGGAGGGAGGGCTAATGAGTCATGGAGAGGAGGGATGGGGCCGGACTGCCCCCTGATTAGACCTTCTGCCTGCTCCTTCTACCCACAGCCTTAGGTTGCCCCCTCCCTGCCTTAGGCTTCTCCTCCTCTCGACTGGCTCTCCCCACCAATCCCCAACCTCAGTCTTATAACTTTACCCACCCTCCCACCCGCAGCCACAGACTGCCCTGCCCACTCCTCCCTTCTCCTCCCCAACCAAAGGCTGTCCTTTCCCCCAATCCCACTATTTTACTTCTACTTTAGTCTCCTCCTATCCATAAATTACCCCCTTTTCCCAAATCCAACCTTAGGTTCTCCCTTCCCCGTAATAATCACTGCCTACCCACTAGCCTCCTGAGGCTCCCCTTCCCCACCATCCCTATCCCCAAGGTGCAGGAGAACAATCACAAATTTTAATTGACCTCCCCCAACATCCAGAGAAGGAGTGCTTCTCTCCAGGCAGTCCCACCTCCTGGAGGAGAGGAAAGAGGGAGGGGAGGAGCTATGTTTTGGGGTACAAGGACTCCCCTTGAGAAGAACTGATGCCCCTGGGCCAAGTGTGGAGGGGTAGGGGCTGGCCCCAGTTCTGTGCAGAGTATTTTCCTGTGTCACTGTGGGGAAGCTCTTCCCAAATCGTGTATCCGTGGGTATGTTCCGTGTCCGTGAGTGTGTAGAGAACGCATCAGCAGGGTGTGCATGATTTTGGCAACGTGTTATCCTGGAGCCACGTGGTTTTATAGCTGACTTCAAGTATTTAATCTATGGCAGACTGAGGCGTCTTTTTATAACTGCTCGTGGTCACTGAATAGAGCAATAAACACCGCATTTTGAGCAAAATCGGCCTGCTCTGTGTGACTTACACACATATGTGCACACTTCACAGCCTCCCCCCAGCTCTGAATCTTTTTTCTGGGATCCGCCCCCCAAGAATTCATCTCTCATGTTTATTCTCCCAGTCAAGCCTCTGGGTCACCTCCTTCCTCCCTTCACCCCGAGACTGATAGATATTGGGGCCAATTTGTTGGCTTATAGTATTCAATTAAGGAAATGTTCATACTGCACTCTCCAGTAATCCCCAGAGAAATTCCCATATTCTTTACCCACTCCTACCGGAGAATCCAGAAAAGTTACTCCAACTCTAACTCTGATTCTGGACAACTTCCACCTTTTCCCAGTTACCGGTTTTCTTCTTGTGTGTGGATTTGGAAAGAAAGGAGACCAGGGTAGAGAGGGTTTCTGTTGCTCCAGAAGCCTGACTCCCACCGAAAAGGGGCCAGATGAGATGCAGCCTACAGACTTTGAAGACCAAAGTGTCGACATCAATAAGTTATCTTCAGGGTCCTTACCCCCTACTCTCCCTGAGCCCCTACAGGGCTCCTCCCCCTTCTTCTGGGATCTTTTCCCAAATCTTTACAGACATCTTCTCAGCTCTCTCCACCCCTATCTCATGTCCTCCCCTAGGGCCTCAAAGCAGCTGCAGCCCCAGGTTTTTTCCCTTTTAAGGCCCTGGATCGAAATGTCAATGTCACCTCCAGGGCCTGGGGGAATCCACCAGGCTTACATCCCAGCTCAGAGAACTATTCTGACCATAGCCCTCCCCAAAGGACAGAGCAAAAGTGGCTCAGATGACGGAGGTCAGACTTGCCCGGAAGGATGGGCTCTATCCCCTGGGATGGGGGGGGGAGGGCAGGAGCCAGGAATAACAGAACTGGAGCAGAGGAGAAGGGGGTGGTGGGGAACATCAACCCAGGACTAAGCCCAAGGACATCGATAATGGGGCAGAAAGGGGATGAATCACACACTTTGACCAACTTTCCTCACAGTCCTACCGGGCATCCTAAATCTTCCAAGGAGATCAAAATGGAGAAGTCTATTAATAGCCAAATCTACAGTGACTCATGGTGGAGGAGGGGGAGCGCAAAGCCCACTTATTCATTTTCCAGGTGTCCTGAACACAGGTCATTCCGAATGATGAACCCCAGGAAGAGTACCACCAGTGGAGGGAAAGATACCCCTTCTTGGAGAGTTGGATGGTTAAATAATACCTTTAGTACCTCAAGTTTGCCTTTTGCTCCCCTGACCTAATTTGAGTCTCCATTCTCATCCCATTTCAGAGACAAACCTTCTAATCCTTTCCAGAAATAGGTAGAAGTGGGTAGCTAAGGTAGCTAATGAGAAAATTCCCTCTATATGATCTGTTCTATTGTTCTGTTTTCAATCTCTACCAGGATCTTCATTACCTCCTACCCCAACCTACACGCCTTTGGCTCCCCTCAGCACAAACCTAACACATCAACAAACAAAACCAGAATCTGAGAGTCCCTCAGTTTGCTTTCCTTAGAGAGCACTGAATTTGGGAGTCGGTAGACCTGTGTCCCAATGATAATAATTCAGACATTTACTAGCTTTATTATTTGGGCAAGTTTAGACTAAAGAAAAAGGGTTTATAAAAGTATGCTGAAGTCTGTCATGTGGAAGAGAAGTTATTCTTCTTGCCCAAAAGGCAAAACTAGAAAGTTGCAGAAGCAGTTTTCTGCTGGAGGTAAGAAAACACTATCTGACAGTTATCTTGAAATTAAAAAAAAATAAATAAAAAAGGAATGATCTGCTATGGGAGGAAGTGAGTTTTACCTCACCACATATTTACAAGCACAGATGAGAAGATCTCCAGCCCAGTGTACTGAAGGATTCCTTCTCAGCTATGAGTCAGATTGGATGATGTCTGAGTTCTCTTCCAAAATTGAGATTTGGTGACTTGATCTCCCCATGCCTCACTTTGCTTGTCTATAAAATGAATACATTAATACTTGTACAACCCATTTCACCAAGTTGTTACCCAAAAAAAGACTTTGTAAACACTGAAGTGCTTAATAAATAGAATTATTTTCATTGTTATGGTAAGAAAGGCAAAATCACAGACCCTCACAGACGCAAGTTGCTTCTGGTAAGCTGTCCAAAAAACAGTGTGGATGTCAATCTCCAAAGATGTCTCTTCTGTCCACTTGGGGAAGGGGTCATTCTCGGCCCCCCTGCAGCTGCTGGCTTTGGCAAGAAATGGATCCCCTGGGAAGGAATATTTAAAGTGCTGCTGACTCCACTCCCTGTCTATCCAGAGCTGAGTGGGGAGGCAGCCACTATAGAGAAGTGTGAAGTGTAAGGATTGGAGCTGAAGATACAAAGAGCCTGAGTGTGGAGCCTCCAGGTACAAATCAGAATCCAAAGCTACTAGGAAAACAGCTCTGAAGGTAAAGTATCCAAAAATCTGGGATGAGGCTGACTCACCATTCCCATCATCCTCAAGGAGGATAATTGAGGGGAGAAGTAGGGAAAGAAGTGGAGGCACAAAGGGGAGAGAAAAGAATCAAAAGATGGGGAGTTAGACAGGAAAGTTGGGGCTTAACTGCTGATGTGGGCACTGAAAATAGGTAGGAAGGGTAGCCAGTTTTAAAGTATATGCTAGAGTAGGGCTTCTTAAACTTTTTCCACTCACAATCCGTTTTCACACAAAAATTTTTACATGACCCCTGGTATGTAGTTATACAAATCAAACATTTGCTGATAATAAGTAATAATTTTGTGACCTTCACATTTAGCTACAAGATTGAAAATTGCAGTTTGAGAAGCTTTGTGCTAGAGTATTATCCTAGAGATGATAGGCTTCAGCAATAACCTTCATATCACACATGGTAAACGGACTTCCTTGCGCATAAGAAGGTCTCGATCACTCTTTGAAAAAAGCATTGTTCTAGAAGTCAGAAAACCTGAGTTCTAGAGACGATTCCTCCATTGACTGTGAGACTTTGGGTAAATCATAGGAGTGAGAATGGGAAGGATGGAGACACGTAGAGCTTGGGGTCAGGGATTAAGCTATAAATCTTGGGATAGGTCTCAAGATAAATCTACAGGAAAACACAGCAAGTCACCTGAACCTAAACTTTCTCTTCTGTAAAATAGACTCTAAATGGCTACTTTACAAGGCTGTTAATGAAACTTCAATGAGATTGTGTGTTACAGTGCTTTGTAACTTTTAAACCTGACATATATGGAGATTTTTTTTTCCTTCTTGCTGAGGCAATTGGGATTAAGTGACTTGCCCAGGGTTACACAGCTAGGAAGTGTTAAGTGTCTGAGGTCAGAAGTGTCCTGACTTCAGGGCTCCTACTCTATCCATTGTTCCATCTAGCTGCCTTTTATTATTTTTAAAATTAAGCCTCCTGAGAGCAGGAAAGAAGCTCTTCCTCAGCTATTTTTATCACCTCATCAGATTGAATCAAAAGAAGGTTTTTCTCAGGTCTGTCTTTCTTTTCCAATACTTTGGTGAGGAGCCATCCCTTTCCCTATCCCTCAACAGTTACAGCTCACTCTGTTAAAAAGTCCCTTTTCACAGTGCTCTTTTACCCCAGAGTATCTGAGTTCAAACCCCAACTCTTTCATTTGTTATCTGTATGATCTTGGACAAATCAGTTAAACTCTTTGGACTTTAATTTCCTTATCTGTAAAATGGAGATGATTGGATTTGGAAGGTTTCTTACAAATCTTATAGACTCTTTAGACTTCCTGGGAATTAAAATCTTGCTGATTCAGCGGAGTTGTTCTGATCCCTGAGTCATAGATACTGAAAGGGAGCTTGGAGAGCCAGAGAGTGGGGGAGGCCTGGATTGGTCAGATGCCATCTCTATTCCTCCCTTCTAAGATATTCTAAGAAGTTAAGAGAAACCTTTGGATAATATCATAGTCTGGTATATCTGCTAGAAGACAAGGGTTTCAATGCCTTTTCCAATCCCCAAAGCTTTAGATAACAGAGCAAAGAGCACATGATTGGATATAGAGATGTGGGAAGTGGGGATTGGGGATTTAGGGGTAAACAAGAACACTTCCAATGGAATATCAATTTCAGAAATTTCAGAAGAAAAAATCCGGAAGTCAAAATGTCCCTGGACTAGTTGAACATTTTCAGCTCTGGGATCAGAGTGACTATGAACTATTTAAGACTTTGGGATCTTTGGCAGGGATCCCACTCTAGCATATCCTCAGAAGACTATGGGAATCTCTATTTTTGTTCTGTTTAGCCAAAAGTTCCTATCCCCACTCCTATCCAATAGAACAAACAATTTTCTCTTCCTTTTGCCAATACCCAGTATGCCTCCCATAGGTTAACACTTTCCACAAGTCATTTGAGCCAGTGAAAGATACCTCCATCCCATTTCCATTTGCTTGTTTTCCATCCTTCTCCTTGGCAAGTGGACCAGTTCTAACCCTCTTCTATCTCCAAAAGGAGGAGACAAGAACCAACTGCTCTCAGATCCTCCTGCATCTTCTCTTTGGCAAGACTTGTATCCCTACTAAAATTTTATGATTGGACAACTCAGAGCTCCTGCCAATGCTTACTCTGAATAAAAGTCCAAACAGTAAAGACATAGGTCAGGGTCTGAGTCAGAAAAAAGGAAGCAGGATAAGGCCAGGCCTGGCCTTCCTGATCTGACCAGTGGTTCTCAATACAAGCAACTAATACCTATCCATCTGTCACATGTTTCCTACCCACTTTCCTATATTTCCATACTCCCATCCCACTTTTTCCATTATGCTCTTTTATTTTTCCCCTTGGGTTCTCCCTTTCATATCTCTCCATCTCCAAATCTAACTCTCCCCCTTGTTCCCACAGGGCTCTACTCATTGTCACCATGACTACAACAATGCACCGAGAGCATATGGTAAAGGAACATGTATCCATGGAGTTCTCCAGCTCCACCACCACCAGTGTACAGACATTCTCTCAGATCACTAAGGTGGTAGGAGGCAAGTTTGGGAAGGGGTGGACTAAACAACTGGTGGTCAAACAACAGATTCCAAGTTTCACCCTTTCTCCCATTAGAACCAGAGAAATTAGACTTTCTCAAGAAGATCCTTCAGGATGGACCAAAGATGCCAAATCCTGTTTCCATGGACCCCTAATTCATCCCCTTAAAAGCTAACTCTTTGCTCCAGGGCTTCCTATGTGTCCTCAGGCCACTCTTTCTAGAAAACTATGACTAATGGGGCTCTAATGGGGGGGGGAGTCTAATGACTTCTTTTGTAAAGCAATTGGAGTCATCATCCAAAAGAATTAAGTTCTAATGGTGGAATTGTAGTGCAGAGATGTGCTGGTAAATATTTAACAATCATCTCTCCAGGAAGGAAATATACAGACATACCTTTATACTTAATCTGCATTATTAATGTAGTCTCTATCATTTTCTTAAGTCTAGGCAATTAACAAGACAATAAATCAAACCCTACCTTGTATTATTTGCTGATTTCCAAGATGTAAATGATCATATTGAAAAATTAATAATTAATTCTGGAGCTGGCTCCAACATAGCCCTGAGAGGCACTAGAAAAGGGTTACTTTGGGCAGGGAGGCTTTTCTGAAGCTTCTTTAATTCCACTACATAGGGAGCCTCCCCCCTTATTCTGGACACAGACAACTCCCAGAAAGGAGGGAAATCCAGGTACTAGTTCTGAAAATGAGGTCAGAAGCAGCATAAATAAATCATTACTCAGATTGGAAACAGAAAATGATGTAAAGGGAGAACAAGGATTCCAATCTGGAACCCTGTGCTCCAGGAGATGACTGAGTAATGAGCTCACAGCTCTAGGTTCTTAAAGGTCCAAAAAGTTGTCCCTTCCATCATCCACTCCAACACACACACACTACATACACAACAACCTTCCTCCATGACTGACCTTCATCCTTCCTCCCACAGAGGAAGTATCTCGGAAGTCTTCGAGCCATGTGGAATTCTTTAGTTTGGTTACCCGAAGCTCAGAAGTCCCAGCAGGTGAAAGCGTCCCTGAGTTTGTGGAGAAGCCCAGCCCTGTCACTTCCCCAGAGGGTGAGCCCTTCCTCTTCCCTCTCTAGGAGTAATTTAGATGGTCCCTGCTTTCCTGAGACTGACTCTTCACATGGATCTGGCCCTGTGCATAGCCATTTTAGCAGGATCTCAGCTCCATCAGAGAAGACAGTTTGGGGCTCAGGAGGATAGGATCCTCTGGGATAAGCATTTATTAAATACTTACATGTAGTAGCTACCAAGGTCTCAAAAACAGTTAGGATGTTGACCCTGCTGCCAGGAGGCTCACAATGAAATAGGGTGTAATGGTGGAAAGAGGGATGAGACAGGTACCAAAGAACTATGATATTTGAGAGAGTGCTAAGTGTCAAAATTGAATTCTTTGTCTCCTCATAGCCGGAGGGCTTCCAAAAGTCCTCTGAGAAACATGGTGAAGTACCGAAGTACATCAAAGCAAACCATGGCCATGCATCATGGTTCAATGGAAATTACACTTAATGTAGAGTCAAATTTCCACCTATGTGACTTTCAGAAAGGTTCTCTATAGGGCCTTAGTTCATTCACTTTTTTAAAAGAGGATTTGCATTAGAGAGTCTCTAATTTCTCTTCTGGTTCTCAAACAATGATCCCTTAGGTGACAAGGCTGTATTCCGAGCCAAAGTGCAGGGCAACCCCAAGCCCAATGTCTCCTGGAAGAGGGAGAGTGGTATTCCCATCAAAGAAAGTGCCAAAATGTTCTATGACAGCATCAACAAGGAGCATGTGCTAAAGGTACAGGAAGACCCTTTCTTCCAAGAGTTTAAATATTACCGGCCTAAAAGTAGTGACGTAACAAAGCAGATTGAACTTGATACACAGAACCCTGGACCTGAAGTCATAAAAATGAATTCAAATATAGCAAAACAGATAATCTCTGTGTGACTCTGAACAAGTCATTTCACCTTTGCCTGACTCAATTTCCCCATATGTAAAATGGAGATCACATAAGCACCTACCTCCTGGGGTATAATGTTTACAATGTGCTTATATTTAGCACATAGTACTATATATGTTATTATGATGATGGGAAGAAGGGAGGAGGGAAGGAAAATTGTAGTTTGAGTCCCCTGGGTGCTTTTCTTTCTCAGCATTCCTTCCTTCACCCAGCAGCCCTTCACACATATTCACAGATACTGATTGCTGCCCTCTCTTCCTATCCAGTTAGAACCACTGACTTCTGATGACTCAGACAACTATAAATGCATTGCAACCAATGAGCATGCTGATGCCATCTATACAGTGTCCCTAGTAGTGACTGAGAGTGAGTTACATACTGTCCCTATCAGCAGGTAACCACCATCCCTATTAGGGGATAGGATGGATCATCTCCCGTCCCTCTTAGAGAGATGATCCATCCTAGTCTGCTTAGTGGGAGTGATGGGTAAGGAGTCACAGTCCCCACACCCTCATTAACTGGGTCACATCAGCCTTCCTTCTTTGGGGGAAGGAGGAGGAAAGGGGTCATAGATACCCAGCATTCATTGTATTTACTGATAGTCTTTCTCTTGGATCCCAGGCCAAGAAAAGATGGATTTTAAGAAGATGCTGAAAAAGAGGTGAGAGCCAGAGCCTATTAGATTGACCTTCTCCTTGCTTGTTATTTCTTTGGGCTAGAGCCTTTCTTGTTTCCTCCAGAGATAGCCAAGTTTCTCAGGGAAGGGAAGGAACGAATGGGTCATTAAGGTTCAGAAGGGAAGAAGGGGTGACTAAATTGGGTCTGGCCACTCTCAGGGCACCCCCTGCTCCCAAGAAGAAGCAGAAGAAAGTGACGGATGAGAAGGAGATGCTGGAGATCTTGTCCAAGGTGCCTAAGAAGGACTTTGAGAAGGTCTGTATGGAGTATGGCTTCACGGACTTCCGAGGACTGCTCAAAAAGCTCAAGGAGATGAAAAAGAAGGTGGAGGTGGAGGTCAGTGTGGAAGACCTGGGGACCGGGGGGGGGGGGGGGGCTGGATGGAGTAGGGACACCCAAGAGGCAGGGAGGTTGGGGGGGACAGGTAGGGTGTTGGGACCCAAAGACATCTCATGAGGGCGACAGTTGGATATGGGGATTCCTCTACTCCTACAGAGTGGGGTTGAGGGACCCCCAAATTATAGGGATCACCACCGCCCATGGGAAGATCTGAAAACTTTGCAGAGAGTTTGAATTATTTGCTGATAGGTGAAAATAGATTCTTTAAACTGAGTAATTTAATCTCCTGTTACCTCCCCTCATTAATTGGTGGGAGGAAGGCACAAGAAAGAAAGATGGAATGTAACCATAGCATGACCATGGGAATGTCAGAGTCTGCCTCTGCATCATAATAGCTCAGATTTCCAGATTTGCAAAGCACTTCACAAATATTTTCTCATAAGATTCTCACAATACTAGGAGGTGAATGTCATCATTATCCTCATTTTACATGTGAGGAAACCAAGGCAGGCAGGCAGGGTCACGCAGCTGGTAAGTGTCTGACTCCCATGTTCATCCAGAAAAATAAAGGGACCTTTCCAGGAGCCTATGCACAGGGCAGGGATGACCTTGGAAAATTGGCCCCATGAGTGGCCCCATCTTGCCCATTTTGTCATTGAAAACTCTTAGACCATCCGGATCATAAAGCCGCTGGAGGATGTAGAAGCCAAAGTGGATAGCACAGTGACCTTTGACTGCATATTGGAACTGAAGGACCCCAATATAAAGATGATATGGATCAAGGTTTGACTCGCTCCAGAGAACATGGGGAGACTGTTCATTTTCCCCCTTCCTCTGAATCACCACCACTCTAAAGTCCCTTCTCTCCTCCAGTCACTGTGGTCTGTATGCTCCTTCTCTCATTTCTCCTTCTCTATCCCTTCTGAACAATATTTTTGATATCATTGATCTAGAAATCCCCCCCCCAGCAGCAGGACATATGGGCACTAACTCTGCCACTCATAGTTTTAAAGAGTTACTTTGGGCCACCAAGAGGTTACTGGACTTGACCAGTCACACTGCCAGTATTTATTAGAGATGGGATTTGAACCCAGGTTTTCTTTACCCTGAGCCTTTACTCTAGCCACTATTCTTTCTGGGAAGATAGAACTAATAGATTTCACTTTGAGGCAAAAGGAATTTTAAGTAGACAGTTTCCCTCCAAGGGGATATAAATGAGGATACATGGAGGGAATAACGTTTAACTCAAAGGAATGAAGCTCAAATGGAAGAGTTTCAGATTGTTCATATCTTGGTGAAGGAGAGGAGGACATTTTGTGCTGGGGATGTTTCCTAGAGCCTCCTTATGATTGTGTCTTCCAAAAGTCCTGCAAGAAACATTGGCAGAGATGTCAGGGTTCTCCCTTCTTTAAACTCCTTTCTTTCTTCTCCTTTTCCAGACCAGTGGGGAACAGGGGGACAGGATCACAATAAGTCATGTCCAAATAGGCTCATTTGATGGGCCAGTACCTTAAGGGTCAGTTCCCCATCAGACTAACCCAGCAGAGCCTCTGAGAGTGTATCACAGGTGGGATAGGGATATCCATAAAGGGTCTTGAGCATCTGACATTTTCCTTTACACTGTTGTAGGGAACGGAGCCTCTGAGGATCCAGTACTCCCTGGGCAAGTATGACGTGAAGCAGGTGGGTACCAAGTACATGCTGATTATCACCAATGTGAACATGAATGACGCTGGTATCTACACACTAGCTGTGGGTGACAAGCGGCTGAGCGCGGAGCTCATTGTTCTTGGTACGAGGGATCAGAAAGAATGGGGAAATGAAGTCTCCTTGGAAGGCAGATAAAAGGGGAGAAGGAGGAGACAAGGAAGAAGGAGACCAGTACAGAGTGGGGGGAAATTACCCACACTCTGGATATGAGGGACAGACACTCAGCTGTGTTGGGTACAATTTGGAGGGACAGGAAAACTGGACAGGGAGAGTAAGAAAATCAAAAGGTGGGAGGGGTGCTGTTTGCCATTTCTTCTCATATTCTCCTCCTTCTCCCTTGTTCCTTGGGACCTGCACACCCAGATGTGTCCTGGCTGTATGATATATGATATATCCTGTCATAAGTTTAGAGATATTCTTTGATTTAACTTTCTCTGATCTCACCCCCTTCTTTCACTTTTGATGCCTTCCTTTCTCCTTTCCCAAACCAATGGTGAGGAGGAAGAGAAGATCAGAATAATTCACATTCTGAGAACTGCATTTTAGTCAGGAAGGCCTGACTAAAGTCAGCCATTTACTTAGTTCAGTGACTTTGAATGAGTCATTTAGTCTCTCTAGTGCTCAGTTTCCTCATCTGGAAAAATGAGGCATTTAGATCTGATGACCTTTAAGGTTCATTCCTGCTTTAAATCTAATCTCCTATGATCCTGTATCCAAATGAATTTTCACCTTAGGGAGACATTCCTAGGCCAGAATAGACGTCTTTAAACATATGATACATGGAAAAAAATAACTCAGCATTGCCTTTAGAGTAAAAACCAGGAGGAGCAAGAAAAGAGAAAAACAGAGCAAGAGAAATATCTTTCCTTTCTACTGCCCCCTATTAGTGTTTACTCAATTAAAGAAATTTCTTCTTTTTTTAAAAAACTCAAGGAGTCTATAGAGATAGCCCTTAAAATCTATGTAAATACATAGTATTCTTGAGTTGCACTTAGCCTGCAAACTCTTGAAGAAAGAGGGGCTTATGGTAAGAAAAAGTTACTATTGCTCGTGTTTCACTGGTTTGGGGTCCAATGTTATATGAATCATGAGAGAAGCTCTCCAGAGACAAGGACTGATCACTAGGGGGTGCTCCTGTATATTAATTTCTTGAGCAAGCACTGACAATTATTTTCCTACAGTGACTATTGGGGGATCAGGAAGCTGTCGATGAAGGGGGCCTGGGATGTAGCTGTCAGTTTGTTCCCCCCCTGCCTGAACAGTTCCAAGTGACAGAGAGTGTGTTCTGTAGAACTGGGGGGATGGAGGAGGCTGCTGTAACTTCCTTTCCATTTTGGTTTCCCTCTAGATGAGCCTCTGAAGTTTGTCGGGGAGATGAAGCCGGTGAAGGTCACCGAGCGCCAGACAGCAGTGTTTGAGATCCGCCTGTCCAAGAAGGTGCCCGACTTCGTGTGGAAGTTCAACGGGAAGGAACTGAAGAGGGATGACAAATACGAGATCTCCGTGTCGGAAGATGGGCTGACCCATACTCTCAAGATCAAAGACGCAAGACTCTGTGACAGTGGGGAATTCTCTGCTGAGGCTGGGGGACTGGTTCAGAAGGCTCCTCTTACCATTGACCGTGAGTGCTTGAAACTCTAGCACACGATAATCTTGTATTCTACCAAAACCTCAAGCTCTTAAAGGAGAGGATGCTGTAATTCAGAGCTGGTTCTTCTCATGGTACTTATATCCAGTGGTCCAGTGTGATGTTGAGAGAATTAGGAATATAATTCTCTCCCTGTTCCCTCCTCCCTAGTCTCCACTGAGTACATATGTTCAGGGGTCACCTGAATACAGGTATTTCCCTTAAGGATCTGCTAGGCTACGGGAGCTTGTATTAAGACATCAGTAGTAGGCTGCATTAGAATTTGTGCACCTGGGATAATGGGAAAGAACACAGGTGTAGAGAGACATAGACGAACCCAGGGCACTAGCGTGCAGATGGACACGGGTACTTGCCCCCCACACTTCTGAGGCGAGGAACTCTGCAAACAGAGCAGTTGGGGCGTGCAAGAAGGAAGGGAAGGCCCAGTGGTGTGTCTGGTGTTGCAGGCATTCCCATCAAGTTTGTGAGCACTCTGAAGAACGTCCGTGTAAAGGAAAGGAGCCGGGCCTGCCTCGAATGTGAACTGACGTCCAAGAATGTCACCTTGAGATGGAAGAAGGATGGGAAGCTGCTTGAGCGTGGGGCTAAGTACAGCATGAGCCACGAAGGCAAGAGGGCAGAGCTGGTGATTGAGGATGCCCAGCTCAGCGATGGAGGAGAGTACACGGTGGTGGCTATGCAGGATGGGGACCCCACAGAGTACTACAGCACCGCCATTCTGACTGTAGAAGGTGGGGCTCTTTAACCTGTTGATCCCTTTCCCTCCCCTCTTAAAGGCCCTACTGATGTAGATTCCTACACTGACTAACCCGTACTGACTCTCCTGCAAAGCCCCAACCGTCCATCCCACATGGACCATCCCACACTCATCATCCTCTCACTTACCTTGTGCATATAGCCATAGTCATACCTATCCCTGCCTCCCTATTGTTCTCAGAACGTTTGGCCTCTGTGAAAAGCGGGATGTCAGATGTACATGCAGCCACGGGTTCTCCGGCAGAACTGTGTGTCGTGCTGAATGATGAGAAAGTAGAAGGAGTTTGGCTAAAGGATGGCAAAGAGGTAGAAAACAGGGAACTGAAGCAGGGAAAAGACAAGAGACAGGGGTCCATTTGAGGCTTCCAATGAGCCTTGATAGCCTATCCCACCATCTCCAGATCACAGACTTCAGTGGGATACAAATTGTGAAGCAGGGGGCCGTCCACAAACTCATCTTCCCCAACATGGGCCCAGAACATGAGGGCAAGTACACATTCCGGGCCAAAGGCGCAGAGAGTGAGGCTTCTGTCTTCATCGCAGGTACTGTCCTATATCAGCTCCCTTCCTGAAAGAAAACATTCACCCATGCCCTAAAAGTCAAAGTTAAGGATTTCTCTCTACCCTGACCCTCAGTTCCATCACTGAGCAAATATTTAACCCTTCTGCTCATCCCCCAAAGTTTCCAGCAGCCTCCAGGTGAGAAGCATCCACTCTGTCCTTAAGAGTGATCATGGTGATGAGTAGGACTGATCTCTTTCTCTAGGGGGCACACCCTTCCCTCTGATTGGGAAGGTGGGTCTGTCCCCATATAGTAAATGTTGACACCCCTCCCACCCCCAGACCCCCCTACAATTGACCCATCCGTGCTGGAGGCACTGGCTGCACACCCTGTCACTGTGAAGGTTGGCCAAACAGCCAACATCAAGGTCCCGTTCCGGGCCAAGCCATTGCCCAAAGCAACATGGTACAAGGATGGAGTAGAAGTGACCGAGGAGGAGCGCGTGAGCATGGAGCGGGGAGAAGACCAGGCGCTGCTGACCATTTCCAACTGTGTTCGTGAGGATAGTGGAGCTGTCCTTCTCAAGCTCAAGAATGACCATGGTTCAGTCACAGCCACCCTGCACCTGAGCGTACTTGGTGAGGCAACAGGGATGGGGATGGGGAGAACTGGGGTCACTGGTGCAAGAGAACTTCCGTTGGAGGGGATGGAGACAGGGCTCTTACATGCTAGTATTCCCACCACACATATATGTAACAGTATGACACACATACACACACACCCCTCACTATGTCACTTGGGGTTCTTCTCTTCTCCCCTATTGCACTTTATCCTCTGATCCTAGCAGGGAAGAGGAATGGAATGAAATAAGAGGTCAAAAAGAAGGGGATCCGAGAGTTGGAGTTTCCAAAGTCTACAATTTATCTTTTACTGAGCAGATGAAACTTTTAAGAATAAGGGTCAAAGAATTCAAGCCTGTCAAGGTTCGGGAGATCAGAGTCTCTGTATTCCAACTCTGATCCAGCCTGAATAGCCACTTTATGCTCGGGGGCTTCTCTATAATGATTGAATCTTCCAAGGCTACTAATCTTACCCTCTCCACTGTTTGGACTTTATGCCCATGGGTCCCATTTCCTCTGTTTTCTTCAGACCGGCCAAAGCCTCCTCAAGGTCGTGTAGAGTTCCTGGAACTCTCTGGCAACTGTGTCCATATGAAGTGGAAGGCCCCAAAGGACAATGGAGGTCGGCCAGTGACACAGTTCATTATAGAACGAAGAGCAGTTGGGAAGAAATCTTGGATCAAGGCTGGGGAGGTCAGCGGTAAAGTGACCAACTTCTCCACCAACAAAGTGGAGGAAGGGAAAGCTTATCAGTTCCGAATCCGAGCTGTTAACTCTGAGGGTGTCAGCGACCCACTGGAGACGGAGGAGGTCTTTGCTGGAAATCCCATTGGTTAGTGTGGGGACTCATTAGTTACTATGGGGAGTTGCTCAGAATTGGAGAACATTTTACTAAAGGACCTTGGGCAAAAAAAGGGTTATTGATCACTGGCTGAAGGATAGGCAGATCGTGTGGCTCTCCCACAGGTTCTAGACTCCACTGATGGGTTTAGGGTTGGATTAGCAGGTGGGAAGACTGGAGCATTTTCTTTAAGGGAGCATCCATGCTAGAGGTAACTGTTCTCAGTCCACCCTCACATTCTCTGTGACTTACCCTTGCTCTTGCAGAACCACCTGGCCTGTCCTCTCAGCCACAAGTTTCAGATGTGACCAAAGAAGCAGTGACCATCACGTGGAATCCACCAGCCCAAGATGGTGGATCCCCAGTACTTGGCTACATTGTAGAAAGAAGGAAGAAAGGGAGCAACCTATGGGTGCCAGTCAACAAGGATCCCATCCAGGGTGAGGGTACTAAGAAGTTGTTCGGGTGGGCCCAGAAAACATGTTCTCATTTCACTCCCATCAAACACCAAACTGCTCTGGTTCTCTACACTGCTCTTTATCTTCTACAGCCATTGGGCTCTGCTGGTTATAGACTCCACATTTGGTTGGGCTACACTGCGTGGATTGTACTTCTGTGAACTCCATCTTTACTTGTCCCTTTTTCCTCCCCATTTTATGCTTCCATTTCATGAGCTTTGTGTATTCTCTCACTATCACATCTTCTGGTATCCCTGTTTTTCTAGACACTAAATGCAAAGTGGATGGTCTCCTGGAGGACACGGAATATGAGTTCCGGGTAATTGCTGTGAATCGAGCAGGACAAGGACAGCCAAGCATGCCCTCCACCTCAGTGGTAGCCAAAGATCCGATCAGTGAGTCTAGGCTGAGGACATCCTTGCTCTTGTAAAGACGGGAAGAGGTGGGATTGTATTGGTGTTATGTGGGATAAAGGCAGGTTTCTCCTCTTGGGTAGTCATAGTCCCTGTCCTCAGAAAGTTTCATATCCAACAGGAAATTCTTTAAATAGGATTTAAAGGAGGGGAATAAAGTTTTGAAAGTAGGTTTGGGCAAGAGTTAAGAACAAGGAAGTTAGTGTATTGGATGAGGAATATGCATGGAGGCAGGTGGAGAAATGTCATGATATAGGGATTCTAGGTAGGTGGTTGACTTAGGGACTTCAGTGGGAGACCCTTCATGAGTTGAGTTAAACATAGGGGTTGGGTAAAAGCTCTGGTAGAGGGTCTCTAAGTAAAGGATGTCTGTGGTTGCTTCAGAGCCTCCTGGACTGGTGCAGGGTTTACGTGTGGCAGACTCCTCAAACTCCAGTATTTCCTTGACCTGGCGGGAGCCTATAGAGGGGGATCCTCCTTCTGGCTACATCCTTGAGATGAGGGCAGAGGACTCAAAAGAATGGTCCAAGTGTACAAAGATCCCCATCTCTGGCACCTGCTACACTGTGGGAGGTCTGACAGAGAGACAGAAATACTTCTTCCGCATCCGAGCTGTAAACGAAGGTGGAGTTGGGGAGCCTGTTGAGCTGGATGAGGGTGTCCGGGCCATGCCTCCGCCAGGTAAGAGAGCACAAGGATCTGATTCACCCTTCCATAGGGCTTCTATCATCTTTCAGGGGCTCCCTCAGACTATGGAAGAACATTATCTGGTCAGTATCGACCTAAGCTCCTCTACAAAACCAGTCTTGGGGACAAGAGAGGGAAAACATGACTCATTTTTGTCCCATTCCTTCCCTTCTCCTCTCCCACCCTTGATCCTCCCTATATAGCATCAAGAGACCAAACTTGCCATCCAAGAAAGCTATATAGATGAAAGGAAGAAAGTTGGGAGGGAAGGACGACCTCAAAGGAGAGAAGGAAGGGTTTCTCATTTCACCGACTTAAACGTCTGTGACTAAAGAACTCTTTCCTCACTGTTACTGGGAATTGCATGGGGTTATGAGTGTCTGATATCTAGATGGGTTGGTGGTGACCCTGGGCTCTCTGAAGCTAGCCCAAGAAAAGTTAGATGAGCACTTGTTGACAGTGTGGTAGGGGGTATTTTTAGTCAGGTACAATCATGAATTCCTCCCTTCTAACTGAGAGTCTGTGATTATTGAAGGGGTCCAGGTCCATGAGTGGTCTAACATGTGACTATGCTACTACATGGTTAAAGTGAGTTGGAAGAGGTCATTAGAGTTCAAGAGATTGCAGAATTATGTGGTCAGAATGAAGAAGGGTTGTCAATATGAATAATGATTTTCCTAGGTGTGGTAAATAGTGATAGGGTGGAGACAAGCTTGTGAGACAGGTGCTAAAGTTATTGATTTATTTGTTTATTCATTTTTGATGAGGCAATCGGGGTTGAGTGACCTGCCCAGGGTCACACAGCTAGGAAGTGTTAAGTATCTGAGGCTACATTTGAATTATCTCTTTGGAGTCCTCCTGACTCCAGGGCTGGTGCTCTATCCACTGCTCCACTTAGCTGCCCCAAGTGCTAAAGTTATTGAAAAAATGACCCACTGGTCAATAAATGAAAGCAACGGTGATGACATAATCAGTTTGCATGAATCTCAAAGGAGGAGAGCATTATTCAGGGACACATGGAAAAAACAGATTAAAAACAGTAGTGTGGTACAAAGACAAAATTCTTCAGTTCTTGTGAGTTGGAGAGAGATTTGAAGAAGTCCTCTGATAGGGAAAATTGTAAGGGATATAATTGCTTCTGAAGAAATTGAGGGTTCACTGAAAGAAAGGAGTTGGAAGGCATCCTGATGGAAAAGTTCAAGGATATTAATGAAATGGAAGAGAACCAAATTGTGAGTATGGGTTAGGCTGGAGTATGGCTGAACAGAATAGTAATAAGGATCTGGGAGGCGACAATGATATTAGGTGACTGGGGAACCAGAATAATAGGAGGTCGATTAAGCACGGCATATCACCAGGATAGAAAGAGGATTGCAGTCAGCAGAATCTAAACAGAAGAAATCAAAGAGATAATTTTCCCCAAAATTTCAAAGCAATTGTAGGGTACTGGTATTTATGAATGGCTGACATAAAATCACACCCCCAAAGTGGTTTGTTTTGTTTTTTACCCTTCCTAAGCCTCCAGTCTCTGCCTGGTTTCCAAGAGACTTCACTTCCCTTAGGTCTTCCCACCCTTAGCTATCCTCCACCCCATTGCTTCTTAGAACACCTCAGACAGAGGTTGAGATTTTTAAAAAAAGATCTAATGAAGAGACAAATTTACAGAACATAGAAGTATGGCCACCATATGCTGAGAACTCTGTCTAAGCACAGAGACCAGCACAGCCCCACTCCCGTCTAACTCCATCCCACCCAAAATGTATCTGGGGCAAAGACCTCTCCCTGACCTCACTTTAACTCCAGTCCTTTCAGATTCCAAGAAGGTGTCCCCTACTGTTCATTCTACCCCTGGCTCAGTGCTTTAGTTTCCACGTTTGCAATGCTATATTAATTATATATGAACATAAGCTTACATCTTGCCTTCAGAGAAAGACCCTCTAGAAGTCTTTCATGAGTTGACAGTCTCCTACATGGTCACCTATATATAATAAATATATAGTCATACACATACAGTTTCCACCAATTGTAAGGGGGAGGGATCATTTCTGTAGTCATCTGGGTTTTTTTCCCACCTTTCCTCTTATTCTTCTCTTCTACATCTCTTTCCTCTGACAATCACCCTTTCTATCTTATTAACCCTTTACTCTCATATCTTCCCCCTTTCTCCTTACAATTCCATCCCTATTCCAGCGGCTCCCAGATTTGATCTCAGTGCCCGTTTGAAGAGTCATATGGTGGTGCGGGCTGGGACGGCCCTGTGTATCCATGCTTCCTTCTATGTGAGTTCCATGTATATTCCATGTATATAAGCTTCTCCCTGGCCATCACAAGCTCTCCTCCTCCCTGAGAGCTCCCCAAAGAAGACATGTCCACTCCCTCACCCCCCCATACCAAAGCTCCTGTGAGAATCAAGAAGACAGATCAGTTGGAAATTACTAAGAGGCCTTGAGGAGAAAGGGAAGTGAGGGGGAACAACTCCAGTCTAATCCACGGTTCCCACCTAGGGCTCCCCTCCACCCACTGTGATCTGGCAGAAGGACGGAATCCCCACTAAAGGCCGAGAAACGATCACCAAAGGCAAGAACCACTCCCAGTTCCTCATCAATAGCACTAAGCGCTCAGACTCGGGGGTTTACCGCATCCTGCTCCGGAATGAGTATGGAGAGGCCCACTATGACATCCATGTTCGTGTGGCAGGTATGGATTCAGCAGAGGGAGGGGAAGTGGATGAATGGCTACAGGAGGTGGCTACCCCCTTGGTGTGCCTTGAGAAAAGGCTTCCCTACTCCTTTCATCCTAGTCGTGTTTTGAGGGAGACTATAAAAGAGTTCTAGTCTCAGAAAGCTGGATCCGAATCCGGGTCCTGGCACTTGCTAGCTAGGGGAGCATGAGCGACTCCATCTCTGAGCTTGTTTCTTCATCTGTAAAGTGAGGGAGATACATGGTGCACCATCCCACAAGGCTGTCTGAAGGTCACATGAGATAATATATGTACAAATTTTAAATGGGATAGAAATGGCAGTTGTAATTTTGCCTGAAATTCTCCCATTAGAGGGAAATTCTTTTGAGTCTTGAAGGCTTTTGAGCTGCCAGTGAAGATGCACAAACCTCTGGTAGGATTCTCACAGGGAGGCTTGATTAGTGATACTACAGTGGGGACTTGTAGTGGAGTATTTGAAGAGACAGAGGAGACTCCACAATGGTCATCTAAGGGTAGGGTGAGGAAGATCCCTGGGAAGTCAGTCGGGGCCTTCAGGACATAAGAGAGAGGGATGGCAGAGATAAGTATCACTTGATACTGTTTCGCCAAGCTTGTGTGTACAGGAAAGCTGCAACAAGGTAGGGTGGAGCTGGATAGACCTGACGTGTCAGGCCCAGACTACAGTTCTGAGGGTCAGGAAGGCCTTGGGGAGGAAGCTAAATATGGAAAGGATGGGGAAGTGAGTCCATTCATCTGGCAGGGAGTGTGCTGGTAGAGGCTGGGCATCGGGCGGGGAAACGGAAATGAAATTCGGGTGACAGGCTCTAGAGGGAGGGAAAGTTTTTTCCTCGCCATCCTCTCTGGGAGACCACAGCAGGCTTGGACAAAGGAGGAAATTCCTGACCGGGACACACACACACACACACACACACACACCCTCTCTGACCGGGCGGGAGCCCAACACTAACGAGCCTGAGGGGAGGACCTCGACTGCCTGGCCCGGAGTGTTGCGGGGTGGGGCTGAGCCAGACCTGTGACTTCAGATTTCCCACGGCCACCAACAAACCTGAAGCTCTTTGAGGAAGTGCCCAACACCGTGACTCTGAACTGGGACCACAGCCCCGACGTGAAGGAGGACGGGGAGGCGCACTACGTCATCATGAAGCGGGACGCCAGCACGGCCACCTGGTTCACGGCCGCGGACCGAGTCTTCAGCAACAAGTACACGGTCACCGGGCTCCTGCCAGGGAGGAAATACTACTTCCGAGTCGTCGCCCGGAATGAGATCGGGGACAGTGACCCACTTGACTCAAAGGACACTTGGCTGGTCAACAAGGATGAGAGTAAGTGTGTGGGCAGGGAGCCCCGCGTTAACTCGGGAAGCCGCGGGGAGCGCGGCGGGAGCGCGAGGGCAGTGCCAACGGGACGGGCAAGGCCAGGAAGCCTGAAGGAGGGGAGGGCCAGGAACACGGAGCGTGTCGGATAGAGGGTGAGACCACCAGAGGATGCACGAGGGGGGCGCCTCAAGAACTGCCGGACCTTGAGGGCTGGGGAAATGCTGGAGAATTAGGACTCGGAGAAAGTGGGGAGCCCAGGACTCCCCTTCCTCTCCAGCTCACCGGGGGCTCTCTCTGGCGCTCTCTTCCCCACCCCCTCCCCAGTTGAAGACCTCAGCGCCAAACTGCGCCCGTACCAGCAGAAGGACTGGCGCCACGCCCCTCGCTTCATCACGCCGCTGAAACCGCACACTGTGCTGCGCGGGCACGACTGCACCATGAGCTGCGCCTTTCTGGGGAACCCGCGGCCCACCGTCACGCTGTACAAGGGGGACGTCAACATCACCGCCAACTCCAAGTTCTGGTACAACTCCACCAGCGGGGTGTGCACCCTCGTCATCCCCACCTGCACCCTCAAAGACAGCGGCGACTACAGCGTGCTCGTGGAGAACGAGCTGGGCAAGGACAGATCCAGCTGCACCTTGACGGTCTATGGTGAGCACCTGCCCTGGGGGGGAACTGGCTGGAGTGGGTCACAGGTGAGCAGCGGAAGGGTCTCCCAGGAAGGGAGGTCTACTCACATACCAGAATGTACGCACATCCTGCTTCCACATGACAACGGATGCTGCCATTCATTGTCTCCCTCTCCTTTCCCTCTCCCGATTCTTCTCTCCCTCCCTCTCCTCTCCCTTCCTCCCTCTCTGTCTCTCCCCACCCCTGTGTCTGTGTCCCCTGTCTTGTGACCACTCAAGATAACCATTCATGAGGTTCAAAAACAAAACAAAATCCTGGTTTTCAGGCACACTCATTGAGGGGTTTGCGATATCCTTCCAGCCAGCAGAGGTACATTAGTCTCCCCGATGCTCTGCCACTCTAGGATACTAGCTCTTTGACCCGAAGGAGATATGCTCTGAAAGGATAAGTATTTTGCTAATAGTTATCCTGATCTAGCCAACACTACTCTTGGCCTTTCAGACAAAGATGACAAAACCATCCTGGCCTCTGTGACTGAAAGTCTACAGAAGAAAAAGCATCTCATGTGAGGTCCAGTCCAATTGTGGATGCTAGGATGACCACTTCGAAGCTGGAAAAACTGTCCTTTCAGTGGAAAATACCTACACGTCTATATGTTTCTGATGGTAAAGCTCTTGGTGAGGGATAATTCTGAAGCAATAAATAAGAGACTCCTTATCTTACCTCTTGCCTGATACTTAAGTAGAAAAGTTGGGGGGGGGGGGGGGGGGAGCTTAAACTCCTATCCTATGCAATACAGTCAGAAAAGCATATATTTGGGCTTGTTCCTGTGGCTGCCTCTTCCTCCTGCAGAGTTTTGTTATACTTGTAGTCTACCCCTGAGGTTCTGAGGGAAGGGACTAAATCAAACATACTCCTTCCCACTCATATTCAATAAACAGTTTTAAGTACTTGAAATAGATTAAACTACTTCTTTCCTGCCCCTTCCCCCAAAAAAATACCTGGAATTCTCAGCATAAGACTCCATTCTGTTGGGTTAAGGCCTGGTTATAGCAAAATGCAGTTGGGCATGGAAGTGCTGTCCCATTACCTTCAAGAACTAGATCTCTTTTCTCCAAGAGTTGGCTAAGAAGAGGCATAAGGGAATATCAGGTTTTAGATAATTTGTGTGTATTTGGAATTGGGGTCAGGGGGTAGGTCAGAATGGGGAGGCAAAGTAAAAGATTCTGGGCAACAAACAATTTCCAGCATTAGAACACTGGGCACATGAAACAGAAGCAGAGCAGCAGGAGAAAGATGAGGTTTCCGTTTGATGGGGGTTTACTCTGCAGCTATGGGTGATACGTGACACACCAAGGTTTGACCTACACACAAAGCAGGGAGTAGCCTCCAATTTTCACTGGCCTCCAGAGGGCTGGAAGTCCAGCCTGCAGAGAATACTAGCAGTAGTTACAGCTGAGATTGCAAGCTGGGGCTCTGAAAATGGACAGCTCTTGGTCCTTTTCCTCCCAGCTGGTTCCCCAGGGATAACACAGGACACAGTAATCAGAGCAGGATGGACACAAGGCCCCTGGTTTTATTGTTTTCCATACAATGGAGCCAGAACCCATCCCACCCTTCTCTGCCAGTTTGCATTGAATGTGCCTTAGTAACAAGATTCCTTATGGCCACTAGAACATAGTACCCCATCAGCCTCCAAGAAAGGCAGAGAGGAAAACTTTTGGGGGCTTGGATAGGGAAATAGAAAGCAATGAAAGGAGTTCCAAGCCCTCTGACCCAGATTACAGCTTGGGCTCAGCCTGGAGAAAAAGAACTTCTAGTGTTGTCATCCAAGTCAAGAGACAGAAACAGATCCAAAAAGAGGGGTCCTCGCACAGGGAACCCTGAAGGAATAAAAAGCTCCCCTTCCTTTGGCTGCTGTCCCTTCCCCACATGAGCTGACACAGACCACCAGGCCTACAGCATCAGAAAGGGAAGTTCCTGAGGTCCAACCTGAGAAGATAGATGGGCTGTCAGCTTCTCCAAGGAGGAGAGGGTGGCTCAGAGTTGTAAGAGTAGGGAACCTAGCTGAAGGGAGAGCAACCTTGAAAAAGCACCAGGAGGAATTCAGGCCAGAGCACACTCCTTTCCCAGACTGAGGGTCCTCCCCCAATAACTTTTTCAAGTATAAAGGAAGAAGCCTGAGGGCTGCCAGCATTAAGAAGCCTGACACCTTCTCATGAATGGCCTAAAATTGGGGGAGGGTAGCACCATCCCCAGCCACCTCTTAGCACAGAATCCTTCTCCAGGAATTCTGCACTGAAGAATACCAGTATAGGCAGAAGAGGTGGGGTGATGTCCGGAAGGCCCCGCCTTTCCATCTGTCCCCATGCATCCCAAGTCACCTATGCTGACCAGGAGACAGAATTGTCTTGCCCTTCTTCTGTCCTATTCTAGAGAAGAGAACAAAGGGACTGAAACCCTCAGAGGCTTCCAACAGGCCCAAGGAGGAGAGGGATCCCTGATTCTCCTCCCTCTCCAGAACACTATCTAGAGCCATCTGTCTCTATTCATCCAATCCCCAATTCTTGGCCTCCCCTCCAAAGCCTGTGCTGGTAAAGATCACCTTCCAGCTCCATTTCAGCACCTGTCACAGTTCAAGGATGAAGCTCCAGATATTCTGCCCCATTCCAGAAAACCCTGGGACCTGGGACCCTCTGCTGGGAAAAGGGAGGGGGGAAGTGGGCGAGAGGGGGTTGGGCTGCCACAGACCCTGGCCCCCTGCCCAGCTCAGTCCACCTTGCTCAATCCCAAGTCTCCACCCAGGTCTCGGCTCTCTACAACAGAGAGCGCAATGAGCATCTGTGCAGCATAATAGGTGGCCATGATGATGGCTCGAGAGTAGGGGACAGGGAAGCAGAACTTGTTGATGGCAATGGTCAAGTCGGAGATGATGAAGAAAAGGGCTCCGCTGCCCGCAGCCAGTTCTGTCCAGCGCCAGTGTGCCCCGGCCAGTCGCAGGCCCGCCACGGCCCTCCAGCCCATGAAGCTGATGAGTGCCTCGTAGATTCCCACCAGGTAGATGTAAGGGCCCGACAGGCAGGGGTAGAGGAGGGCGTAGCAGAGTCCAGAAAGCACCGCCATCACTAGGCCTCTCTGCAGGGCTAGGGGCTTCATGCCAAAGGCTGAGGCATATAGTATGTGGGTTATTGCAAACATCAGCAGTCCTGAAGAGAGAGAGGAGGGGGAAGGGCCACTGAGGATAAAGGTCATGGGGGAAAGGTCAGAAGGGGTCACACAGGAGAAGGAAGAGGAGCCATGGACACACAAGATCAAGGGCTTAGATACACACCGAAATAGATGCACACACCAACATGAGGACATATTTAAGGTTACCCACATATATATGACTGTAGGAGGATGATGACCTTCAGGGATCTTTGCCCTCTGCCCTTTCCTCAGCCCTTTAACCAATTATCCCTTATCCTGAGCCCTCCCCTCCAGGCCTTCCAGCTACTGACCATGCACGAAGTAGCCCTGGTCCTGCCAGATGAGAAAGGCATCACCCACTGCAGAGAAGACGAGCCCTGCGAAGATTCGGGTGGCGCTGGGGTTGGCAAGCAGGAAGCCAAGTCCGTGTGCCAGCAGGAACAGCCAGAGGCAGAAGATGGGCAGGCATTTGATGAGCGCACTGAACCAGGAAGGGTTGGAAGTTGGCAGCCACAGCACAAAGTAGATGCAAGTGGCCTTGAAGAAAGGGACCAGCTTAGGCCCTTCACTCTTTACCTGGGGATGGACCCAAGGACACCTGGTCAGTATCACAGAGAGAGAGAAAGGATCAAGGGAAAGGGAAGAAGTAGCCTAGAACAGGGCATTCCCACTCCTCAGAGACACTCTTGGGAGTCATCTGCTGCTTTTGGGAACGGGGCTTCCCTGAGCATCCTGAGTGGACAGGAAGGATCTGATCCTGGCACTGCTCTGCCTAAGACTCAGACTACAAGCAACATTTATTTGGTGCTTTACAACATTATCTCATATGATCCCCTCCACCCTGGAGAACTAAGTCCTACAGATCCAATCTTCATTTTACAGATGAGGATAATAATGCTTAGACAAGCTAAATGACTTGTCAGTGTCAGAGGCAGGATCCACCTCCCCACCCCCACCCCCAGTGCCTCTCTACCTATCCAGGTAGCAGCAGTCTGAAGCAGCTCATTTTATGGGGCAGTGGGAAGGGGCAGAGTTTCATGTACCAGTTTCCTGGCCCCAACAGGCCTTGTCCTTGGTGCTGGGAACAGGTAAGAACTTATCTAACAACAAGCAGGTCAACCCTGCAAGCCTCAGAACAGTTTCCAGTATCTCTTGCCCATTATCCACCAACAGCCCTCATTTCCCCTTTCCCCAGCATCCCTTCCTCTTTTTCATTCCCCAGTAACCCTCCTCACCCCACCCTTTTCTCTTCTAAAGTGTCCTTGAGTTCACTGTGTTAGAAGGACAAAGGGCTCAGACATCAGCTGTTTGGAACAGAGCAAAGTCAGCAGGGAAACCACCGATATGTCATAACCACCTCATGATCAGCATAGCTAGGCCAGAGAGGGCTTTAAGGCCCTGGCTGAACTAAGTGAGGCCCAGGAATGTTGTTTTTATGTGTGTGTCCTTTGCCAACAGGCTCCTTTCCTACCTGTCCACACATAATCATGTGCTTACCTACAGGGGTCATACATTCCTGGGTTCACACCTAGGAACAGTTGTTTTTTCCCAAGGATATCAAGCCTGGAGCAACCAGGCAACACAAAGTGTGAACAACAAAGAACCAGTCCCAGACCCATTCACATGGTATTTCTGGGAATTTCTTGTTCAAGGGGAGTTGACGGGAACTGTAATCTTAGTGTAATATAGCAGAAAGAGTACTGTGCTTGGAGACAGAGAAAAGCTCAGTAGTTTGAAGCCTACATGTGAAACTTACTGGGCAGCTGTGTAACTATGGTTTGGGCAAGCCACTGTCTCTGAGGCTCAATTTTTTTCTCAGTAAAATGGGGACATAATGACATCTGTAATTGTACCTATCTCACAGAATTGTGAATTGAGAATGTGAATTGAGAACAATGAGAAAATGTGTGTATTGTGTATTCTAAACCTCAAAAGGTAATCAATATAAATGTCAGATAGTATCTTAAAAACTAGAGAGTGGGAGGTAGGAATGTCATGTTACCTGGATCAGAATCCAAGAAACAAGACTGAGATTTTATCAGTGGAGTCATTGACAAAGAGCCTGCATAGGAAAACATTCCATTTATATCCTAGAAACTCTATAGACCAGAGCAGATGAGAGGGTCACTAAAAGTCAGAGACAAGGAACTGAGAGAGGGAAGTCAGAGCAGCTGATCAGCCACCCAGCAAGGGCAGTACAGGGTTGTGGTCAAAGCCACACTTCTGGAAGGACCCTAAGCTTTGAGGATACCATAGAGGGAATGGGAGAATGGAAAGAAAGCAGATTTTGCCTCTAGCTTGTGGCATAGTGCTTTGCATATAGTTGGTACTTGAAACATCCGCTGACTTAAGGAGAGGTTGAAGAGATCAGCTCTGGCTTCTGCTCTGAACCAGGGAGACTTCAGGGCTAACAACCGACAGAAGCCTGGCAGAGCTCATGCCTCTACTGCAGAGATGCAGCTGTCTGCTCCTGGGTCTCCCCAGTTGCCCTAGTGTAACTGCATGACCTGTATGGTGATACTCCGCTGATACTCTGGCCTTCAGTCTTGTGGATCACCCAATAAATCCCAAATTCACCTAATTCCAAATCCCACTGACCAAATAGAACATATAGCTACAGTTCAAGGAGAGGGAGGGATGGGGATTGAATAGAATTTCACCACCTCCATCTTTCCCCCTGCCCCTTTCTAAGAAGGAATATGGGAAGAAGTAACTGTTCCCTCCAGTGAATCTCGTTGGAGAGAAGGGGCCATTCCCAACAGAACTGGACTCTGTTTTAGGACAAGCCACTAGGAGGATCAATCTGAATGTCCTTCCCAAGGGTCAAAGGAGCTGTCCAACCCACAGTCAAGCTCCAACTTCCTGAACGTCCCTCATTGTGGTTACTTTAAAACAACAACCAACCATTCCCTGACCCTGGAAGTTTCAAGGGTTTCCTTTGGCCATCCATTCCTATTTCCTGGAAGAAGTGGGGGGAAAACCATAAGGAGTCTTAGTTCCCTTGACACAGGGACCCCAGCCAGAACGCTAGACCTCTTCCTTTAAATGGCTGGATAGTGGAGATAAGAAGGTAATTAGGGGCCCGAGCTGCAGCCCAAGGGAAAGCCTTCTGGAGGAGGAGACAAACCAAGATATGGGTCGATAGATCTATACACACACACACACACACACACACACAGTCTCTCTCTCTCTCTCGTTCTTTTTTTCTCTCTCTCTCTTTCTCTCTCTCTCTCTCTCTCTCTCTCTCTCCCTCTCACTCTAGCTACACAGACATAGTCACCCCACAAACACCCCTGGGCAGAGCCTGGAAGACCCACACAGCTCGATAACAGCAAGTCCCCACGGCACAGGTGGTCTCATCCCAACCCCCTCCCCATCCTCCCAGTGCTCACAGACATTCGGTGTCACACACACACACACACACGCATGTTCACATTTTCCTGTCCCCAGGAAGCCCGACACTCAGCGATGCTGGACGGCGCCGGCAGTCGGGAAGCCCGCCTCCCTTCCCGCCCCCCTCTCCGGACCCCGACTAACAGGAGGCAGAGAAAAAAAACACAAAACAAATCAACAAAGTCACGCTCCCGAGTCACGTGCTGGCTGTTTTCCACCAGCTGACTCTTTCGGGGGGGCGCCGGAGGGTCGGCAGGGGGCGGACCCAGGCCGAGCCGAGCCCTCAGCAGCCTCCATCCCCGGCCCCAGACACCGAGTCCTCGAAGGAGGTTTATTGGAAGGGTGGGGACGGAGGGAGATGAAGACCCCGTCGCCAGCGCGGGGCGTTCCCTCCCCACAAACTGGGGTCCAGACTCAGGCCAGGGCTCCAGGGAAAGCCGGACACTCACCACAGTGACCGGGGACACCATGTTGACGGCGGTGGCAGGCCCACAAGGGGCAGCGGCCCCCGCTGCCGGCTGCGGCTGCGCCCCGGCCCGGGCTTGGGCTTCGACTCTGGTCCTGACCCCGACGTGACACGGAGCCGAGGAACCAGACAGCAACGTAAGTCTGGAACAACGTGAGGGACAATGCAGCCCGAACCGCCGGCGTTCGGGGATCTCTTAGAGAGCCCCATGACGTCACGGAGATGGTGGCCAATGCGGGGGCAGAAGACTCGGGGGCGGGGCCCGAAGCCGGCTGGAGCCCCGCCCCCTTGCCTTCTATCGCTCTGGAAGCTTGCCGGGCGGTGGGACCTCCTCCCAGGACCCGGGGGCGGAAGATAGGCTGGCTGAGCAGCCACCTTCGCGTCCAGAAGGGAAATGTCGGGTCAAGTCGGGCCTCGACGTGTGCACACAATCACGCACAATCACTCGGCGTGCAGGAGAGTACCACAAAACACACAACCAGCGGCACAGAAGGGAGCCCACCTCGGGACACCCATCGCGGCAAAGGCGCCCAAGTACACTCACCTCTAAGGGACTCAGGCAGTGGCCGAGCGCGCGCCCCTGAGCAGACTCTGCCGGGGGCCCCCCTGAACCTGCGGGCCGGCGGGAGGTTGCGGAGCATAGTTTCGGGCCGAAGTCTGGTCGCTGAAGTAAGAATACACGTCAAGAGATCTGACAGTAATAATTACAGCCAGCATTTAAGGAGCTCTTTAGGGTTGTCCTGTCTTTTCACTGATTTTGTTAAACATTTCCTACATTTTTCTTATTTATGTACACCTGATAGTTTAGCAAACTCCTAGAGTGTCAACTCTTGGGGAGCAGAAATCATGATTTTTCTTGGAATCTCCCCTAAAACAAGAGTGTAAACTCTTGGGGAGCAGAAATCATGATTTTTCTTGGAATCTCCCCTAAAACTATTCTTGAGGTTCAAAGGAGACCTCAAAGATTGCAGACCAGTGTCCAAAGTGTCTCAGGCTTGAACCCGTCTTCAAGTCAAGAGGCAAAGTTTATTCTAATTGTAACGGCCATTGAAGTTCCAAAAGGATTTAGCAAAGAGCCAGGAGAAAGAAGATAAATGTATTTAAGACAGAGACAAGCTGGGTCTTCACGTCACTGATATGCTCATTTTTATGGCTTCGAGGTAGAACTGAGCAGTGGGCTGGTGTGCACCTCGGGATTGAATTTTGTGGTGGGCTGAGAAGTGGTCCGGTATGTACCTCACCATCTGTCTAAGAAACCCCATCATCCCTGACCAACAGATTGTTATCTGGCAATGTTTATAAGGCTATACTATAGTATTCCTAAGACCGGGAGACTTAAGGATCATTGACAAACAGATTGTTAGAAGAATAGGTCTAAGGTCAGGGAGCCTCAGGATTACTGCTATATGTCTCCTAGAAGCTGCACCCTTTCATAATGAGACTACACCTCATTTTCTCATGGCCTGGGACTGATCCACTACCTGAGCCCAGAACTAATTTGGTTTTTTTGTTTGTTTGTTTGTTTGGTTTTTTGGGTTTCTTTTAGGGTTATACAAAGTTTATAAATGATCTTGCAAACATACATAGAAAATAAACATCAAGTATCTGGCAAAAGTCTGAACCACTTTAGTATTAAAATTACGTAATTTCTGTGCAAGTTATAGGCTTTAGGATTGGGGGGGGAAGGAGGCTGGTTTTGGTTTCTTAAGCCATCTTTTCCTATTTCCAACATGCATACAACAGATGTCCAAACAATCAGGTACAAAATTTCTAGACAACCACTGTAGAAACAATAGGAATGAGTGGAGAGTCAGGGTCCTGCAGATCAGATGCCACATCCTGGACAGAGCCACAAACTAGCTCCCAGCCATATCTGAGAATAGCTCTCTCTTCCTATTTAGGCTTTAGTTTTGATTATAGGGTCACATTCTAGGCTGTTATTCTTCAGTAGGACTGGGGGTCTCTAATCAGTGAAAGACAATGGCATTGTAGAAAAAGTATTTTAACTTGGAAACTGAAAATAAGTTTGAGTCCTACTTCTGACTATTTGTGTGGTTTTGAATAAGTAAATTAACCTGAACCTCAATTTTCTCATCTCTAAAATGAGAATAGTCATATTTGCCCTACCGGGATTGTTGTGGTTAAGAATTTTGTTATAAACTTACTTTATATATGCAGTATGTCCCAAAAATCTCAGTGTATTTACCTTTAGCCTTTGAGGACTGTGTATGTATGTGTAGATGACTTTATGGATTGCATTCAAGCTCTAGGATACCACAGATCCCTTCTCAGTGAGATCCATGGGGTACTCAGAAGAGATTGTTTTAGCCATCTTGGTGGGAAAAACAAAATAGATGAAAAATAAATATTCCCCAAATTATACCATGAAGTTCCAGAGATAGCCTATTGACATCCACCAGTATATATATCTTAGATAAGTATTGCATATAGACAATGAGCTAGTCTCAGAATTAAATACAAGGAGATCAAGCTGGGTTACAAGTGGAAAACTGTTCAACATCTTTAGTTTTCTCCTGCTCACTGCTGCAAATGCCTATCTGTTTACCCTCAATAATTCTTCTGAAGATATTCCATCATCAAATCATGCAATTCCATGACCTCAGAGGAATCAAAATTGCTGGTGACTCAAAGACTAATGGAATGATATTATAGGAATAAGTAGGCTGAAGCATATTACCAATCATGACTAACAAGAGTATAGACATATTTAATAAATATATGCTTAAAAATAGTCAGACTGGTCCTGTGGGAATGAGGATTAACAAATGGACAGACAGCCTGGGTGCTTCAGTAGTAGCTCCAAATATGAAAAGACATCTAGCACCTGAGTTAGAGTCTCAGTGGGGAGTCCTGAAAAAAGACATGAACAGGAATCACATAGACTAGAATACATGGGTGGAGAGTGACCTGCCCCAAGGAATGAAGGTCTGTAAAGATGATGTCATGGATTTATTGACATATATGAAGGATAAGATAAACAGAATAGAATGCACATACCCAGGCACTTTAAGGCTCAGCTAAAATCCTATATCCTACTTCCCAATCCCCCTTTAATTCTAATGCCTCGCTTTTGTTGATTATCTCCTGTTTATTCAGTGTATAGTTTCTTTTCCTTTGCGTGTTATCTCTCTCCATTAGACTGTGAGCTCCTTGAGTTCAAGGATTTTAAACAGTGTCTGGATATTATCCATACTCAAAGAAAGAAATGATTTGACTTTAACATATTTAACATGTATTGGTCTACCTGCCATCTGGAGAAGGGAGTTGGGGGAAAGGAGGGGAAAAATTGGAACAAAAGGTTTTGCATTTGTCAATGCTGAAAAATTACCCATGCATATATCTTGTAAATAAAAAGTTATAATTAAAAAAAGAAAGAACTGATTTGTCTGAATAGAGATTGAAGCATTTTTTAAATTTTTCTTGGTGTTTTTTTTGGGGGGATAGGGAATCTATGTTTTCTTTCACAACATGACTTTTAGGAAAATGTTTTGTATAACTTCACATGTGTCTTCTCAGTGGGGCCCTAAGGCCCCATTTCAACTGAGGAAAAATGAAATATTAAATTTAAGTGTCTGGCACATAATAGGTGCTTAATAAATGTTTACTGACTGACTACCCAAATTCATAGCTACACATACATGTAATACTTCATAAGTATGGCTATTCCCTTATCTCAGGTCACATAATTTCTCTATGTTATACTATGTCATCTTTGTGGGTTGTTTTAACAGAAAAAAAATCATGACTTGTTGGTCAACCCAGTGTTGATGAGCCTTTCTAAACTTGAGTGCTAGACTGGACTTTGATCAACAGACTCTGTCTGTTTGTCTCCAGGCTATAGGTGTACCTGAAGTCTCTAGATAGGGCTAACTGGAGCTCATGTTCCAAAGGCATAGCCTTTGTGCAACCAGTCACCTCTGAGCCATCATAAACTACTGCAAAGGACTTCACATACACAGTATCATGATAATACTTTTGTACATTGCTTTAAATTTTTTTTTAAATGTTTCACATGTAATTTCCCTTTGGAGCTTTACAATAACTCTGTGAGGGAGGCATATTTACTCCAATGCAATCTATGATCTCCTCCAATAAAACATTTCTTGAGGACAGTTTTGCCTTTGTATCCCCTAAAAAAATGCTTGTTATTGATTGACTATGCCATCTCAGAACTACAAATAGGCCCTGGGCATTAAATATAGAATTTAAAAGTTATACAATTGTTTAATGTGTTACATTTTCTTTTTGACATAAAGGCAATCCTCCATGGGGGTAAAATAACTGAATTTAGCACCTAAGTTAGCAAGTCATTAGTTAAAAATAGGAAACTATCATTTTTAATAGTATCCATCTGGGAGAGTCTAAGTCTAGTGGCTAATATTCAAGATGATAACAAATTTCCACTCCATAGCAACTGAATTAATATTAGTTATATTATTTTTACATCATGAATCATAAAGTTGCTAGTTACAGGTCAGGCCTTTCTTATCCTCTATTAAATTATCCATAGGAGATTCACATGAGCAGACTAACCCTGGTCTCTATTATTTCTGTGATTCCAATGCAGCACATGGGCCATCCATCTGTTTTCCTTGATCTGATTACATGACTGCCCGACATGCCGTTGATATTTTAGGTCTCTTTTTGCACACAATCCACTAGTAACATGCTGTTGCAGCCTATTTATGCCCACTTTGCATTATTATATTGCCTTTTTAGATGGCTGGCAATTTTATTTTGTTAGACATTGTGATATTACTTTATGATTCATGATGTAAAAATAATATAACTAATATTAATTCAGTTGCTATGGAGTGGAAATTTGTTATCATATTGAATATTAGCCACTAGACTTAGACTCTCCCAGATGGATACTATTAAAAATGATAGTTTCCTATTTTTAACTAATGACTTGCTAACTTAGGTGCTAAATTCAGTTATTTTACCCCCATGGAGGATTGCCTTTATGTCAAAAAGAAAATGTAACACATTAAACCATGCACCATTGCTGGAAGAATTCTGACACTAAAAAGAGAAGATTTGGGGTTTATTTTATTTTCCTGTTTAAGGCTATGGAGACCACTACAGATTTTATACAATTGCAATCTTTCTGTTCACTTCTGGGATCAGTCAATTATTCATCTATAATATCTATCCAACATGTATGTTTAGAGTGTCCAAGTATACCTCCTTCTTATTTGTTGGTTGAATAGGCTTGAAATTACCTTGATAAATCCCATTCTTTGACTAGGTATGAAATTGTTTTGACTTAGATACTAGATGTCCCAATAACTCCTTTGTTCCAGCATTAATGATACCTCCTTAACAATGTATGAACTTAACTTCCTTTGGTTAAACTGGATATGGGATATGAAGTAGACAAAAATAATAATAAAGAGTTTGATATGGGAGATTAGGTAAATGGAAGAGTTTATATTCCATGACTCTGTGATTTCTAATTTCTGACAAAATGCCCAAGAAATTGTGTAAAGAGAAGACTTAGAAGCCATATATTCTCTAGAAGCCAGGGAATCTTGAGTACTCGAGGAGAACTGAAAATCTCAAATCCATTTGTGTCTGATTTCACTTCTCTATTCCCTGGCTAAGACTAACTATCGAATCAAATTGAATCAGAAGCCTCTGTTCCTATATCAGGGGAACCCCAAAATCTTGAACCCTTCAAGGACAATGGATCAGGAAGATCCTGAGACTCTCTTGGGGTACCTAATTTCAGACTACCAGAGCTAAGATACAGCTTTGTTTCTTCCCTCTCCTTCCCATGAACACTCTCTCCACACCCTCACTCCTTAATCTTACCAGCACTTCCCTAAAGTAACAAGACCCACTAGTCTAAACAGGGAAAGTTGAATTTACAAGTTTTTCTTACCATTTCTCTGCCTCAAGCCCAGATGTTAGAGCTAACAAGAGGTTATCCCCTCCTGACCCATGTGGCTATTAGAATATAAGGCTCCAAAAAGGGAAAGTAGTTTTGCTTGAGTTTATAAACTTTTATAAAGTTCTAAAAATTTGTTATGGCTTTTCCACTGGGGAGTCAAGAACAACTAGGTAATGAACATGGAGGGATTGGAACAGCAATATTATGGGCATTCTTCTTAAAGATGAAAATTTAGGCTATAGGCAATATGTTCAGTGGGATTGACTGGGAGAATTGTCATGGAATTGGGGGAAAGATCTAAGATATAAGAAGCTGTTTCAGATAAGTCTATGGTTCAGTGATACTTAATATATAATTCTAAGTTTCTAAGTGAGATCCCTCTAAGTACATACTAATCCACTTATTCCCTATTCCCTTTTAGTGACCTAAAGTAAGTGTAGAGAGGTAGCTCCATACATGAACCAAACAGTAAATGTGTCATGTCACTTTATAGAAAGCAGGAAGGTTCTGGTTTTAGTTCTGCCACAAGCTCAATGAGTGACCTTGCTCCTCTAGGCCAGTCTCATCTGTAAAATAGGAACAAAATGTAGAATGGTCCCTTCAGCTAATGTCATCTAGTGATCCTTTAATTGATTGTATCACAGAAAATTAGAGTATGAGCAGTCAAGACTTTTTAGAATAGAAAAAACACAAAATTGTTCAACTAGGTTGGGTCCAGAGTATAAGCAAACGGATCACATGAGAAGCATAAAGGTATTCAAGTCACGTCATGTTCTTTCCAGGCCAAAGGCTTCTGCTAAGAGTAAGTTTCATGTGAACCTCCTTAATTATCAACTCAGTTCCTTCATTAATATCGGTATAAGACACTGACCAGTTAAAATGCCCAATCAATGGAATTCTAGAAGGATCATGACTGCAGGTCTGGATCAGTTCTCAGACCCCTTTACTTTACACCTGCCTCTCTTTAAACTGAATCTCTGGAAAAAAGCACAAACCTGTTAAGGGGGAAGGATGGTCTCCAGTATGTTGATTTAAAGAGGCACGCTTATCTATATCTCCAGACTCCAGCCAACATTTTCTGGGGCACTAGGGGAGCTGCAGAATTATGTGGGGTTAATCTTGGGCAGCATGAACTTTCAGAAACTCTACAAAAGCATGAATTAGTGGTAGTTATCTTCTTTAAAATTATTAAAACTTTATTTTCAAAACATATGCATGGATAATTTTTCAACATTGACTCTTGCAAAACCCTTTATTCCAAATTTCTCCCCCCACCTGCTCCCCTAGATAGCAAGTAATCCAATATATGTTAAACATGTTTAAAAATACATGTTAAATCCAATGTATGTATCCATATGTATACAATTATCGTGCTGCACAAGAAAAATCAGATCAAAAAGGGGAAAAAATGAGAAAAAATGCAAGCAAACAACAAAAAGAGTGAAAATGCTATGTTGTGATCCACATTCAGTCCCTCATTGTCCTCTGACTACAGATGGCTCTCCATAACAAGTCCATTGGAACTGGTCGAAATTGGTAGTTACTTTCTATGCCATTATTACCTCCTCTGAATAGTTCCTTTCCTAGACTCTCCTAAAATGTCAATCCTTTTTCTCCCATTTTTCTTTTCAACAGGGTAGAGATCCGATAGAATGTTAGGTTTAATAATTGCAAGAGATCTAATTCGTTAAAACTTTATTGTAAAGCACAAATACCCTCTCCAGCATCACCAAGATAATGATCACATTTCTCCTAAATTCTCTCTTATTTGGGCTAAACATCTCTGGTTCTTTCAGCTGGTTTCTAGACCTCTCACTAAGCAGATAGCTCCTCTTCTATAAACACTCCAGTTCATTAGTGATCTTTGTGCACTCAGGACACATCTCCTATACTTCAAAGATCTGTAATTGAATTAATGTATTCCTTTTATATAAACCACCTCAACCCTCTATGCCCTTTTAAGACTCTGGCCTTTTGAGACTTTCTGTGGTCCAGAAAATTCAACACCCTGTGGTCAAGCTACACTACAATTCTCTTCATTTACTTAAAAGTCTCTAAGGTGTTTTGGCTGACAATTCACACCTGCTGAGCTTAAAGTCAAGAAAGCTAATAAAAACTAACACTAAAGAATCCAGGAAGGTTATTATGAGAATTAGCTTAAGGTGTGAACTCCCAGGAATATCTATATTATAAAAAAGGAGAGAATCTTAACTCTTTACCACCCATTGTAAATGCCACTGTGGCAAATAGAGCAGATATTTGTGATCACTGAGTTATCCAGGTACTCTCACATTTCTGCTTCATAAGCACCTGAACATTCTATCTTCTCATAAAGCTGGACAATAGAGAGGGCAAAAAACAAAATAAACAAAAATATTCTTTTCCAACCTAGTTTGTGTTTCTTAAGACTTGAAAACCAGAGCCAACCCTTGCAAGTTTTCATTCCGTCATAGCTTCTCTTTGGAACACCATTCATTTATCTCTACTGACCCCAAAGTATGTATGAGAAACAAACATATATACTCATAAAATATACAAATATTTATGTTCGATTTATTAAATCCCTACTGTGTTTAATGGAGATAGCTAAAAGGCTCAATGAATAGATCCCTGGACCTGGAGTCAGGAAGACCTGAATTCAAATCCATATTCAGAGACTTACTAGTTGCATGACCCTGAGCAAGTCAATTATGTTCTATTTGCCTTACTCCATAGGAGAAGCAAAGGGCAAACTACTCTGGTGTCTTTACCAAGAAAATCCCATGAATAGTATTGGTGTGCTGTATATAATCTACAAGAGGACCCACATTAATAAAATCGTAAACTTTTTGAAATACTCAAGTATTATATCCACAAAGTATTTTCATATCCATCTTCTCAGCAGGTGGTAGCATACAAAGAATTGTACACAACAACACAGCAAGTACAATGTAAGAAGTCTGAGAGTAAGCTTAGAAGAGGGTGCTCATAACAGATGGACCTTATTTTATCAGTAAAGTGGGGAGTAAAGTCTTCTGAAAGGAAGGAGAAAGTAGTGAGTGGTTAAACAAGCAAAGGGTTGAAATAGCTATGGAGGGTCTGGTAAGTGAACCATAATTTTTTTTTAGTTCCAGTATAGTTGTAGTTTAATTTTTTTTGTATAAAAAAATGGGTTCTAATTAGCTAAAATCTTTTTTTTATAACTTTTTATTGATAGAACCCATGCCAGGGTAATTTTTTACAGCATTATCCCTTGCACTCACTTCTGTTCCAATTTTTCCTCCCTCCCTCCCTCTACCCCCTCCCCCAGATGGCAAGCAGTCCTTTACATGTTGAATAGGTTACAGTATATCCTAGATACAATATATGTGTGCAGAACCATAATTTTTGAGAGAGCTTATCTCCAGTCAAAAATGCTTTGCATGATTGATCAACCAACCATTAAATATTTCTTAAGCATCTCCTATATGCCAATCACTGTGCTAAATGCTGTAGATACAAAAAACAACAATAACTACTCTTAAGGAATTTATACTTTGTTTTGAGAAACAACATGAACATTCATGTTTATTCTGAATAAATGTAAACGAAACACAAAATATTAAACACAAGGTAGCCAGGGAAGGATGACACTGGCAATTTAGTACTCTCCTAGCCACCAACTTATATTCACAGGGCAAAAAAATTTTTTGAAGACTGTCTATTATGGCACAGAGGAGTTGTAATATATATTGGTGGAAGAAGAATACATATTGATGAAATCATAGACTTTTTGAAATTCTCTAGTATTATGTCCATAAAGTATTTTCACATCCATCTTCTTCACAGTTGGTAGCATAGTAGATAAGAGTGCTGATAAGAGTGCTAGACCTGGAAAACTTGAATTCATATCTGCCCTTATTGACATCTACTAGTCTCTGGCTATCTCAGTCTATTTATGAGTAAAGTGGGAATAATAACAGCACTTACCTCCCAAGATTGCTGTGAGA
Organism: Antechinus flavipes; assembly: GCF_016432865.1. Lineage (NCBI taxonomy): Eukaryota > Metazoa > Chordata > Mammalia > Dasyuromorphia > Dasyuridae > Antechinus > Antechinus flavipes. The sequence continues at coordinate 204,167,901 of NC_067403.1, forward strand.
ATAAAATGAGATAATATTGTCAAGCATTTTGTAAACCTTCAAGCACTATATGAATGCTATTATTATTACTTGACCCAAATAACAGTGGGAGAGAAATGGAGTTGACAGATAAAAAAACAAAAACAAAAACAAATGGATCCAGATAAAGACAATAACTTGACAAAGTCAGTAGTATGAAACAGTTTTGAGCAGAAATCTCACAATCCCTAAATCCAGCTTTTTCTCCCAGTGTACCACTACCACAATTAGAATATATATGTCCTTATTCTAGAGGATGGAAATCAACTCTGATTGGTTAACAATTAGAGAATATATATTATGAGAAGTGGGCATTTTCTATAGAGGAAAAAACTGATCTCATCTGCACTTTCCCAGATCATTCCCTTCTGGCAATCTATACAAAAGACTATATTCTCTACTTATTCCTACCTGTATTAAACAATGGGCCAGAATTCACCTATTTTAATTAAATTTTATTTTCAAAAGAACTTCTTTCCTTCTTTCAGTCCCTCTCCCTACTCCCAACTGAGAAAGAAAAACAAAATGTCCAATGTGTTGGTTGGTCAGTCATTTCAATCGTGTCTGACTCGTGATCCCATGTGGCATTTTCTTGGCAAAGATATTGGAATGGTTTGCTATTTCCTTCTCTAGCTCATTTACAGATGAGGAAACTGAGAAACAGGATTAAGTGACTTGTCCAGGGCCATAGAACTAGTATCTGAGATAAGATTTGAACTCAGGAAGATGTCTTTTGGGTTTCAAGTCCAGTGTGCCACCTGGCGGTCCAAGCATATATAGTCAAACTAGCGTTCCGAAGTTTTCAATATGTGTGTGTATGTATGTTATTTGAATTAACCAAGATTTGCCTTCTTAGCTCCCACATCCATTCTTCAGCCTCCACTAAGAACACAAAATAAAACCCATTATAAATAGGTGTGATGAACAAAAACAATTCTCCACAATGGCCATATCTTAAAACAATATTTTTCTCATTCTGCATTCTCAGTCCTTTCTCTCTCTGTAGGTAGCTTGTTTTGTCATTGCTTCACTGCAATCCCAGTTAGTCACTATGCTGATAAGAATTCAATACAATATTATTCTACCATATTTATATTCCATATAACTTGGTCATTGATTTCCCAATTTATGAGCACCTATCTCAGATTCCCATTCTTTGCCATCTCAAAAAGAGCTATGAATATTTATTTTAGAATTTGTTCTGTTTAGGATTAATCCCTCCCTTGATTTATCTTCCCTTTTTATTCACAACCCTTTTTCTCTCTCCAGTTTCACTGTTAAGTGAAATTAATTTCTGTATTCAACACTGTGTGGGGGGATTCCTTTGATTAGTTCAGATGAGTGTGAGGTTCAAATGTCAGTTACTTCCCCAACCTCCTCATTTGTACAGATGTACTTGGGCACCTCTAATATGTGAAAATGTCCTGTAATCAATAAATTAAGATTAGTGGTTCAGTAACCAAAGACCCCTCAGATAGGCTGTTGAGTAAATACCTTTGGAAATGGAGATGTCCCTGAGGATGGAAATCAACTTTGATTGGTTAACAATTAATTAGAAAATATATATTATGAGAAGTGGGCTTTTTCTATGAAGGAAAAAACTGATCTCATCTGCACTTTCCCAGATTCCCTTCTGGCAATCTATACAAAAGACTATATTTTCTACTCATTCCTACCTGTATTAAACAATGGGCCAGAATTCACCTAGATTTTCTTTACCCTTTAATTAGAAATCAGCTCTCCCATTTAGGTGAGCAGCAGCCCAAGTTTTGTTTTGTTCAATAGTATTTTATTTTTCTAATAACATGTAGTTTTCAACATTCAATTTTGGGCTATCAAACTGTGTATATCCTTTGACCCAGGAGTGCCATTACTGGGTCTGTAACCCAAGGAAATCTTAAAGGGGGAAAAAGGACATTCATGTGCTAAAATGTAGCAATTATTTTTGTGGTAACAAAAAATTGGAAAATGAGATGCCCATCAATTGGGGAATGGCTAAACAATTTGTGGTATGTGAAGATAATGGAATATTATAGTTTTATAAAAAATGAATAAGCTGATTTTAGAAAGGCCTGGAAAGTTTAACATGAATTGAAGCTGAGTTTCATGAATTGAAACAAGCAAAACCAGGAAGACATTGTACACAATAACAGCAAAATCAATATGAAAGACTTGGTTCTTTTCAGTAGTTCAGATATGCAAAGCAATCCCAATAGACTTTGGACAGAAAATGCCACCTGCAACCAGAGAAAGAACTAAGTAGACTGAATATAAATCAACATATACTATGTTCATTTCTGGATTTTTTTTAATCTCTCCCATGGGTTTTTTCTCTTTTGTTCTGATTGTTCTCTTCCAGTATGATTCATAATGTACATTAAAAATAAAATAATTTACCAGAAAAATATTTCTGGTCGCCTCATGGAGACATTACGTTTGTTCCATTTGAATTTTCAAGGAGTTTGTTGCTTCAGCAACAAAAAAAGCTTGTTTTTGTGACAAACTGTTCATTCCTTTTCCAATTCTTAGTTCTCTTTTCTTTTCTATTTTTTCCCCTCAAGCATTCTAATTCGATTTGTACAAACATTTTTTAACTTTTTAAAAACCCTTGCTTTGTCTCTTCTAAGAATTCTGTTTGTGCCCTCTGTGTTTTTCTTTGAGCTTATAGATGTTTTGGAGCCATTCTCTTCTGGCTCTGTGTTTTAAGCAACCCTATCACCACAGTAGCTCATTTTGGTCAGTGTTTTTGTTTGCCTATTCTTTTAACCTATTTTTTGATTTAGATATATTAGTCTGGACTCTGCAGCACTTAGGCAGGGAAGGTCTGGGTTGGTCACTTCTGGAAGAAAGGTCTGGGCTATGTCCTGTTGCTGCTTTCTTGAGATACTGAGTATGTGTTCGGTTCTGCAAATATGTATTGTATCTAGGATATACTGCAACATATTTAACATATATAGGACTGCTTGCCATCTTGGGGGGGTGGGGTGGAGGGAGGGAGGGGAAAAAACGAAACATAAGGGAGTACAAGGGATGTTGTAAAAAATTACCCTGGCATGGATTCTGTCAATACAAAGTTATTATTAAATAAAATTTAAATTTAAAAAAAAAGAGAGATGCTGAGTATGGTGTTAATCCAGGATTTCAGGAACAAGCCAATGATGAGCCATCTTTCAGTGTTTCCAGAGTTGTCTGATCCAGGACATAGCTGCATTCCTTTTTTTCTCTCCCATTCCCAACCCCGCTCTGGGTTTGGGTAAGAATAGACTACTGCTGGCCGCTCCTCTCAGCCAACTGGAAAGCTCTGTTGGCTCAGATCAGCAGAATTGTAGCTTCCCTTTAGTCTGGGATTCCTGCCCTGGTATTCCTCTGCAAGCTGGTCTGGATGCTGGGAGAGGACTCCTGCTTTGTACTTGAGGTCTGAACCTCAATACTGCTGCACCTTCCCTACCAGGAACATGGCTACTCACTCCACCTTAGACCTGTGACCACTCCTGGGTCACAGTTCTGCTTCTGGGATAACCTTATCTCCAGTTTCCATAAACCTTGTCTGTCTCCTTATACCAAACTAGGTTGGATAAAGGACTCTCTAGTGACTTTTTTGTATTTCCCCATTAGGATTTAATCTGATGAATTTTCTAGATCTGTTAAGGAGTATGTAAGAGAAAAGATTTTTACCCCGCTACCTATTTCCACCATTTCAGCTCTGCCTTTCCATAGCTTTAATTGTTATAGCCTTATTTCAAATAAAAATCTGTTACCCTAGAGCTTCCATCTATGCTTCGGTTCTGATCTCTTGGGAAATGCTGAATAAATTTAACTGTTCTTCAGCATAGCTTTTTTGGAGGAAACAATTCCTGCAAATAAGCCTTCTCTTCAGATTAAACATTACCAGTTCCTTTAACTAACCCTTGTATATCATGGTTTCGAGTCTTCTCACTTCTTTCAGTGATGTGCCAATATCCTCATTATAAATGTGGCACCCAGAACTGAACACAGTACTCTGCCTATGATGTGTCAAACCAGAAGAACTATCACCCCCCTCATTTTACATATTATGCTTTTATTAATACATCCTGAGTGTAGTGTTATTCTAGGACCAGGCCAATGACAGTCTTTTAATGTTCCCAAAGTTGTCTGATCCAGGACAAAGCTGACTTACTGCATCCCTCCTCTCCTCCCCCCACCCCCACCCTACCTCAATATTTTTAGCTGCCATCAATAAATCATTTAAGGTCCTTGAAATTCCCCAATAAGTCCCAGATATTTTTTTGCCCAAATTTATTATCCTGCTACTTTCCCCATCCTATATATCTGATATGAATCCAATTGCTTTTTTTCAAACTAAATGAAGGATTTTACATTTTTTTCTGCTAAAAAAAAATTCGTCTTGAAAGTCAGTATAGCTAAATGGAGATTCAGAGCTGAAACCAGAAAAAAAGAATTGTGTTCCAACTCTGTTCCTGATATATATGACATGACCCCAGTCAAGTCACTTAATTTTTCCTCAGGCTGCACTCTAAAATGAGGGGAATTTATAAGTTTCAAGAAGCTGCTCATACAAGGCTAGATCAAAATAAAAAAATTAGATTTGGCCTGTAATTCTATCCTGCTGAGATATTTTTGGATCCTCATTCTGTCATCCAATGTTTTGATGTCAATGCCTCCCAGTTTTACATCATCTGCAAATTTTATTTGTCTGAGGATACATAGAATGAATCAGAGACCTGGGTAAAAATATTAGTAATGCTCAGAAGCAGAGAATTAAACACTAAAATGACAATAAAACATCAGGAGTGGAATTCACAAAGACACGTATCATGGTGAGGAACCATTACCCCTTATACAGACCCAAGACAAAATTCCAGAATTTGAACCAATCATATCTGGAAAAGGCCTTAGAGTGGAGAAGGAATATATAGGAAAGGGGGAAAAGGGTAGGAATCTACTGCAAAGGAAAGGGGGAGGCTGAAGAAAAATGGGGTGATGGGTAATAACTTCACAGACATACTGGTCAAAGTTTTCCTTCTATTTCTAAGAATAGAAATGACTCAATAGTTTGTTAATACTGATAAACTTGACAAGTGACTATGCCAGTTTCAGAGCAGAGGATAAGCTTATGGGTGTTAGGGTTCTAAGGTAACTTGAGATCTCTTTCCTCAAAATAAAGGGATGAGAAATAAGACTAGAGCCAACCCTCTCCGAGATCAAGAGAAATAGGTAATTGGGTAATTAGGAAGGAAAGAGATGATTTTTCTTAGAGCAGTCACACCATCTCCACAAAGAACCCTGTGATGGTCTCTGAAATATTAAGTCTTGGCATAAAGTATGGATTTTGCTTCGTTTTCTTAATCCCAGAAAAAAAAAAGGCTTAAAGTGTTCACCTGATGGGCTTCCTCACCTAGCATCAACAATGCCCTTCATTTCAAATCCTTATCTCCTCCTGACTTCCTAAATCTATCCTAGACCGTCATGTTCCTCCTCCCATTCTTCTTTCCTCTAATTCCCATATCCATCCCAGACACTCGATGTTGTAACTATTTTTCCATGATCCAGGTTATAGACACAAAGAAACACACCTCTCTACATATACACATACACACACACACACACACACACACACACACACACACACACATCCTCCCAAACTGTTATGTTCTTCTGACCCCAGCACCTTCTTTCTGATCCTTCATTTACACCCTGCCAGATCCCCCATTTTGCCCCTTTACCCAGAATGGCCTTCCTCATCCATGAATCTCCCACATTCAGGCAATTTGTATAAGGAGAGAGTAGCGGGAAAAGCCTGGCAAGGACATTCCTTCTGGACATTAAGAGAAACACCACCAAGGAAGTAAAAAGGGGAGAGGTGAAGACCCCAGAACTTTACCCTGATTGAGTAGGAATCAAGTTGACTTCATATTTGCAAACATCTAATTTTTTCTGTATTTTCAAACCTGTGGCTAGAATCTTTCCTTCTCAATTCAAGCATTCCAATTCTATGTTTTAAGTGTATGTATGTGGAGAGGAAAGGGTGGGGAGGAGACTAGTGGTGAATGTCAATTATAGTGTGCAACAGAGCTAGAGGCAAAAAAAAAAAAGAAAACTAGAAATTTTCCTTTCTTCATCTGACCATAATTGGCCATCCCTAGAAAGGCCCTGTTCTAAATGGTATGGGGAAAGTAGGAGGGATGAGCCATAGAGGGTAACTTAGGGCAAATTTCAGCCACTGAGAAATTAAATTTAACTTTCAAAGAGGAGGAAAACTGGTCCTTATCACTATCTGTCCCTATCCCCAATCCCATCATTGAACCCCCCTCCCCTTCCATCTGATGAGGTCCTGTCTGGCGGGTATGTTGGGCAGAATGAAACTGAATTGATAAAATTGATCCCTGTGCCCCAGGGAAAAGACATTGATAGAGATCAGTTTAGCTACTGGGGGGGGGGGTCAGGCCCCCCTCCCTTTTGGGGATTTTATGTCAAACCTCTGAGGCCCACCCTCTGTAGGAGTCATCTTGGGCAGTCTCACCTTGCCATGTCTTGTCAGAAATCCCAGTCATGTCTCGAGTTTAAATTTTCACTATAAAATCTACTTATGGCTCATGCCATACTTATTGCCTCCTTTGGGTCAGTCTGCTCAGTCTCTTTCCCCTTACCTCTCCCCCATGCATATATCGACTCTCCTAACCCCACTATGTTTCTCAATCCTACTTCTACACCTAACTCACTAAATCCATTTCAAGATTTAACCTGCCAGCTCAGGGCATATCCCACTCTAATGGGGTGCTTTTTCTACTGGGTAATTGTTCCACTGAGGAACTTGTCTTTATACGCTCTCCCACTCTGTTTAATATTTATTCATATTCATATTCATCATTTCTGGTGTCTATCATACCTCTTATTTTATCTGTAATCTCCCCTAAATAATCTTATCCTTTTGCCAAAGAGAATGGCCACTGTAAATTCTTCACATGAATAAACCCCAACTTTTGGTGTCATCATTTGATGATTATATCAACCATATCCTTCCCACTCTAAATACAGATCTAGAGATCTCTGCAGGACTTCAGCAGGCAGAAATGAGGGAAGTTAGCCACTGATTTCCAGTGAGGAAATAGGCTCACAGTCCATTACAAAGAATCGACATTAGAGAATTCAAATGTTATGTTTTATGTGAAGCAAATGAAAAGTTGGCTGGCTAGCACTCATTCCTGTACCAAACCAACATCACAGAAAAGATTTTCATTTGATTGAATTTGAAAGCAGAGACAAACTTAATCAACTAACTTTTCATCCTTCTTGTCTTAATATTTTGTAAAAATAGACAAATAGCTCATATTTATATAGTGCTTTAGAGTTATAATGCATTTTATACTCAGCTCAGTTAATGCAGTAACCCTGGGGAGTAGACATATTATTGTAGGTCCTTAATGACTGAACTGAATTGAATTTTAAAGATTAGGAAATTGAAGCTCACAGAAATTAAATTTGTCCAAAGTCCTCCTGAGGTAGAACACTCCTGTTCTTCTGACTGAAATCAAAGAATGTTAGAATTGGAAAAGTTATCAGAGACTACCTAGTTCAGCCTGTGTCTGAACAGAAGTGATTTATTATAATCCAACAATGAGGGGGTTCCTCCCAAAAGAAGAGATGCTATCATGTTCCTCTGCCCACCCTTGCTTTCTCTCAATGTATTCATTCCTTACTGCTTGTCCACTTCAAAATGTGGCTATGAAACAGTAACTGTCAGCTTGAGAGTTTCCAGCTAATAAGCTAAAGGAAAAGACCCACCCCTAAGGGTACCTATTGAGTCAGGGCAAACATGGTCAGTTCTTTGGATGCTCACAGAAAAAAATCATGCCGGCAGCAATTGGGGAGATAATGCACCAATTACACTTTAATAAGGAAGAGAGTATATAGAGGCAGTGCATGGATGGGGAAAGGGTAGCAGAGGGAGGCAAGCAACAAACAGAGATAAAAGGAAAAGAGGAAAAGAGGCACAGATAATCACTTATTTAACTAGAGTTGGAGCTCTTGGGCAGTATGGACCCAGATCAAAAGGAGAGGCAGGAGTGTGAAGTCCCATTTTTAAAGAGTTTTGGTTGTAAAAGACACTATTATCCATGCCATGTTAAGTATAGCTCATTGATATATCATATTAGGAATTCTCATTTACATAACATATTGGTCTTACTGTGCATATCTAGAGGTTATCTGCAATTTACTGAGGGCAGTTTAGTAATAACCAAGGGGTCTCTGGCCTTCCTAATTTAGCATCTCAGGATGCAGTCTCAATTTATAGCAGTAGTGGCTTCTAGGTTCCCTGAATTTATGAGACAATTTTCAAATTTTCTCCTTTACATTCTTATTCCCTACCATTATTACCTTATGCTTATTACTAATATAATTAACTGGTTGGAGAATAGTTGATTAGATAGACCAGAACAAGATACAATTTCAACACCTAAGCCTTCTCTACCTCATCCCCAAGGGGTCATTCAGTCTCTGCTTGGAGACCTTCAGTCAAGAGGAATTCAATACCTCTTGAAGTAGCCTATTCCACCACTTCTGAATAGTTCTATTTGGAAACTTTTCCCAAATTTTCCCAAAAAATCTTAGCCTAAAGGTCCTCTCCAAATTTTCATTGCTCCTGGATTTGCTTTGTTAAACAGAACAAGTCTAATTCATCTTTCAAGTGATAGCACTTCAAATACATGAAGACAAATACCATCAGACTTCATGACTCTCCTTCCTTCTCCCTTCCCCACCACTAAGTCCTCTCTTCTCTAGGCTAAACATTTCTAGATTTTTTTAAAGTGGGCCTTTGTATTCATCATTGTAGAGGCTCCTGAGGAGAAACTTTCTCTACCAACTCAGATTAGTACCTTCTGTCCATTTATATTAGACAATCATCTGGAGGGCAATGAATAATTCAGTGACTTCCCTGAACTCCCGTGTTCATTCTCATCACCACACTGACTCCTTTCCTCTGGATGCTCCTTCAGCAGGTAATGACCTTTTCCCAAACTTCCCCCCCTCCAATTTCAAGCTAATTCACAAAACAGTGCTTGGTGTATAATATTTCTACTCAAAGGATTAGACAATAGGAACTTTATCTTTGTACCCTACCTTCAATATTTTACTCTAAATATTTCTTAACTGAAACATTCACTTTCCTTATGACTATGCACAGATCCCCTTATGAAAATGTTTTTAACCTCTCAGGTTCATAAACAGAAAACAAAGAATCAAGGAAATTTAGTTTTTGGACCTGAAGAAACTCTGAAAGGAGTCCCTCCCCCCATCTGGGGTTGTCACCTTTTCTGCTGAGCCTGCAAAGGAGTTATATAAAAATGACAATCAAAGTATGTTAATTTGTAAAAATTATAACCAAAGAGGGCTTTTAGTGGATAAAGTTGCCATCCCTAATGGAGAGCGATGGAAGATATATTAATTTACATTGCCCTCTCTAGAAAACATACATACATTTATGCTAAATCCCATTCTTGATTATGGCCTTTCTTAAGTTTGTATCTTGCTATAGTGAAAGTTTATCCCCCACTCAGAATCCTCAAATAAATCTCTTTTAGAGACATGTCTTGGTTGTGAGCTTTCTCCTTTTCCCCTAGTGCAGATGCTGGATTACCATGTGAGATTACTCCTTTGGAAGAAGGCATCCAAAAAAACTTTAAAATATATCCATAATGATTGGGATCTCGGAGGGTGTGAGTTGATGCCTATGAATTGTTTTGCTTTGAAAATTAACTAGACACACTACTGGGTGATCCCTCAAAGCTCTACCTGGAATTCTAGAAAATAACGGCTACTGACAATCTGAATCGACCACAATTCCCATACCAGCTGCATGGAATGAGAAGAATGCTAACTCTGAGTTTCTGTAAGGATTGCACCGAAAGTATCTAACTCAAAGCTTCTTTATGCTGACGACTCCTAGGACCAGGCTCTGGCACGATTCCTCCAGAAACCCTTAATAGTGTCTTTCACTCTGAAAGAGATGACGTATAATTTATTGGATCTAAGTATATATCTGGCAGAAACAAGCCAAGTCTTTAATATAAAATTCCAGAATGTTAAGAGTGGGAAGGTGCTCTAAAGATCACAGAAACAAGCCTTCTCATGCTACGGGTAATTGGAAAGATCAAGTGGAAACAATGTTAAAATGAACAAGCTTGGATCTAAATAAAAGATACAGAAATACCGTTTCCTCTCTTCCTTGCAGAGGTGAGGGACACTACGGTAGTAGTGCACAGTATGTAAAGTGAAAGGTAAAGGCCTTAGTGTTTGGTTTTGAACTGGCTTTTTTAATTTTGTTAGAGAACATGGCTCCCATTTGAAAAGGAGTGGTAAATTTGGGCAAAAATAGAAAATATCAATGTTTAAAAAATATGAACTTCTTAAGCTTAGGGATTTTCAATGTATCAAAATCTAGTGGATATTATTTAAAACTTTTCTCCCTGACATCTCGGGTTCACTTCTTGAACTCCTCCCCTTCGTCTCCCCCCCTCCCCCAGGCACCAATTCACCAACCGCTCCCCACTGCCCACAACTATTAAAGTCCCTTTCGAAGCCTCTAGATATAGTTGGGAGCTTCGGCTCATTCTGAACTTCAGTTGGAGACCTAAGAGGGATCTGGAATTCAGGCCCTTCTTTCCTTCGGGCACTAAAGAATGAAGTGGCACTGGGGACGAGTTCGCGCGAGTTTAAAATAGCGCATGAGCGCCAAGTGTGAAGCCAGTAGGGCTCTCGAGCAGGTGTTAACCAGTAGGCGCGCGCGCTGCCAGCGTTATATATAAGAAGTCCGGCTCCTCATGATACAATTCAGTTCAGCTCGTGAGGAGACACCCATCTACAGCCGATTCGGATCGCGGCCCCAGCAAGACCACCACCGAAGCCAAGAGAACACGAGCCCACGATTCGGAGCCGCATAAGAGCAAAGCTAAGCCGGGACAGCTGTGCAGATCGCCTCTCACTTCCGCAGACCAAGGCGCCTGCGCACCACTCTCCTCACTCTCTCCACCCTGAACCTCAGCCATAGCTTTTCATTGGTCTATCAAGGGCTTGATCCCGCCTCCCAGGCGGTCGCCAAAGGCTGAAAGTCATCCGACCCCCTTTTAACGTGTATCCGGTGTAGAGTGCGGAAGCTCTCGAGGGTGACGCACGAAACGGGGTGACGCAACCGAAATATTATAGGTTGCCCCAGAACGGGGAGGGCAGAGTGTGGGCTGAGGGGGTCTTCCAAATTTGGAAGGCGCCGGAAGTAGACGTGGGGTGGAGGGCGCGGGTTGGGGAGCTCAGGGGGCAGCTGTAGCCGCCCGGGCGCCCGGCTGCGCCCGCGAGCCTCAGTGCTGCCCTGGCCCGGCTCGGCCCCAAGGCTTCGCACCATGGACTTCCGGGACATCCTGATGGTGGCGTCGGAACAGCAGGGACTCAACATCATCCCGGTAAGTGAAGCCTGCCAGGAGCGCGGGGTTAGTGCGGGGGGGGGAGGGGGAAGCAATCGCTGCGCTCGTTCGGGGACCACCCTCTGCCGGAGCCCGGGGACAGCCGTGAGCAGGCGACCGTCCTGCCGGAGCCAGGAGCGCCCGGGCGTGAGGGGAACCCGGCCGTTGTCGCGCGCCGGCTACGCTGCTAACGGCTGGGGTCACAGCTGGGACCGCGGGGGGGAGGGGGGCAGTGGGTGTCGGAGGGAAGGTGCCTAACTAAGTGCTTGTGGCCTCGCGCTTGCCTGGGACAGATCCCCTTCCCGGGTCGGAGCCCGCTTCCCGTATAAAACGAAAGAGACGTCATCTCTCAAGTTGCTTCCAACTAGAAACTCCGGGCTCGTCTCGAGTCGGGGCGGGGGAGGGGGGGAGGGGAAGAAAGGAGATGCTGGCGAAGTTCCCCAAAGGCAGAAAAGCCCGACGGGAAGTTAAGTTTTGTTCTCTCCAGCACCGCTCGACCCCCGTTCCCTTAACGAGCGGACCGCAAACGCCCGGGGGCTTTGCTCTCCCTCGACCTAACACACTCTTTTTGTCTGTCTGCGATTGCGTGATGACCAAAGCTGGCCGGTGGCTGTCGGGGATGATTTGGGTCTCCCTCTCTTCGTCCCCTCCCACTCCGCTGCAGCAGCCAATAAGATGAGCAGCCCTCCCCCCCATCTGGGGTTGTCACCTTTTCTGCTGAGCCTGCAAAGGAAATGTAAATAGTACTTGTTTAGTCGAGATAAGAGTGGGAAACTTGAGGGAAAATACTGCATTTTAGGGCTTCTAAGTGCCTGCTGTGCTGAATGTGTGGCCAAAAGAGTGAGTGAAACGTATCCAAACACACTCGATGTCATGTTTTTCCCTGTGTTAAGACAGGATACATACACAATTAACCCTGATACAAAAGTACTATGTGAGTCCCTTGGAGAGAAAGTCATTACTCCTTTGTAACTGTAGAATCTGGTAAGTTCAATTCATGTCAGCCTGAAGGGCTAAGGGAAATTGTTCTTCCTCTGGGACTTGGCTGTCTCTAGATAGAACACCTGCTCAACTTGCTGTAACTATGTTACTTGTTTCCAGAACGTTACAGAGTAGCTGGATAGCATGGACCTGGAATCAAGGAATATTCAAAGTTCACATTCAGTTATTGTGTGATAAGTCAATTTCTATCAACCTCAATTTCCTCACCGTTTGAAAAGGGGGGGGAGGGGGAGGAATGGGCATTAGCACCAGCCTCTTAAGGTTGTAGTAAGGACCAGAGGAAGTGTTTTGTAAAGAGCGCTCTGGCTTTTCCCTTGCAGGTATTAGAATAAAGGGTTCCTTGATGAAGAAACTTACTACTATATTTTTGAGGAGGATAGCATTTGGGTTCAGAAGGGAATACTACTGACTGAAAGGGGTGGGATACTCCAGGCACAGAATAACAAAAAACAAAACAGTTTGAGATGAAAAATGCTGCCTTCTGCTTGACTAAAGAAATTTAAACTTTTCTTGGCATGTATAGAAAAGCAGTTAGCCCTTATCAGATGCCTGAGTAAGGAAATCATTTGGCCATTTAAAGAAGTATGGTTTGATCTAGGGCTTGGGGAGGAAGGGGGTTCAGAAACAGTCTTTAGCTCTTAATGAAGCATATGCAGCACTGGGAATTGAAGCTAGTGTTGGAGAGACTTCTAAGATAGACTCCAAGCAAAATGAATGAATGGTGGTGATACTAACAAAGTGAACTCAAAAGAACAGATTTGGGAGAAATATAAGCTCTGTGCTGAAAGTAGCTAAAATAATGATAGTAGTTAGGATTTATATAGCATTATATATATTTGTGGTTTGCAACATACCCTTTTGCAAATATTTTTTATCCTCACGACCTCCTTAGGAGCTAGGTGTTATTATACCCACTTTACAGATATGGAAACTGAGGCAGGCAGCAATTAAGTGACTTTCCTGGGGTCCTGCAATGAGCAGGAATTTTGAGTCTGGATTTGTACTACCGTCTTTCTGACACCCAGATTCAGTATTCTATTCACTGAAACTACTTACTTAGTTAAGCTGCCTAATTTGTGTAGAGCTGACAAGTTGAAACCTTAGAAATAAATGTGATTTCCAAAGGAGACCATGTAAAAGAAAGAAGAGCCTGAAGACAGAACCCTTGAATAAGGAATACATTTAAAAATGGGAGAGTGATGAGGAGCCAAGAAGGAAAGAACTGGGAGATCTAGTAAGATTTGTAGCCTTTCTGACCCCAAAGGAGGAGGAAATCTTCAGAGTGTTAGAGGTCAGAAAAAAGAACAAAATCATTCCTTGCAGTATTTGGGCTATAGGACACATTTTAAGCCAGCAGATCTAAATTTAGTGTTCTTATGGCAAGAAGCTTTGTAAATCCAGCCAGTGTTTGGTTTTATTCCCTTAGGATTCACTGACTGCATACTGTGGGCCTAGGGATAGTCTTAAAGCACAGTGAAACATGGGAGTTGGCTATTACCTTTTCACATACAAATTGGCCAATTCTGTGTCCTCTTGACAGTGCTCCTAGCCCAGCTACACACTGTGTGATTGATACCTGTGGTTTGAATAGTCAGGAATAGAAAATAAACAACTGTGCTAATTCAGATCACCTGATATTTATTGAACATATGAAATACTATTTGTAATTTGCAGTTTGTCTTCATTAACCTTTTTAAACTTTTAAGAGTTTACTCTCCCCTTAAAAAGAAAAAAAACGGTTATTTCCTATTGGAAAACTAAGTTTTTTAAGTCAATCATATAATTTGTAATTTACATTACTTTTTAACCCCAGTTTTTTTTTTTTTGAATTGTACCAATGGCCAAATAATTTTTTAAAACACACAACTTCTCTCCCCCCAAAAAAATGTTAGTCACAGCTGTACATCATCATAAACCTCTGAAATCTTGAGAAATAGGATTACTTTCAACTTTTTTTATTATTTAAAACTTATTTCCTGTTGGAAAGCTTTAAGTTAATAAAGTCAACCATGTAATTTGTAATTACATTACTGTTTAGCCCCCAATTTTTCTTGAATTGTACAATGGCCAAATTTTTTAAAATGCACAACTATCCCCCCCCCCAAAAAAAAAAAATGTGTAGTCACAGTCATATCATAAGCCTCTGAAATCTTGGGAAATAGGGTTACTTTCAACTTTTTTTTTTTTAAATTTTCTAGATAGGTCAAGTATGGAGTTCAATAAATCTTACCTTTTTTTCCAATACAAAGTATCAGGGAGTGGGATTGTTTTTCTCTAAGCAATACATCTTATGTGCAAATCCGACACTATATTTCCACTCACAACTGACTTTATTACTGGAATGAATTACAATGAATCTATTGATTCATTTTTCAAATTAAAGGTTATAAGCTTCTCTGAGTAACTAGTTATATGAGAAGGAAAAAAGTCCTGGTATTAGAGACCACCTAGCTTTGCAACTAACTCTCTGTGTGACTTTAAGCATCATTTAACTTCTGAGATTTTAGCCTATCTCTAAAGTCAGGAAGTTGAGCCAGATGTTCTCTAAAGTCACTTTCAGCTCTTAAAATTCTGACTTTAGGAGCAGCTAGATGGCTCAGTGGATAGAGCACCAGCCCTGAAGTCAGGAGGACCTGAGTTCAGATTTGGACCCAAGACACTTAACAGGGCTCTATGTGACCCTGGGGGCAAGTCACTTAATCCCAATTGCCTCAGCAAAAATAAAATAAATTTTCCGACTTTAGAATAAAAAGGAGAAAAATAATAGCTAACATTTATATAGTGCTTACTATGTGCTACACACACACGTTGAGATAAGTTCTTCTATAATTTTTCCTGTTTTTTTAAGTAGCTAAGTCTCACACACAGAGCTATGTTCCCAGGGTCTGCTCTGAAGAAGTGCTTAGCTTCAGAGCTGACCAGAAGGGACCGGGGTCTGGTACATTAAAATCAAGAAATAATAGTTTCATTTAAGGGCCAGAATTGCCCAGCTGCTTCAAACCACCTGCACAGAATACTCAGACTCTTGTGCTAAACAGTACTTCTTTTTGAGGGGGGTTGGTTGTGAGGGGAATGGTTTTTTTGTCATGGTTGACTTCAAAAACAAAACTTTCCAAGAGGAAATAGCACTACTTATTTTTTCTTTTTGAGAGAGAAAACTCTTATCCCAGGATATTCTTAGTTAAAACAAAGACAGGATTGCATCATGACTAAAAAAAAAAAAAAAAAAAAAAAGACATCCTGAATTATTTCCCAGTGGAAAACTAAGAAAATAACAGTTGATTCTAAGATTATATAGTCAAACTTTATATTAAGGAAAAAAATGTTTAAATCTGAATAACCTTAGGATATTTCCCAATTCTGGCTTATTCCTTTCTGATCTTCCTATTCTCCCCTCCCACTCCTCACCAAAAGACCCTCAGTAATTATAAAGTGATAGTTTAGATCCTATGGGGAAAAAAATCTAATTAGACTTCTGCATGGTCCCAAGGCTCAAGACTAGACTATTGGGAGGTGGGTGGGGAGGCACAGAAAGCTTCTAGGAAACAAGATTTCTACTCGGTATAAGTTGGAGAAATTTTTTCAGAGGCCTCTGAAAACCTACAAGCTTACTGGAGGTCCCATATTGTCTGCTATCTCTTTTCTGCTTCTGACATCTATACACAGCATCATCTTATTTTAGAGTATTGTATTCTGGGTGTGGAGAGCTAGCTGAGAGCAAAGGCATAGAGGACAATGGAGGATCTTTCATGTGTGGAATGGCAGAAATAAGCCAGTATGGCTAAATCTCCTAGTGCTGTAAGAGTTAGAAAGGTATAAGAAAAAGCCAAACTGTTAAAAGATTTGTTTCAAAGGAAGGGGACAGTGTTTGAGGAGGATGGTATGAGGTGGGGAATAATCACAAATTAATGAAACTTAATGATCGAGACCGTTTCTAAGAATCTTGAATGGTATGGCCTGAAACAGTAAAGGGAGCAAACTAGGATAGATATACAATATACAAGTTATTTAGCAATAATTTAAAAAAAAAAAAAAAACTTGTAAAGGTCTAAGACTCTTGATCCAAGTAGTGACCAACCCAAGTCTTTGGAAGACCTATAATGAGGCATGGCTCATTATAGATTTTTGGACATGGCTGCTCTGAATTTTGCTTGATTGTGCTCATTTTGTGTGAGATTTCTCCTTCCCCTCCCCCGCCTTAAGTTAAGCGACAGGGGAAGACAAGTTGGCAATAAATGGTTCCCTGCAAAAAAGGGGATCATTCTAACACTTTTTTAAAAATACACAGAAGGTAGCACAGATGGACATTTTTGAGTCATATACTTTTATAAAAATGAGCATTGTGGAAAATGGTCATTTCTGATTTTGCAAAGACTGTATGGAAATGTTTTTTGGTTGTTTAAATTCTTTTTTTCTTAAAGTAAAACATTTTCAAACAAAGGGGTTTATATTTTATTCTAGAGGCAATAGAGTCCCTCCCTCTAGAGTTGAGAGAGATGCGTGTGACATGATGAGACTTGAACTTTAGGAAAATCACTTTGCCAGCATGAAAAAGATTTGAGGCAGGGAAACCAAATTAGGAAGTCAAATTAGCTGTCCAGGGAAAGTTGGTGAGGGCCTGAAAGGGGGCAGAGAGGTAGGAAGGGCCTATGCAACATGGACGGATTGCATAGGTAGAGAGGAAGGGATTTCTCCTAAAGAGGTTATAGAAATGAATGAATCAGTCCTGTGAATTTGATTTGGGTGGTTAAGAAAGAGGAGGATGACATTAGATTATACTAATGTCTGGGTATGACATTAGCTTTTATTTCTTTTAGCTTACTGTTGAAGGGCACAGGCACCTTTGCAGTAATAAAGAAATTCAAAAGGAGTGAGTTTGGGGGAAAGATGAATTCTGTTTTGGTTATATTGAACGAGATGACATCTGGTTTTTAATGTCCAGTAAATATTTGATGTGGAACTGAGCTCAAAAGGGAATATACAGAGAGAGATTTGGGATTCATTTGCATAGGAATGATAATAATTGGATCAATGGAAGTTGATGAGGTGCTATCCAGAGTTTGGGGGGGGGGCAGGGGAGCAGGGGAGAGGGCCTATGAGAAAACCTTGGAGTATAGTAGGAGTAATACTGACGATTCAACACTTCAGCCTTAGGAGAAAGCTGAGTGGTTAAAAACCTGAAGAATAGACTATCCAAGGAAAGAAGGGAAATGAGATTCAATGAGTGATGGATGATAAAGTATAGAGTTAAAATAGTGGGAAAGGTGAATTGGAGAACAGATCTAAAGAGGGGGGACATATAGGACAATAGTAGTAGATGGGGGAGGGAGGGGTTCTTTTTTTTTTTTTTTTTTTTTACCATGAGCAAATATTCAACTTTGCCCTACTGTTTTTGGAAGAAATGTCAATTTTCTGTGGTTCCATTCATCACCTTGCAATTTTCAATACCAATGTGCCCTTTCTCCTGCCCCTTGATTCGATGTATGCTTTTTGGCCTTATTATAATGAACGCCCTTTAAAGGTTGTACCTGTCTTTGATTTTGTACCCTCAGACTTTAGGCTAGTGCTTGGCCACAATGCTTAATTAATATTGTTTGTTCATTTGGAGTGTGTACTAACAATGTAAGGATGAAAGTGAACAGGATTGAATGAACAAGGAATCTTGATAAAAATGAGAGGAAGTGACTGAAAGTTATTGCAATTTGTGTTGACATAGTAAGGATGATCTGGGAGGGGCAAAGGCTGACAGCAGTGACAGATGCTTCAGTGAGGGTCAAGAAGAAACCATCTGGCCTAGTGCTATATCTTGGTTAACTTTGAAAAAAGCTTTTTCAGTTGAGGGAGGAACCTGGGAAAATTGAGAATCAATGAGACACCTGAAGGGATGGTGATATCTTCAGGGAAATAAGAGGAGCAGGTCTGGGTATAGAATCCTAGCCTGAGCCCCACCAAAAAACAAGCAGCCTTTTGAGGAAACTTCTTTATACTGCTAAACTGAACTACCTTTATGATGGAGTATCAAGGGAAGGGAGAAGAGGAACAAGGCAAGGAAATTGGTCTTTTTGTCTGGGTCAGGGTAAGCTTTGGCTTCTTGAGGAACCCCCTACTTCTGGGCCAGGAGTTGGGAGGATTAGAGTTAAGGACTACCTATTCATGATTAGCTTTCAGGAAGGATTGGCTACGCCTCCCATTTTCTGTTATTTTTTTCTGTCAGTTGAGATCAAGTTTTAAGTACGCTCTTTGGATACAGACCCATCTACCAGTTTCACATTCTCCAGTCTTTCCCTTTGTCCTTTCCCTATATATAATAGTCTAATAGTCTCTTAAATTCTTGGTGATTTGGACTTTTATACTTTTTACATTCTATAACTGACACAAAGCTGTTTTTGTGTCATTTCAATTGTGTCCAATTCTTCATGACTCTATTTGGGGTTTTCTTTGGCAAAGCATGTGAGTGATTTACCATTTTCTCCTAGCCCATTTTACAGATGAAAAAAACAGGCCAAAAGGGTTAAGTGACTTGCTCACAGTCATACAATTGGTAAATGTCTGAGACCAGATTTGAACTAAGATTTTTGTGCTTCCAAGCCCCTTTTCAGGCCACCTAGATGCCCCCAGTACTGGGCTAGGCCAAATAAATACTGGTTAATTGATTAGTGCTTTACTACCACAACCACCACAGCATTTCTCTGAATTCAGGAAGCCTAAAATACAAGATGAGTAAAGACAAACATTTAGATACTTTAATTGGGAGTTTTCTTGGTAGATGTGTTGATGCTGGTAGCACAGGATATACTGGTTAGATTAGATCTGGCTTCATGAATAAATTCACTTACCTGACATTTTTAAGCTGTTTTCAAAATGTTCTCTGTGCCATATGCATATACGGATCCTTAAATTTTTTCTCCGGACATTCTGGACATTTTTGACTTGAGATTGCTCTTTTAATTTTACTTGTTAGTAGTATTTTTCATTTCACCAATATCATTGGACTTGTGATAGATCTTTTTCCTCCTCTGATACAGTTTCATGAATGAAATGTGCCATAATCCTAGAACTAAATCAAATCCTATATAGTGATTAGTTTGATATTTAACATAGGTCTGCAATGAGAGTGTCACATTCTGTTTTCATTTTAATAATTCAAATAAATATTATCTTAGTTTTAGTCATTCCATGATTATATTGCATAAAAATCAAAACCCAAAGAAATGCCATCTGTGCTAAGTTAATGAGAGACATTTACAGGAAGGATAGTTGCCATTTGGAAGTAAAATATAAACCCAGCTAAGAGAGCCTGGCAGTTGACTTTGCAAATTAATAATTAACTTCAATACAAAGCCTGTGTAGTACCCATGCCTTAGAAAAAAAATTTTTAATTAAAACAGCATCTTTATCAGAACTGTAGAGAATGTGATTTACAGAAAGGATACCCTCATCTTAAAAGCCTAAAGATGATTATTAGATACTTGAAATGTTCGTCGGCTCGTTTTTTCTCTTAGAATACTTTTTTAAGCCAAGTACAAATTTAAATGTGTCTATTCAAACTCAGATTGATCCTTATTTTTCAAGTTATACTGTGTGACCTTTCCAACAATGGAGCACAGTAATAAGGAAATATTTTTTTTTGCCACGTAATCATTTTTGAAAGATGGAATCTTTATTGAGAACTTTGGAGGCTGAGACCCTATTATAGCACCTACTAGACAGATACTTCCCTGCCTAGTATAGGGGTTCCTAAGCCTTTTTCAATACCATACTGCTTTTCCTTTGAATAAACTATATAACAACCGCTTCCTTTTTCATTATGAAAGGAAATGAATTCTGCAGAATTTATAATGAATATACATGTAAATAAATAGATTAAGCTTGATAGGAAATGATATAGCTGTTTGCCATATAGTCACAACATCCTCCATGGATAAGTTGCTCATACCTCCTGGTTGCATATCCTAGGGTTTGAAACTTCTGGTCTAGGAAACTCTTTTTGCCTTTTCCTGTTGCTACCTAAGATCCTTAATTATCTAAAGATGAGTCTGTTATCCAGAGTGGAAGAGATTTCTAAATTTGTGTATTTTAAAAATTATGAGTTTAAGATTTGTAATACACCAAAGTATGCCTTTTAAAGGTAATTTAGTATACACACAGCAGAACTTCACCTGTTCTGTTCTTATCTATCTCTCTCTTCGATGTTTCCTGATCCTTTGGAGTTGAAGTAAGTCTTCCATGAAAATCTAAGCATGGCTGCTTAGAATCAGATATGTTGGGAAATGAATGGGCCAAGGGATATTTCAGAGACACAGCATGCTTATTAGAACTTTTCTTTTTTCCCTTTCAGAAAAGATACAGTTTGGCAGTAGGTCCTCCTAAAAGAGATCCCAAAGTCAAAGGTGTACAGTCAGCAGCAGTGCAAGCTTTCCTCAAGCGCAAGGAAGAAGAACTAAGAAGAAAAGGTAAGTCCATTTGACCTCAGCCCTCCCATCTTCACAATTCCTTTATATGTAGATAGTTTATTAACATGTTTGTTCATTTTTATTTATAATGTGAAGAATTCTAGTGTTTGTCCTATGACCTTTATTAGATTATAAATTCTTTGAAACCAGAATCTATGCCCATATTTGGCTATGGCTCTTATCTAACCATGGCCCAAATGAATATGTTTTATCATATTTCAGCTTAATGCTTTATTTGGGGGGATTTTTTGGTTTTTTTGTTTTTTGTTTTGTTTTGAGTGTTTTTGTTTTTGCTGAGAACAGCCTTCTTTTGAGACTAGCTTTGGGTATGATATACTTTGTGTTCTTAAAATATACAACTAAATGAGAAAATTAGTTCTGCATTATTTTTACAATTGATCTTATTTTTTAACATTCCATTCTGTATTTTATATGATAACCAAAGCCTTTTGCCCCCCTGTCTTTTAGTGAAAAAACTTATGAGTTCAAAAATTTAGTCTTTCAAATTAAATGTTTTGTTTTCCTTTTTGCTTTTAATTGAAGAAAAACTCTGAACTAAGTTTAAAAGTTCAGTGCTCTTAAAATACTTTTTAATTCAAAGAGAATTGTTGCAACACTACCTGCAAATCATTTCTTACCAAGGAAACTTGTTATTTTCTATACCATTAATCTGTTAATTCAATTCTAGGACATCTGTTGTTATCTCTGTCAGCCAGCAAGGTACCATTCCAGGAAATATATTGTCTCCAGCTATTTTTGTACTATTGGAGAAATTTTTTATCTGGCATTAGTTATTCCTGCTTGTTCTAGGTGGATTATATTCATCATCATTGTCTAGATGGAAGGGGTTGCCTTGCCCACATGCCAGATTTTTAAATAATCATATTATTCCTACTCTTATACAAGTTGCCACTCTTTTTGATTAATCCCATTGTTTTCCTCATCTACTCCTTCTGTTCTTTGTCTCATTTCTTATAAAAAGGGACTGCATCTCCTTAAAAGTCTTTGGGCTTGTTGAGGAAGCCATTGATCTCTTTTATTAGTAAATTCCCTCTTTATAAAATAAATCAATTTGTGCTTAGAGCTTTGTAACTCAGGCTACTTGATTTTTATTTGCAATATAAGATTTATAGGAATATAAAGGCAATGATGCACTCAATAAAAAACTAAATCTTGGTAACTGTAAAGTTCAGGAAATAGAGTTTCCTTCAGAAGGCAAATGATTACCTTAAAGGTTCTTGGGATCTAATTTGTAAAATAACCCTGTTAAGCCATTTTATTTTGATTTGAGTAACTCTCTTTCATATGCTTGTCATATAGAAAACTATGTATAATCTATTAATTATTGAATGAATGATATTACTCACTTCCTAGATGTCTGCGAAGCTATAGCTTGAATCTTGTGTTTCTCTAGTTGCACAATGTCAAGTTGTTACATTATTGTTCTGTTAACATGTTCCTATATCTCATTTTTAGCTTTAGAGGAAAAGCGGAAAAAGGAGGAATTAGTGAAAAAGCGCATTGAGTTAAAACATGACAAAAAAGCAAGAGCCATGGCGAAGCGGACAAAGGACAACTTCTATGGTTATGATGGGACTCCTGTTGAAGAGAAATCAAAAAGGAAACAGGTAGTCGAGGGACCCACAGGCCACAGAGCAGACCAAGAATACTTGAATGAGGAAGAAGCAGAATCGTTGGAATATTGTCAGAGTGAGTCAGAGCATGATGAGTCAGAGGAGTATGAGCAGGAAGAACCCCCTCCTCTGAAGTCTGTAACCAAACCAAAGGCCCCTCTCAAAAGTGCTCCTCTGCCTATGAACTTCACAGACTTAATTAGGCTGGCTGAGAAAAAGCAGTATGAACCTGTGGAAATTAAGGTAGTAAAAAAAATAGAGGAACGCCCCAGAACTGCAGAAGAACTGAGGGAAAAAGAATTTTTAGAGCGAAAAAATAAAAATATAGATAGAGGAAAAGAGAAAAAGGTGCTTGAAAGAGAGAAAAGGCTAGCTCCCCCAACTATGTCCAAAAAGGTTTCTTCCCCAAAAGAAAGTGTTAATGCAAGACACAAAGGTCCTGGGGACAAACATTCCTCTTCCAGGGGAGGCCACCTTCCCCAAGTAGGTGCTGAAAAAAAATCTAGACCTATTGCAGCCAGCGAAAAATCTATGAGACTGCCATCCACTAAGTCCCAACCGGGAGAGAAGACCAAAGTAGGGCCTGGAGACCAGCACTCACCTAGTGAAAGCCACAAACTCTTGCTTAATGGGGCACAGAAGTCCCGCCTTAGTTCCCATTCTGTGGGCACAGGAATCTCAAAGACTCCGGTTCGTGGGAATCAAAAATCCAGTGAGCACAGACCTTCCAAATCCCCTTCTTCCCATCCTAGCCATTCCAAGTCTGGGGCTATCTCCACTCCACATGACAAGTCAAGAAATTCAGGTGCCAAGCAGCCAGGGAACAGTTCCAGCTCAAATTCAGCGCGGCCAGGCATGGGGACTTCTAGGCCAGTCCTAAGCCCAAGCCCTAGGAGACACAGTGGCAGCTCCAGCTCAGGACCTGAACAGCAAATCAATGGATCCAAACGCTTGATCAGTGGGTCAGGTCCCACTGGACGACCTGCTAGTGGCTCAAGTGGCCGTGGGCATCCTACAAGCAATTTAAGCTCTGGACAGCTAGCCAGTAATACAAGCTCAAGCTCTACAGGGCGGACAGTGACCCAACTTGGGCGACCTGTCAGTGGCTCAAGTGGCCCTGGGAGACCAAGCTCAGGTGGCCCTGGGAAGCCTGTGGGTGGCCCTGGGAGACCTGTGAGCAACTCGAGTGGTCCTGGGAAACCCGTGGGCAACTCGGGTGGTCCTGGGAGACCCGTGGGCAACTCGGGTGGTCCTGGCAGACCCGTGGGCAACTCGGGTGGCCCTGGCAGACCCGTGGGCAACTCGGGTGGCCCTGGGCGGACAGTCAGTGGCTCAGGTCCCCCTGTAAAGCCCAGGTGCACAGTTGTTTCGGAAACTATTTCTTCCAAGAATATCAGCAGCCGGCCCAGCAATGGGATGATGAATGGAATGAGGTCTCCTCCACCTGGCTACAGACCTGCTGTATACCCACAAGGTAAGACCCTAAGAGGGTGTTGTATATTCTGAGGGGAATATCGACATACATCTACATCTAGAAATCTGTTGTACCATTTCTTCCAGTATTTGTGTGCTGGTGAAGGACAGGAATGTAATTTTTACTCATTTCACCAGAGCTATTCCAAATCTCATGGATTACATACAATATAAGATTTTAGATCTAAAAGTGTCTTGGGAAACCAGCTCTTTGGAAGAAACTTGAAGTTTTGCAGCCTGCAAGAAATACTTCTCCTGGGCTCCTCTCCCACAGAGTTCAATGAGGCTCTGATTTTGTGGATGGAGTTTCTGCAGTGCTACAGCTACATTAAGCACTTGGCTGAGTGTTAAGAGGAATAAAAGTACAGAAGACAAATTCTTGTCCTTGTACATACTTAAGGGAAAAGAAAAACATACATTTTTTTTACTTTTCCCAGTTAACATGCAAAACAATTTTTTCTGTTTGTTTTTTCTCTCCCTTCCCAGTATTGAAAAGCCACTTGTGAAGTTTTGTAAAACATTTCTATAAAAAGATGTTGTAAAGAAAAATTTTCCGCCTTCCCCCCCCCAAAAAAAAAAAAGAAAAAGAAAAAGAAAGTAGAAAAAGTATGCTTCAATCTGTTTTCAGATAAAATAAGTTCTTTCTCTAGGTATGGATGTTATTTTTCAAGTCCTTCACAGTAGTCTTGGTCATTGTATTGCTGAAAATAGCAAAGTCATTCAGAGCTGGTTATCTTTTAAAGAAGACGATAAGTGCATTATTAAACAAATATGAAAGATTGTCTGGGTTTTGTATTTTATTATAAAAACAATTACCATTCCCTTAGCAATAAGATGTGGTTTTTTTTAATGCCTAGGTACTCAGAGATCCCCGTTTCCTCCTATGGCCCGGAAACGGTATCATGAAGAGGAGGAGGAGGAGGAATATGACTCTGAAATGGAGGATTTCATTGATGATGAAGGAGAACCTCAAGAAGAAATATCAAAACATATTCGGGAAATCTTTGGCTATGACCGTAACAAGTAAGTTTATTGAAGACCCACCTGTGTCATTATTTGTTAACTGGAAATAATCAAAAGTTGTAGCAAAATAGAATTTAATAGTACAGGCTTTGAACAACTGTCTTAACATTTGGAAAATGGATGAATTATGGTGTATCTGTATGTTGGAGTGCTTTTGAATATCACTGGCTTTTTTTTTTCTTTTTCACTTGAGAAAAACCAATGGTATCTTAAGTACTAAATTAAATTTGTTTACTTAGTCAACTAATAGATATGATTTTACTTTTCAAAATGAGATTTGGGGATCTTGTTAAATAATGGATCATTAGTTATTTTGTAACGTTAATTTCTGATTTTCAGATACAAAGATGAAAGTGATTATGCCTTACGTTACATGGAAAGCAGCTGGAGAGAGCAACAGAAAGAGGAAGCCAAGAGGTATGTATCAGACCTAGTAACCTGTGAAAGTCCTTTCTGTTTCTGAACTAGCTTCATATTCATACTTGATGAAAGCAAGGATTATACATTTGAAGAGATCATTGAAAGTAATCAGCTAAATACTGAGCACTTCGCTTTATACTTGAGGCTATGAAGACATGGATGAAAAAGAAGTATAAAGAGGGTTCATGCTTTCAAAGAGCCAATGAGCTTTCACTCATAAAATGATTTAAAATATGAGGCAGTACATGGTGAAGAGCCCCAACAATAAGGTCTTAGAAGTTTCAGGTTAAGAGCTAGATCATGGTGGGCACTATGTCCAAAACAGAATTTCTAACTAATTTCTTTCTCAAACTCCTTCCAAGATTCCCCACTTCTATCAAAACCATCTTCATTTTTACTTTTAAATAAATTTTTGGTGCTTTATTCTTACATTCATCTATATTTTCCTCTATATTCTTTCCACTGCCTTTATAGAGATCCATCCTTTAAAATGAAATTTATCACCTCTACTTACTAGTTGTACAATAATAGAAAATGATAACTATGTAATATTAGTTATTCTTATAAAGTGCAGGTGGGTTCATTCAGCGGTTTCCTAATGACAAGATGGGAGAAGGGGTTGCTAATCCTATGTTCCTAACTTCCAGCCAATCATAGTGTTCCTTGAGCCAATGCTCCTTCTGATTTTGTAACTGTTAGTTATAAATCTATCTGTAATACTACAAGGCTTTATAACCAATTATATTTTCCCACCTATGATGTTGCCCTCCAATTTTGGGGTATTTCATCTTTTCTCCATAAAAATGAGTTAGTGCCGCCGCCCCCCCCCCCCCCCCCCCCCTTTTCAGGTATTTTGACTTTTTTGAAGAACTAACAAAACTCCCTTTTTGCTAACTACTAGCTTTACCAATAAAGGTATTATACTGGGAGCTTTGCACCTCAGTTTAATTTCAGTCACAATAATTTACATTGTTATCATCGTGTATATATTGTTGCTTTCCTAATTGTTTAACTTTATTTTGTATCAGTTCATAAAAGTTTTCACAGGATTCTTTTTATTTATCATTTCTTAAAAGGTAGTTTATTAATTT
Source organism: Antechinus flavipes (assembly GCF_016432865.1). Taxonomy (NCBI): domain Eukaryota; kingdom Metazoa; phylum Chordata; class Mammalia; order Dasyuromorphia; family Dasyuridae; genus Antechinus; species Antechinus flavipes. Next base: position 204,194,471 of record NC_067403.1, read on the forward strand.
TCATTTACCACAACTTGTTGGCCATTCCTCAATAGATGGGCAACTCCACATAAAATGCTGCTAAACTGTAATATTTGGGGCCTTTCTGTCATTGATTTCCTTGGAACATATGCCTAGTCTCTGACTCAAAGGCAAATGTCACCACCACTTTTTGCAGTTATCCAGGTTCACAACTTAGGAATTAACTTTTGACTCTCTCACCCTCACTCATACTTTTTAAAAAGTCAGATCATTTGCCAAGTTATCAATAGTAGCTTCACAAGATCTCTTATCCCCTTCTTTCTACTCATAGCAAAACCAACTTAAACTCTCCTTAATTCTTGCTTGGACTATTTATTAGCCTTCTAGTTCATGTTCTGTTTTCATCTTTACCTTTCTCCAGTCCATTTTACAGCTGCCAAGTTGATATTCTTCAAGCACAGTTCTGACCATGTTATTTATTTCCCCTTCTTAAGATCCATTGACTCTGGATTGCCTCAGGATAGGATACAAGCTCATCTGTTTAGCAACAATTGACTATAGTCTATTTTTCCACAAGTTAGTCTCCCCAGTCAACATCCCAACCAGACTATTCCACATATACAATGTTCTATTTCCTAAGTGTGTGCCTTTGTACAGGCTATCTGCCAAGCCCAATATGTCTTCCTTCTCACCTCTTCTGTCCTCTACACTTCCCTTAAAGGCTTAGCTTTTTTAATTCCCCCAATTTTAGTGTTTCTCTTCCCTTTCCAAAACATTTATCTATGAAGCTATATCCCCACATTCCTATGAAAGGTTTTTGGAAGTTAATGATTGTCTTCTCAGTGCCCAGTACCTGAAATTTTGAGAGTGCCTTGATGTTTGAATTAAATTGTATTCATCCTCCTAGTAAGAAAATTTAGAGAAATACTTTTCTTCTCTCTACCACTTTCTATGGGACTTCATGACAAAGTAAAGCCTGAATTCTCTGAAGTTACTATTTCTGGGAGCATCAGAACAAACAAAATGTAATATTTAGGGGGGCATCTTTATTAAATAAAAGATTTATAGTCCTTATCATTAATTATATGATATATTATCAAGAATAATAAACTTTTTACTTACACATTTTCTATAATTACGTTCCCTGTCATGTGACACATTTTCTATAATTACGTTCCCTGTCATGTGACCCTTGACAACAAAATGGTTCCTTAGGTGGTTTGATATATTTGAGTTCCACTGCCTAAATGAGCTTCCCCATTTAACATTCTTAGTGAGTTTTGTTACTTATATTTTATCTTGCCTTTTGAGAAGGGTATTTATTTTATGTGGCATAATAAAAAATATTTCTATTTTCTTACAGCTTGAGACTTGGTATGCAGGAAGACCTAGAAGAAATGAGACGTGAAGAGGAGGAACTCAAGCGCCGGAAAGCCAAGAAAATGAAACTGCGTTAGCTGCAGGTTTTAACCATCGGGAGAAAAGGCTTTATTGAGAAATTCTCTGCAGACTGGAAAAAACCCCTTTTTCCCTTTGGTTTTTATTTGAGGACTATAGAAGGAGATATGTAAAGGAAGCACTGGAAAACAAGGCTGTGGTTTGAACAGAAAGTATTTATTTTTAATACTTGCCAGAGTTAAATCTGTAATGCAGATGAAATGTAATATTCATTTGAATGTTTATATATGAAATTAGCTGTTCAAAGATGCCAGCAATGATACTGATGAGCTATGCACACTGATGTGGGGGGTCCACTCACCAGTTGTTTGCTAGTCACCTGTTATTTATTTGACAGTTAAAAATCAAGTGAGGATTGTTTTGTTTCCATAGTTACTACCCAGATATTTGGGTGGGACATCCCTGAACCAATTAAGATCATGTCATAGGCTTCTCTTAAGAATAGTAACCTGTAATGTCAGTCTTTTCCACAAGTGTTGCCAGCAATAAAGGAATCTGCCCTGGCCTATGTGTTTGAGAATCCTGGGGGTCTTAAAATAATTTGACAATATAAAGTAGGGTTCATAATTTCAGAATGGCTGCTATTCCTATGATTTTGAAATAAAAATGTAATAAATTATCTAGGACTCCACATTGTCCAAGGATTGGATGCTGAGCATTTTCAATCAAAAATGTGTGTTATATTGGGAATTTTATAAGCTCTGCCTCTTGATATAGAATATTCTTTACCCAGTTTTCTTTGCAGTTTTATGTTTACCCTGGTTCTAAGCCCAAGGTAAAGTAGAAAAAGTCACTGTGTAGACTAATTTTATTTTTAAAAATCCACTTTTATATTGAAGAAAGAGTATTCCTAAATAAAGGAGTTGCTTTATTCCAACATTAGATTTGGGAGCATTATATCTAAAATAAAGCTAAATATGGCTTGGTTTTTCCCCTTAAAGAGTTTCTACAAGGTACACTTTTTAGTACCTCTCAGTATTAAAGATTGGCATTAAATAACTTAGTACTGATCATTTAATGGCAGAAAAGAGTATGTTAAGTTTTATATCAAAAATATCACCTCTTTTGTCAAATATTGCACCTTTATTTCAAACTATGCACTGAAGAAAGCTCACAAAGTCTGTCCCCCTGGGCATTGCTTTCTTACTAAGCTGAGGGTTGATTTTTTCACTCATTTTTGTCCATCTCACTCTCCATCCCTCAATTCATACATTTTGTGCCATTTGAGCCACTTTTTCATATACTTCTAGCAAGAAAACTTAGCTTCCAAAGAATAATTTAAGTCTCAAGAAGTCAGCAAGAGAATTGAACCATGAAATGATGTTATAGAGTGAAAAGCCTGGACTTTAACCTGTTAACTGAAAATGGTAGAACATTGATGACACATCTACTCATGGAACACATTCTCCATTGACCTTTATTGTCCTAGAAGGGGTTGGGAGGGTCGGGGGTCCAGGAGGAGTCCTTTAAGGGTTCTTAGTCATCATTATATTCATTTCTTTGAACAGAACTTTCTGTGTACATTCTTTGATTCCCCACACTTCCTTTTAGTCTTCCCACTAAGCAAAGAGAATAAAGAACCTGTGTGAGTTTCTCTCCTAGCCAGTAAATAGATTGTGGTCATACATTAGCATCACTTAATAGGCCAGATGATTCTATTTACAAATCAGTTTGCTCAAGATGAATTCCTTCTAAACTATGAATATAATAATATTTTGCTGTGGTTAAGTTATAAAGTCAGGCAAACAATGCTTGTTCTGCGTAATTTTAGAACTTTGAAAGATTGTCTCATTTGGACCTGGCGAAAACTATGCATTTTCTTTTATCTTGTCTCTAGAAAAACATCCATCCATTTAGAGTACTTGATGACATAATATCCTGATGTGACTGCTTTTTACTCTCCTGCATATTATAGCCACAAAGACTACCAGTATAGACCTTGGGAGTTTTTCCTGTCAAACTAAGATAGTTGGGATGTTGTTTCCCTTAACCATTACTGCTATGCTCACAGTACGTTTTGTACTTTTCACCTCTTACACAATAGATTGTTTATTTTCCATGTAGACTTATAAAGTAATAAGATTTTGGAATAATATACTACAGTACTTTGTGACTTAGCTAACAAATTTTGTTAGTGGTTTTTCATTTTTAGATTATGAACCTTTTAGTGTTTTTGTGTAGTTATACATACAGTAGAAAAGCCCATCGTATAGACTCTTGGATTTTGTTCAATTGCGTTGTTATGACTAGTCTTCCTTGTGTGTGGGAAGCTCTCATTGTAACGTGGTGAGCTTGTGAGACAGATTTCAGTCTTGCCCCTCTCAACACCAGCATTACAATAGGGTACACTTCAACTATCAACTTTGGTAGTTCAAGGCAGCCTTAGAATTTGTCTTCATCTTAACCTTGTTTCTAAGTCCCATCTACTACTCACTAGAAAATTCATTTTAAAGTCAGCTTGCAAAACATTGGAAATACTCATGTACCTTGAGAAGCTAAGAAACCAGAACATAGACTGATATTCATAAAGGATCATGCATCAAGTGTTTGATTTTAATTTTTTTTATTTGGGGATATTTTTCAATATTTGAAGATGTGCCTTTTTATTAGGTAAGGTTATTTTGTGAATGTAGTGTTAAGTACTAAAACCATAATGGGTGCAGCATTTCTGAAATTAATAATGTGAAAGTAGTTTTCATAAAACCCCAGTGTGGCTTTGATTGCACAATTACTTTCTATGCTGTTGCTAAGTCAAAGTAAGGGCACTTTCTATTTTAAAGTTACTTCCAGAAATTGTCTTTGTCTTTGTATACTGTAAATGTAATATAATGTCCAGTTGGAGGCCAGGGTACTGCATATCACAGGCAGCCTTAGATACAGAAGACTGTATGCTGTGAAGGAGTGGGAGTTGGAGGAATATATCAGATAACCTGTCTATGAGAAGCTGTTAATTTTTTATGTAAATCTGAAGATTTTTTTCTGAGAAATTATTTTTATTCTGTTTTGCATTTTGTAATTTAAAAGTGGCTGCAGAACATTTTTGAAGTATAGTAGGAAACCAAAACACTTGGAAAGAGAATAAATATATGAAGAGAGACTGGTGGTTTTATTTTTAATGTTTGAATGTATCAGACTAACACTTGGTGAGTGGACATGATGCAATATGTTTGTATAATTGAGGGTAGCCCTAGATTTTCCTTGAGGTTATTTGTTCAAAATCATTGTGTTTTTAACACAATGTGATAAATCAGGTGTTTAAAAAAAAAAAAAAGCCCTTTTACATAGCTGTCTTTCTGGTGCCGTTGAAGTGCGAGAATACTTTTGCACATGCAGAAACTAATAGGTGAAAGTTTTTCAATTGATGTATAAAAGAAATAGGTATTAAAAATTTTATTTATACTTTAACTGGTTTGCTTTTATTTATCCAAAACTTGAGATTTTCCATAGACTACTTATTAATTCCAGATATTTTTGCCAAGACCCAAGAGATACCAGGTGTGATGTATTATCAGTGAAAAAATCAAAAGTTTTAACTTGTTTTCCTGCCTCAAATTTCACTCACCCCCTGATCTTAGCTTGACATTGATCTGCTGCTGATAATACTGGCAGCCAGATAACACTGCCTTCTTGATCAAAATTTGCTTTAGGAAAGTGTTGGGGAGAGGGTGGGGTTGATGATCCCTGATAAGAGGCATGGGATCTTTAAATTCGGGATGGAATGAGAGGTGGGTTTAATAATGGAGAGAAGTTCTACTCATGGAATATAAGATGATGCCCTTAGAAATGTAAAAAATCTAGTCATATATGTGATCATGAGCTGCATGAAGCCCTTTTTTAAAAAGTGAATTCTACATATCAGCTTGAAAACAGACTTTAGAGATCACTTAATCCAACCACCCTCATTGTGTAGAGGAATCTATCTGGAGAGCAGAAGAGAACATTCCTTGAATGTTTGGGACTTTGCCTATCTTTAGTTTTCACAGATTTGTAATTCTAACTCTTGCCTGTCCTCTGCTTTTTTTTTTTATTAATTGAGGAAGAGATGTTCATTAAGTGCAGTGAAGTTTGTAAATGTGTCAAGCTTAACTATTGGTCACATTTTAATATAACATTTCACTACCGACAAAATTTTCAAGTCCCCACTTAAGAGCAGTAGTGTTTGGTCAAAGCACAGCCACATCTCCATGCAACCAGGGAACTCTATATTGGAATCTGACTTGTATTGTCTGTGGCTCACAAAGTATCTTTATACTGATATTCAAGTGGGCCTGTGACACTTAAAAGACTGATCTAAACTTGCCTTAGCTGTGTTAACTTTGGGCAAATCATTAAACCTTTCTGTTCCTTCACCTGTAAAATGGAGATAAATAATATCTACCTCATATAAAGTTATGAAGATCAAATGAATTTGATAGGTAAAACTCTTAGCAGACTTTATAAGACTATAATTATACTAGCTCTTGTCTATTTTTTGCATGACATATGTTTTAGGAAAAAAAGTCGAGATATCGGTCCAATCTGTCATTTGTGGGTAAAATTGGCCTATAATTTCTTAGTCTTCTTGTCCTATTCCATGTTAAGCCTTCAGCATCTAGTCTGACCCCACATTTCCTTAACATAAGAACACAATTTTAAAAGTGGGTTTTGATCTCCCAAAACAAGTTAACTAGCCCTAAGATGGGTACTAAGGGCACCAAAAGGAAATTACAATTTCTGTGGGTATCTTTATATTCAGGGGCTTTAGAAAACCACATTCAAACAACAAACTGCCCAGGTCCAGTTACTTATTTGGAGCTTTAGAATCTGGTCAAGTAAGATTCAGGACTAGTCTTGTGGTTACAGAATAGATTATTCTACAGGTTAAAAAAAAAAATTGAGTCTATTATAATCTATCCCTTGCTAAGCAGGCACCTGCACCCAGCCCTGAATAAAGGCAACCATACTTTTTCTCCTGGGCTCACTTATTACTATAAAATGTTGAAAAAGTTATTTTCCTTCACACTTTGATTGTGCTTCAACCTCTATCTACTTAGGATTATTGAACATTCACCCCACCTCTGAATCCTAGAAGAAAAAGTGCTTTTGCCATGGTTAAATGGCACCTTTTGGGAAGCACACACAAGTTCATAAAAGTCTCAGCAGAAATTGCCATCATTCAACACTTGACATATTTGATTAATCATCCAACCTTAGCGTGGGGATAGATAAGCTACAAGAAAACCAGATTGTGATCCCTGTGTCTCACATCCTCTACCAGATGCTTCTGGGGATTAGCAAACAGCTTGTGCTATTTTGCTCTCTGAAGAGCGAGCCAGTATTGGGACTTCCTCACTACCAGCATCCCATCCCACCCTCACCCACCCACCACACCACCACCACCAGTTGCGGGCTGACAGAATACCAAGTCCTCATTTGTCTTAAAAAGTACGGTAACTTTTACATAAAATATGACAAAATCACTTGCAATTGCTTTATGCGAAACCAACAGGAGGAACCATACAGCTGGCCAGGTTTAGCTTCAGAGTTGCATTGGTTCACCAGGATCTTCTCTGCCTATTTCCACCTGGGTCTAGAAACAGGAAGTCGTGACATCAGAACTGGTTTACACTACCTGTGTGGCAAGGGGGCAAGGGCATCATGTCTATATCTCCCTTCCTCAACCCAATAGTTCCATTCCAGCCCCTAGAAGTGTCTGCCGAGAAAAAAGACAAAATTCTTTGAAAAGGGTTGCAAAGCTTTCAGGATGAGGTCAGTCCTAAACAGGTTTACCAGGAAGTATGAAATTGGGTGGCTGAGGTGAGCTTGAATTTAGAGCAAATTATAATTTAGCCTTACACAGGAAAGGCCACAGGAACACACAGACATTGTGACTGGATAAGGTTCACTCATTCTAACCTTTTACTTTTGGGCCATTAACATTTCAGAATTGGGGGATGAAGAATAAAGTAAAATGTGCACTTACCCCTCCTGGGGGATACTTATACCCCTTCCATATCGTTCCTGCAATGAGAATCATCCAGAAAACCACAATCATTGTGGATTTCCTTGCAGGGAGGGGATCTGGTGGGTGCAGAAACGATGAATGGCTTATGGAAGGTCAGATGTGTAATTCCCCGGCTCCCTGGAGCTGAGTAGTCCTCATCACAGAGGAAAAGGTAGGAAGCCTGGCATTGTAATTTCAAACCCTGACCGGGCAGGCCCGAGGTCTCGCCTGAACTGAAGTGGTCCCTTGGGCATCACTGGGAGCATAACTAGGCCATCAATTGTGACATCTAACATGTGGCACAGAGACTGTGACTTCAGCATCCCACCCAGAGATACCAGACTAATGACAGAGTCAGGGCATAAAATTGCTATTTAGACTCAGGATAGGCTGCTTCCTGGGTAAATGACCTTAGGTTAAGATACCTTAGCATGACTGGAGAAGGGTCTTGCTTTTGCACAGACCAGCTTCGTAGGACATAGCCAAAGTACCCCTCACCCCATTCACCTGCCAAAATTTGTTTCTACCACTTATATGAAATAGAGTTTCTAACATTTATATGAGTAATTTAAATAGGTCAAAAACAGGCATCCTCAAAATATCTAGTGAAAGAAACTGGCAAATTGGAGACCCAATTTGAGTAGTAATTCTACCTACTTCTATGAGCTTGGCAAAAGTGAATAAAAATCTTGCATTTCTGAAGATGTACATCTTAGGAATTCCAATCTCATACAAGAAGTAGCTCTGGGTAGATAGGGAGGTGGGAAGCAGGAATGGAGGAGTGAGGGTGGAGAACTGTTTTCTAGCCATAAAATGAGGATAAAAGAGATAACCAGATCACTAACACCTAAAGTTCATTCTCCATCCCCATGCAGAGCTGATTTCTTAGAGGTTATGCTATCCTTCCATCATTCCCTGAGCTTGTATAATATTAAAGTATAAGGAGATGAGGATATCTTTGGGTAAGGAGTTCAAAATCACCTACTGCCTCTTGAAGGATGCCATCCTGTTTGAGAAGAGTGAAAAATCAATAAATGCCCTACTATAAAACTATAGAATTTATTGAATTGTTAAAACCCAGAAAGTGACCTCTTCCTCTGGCAAAAAGTAGCTTGGAGTAGCAGTTGTGAAGACATCAGGGTGAAATGAAAAGAAACTCTGAGAGAGCGTTGAGGCAATAGGAGGTAGAAACAATAGGGTCTAAAGGTATAAGAAATGCCTTCTAGACATATAATGGAAGGAGTCTCCCAACCAGCCATTCAGAGACCTATTTTCTACTTCAATTGTGCCTAACTTCTTGTGTAACCTCAGACCAATCATTCACATTGGCTTGTCTGTCTCAGTTTCTCCATTTCTTAAAAGAGATTCTTAATACTTGGCCACAGGCAACAAATGGATGGGATGAAGATATGTTTGGGAAGTATTAAAGGTCCATCTCTCAAAAGAGACTATTGATATTTGGCCACAGGCAATAAATGGATGGATTGAAGATATTATTTGGGAAGTATTGAAGGTCCATCTCTCAAAAGAGACTATTGATACTTGGCCATAGGTAAGAAATTGATGGGATGAAGTTATGTTTGGGAAGTATTGAAGGATGATGACTGGATTCAGGTGACATCATTAAGTCACCTACAGGTGTTTTGTCCCACGGTTTTGCCACCAAACTGATAATATCATACTTTTTCTTTCTCTAGTTCATCAGATTCTCTAGAGAAAAATCACATTGTACTTACAGCAATTGTTCCTGCATTGAGAACCATCTAGAAAACTACAATTATTGTAGAATTTCTTGCAGGAAAGAAGATGATATTTCCCATTAGGAAGTGAGCTTCTCCAGACAATGTCTTTGTGTAGCTGTGTAGAAGCTTGGGAAGCATAGTGGATAGTTAGGGGGTGAAAAGGTGGAAGGCCTGAGTCAATACTCACATGTTCTTATTTTCATCAAAAATCACACTTCTTAGTCGATGTTTGCGCTCACAAATAGGCTGGACAGGCTGTCTCTCTATCCATTTTAGTGTTGGACGCTGCGTCAAAGGGGAACCAAGAGACAGGATCTGCTCTACCCAGAGGCAGAGAGGGCTGCCTTCTATGGGGAATGATTGGGAGGAGGGGGAGGGAATGGAGTTTGTCCCAGACTCCTCCACCAGCTCTCCATGATGGGGCTGACCCACCCTTCCTCTCTCAACACTGGGCCTAAAGTTCCTACCATTAAAGTCTCCCAAAAGGTCAGTTTAGGAAAGCAGGGCATCCATTGATGTTTGCCCCCAATTCCCCCCAAAAAAGAAAAGTTGCCTGGGAACCAGGCTTTGGGAGGATAGATGAGGGCCGCAGATTCAGGAAAGGTGGGCTTTGTCTCTTCATGAGGTAGCAAGGCCTCCTTTCTTCCCACCAGGACCAGCAGGGGCTGGCCCCGTAGCCACTTACCATTACTTCAGGAAATGCCCCCAGATAACATGCAAGTCCGACAAAAAGTATCCAGCCAAGTACAATCATGATACAGTAGTTATCTGTTGGAGCTTTTGCACTCCAAATACTGGGGTGCAGACAGAGATTATTCACCAAGACCTCGTTCCTGAACTGTCCTCATCAAATCCTCACTTGTTGGAGATCTCACATGTCAGTTTCAGTCCCTGCAGGCCACCAAAGGCCCCTCTAGCTCACATGTGCAAGGGCCAGTCCTGAGGGCATTGTGATGTCATGGGTCACATGGTCTGGGAATCCATGACCTCATTCCCCAACTGGGACTGCAGTAGCCCACCCACCAAATGCTGTTAAAGAAGAAGGAGCTCCCCAGGCCAACCTACAGTCTTTGTGGGGTCCTGGGTTTGAATCAGCTGTACTTCAGACTTATGTGTCACTTTAAGCCCTCTCCTCATCCCCTATGGGAGGAAGAGATTTGGATATAATCATGGGACCCTGAGTTCAAATCAGCTCTGCCATTTAGCTGTGTGACCTTGGACAAATCCATCTACCCATTGGGATGGGGAGGGGAGGGCACAGGTAAGGTAGTGTTGCTTTGGAGTCACAAAACCCTGAATTCCTGATCCTGCCATTCTGGAAAGTCATTTGGAACTATGCCCAAAGTCTATCAAACTGTGCTACCCTTTGATCCAGCAGCTTATATCCCAAAAGAGATACTAAAGAAGGGAAAGGGACCTGTATGTGCCAAAATGTTTGTGGCAGCCCTATTTGTAGTGGCCAGAAACTGGAAACTGAATGGATGTCCATCAGTTGAAGAATGGCTGAATAAGTTACGTTACATGAATATTATGGAATATTGTTGTTCTGTAAGAAGTGACCAGCAGGATGATTTCAAAGAGACCTGGAGAGACTGACATGAACTGATGCTGAGTGAAGGGAACAGAATCGGGATCATTGTACGCAGTAACAAGAAGATTATATGATGGTCAATTTTGATAGACGTCGTTCTTTTCAACAATGAGGTGATTCAGGACAATTCCAATAGACTTGTGAAGGAGATAGCCATCTGCACCTAGAGAGAGAGCTGTGGGAACTGATATATATATAGTATTTTCGTCTATTTTATTGTTTGTTTGCTTTTTTCTTTTTTTTCTTTTTGATCTGATTTTTTTTTTTTTTTTTGTGCTACATGATAAATGTGGAAATGTGTTTAGAAGAATTGAACATGTTTAACCTATATTTAATTACTTTCTGTCTAGGGGAGAGGGGTGGGAAGAAGGGAGGAATAAAAATTTGAAACATAAGGTTTTGCAAGGATGAATGTTGAAAACAATCTTTACATGTATTTTGAAAATAAGAGGCTATTTAAAACAAAACAAAACAAAAATAAACTCAGAGCCGGAGTTCCATTTATTTGTCTCTACTGCTTGAACAGATCTCTGGGTTGGACTAAGTAGGGAAGGAGAAGAGAAGATCTTACAGCACTTTTTTTTTTGGCTGAGGCAATTTGGGTAAGTGACTTGCCCAGGCTCACACAGCCAGGAAAATGTGAAATGTCTGAGACCAAATTAGAACTCAGATGGTCCTGACTTTAGAGCTCTAGCCACTGGGCAATCTAGCTTCCCCCAGCATTTTCCAAGAAATTGAAATTATAATTGGATCCCATCTTATGCACCAAATCAATTATTGCTCTCCATTTTATGCTGTTTCTTGTTTCTGACAAACTAAGAGGCACAAACCATTCCCTATTCCCTTAATGTGCTCACCACAAAGTTGAAATGGGGCAAATCAGAATGTTCCAGCCACAGAATTCCTTGTTCCAAATACAGCTTTCCTGTCCTCAAAAGTTCCAACTCCAACTTCTCTGTTTAACTTCTCTCTTCAAACCTTAATTTTCCTGTTCTGATCAGTCAATCAGAAAGAAGCAACATCTGTTTTGCTCAAGATTATGTAAACAAGATATGTTCCTCATTAATAACTATGAAGATGTTCTCAATGGGTGTCCTTGGCTGCTGAGGGACTTAGATCCACTTTTATCTGCAATTGCTAGCCTAGCTAATAAATTGACCATGCTCAGAAGTTTGTTTTCTCAGTATATCTTTAGCTCAGATTTCTCTTGTGACCCTACTATGTGGCAGGAACTGTGCTAAATACTTTACAAATATCATTTGATTTGATCTTCATGACAATCCTAGGAAGTGCTATTATTAGCACTTTTTCAAGTGAGGGGGCTGTGGCAGATAGAGGTTAGTTAAGTGAGGTGTCCAGGGTCACACAGCCAGATTTGAATCTGGTCCATCACTCCATGCACTGTACCATCTAGCTAGCTTCTAAGGTTTCTTATAACTAAAGAGCTTTAAGCTAAATTTTTTTGCCTATGCCATTTCATTCTAAACCAACCTCTCCCTCAAACTATCTCCAGACCCCCTCTAAGGAATCTTTAATCTGTTTTCCACTGGGCTTTCCTTTAACAAACACATTTAGATCTTCTCACCTGGGGGCAGGGCGGGGGCAGAAAGTTAGCCTGGAATTATTTTTGCTTTGTCTCAGAACCAAATAATTTTTTTATTTTTTTAATGCACAAACTTTTTTCAAAGGAAAGATTTAGGAACCCCCGACTTTACGTACTCCTTATTCTCTGTGATTTTCTTCCTACCAAATATCAACTAGATTGGAATCAGTCTTTGACCTAAGGAAGGCTGTAACCAAGACAGAGTAGACTAGTGACAGGAAAGTCAGAAGTTTAATTTCAGAGGAAGGAAAATGGGGTTTGCAAATGGAAGTTCTCCCCCTCTCTCCCTCCCCACCCAAGAAGGAGGGCTTAACACACCATACCAAAGGCAGGTCTGTATTATGATATAAACATTTTTAGGTCTTAAATTACTGTTCTCATGGGTCCGTGGAAATAATATTGTCTCAAGATTTGAGGGTTGTCATTCTGGAGAGCAATCTGGAATTATGCCCAAAAAGTTATTAAATTGTGCATACCCTTTGATCCAGCAGTGTTTCTACTGGGGCCCAAAGAAATACTAAAGAAGGGAAAGGGACCTGTATGTGCCAAAATGTTTGTGGCAGCCCTGTTTGTAGTGGCTAGAAACTGGAAATTGAATGGATGCCCATCAATTGGAGAATGGCTGGGTAAATTGTGGTATATGAACGTTATGGAATATTATTCTGTAAGGAATGACCAGCAGGATGAATACAGAGAGACTTGGAGAGACTTACATAAACTGATGCTGAGTGAAATGAGCAGAACCAGGAGATCATTATACATTTCAACAACGATACTGTATGAGGATGTATTCTGATGGAAGTGGATTTCTTTGACAAAGAGACCTAACTCCATCTCAATTGATAAATGATGGACAGAAACAGCTATACCCAAAGAAAGAACACTGGGAAATGAATGTAAACTATTTACATTTTAGTTTTTCTTCCCGGGTTATTTATACCTTCTGAATCCAATTCTCCCTGTGCAACAAGAGAACTGTTCGGTTCTGCAAACATATATTGTATCTAGGATATACTGCAACATATTTAACATATATAGGACTGCTTGCCATCTGGGGGAGGGGAAAAATCGGAACAGAAGCCAGTGCAAGGGATAATGTTGTAAAAAAAAAATTACCGCTGGCATGGGTTCTGTCAATAAAAAGTTATTATAAAATTAAAAAAAAAAAAGATTTGAGGGTTGTTCTCATCCTGCAGTACACAGAATTAGAGTTCTGTGATGGGAATAGAGGTGCAATACCTGTCAGGGACAAGGAACAGGGATTGTGAATATGTGATGAATGGATCTGGGAAATAGGAAAAGCTAAATCCCTCTGAACACTTAGTGCTGTCCAAGCATGCCAGTTTCACTTCCCGAAGCTCACATGTGCAAGGGCTACTTTGCCAAAGGGTGATATCATCTTGAGGACAAAGGATTATTAATATGCCAAGCTCAGGACACAGCCTGCATACTCTGAGAAAGAAGAGAATCTCCAAAATATTATGACACTAGTGATTCTCTCAAAAGTCAACAAGGACTTCTAGGTCCAATTCCTAGTTCTCATCATCCTTCACTTCTCTAGCATCTCTCACTTGTTAGTCCCTTTCTCAAAATTTTCTGACTCCTTGATATTCCTTCATTCAATAATGACTCAATTAAAGCTTCTACATTGTGTAAAATACAATGCGAAATTCTGATAATGCAAAGAAATAAACAGTTCTCACCCTCAAGGAATTTATATTCTACTGGCTTCTAGGACACTGTAACTTCTTGATTTTTATCCCCTTTTGGGGTTCCTTTGCTATCTTCCTCTTCCTATTCCCCTAATACATGCTCCCTAAAATGTCTTTTGATAACCTCTTTTCTATTCATAATCTCAGTGGGAATTTGTCCTTAATCATCAGGCTTTCCTATTAACTTTTCTATTAAGATGACTTTCCAAATAGTTACCACCACCTTGACTTCAAATCCTGTATCTCCAGTTGTCAATTGGACATTATTTCATTTACTGTGAATTTGTGGACAAATGAAAAAATTTTATTACCCTACGTTCAATACATATGGATACAGTACAAAATCAAACAGTTTCTACTCTCAAAGAGGGCATTATAATTATGTATCATCTATCTGTGAAAGAGATGGTGACCGGAAAATGCTATTTTGGTTTGGAAAATTGCTGGGATGGTGAGTAAAACTAAAGGGAGGTAGATGGACACTTTTTTTTTTTTTTGAGAAGTGACTATATTGATTTTATTATGGTTTTAATCCTAACAGGAGAATAGGGACAGGAAAAGTCCAGAACACAAATAAGTTTAATGAAAAGGAGTAGGGGTGTGTAGAAGGTATTTATTGCATCAAAGTTGCTTGTGGGACTATGAACTGGGAAGTAAAGTGAGGAAGCAATGGCTGGTATGTCAACCCGATTACATCAGAGGCCCTGGGATAATTACTAAATCTTCAAGCCAGGGAGTAAAACACAAAAATAATGAGTTAGGCCCTAATGTTAGCTACTGTTTGGATTCAGGGACTTTCATTTTGAGATTTCCCTTCGGGTTTTCCTTTCTAAACAAACTATGTCTGAGAATTATGTATGAGAATAATAGTTTGAGACATTCTCATTGTCAATTAAAATTAAAAAAATAAAACCAACAACCTAGGAAATGCTGGACACCTGTATGTGCATAGTTGCATACATATTCTCCTGGTCCATTCTCCAACAGGACAGTAGTCTTCAGTAGGGTCCAACTGTAGTTCCACTTCGGCTCACCTTGGTCAAACATACTCGCTCTAAAGAGGAGATACACGGGTAACTCACATTCTGGTAGAAAGGTCAATTGAGCAGCTAGGTAGCCCAGTGGATACAGCACCCATCCGGCAGTTAGAAATTCAAATCCAGCGTCAGACACTTATTTATTTACGTGTGTGATCGTGGGCAAGTCACTTAACCTTGCTTGCCCCAGTTTCCTCATCAAGAAAAAGAACTGGAGGAGGGAAATCTCTCTGCTAAGAAAATTCCAAATGGCATCACAAAGGGTCAGGAATGACACTTAAAAAAATACATTACATTATACATAAAATACATAATACATAAAAATACATTATTTTTACAAAAATATACAAAATACATAAAAAATACATTAGGAGAATATGTATGCTAAGGGGCAGGTCCATTTCAGGAGTGTTGTTTTTTGTGCTTTGTTCGGACGGGATTCCAGAAAGGTGATGTCATGACTGCAAGTGCATTGGGCTGGAGTGGGGGAGGGCTGTGCAAGGTCCCCCGACTCACTTTCTGCCTTCGGGTGCAGTGATCAGCAGTAAGTCAAGCCCGGATGGAGAATACCGAGAGTACAAACCCAGCAGAGAGAATCTTCAGAGAGTTCCCTGAGGTTCAGAAACAGATTGGCTTTTGGTTGTAGTAAAGCTCAACGGGTGGGAGCCAGGGGACAAAGTGGGGAAGGGCTGGCTCCTCGAGGTCACAGGAGTCGGCAGGGGAGCCCGGCCGGAGTAGGAGACCCTGAGGCTGCCCCGAGAGCGAAATCCCAAGGCTTCAATCCGGTTCTACGGGAGGAGCGGCAAATCCCAGTTTGGACCACGTGCTCCCCGTCGGGGGCGGAGCCGCGGATCTGCGGGGTTGGGCTCTCGTCGGCCGCCGTCGCGAGGCGGACCCGGAAGACGCTTAGGAGGTGACAGAGACCAGGAGACAGAACTCTGCCCCGAGATGGAGTTCGACAGCGAGAGAGTGCGGCGGCAGCTGAGCAAGGTGCGGAGCCGAGGCAGCCCCCCAGGCGGGCGCGGTCGGAGGGCCTGGAACGACGGCTGGGGACGAGATGGGGCCCGAGGCTGAGGCCGGGGGGCGGAGACGCCGGGGCGGGGGCGGAGATCCTGGAGGGCTCGTGGGTTGTAGCTGGGGATTCCGGAGGGGCGTGGGAGGGGAAGCTGAGGCTCTGAGCCGTTCGCCGAGCGCCCGAAAGCCAGCCTTTTACATGCAGTTTTTAACGCTTAATTAACGCTTTCCCACATCGCTGTCACTTCCCACTGACTCCCACGCCTGGGGGACTTTGCCTTGGAACAAATGAACGCAGTCAGGGAATCAGCAAGCGTGATCCCGCGTATACTATGTGCCAGCCGGTCCCCAAGCGTTTAAGTACCTACTAAGTGCCCCTCAGTGAGCATTGAGTGAACTGAGCAATTAGCATGAACTAGTGAGGGAAGGTAGGAAGCTGGAGCTGATTAGGAAAGCCCCGCCCCCAAAACCCCCACCCCCAAACATCCCCTGCATCTCAGGGAGCTCGGAACCCAGCGTACAAACACCCATGTACAGAATAAATTGGAGATAATCAACCTAGGGAAGGCAGTGCCTTGAGGGGTGTAGAGAGACGGAACTTTGGAGAAGTATTTGAAGAGGCTGGTGAGTTAACATCTTGTTTCAAGTATACTTCTCCAACGTTCTGGCTCTCCGCAGAGGGGTAGTAGGGGAAAGACTTTGTGCACGTGGTGGGATATTAGCTGAGACTCGGAAGTCACTCACGATGCAGGAGACCTGGGGGAAATGCCCGGATGGAATGTCTTGGAAGAGAGAACATTGGAAGGGTCTGGGTTACTGAAGGTTTGAAACGTCAAAGAGGATTCCATTGGAGTTTATTGGGGATGAGAACTGTGACCAACTACTAGACAATTAGGGATGCACCAGTGGGTGGGTGTCAGTGTCAGAAAAGAGAAAGCGGGGAGCATAAGGGAGGGGAGGGTAAAAGTGAAGGTGACAGTGAAGAATCAATGGAGAAGGACACAATATTGTGAGTGTGACTGACCAAGAAGATAAAGTCCTCAACTGAAATTGGAAAAAGGAGAAATCAGGAAGGAAGGGAAGGAACAAGAATTAATTCGTTCTTAGTACGTATGGGCACTGTGTTGAAATCTGTGGATAGAGATGTCAGCAATAAGAAAGCCAGTTCTTATGCTCTAAAAGCATAAGCTTTTAGACTATGCTCTAAAGCTTAGTCTAGCTTTAAAGTCTAAAGCTTTAGACTTTAGCTAACAGTCTAAAGGGGAAAATAACACACTAAAGGGACAAAACAGGATGGGTGGAGATTATCTGGGTTATCTGGGGAGGGAGCATGGTTTTAAAATTCAGAAGTCAGGAATCGGGCCTGAAGGGGAATGAAGGCCCATTTTAAGCCCTCCCACAAAATGGAGGCCCAAGGAGGAACTCATCAAAGAGGGATAATCCAGAAGGAATAGTTAGCAAATGAGAGGAAAAAATTGGAGACCAAAGTATTCTTCACAGGTATTGAAATAAATATTAGAGTAAAATCCCAACATGGTTCAGTTTTATCAGTAAAAATATAAAAATATCTAGGAATTTTAGGAGTTAACTAACACAGAAACCAAATAAATAAGTCTTAGGCCACATTCAGGGCTAATGATGAAAGATAAAGAGTTCTGTTTTGAACATGTTGAGTTTAAGATGTCTATGTTTTATCCAGTTTTAGAGCTTCAGAGGCAATTGGAGATGTAAGACAAGCTGGGGAAATTAGAGTTGGATCAGTAGATCTGAGAATCATCTGCATAGAGATCATAGTTGTGGGAAGTGATGAGATAAGTGAAATAATATAGAAGAGGACTAGTTATTATTTTATTGCAGGATACAACCTTGAGGGACATCCACAATTAGCAGATGAGATCTGGATAAAGATCCATTTAGAAGATTGAGAAAGAGCAGTCAGACAAATAAGTAGGAAATAGGAAGGAAAGAAAATAGTTCTTGTTAGTTGGGAAAAAAGTAATTCAAAAAGCTTCCTAGAATAGTCATTTTTTAAAAAGAGAGAAGCAAGGGGAAGCACTAAATGTAGATGGCTTTCTCAAGAGAGTTTATAATTGGATCAAGTAAGGGTTTATTAAGGATTTGGAGATAGGAGCATGTTTCAAAAAGCAGAAGAAGCAGTAGATAAAGATTAAATAGAGTGTGGATAATATATAAGGAAATTATCTGATGAGACCAAGAGAGCATGTAGAGATATTTGCCTTGGAAGGGGAAAGGCCGATGAAGTTTGGCGCAGGGCAGAGAGTTGTGAGAACCCCTTCTGGTTGACACAGAGTCAACGTGAAATATGTAATCATATATATAATTGGTGATAGGATGGAGTGGCAAGAAATCTGAGTGTGAAAAAACAGTGTAGAGTAGAATTGGTTCACCAAAGTTTTGAAATAGGGAAGGAATAGGAGAGTAGCAGGTATATAAGCGATGGCCTGAAAAAGAACTGAGTGATAGATGGATTTGGGATTTACAATTGAGGGAGCCTCAATATGTATCTTGAAGTCCCACAGAATGAGGAGGAGTTGTGGTGGAAACACCAAGTTAGATTCTGAATTCATTGAAGAATAGAGAGGAATATCATGGGTGTAGGTAAATGAACCAACAGAATCTGGATTGGGTGTTAAATTTGGATAGCTTGAACTTCAAAGGAGAAGCTGCTGAGTGATAGCTGTAGAGGAAGAGTCTGGTAGCATCAGTGGAAAACAAGAGGTATTCTCACTCTCTGGCCTTAGAATGATTGAAAATGCAATATTGGAGATGGAGCTGTGTCTCAGTGAGTTGTAGAAGATGAGAAGAGTGAAGAGAATGGAAGCAAACTAATTATGGAGCAGGTATTCTAGGAGACAAGGGAAGGAATGGGCATATCTAGAATAGACATTTGCAGGGAGGTAGAATCTAGGAGACTAGGAATGGGAAAGTGGAGTGAGGAACAGATTTGTACATGGCAGCTACAGGCTCAGAATCACTAGTTTGTGAAGGATATAAAGAGCTGAAAGTATGTCAACCATTAAGGAAAGAGTCCAAGCAGAGTATCAGTGTTGGAATTAGGTCCCACAAAAAAGTTAGCTGATTAATCTTCAGTCGGGGTTTCATTTCATAGCAAGTGGTTATGTATTCCAGGAAGCCTGCCTCACAGCTGGGAGCAGTTTTTGGAGGAGTGGCCCAGGTGAATCTGGTTAGGAACTAGGCTGAAGAAGAACTAGGTATTCTGATAGAACTCTGGTGGAGAGAGAGGGTAAAGACCTGGAGCGAGGGGAAAGATCCAGAGACAAGGAGGCCAGAGCTGAAGATAGGAGCTGAGAAATTGGTGATTGGGATCCATGGTTTTTTTAAGGCAGATTCTGTTTCTTTGGCCAGATCCTATCAATCCTATATAATCCTGGTCCAGAAATTCAAATTCAATTTTTAGATACTATTTTCTTAACTAGTTTTTGGCTTTTTAAATCTGCCTTTTTTCTGTTGCTCCTATTTTTGATCTGTGTACATTTTCCTCATAAATCAACTTATGGCTCTCGCCATCTCTGCTGAACCACCTTGGGTCAGACTACCATGGCACTGTCTCATGGTGTCTTTCCCCTTACCCCTCCCCTATGCCAGGTGATGTCTCTCCTAACCCCACTCTGCCTTATGGTGCCTCTCTTTGCAACCCTACTTCTCCCTACAGCTAACTAACTCATTTAGGGTGCTGAGTCCCTTTTAGGATTTGGCCTGCCTGCTAAAGGCGTGCCCCAACCTCATGGGGTGTAATTGTGAGTTGCACTAAGGAATTTGCCTTTCCCATCATTCATTATTAAAATTCCCTTCTTGCTACTATATTTACCATTCCTGGTGTCTATTATCTGCCTTCATTTTTTTGTCTGTAACCTCTTCTAAATAAACCTGTCTTTTGTCAAAGAGAATGTGAATTGTTGTGAATTCTTTACATGACCGGACCCCAACATTGGACACCAACCATTATCTGGGGCCTGAATAACAGCAGTTGATGCTGCATTGGCCACATGAACCGATGGTATCATCCTCTTGGAGAGTGAGGAACAAACAGCTGGCAGTCTTGGGCAAGACTCTTTCAAAATTGCCCTGGCTGTTTAACTTGGTCTGAGTCATTGGCATCTGGTTTGACGAGTTTGGGGAGATGCTCTGTCATGTCTGAAATGTATGACTCAGGGAGATCAGATACCCTTCTGTTGCTCCTTTTTAGTACTCTTAAGCAAGAATCATATCTCTTGCTCTTCTGCTGCCTACTGTATAATCCCTCTGTTGGAGTGAAGGAGTGTTGGACCCCAAAAGAATGTTTGGGTTACCTGCTGGTGTCTCGAGTTGCCTCAAAAGAATTTGTATGCTTAAACCTTTTCTAAATCAAGAGGCAAAGATTTTATTACACTTCTAATGGAGAGCTACATCCATATGGGGTATTAGCAATTAACAAAGGAAAAGGCTAGAGTTAAATTCTCTAACGGAACTTGCAGTTAACTGGGAGAAAATGCCATTAAGGCAGGCAAGTTCCTAAACCCTTAAAGAAGGAGTTTTGGGGTTACCATTGACTGGTCAGCCAACTCTAAAAATAATTTAGGGTCCTAATAGGCACTGGGGAGGAGAACTACAGTACTCGTAGGTCTGTTAAGGGAACTGTAACCAGGGGATTGACTTTGTAACTTGGCTTTTTCTGATGGGATACAGTAAACTGTGGAGTCTTCTTGTCCCATTAGGAACTAAAGGCCCACTTAAGGTTAAGATAATCATGTCTGAGCTCCTCCCTGCTTGCCTCAGGGTGTAGTTTGGCTTCCTGATTATATACTGTAATTCTGACCCTCTGTCCTATTGAAGTTTGTATTTCCTTCTTGAAAAGGATCCTAACTGCAGGGAGTTGATTTTTGAGTAAATTGGATTCAAGTGAAATAGGGCTGTAGAGGGTCACCTGCACTTTTCCCTCCAGAGCCATCTGGGTCCAATGGCCAGATAGAGGTCAGGAAGGTTAGAGATGGCCCTGGATGGGAAACCTTGGCCTTTTTAAGAAGCTGAGATCATCAACTGGTCTCATTTTGACTGAGGCCAGACCCATTCAGTGATTTAAGCTAGATAGCACTGGAGGCAGAGAAGAGCCTTTTTTTTTTTTTTTAATAGCTTTTTATTTACAAGATATATGCATGGGTAATTTTTCAGCATTGACAGTTGCAAATCCTTTTGTTCCAACTTTTCCCCTCCTCCCCATCCCTTCCCCCAAATGGCAGGTTGACTAATACATGTTAAATATGTTAAAGTATAAGTTATATACAATATATGTATACATGTCCAAACTGTTATTTTGCTGTATGGAAAGAGTCGGACTTTGAAGTAGTGTACAATTAGACTGTGAATGAAATCAAAAATGCAGGTGGACAAAAATAGAGGGATTGGGAATTCTATGTAGTGGTTCATTGTCATCTCCCAAAGTTCTTTCACTAGATGTGGCTGGTTCTACTCATTATTGCTCTATTGAAACTGATTTGGTTCATCTTATTGTTGAAGAGGGCCACGTCCATCAGAATTGATCATCATATAGTATTGTTGAAGTGATCTTCTGGTCCCGCTCATTTCACTCAGCATCAGTTCATGGAAGTCTCTCCAAGCCTCTCTGGAATCATCCTGCTGGTCATTTCTTACAGAACAATAATATTCCATAACATTCATATACCACAACTTATTCAGCCATTCTCCAATTGATGGGCATCCACTCAGTTTCCAGCTTTTAGCTGCTACAAAGAGGGCTGCCACAGACATTCTTCCACGTACAGGTTCCTTTCCCTTTTTTAAGATCTCTTTGGAATATAAGCCCAGTAGTAACACTGCTGGATCAAAGGGTATGCACAATTTGATAGCTTTTTGAGCATAATTCCAAATTGTTCTCCAGAATGTCTGGATGTATTCACAAGAATGGCCTCTTTTACCTAGTCAAAAAAATTCAATTAATCTGGGAGGGGAAGACCCTCAGGCTTTCTGGCCCAAACAGAAATGATTGCTTTTTACCTTCACTCTGAGTCAGATAAGCAACTCCTTTCTCCTCCTAGGTTCAGCTCTCCCCCTTCATACTTAGTACTTAGCTCCAAGGGTTTCCTGATGCTTCTTCCCTTCTTCATCAAATTCTTTTATCCTCCAGCTTCCTGACTCAAGTCCTACCATCCTTATGTCCATTTGCCCCTATATGTCTATATGCCTCTGTTTCATGTCCATTTGATTATTTTCACAGTGTAGCCCTCCTATTTGGGGGGGGTGAGGCGGGGACACTTTCCTGGATACTTTGGGCAACAAGTATTAGTAGAGTCTTTTTACCTTCTCTTCTAGAAAGGAAATCATCTGGTACCTGAAGTATAGATGGCCAGTCTCTTGGCTGAGGCAGAAATATAAAACACTGCCCACTGTACTTGATAATGTTTTTAATTTTGAAAAGTAAATCCCTTCTCCTATAAAAAATCTTCCATAATTGGACTATATATATATATATGTGTACATATATATATATATATATACACACACACACATTCACATACCTTATTCCCTTATACATATATACATATATGTATATACATAGGCCTTATATACAGCTTATTCCCCAATCCCTGCTATATATAAAATTCGTCCAATCTTGCTTTTGTGTAGTTACTTTCTATGCCCCATTTATAACTATCATCAATCTCTATTGCCTACTTTTGTCAATCCACAGTTTTGAGGTTTTTGAAATTAAAAGTGTTTAATGATTTGTAGCCATATAATGTTGCCAAAAGAACATTGGGAGTAGAAAAATGTTTTTTGCTAACGAGTATATGGGAACTACTAAAAATACTGTAATTTTCAGATCATTTCAGCCCATTCTCTTCTTCCAGTTCAGATATTGAAGTAACTTATTAGCAATCCAGCAATTATAATGCCTATAAATACACCACTGTATATTGCTTATCTGTTGTTTGCCCTTCCTTCTCTTAGAGGACTATTACATCAGGGATGTGATGCCATGACACACAAGTGAGTTGGATTGAAGTGAGGGGGGCTGTGTAAAGTCACTGGCCTCAGTTTCTCCTCCAGAGCCATCTGGATCCAGTGGCAAGATACAGATCAGGAAGACTGGGGATAGTCCTTGTTAAAGCCCAGACAATAGGCATTTTCATCTATTTAGTTTTTCTATGTAGGTTATTATATTAATCTGTTTTGAGTGGCTAGGAGTTTTTATAGTATTCTGGGTGGGGAAAAAAAAACTATGTTTTTAGTTATTTATGCATTTCATTTAAGCTTTTGTTCTGTACATCTGTTTATTATATCACAGTTGGTCTTTCTTATATTGTAATAATAATCTCCTAGACCTACATAGTATTTCACAGTTTATCCTTTCATATTTGTTATCTAATTTGATCTTTATCATCTCCTTGCAAAGTAGATAAGTCAGATATTATCATTTTTAACAAATAAGGAAAATGAACTTCAGTTGAGGAAAAAGAAAGTGGAATAAAAGGAAGAGGAGAGGAAGATAGAATAAAAAAAAGGAAAATGTGTATATCAAAGAGAGTGGGTACTGTCTCTAAAAATTACCTCAGAAGCTACCCAGTACATAGGCACATAGGTATCATAGGATTCAACATGGCCAAATCTAAATTAATTTTTCTCCCAACCCCAAACCCACCCTTACTGTATATATAGAACATCCAATTAGCCAAGTGTCTTGCTTTTATATGCTTAGTAAATTTTAGTTGAGAATAATAGTCTTGGTTATGATTTCTTTCTGACTTGGAACTGTATTTTTTCTTTCTTTTCAGTACAAATTCAGGGATCTAACAATGGAAGAATTAATGAAAGTAAATATGTTCTATCCAAATTTTAGATTCTCCATGGACACTTACGGTAAGAATCATATCCCTTTTTTTGTACTTTTCTAAATGTTGGCTTTAGACACTTTTAAACTTAATATAAATTTTCCCTCTCTTTTACCATCTGATTTTCAATTTAATTTTTTGTGTTCTGTGGTTTCTAAGGAAACGATAACATAATTCATGTTATTAGTCTTGCTTGTTTGCTGATATTTTAGTGAATTTTTAAGAATGGGTTTGTGAATAAATGTTCTGATCACAATTTCTATCTTTCTCTCTTATTGCCTAATCCCTTCCTTCTTAAACTGGTTTGTGACCCCATATATAGTCTTGTAGTTGATTGTGAGGGTCATGGAATTATAATTTATTATCAATAAATGTTTGATTTGCATACCTTTTTTACATACCTATATATCCGAGGTCATGCAAAAATTTCTGAGGCAAAAAGGGGTCATGAGCAGAAAAAATTTAAGAGATTTTGGGCCCTAACTCCTCTGAATTTGTTCTCTTTGCTTTCATCACTATTGTCTCTCCATCCTTCCCTGTTCAACTAGTCTCTCACTAACATTTTGAGTTCATTTCCTTCTCTATAGTCTTGACTATATAGTAAGGCATTATAGTAATGTACTGTGTCATATGCTTGGATGCATCCTAAAGGTTTCGATATGTTGTCTCATTCTCTTGGATGAAATTATTGGTATTTTCCATGACTTGTTGTTTAACCTACTCATTCTTTAGAAGTAGATTACTTGAATTTCAACTTTAGAACATCTTTCTCTGGTTCTTTATTAAATGTATTTTTTATTACATTGTGATCTGAAAAGGAAGCATTTACTATTTTTGCCTTTCTGCATTTGTCTTGTCAGTTTTTGTGTAGGCCCATTTGCTTGGAATGTATGCACTTCTGCCATATCCAGGCCTCCTTCTGAAACTTTCAAGGCTCAGCTTAGCTGTCAACTGTTCCATAAAATCCTCTCTACTCTCCCTGAAGTTTTTTCTCTCTAATTACATTTGTTGTAGCATTTTCATTAGAATCTGTTGCTTTAATTAATTAGCCCTACCTTTTATCATGTTTATCTTATTCTCTTATTAGAGTATAAGCTCCTTTAGGTCAGGAATGAAGATTTTTTTTTCCTTTTTATATCTCCAGTGCTTAGCATAGTTCCTTGCACATATCAAGTATTTAATAAATGTTTGTTGCATGGAATTATATAAATTTATCTGAATACTTGTT
Source organism: Antechinus flavipes (assembly GCF_016432865.1). Lineage (NCBI taxonomy): Eukaryota > Metazoa > Chordata > Mammalia > Dasyuromorphia > Dasyuridae > Antechinus > Antechinus flavipes. The sequence continues at coordinate 204,219,668 of NC_067403.1, forward strand.
TGTGGAAATACCAAAAAGATAACTGGTTCAAAGTCTCGCATGAAGATGCTGTCAGAAATACTGCTTGGTTTTCAAATGCATGTTCGTTTTTCACTTGTGTTTGTAGCTCTTGTATATGTGGCACTAATTAAAGTGTATGTCCTTGGGTGGAGTCTGTGGAGCCAGGGTGGCGGTTTTTTCCACATAAGAATTTCCTGGAATAAATCCTATTTTCGGAGTGAAATTTTATTGCTTCATTTCAACCTTAATTCATCTTCCCACAAAAATATTAGATTTTTTTTTTTTTTTTTTTTTGCTGTATAAATGTTTATTCTCTCTTTCCAAATGCAAAACACAAAACACAGAGGATAACAAAAGAAACTAATTATATTGAAATGCAAGTTATCCAAGTGTAAAACAAACAAAACAAAATAAAAAAAAATATTCACAGGCTTCAAGTTAAGAACTCTGCTAGAGTGACAAAGTGGCAATATCACTCAAAGAAAAATACAGCTGGAAGATAGAAATTTATTTTGCCCTTTCCCCAATGCATCCACTCCAAGGATCATAGGATCCTACAAAAAATATTAGATTTTAAAACATTAAGATTAGCAATTATGCTCCAGACTTTAATTTGTCATAGTATTAGCCATGCACTGACATCTTCTCAGTCATCCTTGTTCATAATCTAAGTGTCTTTCTCAATTTGCTTTTCTCTTTCACATCCGTATCTAATTTTGCCTTCCATTTTGCCTTCACAGCATCTGACCATGTCAACAACTACCCTCATTTTACCACCAAGATCAAATATAAAGTCCTCCATTTGATTTTTTAAACCTTTTATAACCAGACCTTTGCCTTCCTTTTAAGCTTTATTATACTTGATTCTCTTCCTTGTACTTTATTACCCAGTGCTCTAGTGGTCTCTTTGCTACTCTTTACACAGAACACTCCATTTCCCAACTCTGGACATTTTCTCTAGCTGCAATCCATACTTGTAATGTCCTTTCATCTCATTTATGCCTTCTCGTTTCACTGACTTCTATCAGATGTTGGTTATAATCCAACTTTTCTCAAGAAGTTTTTCCTTATGTATTCCTTATGACATACTTCTAATTTGCCTGGTATATGTATGTGTATATACATAATGTTTTCCTGTTACCACTAGCATTAAAATGTAAGGGCTTTGAAATCAAGGATTTTTTTTGGTCTTTGCATCCTCAGCACTTGGCACAATTCCTGACATGTAGCAAATGCTTAATAAATGCTTCTTGACTTGAATCTCAAAATTTTTTTATACTTGCAGAACTTCATGCTGCTTGGTTAAATTGTTTACTGCAAAATTTCCTTCTTATTATTTACTCCTTAAAATTCACTTTTTGTCCCTGAAATAATATTTATAAACAGCAGCAGATATTTTCATTCATATATTCATCTAAACATGTCTAGTGACATTAGAGTAATGTGTGTCATCTCAGCTTCCTCATCATTTATCCCAGATAGTTCTCATTCATCTCATACTGATAATCAAAATTTCCTTCTGATTAATTCCTAAGTAACTCTTACAATTTATATAGGATCATTATTTCCTGAGCAGGATTGGATTCTTTTCATTGTTTAAATTATTCACAACATCACATAAAAATATATTGTTTTGCATATATTTGTCTTACTGGTTTCTATTTTTTATAATATTTACAAAATTAAACAACAGGGAAAATATTCAAATATTTTATTTCCATATAAGAAAATAAATTATATACGTGTAAGAAAAGTAGGATAGCTACAAAAGAAAAATTCAGTAAAACATATTATGCCCTGCTTCTTAATAATATTTGAAACCCTGTCTTATTTTTCCCAAAGCAAACTTCATTGAAATGGGCCCATGGCTGACCCCAGGCAAATGGTTTAGTTATTAAGATAACCAGAATACTTCATCTAAAACAGTTTTATGAAAAGAACTGTGAGATAGAATTATTATAAGCTTTAATGTGTATTGACCATAAATGAAAAACAAATATGTGAACCAGGAAGAACCAGTAGACTTAAACTTTTCATATAATAAACTTCAACCTCCAAAGCTCTGAAAAAACAAAAAAGAAATCATAGTTACCAGGGATTAGAGGGACATTTTGAAAGACTTAATCACTGACAGACAATAAGATTGGTTTGGGGTCATCAAGTTTGAATAATCTGTGACTGTCAGGTATTTGCCACACAATTGTGGAGTGAATTGTTTATGGTATGAGGCCCTTGTAGAGACTAGAAAGTGCTGACTTTTGACATCAGCACTAGGATGAAAGCCTGTGATAACATGAACCTGTTCTAGTTCTCCCTCCACAATATGCTAGACTTTGGCTGACAGTATGAAATTCTCACTCGTTTGATTAATTTATCGCCTGCAACTTGAGGAGTTCTGATTAGTTTAATGATAACCTTTAGTTCCTTTGTTTATGTGGGTTATTAAAATAGTCTTTAGATAATTTGTATTTATTTTATTGTGTTTTTTCTAAATGCTTTTAATTTAATGTTTTCTTTTTTCAGTTTTCAAAGACAGTTCTCAGAAAGATCTGTTGAATTTTACTGGCACTATTCCTGTGAACTATCAGGGTAAGAGTAACAGCCCCCAAAATGGAATGTTCTTTAAGTATTCAACTATTCATATTATCTTAGGTAGAAATAGTACTTTCAGGTTTACAAAGCATTTGTAATTCTCTTATCTAATTTGATCTTCTTAGAAACCTTGTTAAGGAAGGAGTCAGGTGAAGACCTTTAGACTCAGAGACATGGCTTGCTCAAGATCACAGAGCTATTAAGTGGTGGAGCAAGGATTCACACTCAAGCCTTTTCATGGTCTGGAAAAGATACTATGAGATTTTAACTCTTAAACCATATAATTCTCATCCTCTGTTCTATATAACTTAGGATGTTCTAAAACCAGAAGCCTTTCATTGCAATAAGATCAATTTTCCTTGCCCTGATGCTAATATTAAAGAAGTCATTTTCAAAATGTTATTGAAGCCATAGGAATTAGAATGTGTCTAAGGTCACAGAGAAGCCTAAAAGAATTGGAGTGATTTCTTCGCTTTTTTCTCCTTCATTTGTCTATGTCCTGTACTTACCCACTGAGAGGAATAGGCTTACTTTCTCCAGTTTTGTGACAACTGTCATCTACTTTTTACTCAAATGCTACTTATTCATCCTTATGTGAACATGTAAGAGATCCTTTCCCTTCCCTCTCATTCTCTGTGGTTGTGAAGAGCACCCTCACTAAAGGGAAGAAAGACAGAAGCAAACTCAGCCGTTACATTTCAGACCAACAGGAATAATCTTTCCAAAGATTGTCCTAGCTAATACTAGTCAGACTATTCGCTAGGTGATTAGCCACTAAGGTTATGAGTACTTTTGCTATGGAAACTGAAGAAAAAAAAATAGTCCTCATTCTTATGTGGCCTCTATTTACTTTTGCAGTAATAGTGGTAAAATAGTGGAAAAGAAGTTGGTAGAAGATCTAGAAATTAGTTTTAAGACTGTCTGTAAATATTCCTTTCCAATAACCAACTTGCTGCTTATCTTTCCAATTTAGCTAAGTTTACACGCCTAAATATAAAATCTTTTAAGATCCATGACCAATAAATTTAAACTCTGCAAGAAGAAATGATAAATGCAACATGAAACATACTTGGAAAAGAATCAAAGTTGCATATGACCCAAAGAGAAGTTGAAAGATGTTATGATAGATATAAGCAGTTTGTACCATATTCCCAACTATAAAGTGGTCCTAAATTTAACCCTAATGACACAGTTTTAACCCTGAAAAATATTATCAAGGACATATATGATTGGAGAGGAATTTGTTTTGTAGGAAAGGGATATTATGCAAGCTTGAGAATCACATTAGTGTTTGGGAAAAGACCTAGAGGACAGATTTGCATTGAAGGGTAGATTTTCTTTGTGGAATCAGTGTAAAGACTTGAATAAGAATATCATGGAATGATATGTCATCTCAACTCACTTGGGAGGGCATACCTATATATACCAATATGAATGAAATTACAGATCAGTTGAAATTTTGAAGAAATTATCAAATTCAGTTTGTTGTATCTGTGGAACTAGAACTAGGGCCTTAAGAGCAGATCTCTGTCTAGATTGCTGACATGCAGAGGGAAGGGGCACATGACTGCCACTTTGTCCTCTGTAAACCTGCCCTCTCCAAGTGACAGGATCACAGCTTTATTACTGATAACAGCCCATCAAAGATCATATAAGAGAGGGGATGGAACCAGGCTTGATATCAGAAAGGCCAAGGTCAGTTCCTGCCTCTGCCATATTCCGCCTGTATGAGCCTGTAAGATGGTTAACTGATCAGATCCTCAGAAAGCTCTTTCAGACACATTTCAGAGCAGGCATTTATACTGTTAGAGGGAGTCCCTACACTGATAAATGTTCATTTCTCACCTAGTGACCAACTGTTGCTGCTGAATCTCTCTATGTAGCTAGTGAATATGATCTTAATAAAGACCTGGCAAAAGATCCTGAAGAGGGGTGGCCATAGCCATAGCAGGATAATAAGGACAAAGCAGGACAGTATGAAGAAAAGAACCTGGAGAGGAGATAGTATTAGAGGGAAACAAAGGTGAGCAGCACTCTTACATCGTTGGACCTCTCTTCTGACCTGACTTGTATTTATCTCGGTATGTGGCTCATTGTCCTGATAGATTATAATGGATAATTCTAATGGAGAGAAAGCTGTCTGAGAAGAGCTGGGTTTATGTCCATGCTGGCTGTGTGATCCTGGGCAAGTCAACGCTCTCAGTGCTAGTGTAGACAGCCTCTTCAGATTGTTTATGAAGTTATAGACTTATATGAATAGAGCCAGGAGGTTTTTATACCAATAAAATCACAAATCTGGTTCCTGTCCTTCCTATAGTATTCTGTACAGTATCTTATACTTGGTAAATGTTTATTAATCAATGTTTGCTGAGTTTAATTTAATTTTGTTTAAAATTCTATAGATTTAAAGTAGAGGATCTTAAATTTTATATTAATTTCTATCCTTTTGATCTTTTTTTTTTTTAATTTACAATGTATTGATTAAGAGCTTAATTCAACTATATGCATTTATATATGGGCTCTGTAGATATTCAGGGAAGATTAATACCTTTGCTGTGAAGGATGCTGAACCTATTTCAGAGCAATTTTCCAATTTTCAGTGTCCACCTGATTCATACAACTCTCAACTAAGATGGCTTCAAGAAGCTGTAGCATGCTTCAGTGGTCACACCCCAGTAAACCTTCTGGGGTTGAGGTTAACTGAAGCATCTCATCTGCTACTGAGTTAGGTGGGGTGCCTACGCCAAGCATGTGAAGACTACCTGGGAGAATGAGGGGATGAAATAGTTTGTTCCAATAGTTATGAAGGTGGCTGAAGTTGTCACTGTGATGCACTTAGACCTTGGTTAGATATCGAGAATGCCAAGATCATCCTGAGCTATCGCCAGTCATCTTGGCTTCTGTCTTACCCCTGGACTTTGGAAGAGAGCATAAGGCTGATGACTTCATGCAACTCATATTACTTAAATCCAATTTATGTGTAATTAAAAAGATATTATCTGTACCATTTTTACCTACTTCAAAATATTGTGGCAACAGGCAAGTGATGAAGCAGCAGATGTGGATACAACTCTGCACACAGGCAGCCTCAGGTCATAGCACTGACTTCTCACAATATTTCAACAGCAGTGGGATTCTGCAGTGTCTGAGAAGCCTTTTTTAAGGACCACACTGCTTACCTGATATTGTGAGGAAGGGGATAGAAAAGGTATCCTACTTCATTTCTCATATATATATATTATAGGAATATAGGTTGTTCTCCAATGACAAAAGGTCACAGGATTTGAATAGGCAGGTTTCATATGAAGAAATCAAAGCTATAAAAAGTCATATGAAAAAATGCTCTAAATCATTATTGATTAGAGAAATGCAAATGAAAACAATTCTGAGGTATCACTTCACACCTATCAGATTGGCTAATAGAACAGAAAAGGAAAATAATAAAGATTGGAGTGGATGTGGAACAATTGGGACACTAAAGCACTACTCGGAGAGTAGTGAACTGATCCAACCATTTTGGATAGTAATTTGGAACTATGCCTAAAGGGTAACAAAACTATGCATACCATTTTTTATCAGTAATTCCACTACTAGGTCTTTTAAATCTCAAATGTTTAAAAAAAAAAAGTATAGGGGAAAGGACCTATTTATATGAAAATATTTGTTGTTGTTTTTCTTTTTTAAAAATTATTATTTAACTTTTTATTGATAGAACATATGCATGGGTAACTATTTACAATATTATCCCTTGCACTCACTTCTGTTCCGACTTTTCCCTTCCCTCCTGTCACCTCTCCCCTAGATGGCAGGCAGTCTTATATATGTTAAATGTTATAGTATATCCTAGATACAATTTATGTGTGCAGAACTGTACAGTTCTCTTGTTGCACAGGAAGAATTGGATTCAGAAGGTAAAAATAATCTGGGAAGAAAAACAAAAATACAAATAGTCCACATTCATTTCCCAGTGTTCCTTCTCTGGTTGTAGTTGATTCTGTCCATCATTGATCAATTGGTATTGAATTAGATCTTTTTGTAGAAGATATCCACTTCCATCAGAATACATCCTCATACAGTATTGTTGTTGAAGTATATAATGATCTCCTGGTTCTGCTCACTTCACTCAACATCAGTTCATATAAGTCTTTCCAAGCCTCTCTGTATTCATCCTGCTGGTCATTTCTTACAGAACAATAATATTCCATGACATTCATATACCACAATTTATCCATTCATTCTCCAATTGATGGGCATCCATTCATTTTCCAGCTTCTAGCCACCACAAAAAGGGCTGCCACAAACATTTTGGCACATACAGGAACCTTTCCCTTCCTTAGTATCTCTTTGGGATATAAGCCCAGTAGTAACACTGCTGTATCAAAGGGTATGCACAGATTGATAACTTTGGGGGCATAATTCCAGATTGTTGTCCAGAATGGTTAGATTTGTTCACAAGGCCACCAACAATACATCAGTGTCCCAGATTTCCCGCATCCCCTCCAACATTCATCATTATTTTTTCCTGTCATCTTAGCCAATCTGACAGGTATGTAGTGGTATCTCAGAGTTGTCTTAATTTGCATTTCTCTGATCAATACTGATTTGGAACACCCTATATGAAAATATTTGTAAAAGTTCTTTTTGTAATATCAAAGAATTGGAAATTGAGGAGATAGCCATCAATAGGGGAATCGTTGAATAAGTTGTAGTATTTGATTGTAATTGAATATTACTGTGCTATATGAAATTATGAGTAGGTGGATTTCAGAAAAACCTGGAAAGACATATATGAACTGATGCAAAGTGAAGTGAGTAGAACCAGAAGAATACTATACATAGTAAGAACAATACTGTATAATGATCAACTGTAAATGATTTAGCTATTTTCAGTAGTACAGTGATCAAGACAATTCCAGTGAACTTATGATGAATGCTTTACAGCGCCAGAAAAAGAATTGAATGTAGTCTGAAGAGTTTGACTACAGCTCAAAGCATACTATTTTTCACTTTCTGTATTTTGCGTTTTTTTTTCCCCCTTTGGATCTGTGTCTTCTTTCCACAATATAATATACAGCAATATGTTTTGTATGATTGAACATGTATAACCTATATTGAACTGCTTCCTGTCTCAGGTAGGGGGGAGGTGGGAAAGAGAGAAAGAATATTTGAAACTCAAATTTTTTTTAAAAAATTAATATTAAAAATTGTTTTTATATGTTACTGGGGAAAATGATATTATTAAAAATAAATATAAACAAAATTATTTTTAAAGAGGAAAGAAAAGGTTCTCTAAAAATTATCTGTTTTATCTAACCTAACCCTGGCCTGCTTACCATGGCAGACAGGGATCCTATGCTTCAATTAAAACAAAAAATATACAAAAACTTTTGCAAAGATAATTCTACTCACCATTGGTATGTGGAATGTGTGGACACTTATAAGAAATACAAAATCCAGTAAAGTTGAAAGACAAACAATTCTTGTGAGAGGACATGAAAGATGAACAGCTCTTGTTGCAAGAGAACTCGGCAAATATCACATCCAAATAGTGAAATAAGGTGTTAATGAAAGTCAGCTTACTGAAGTTGGAACTGCATATATGTTTTTCTGGAGTGGCCACAGTAATGGGAAGTGTTGAGAAGTCGATGTAAGTTTTCCGATCAAAACTAATGTGGTTAATTAACTTTTTATGCTTTCCAAAAGAAGAACTACTTGGAGTAAAGCTACAAGACACTTTTATCACTCTGTGTTTCCCATTATGACAAACTCTGCTGAAGTCAAAGAAGAATTTTATGAAGATCTGAAGATTCTCATCATCAGTGTATTGAAAGAGTACAAGCTTGTAATTTTGTGTAACTTTAATGCTAGTGTAAGCACAGACTATCAGACATGTTAGGGACTCCTGGGAGGAATGGAGTAAGAAACAGCAACTTACTGCTGAAAACTTCTGTGTTGCATGACCCTCTCATCACCAAGACTGTCTTCCATTTACCTAAATTCAATAAAATTTCATAGATTCACCCTCTCAGCAATCATTGGAATTTTATAGATTCTGCTATTTTAAGAAGAAACAGAATGTGAGTGTGATGAAGATGATATGTGGTACAGAGTGCTGAACCAATTATAGATTTATTCTTTTCATGATAAACATTCATATTCAAACAAAAACGATAGCCCTAAAACAAAATGACTATCAGAAAAGTTAATATGAGCAGGTTAGAACACTTCTCTGTGAACAGTTTGTTGCTAACTTGGAGGGAAAGCTGACCCAGCACATGGTTGGCAATAGTGGAACAGAAAAGGAGTAGGCAGCTTTCAGAAATTTATACTGCATTTGCTCTTCTGATCCAGAACACTCAAAAACAGGATTGGTTTGACAAAAATGATAGTGAAATTCAGAAAAAAATGAAAACACAGGGTTTACAAACAGAATAGTTTATCCATTTCTAAAAAGGCAATGTTATCAAAAGTAAAGTGTAAGTGAAGCTTAGAGAGATGCAGGATTCTTGACAGATGAAATTGTTTTTTGCAGTAGTATCGACCCAAAATGCTTTTATACTGTTACAAAGGCCGTTTATGGACCAAAGACAATGATATATGTTCAACTACTTAGTGCTGATGGAGCCACATTGATTAGTGATAAGCACATTCTGGAGAGATGGGCTGAACACTTTCATAGTATTCTCAGCAGATCATTATTGACCATGCTGAAACCATTGATCATATACTTCAGGTTGAAGTCTATTTCTTTCTGGCCAGATTTCCAGTTGAAGGAGAGGTTTTGAATGCCATTAGGCTTCTTTCATGTGGCAAAGTGCCTGGAACTAATTGTATTCCAGCAGAGATTTACATGGCAGGACATCTGCTGCTCAAATAAAAGATGACTGAAATTTTCTAGGTTATATGGCAAGAAGAGATTATTATTTAGGAGTTCAAGAATGCCTCTGTTGTCCATCCCTATAGAGGAAAAGGAAATAGATTTTCCTGTGATAATTGCAGGACATCTCGCAATCTCTTAGACAAGATTTTTGTCGGAGTCCGCCTAAACAGACTGATCCTTCACCTGGAAGATGGTCATCTACCTCACAGCTAATGGCTTCAGAAAGGGCTGAGTAATGGTGTTTGCTGCCTCACAACTCCAGGAGAAAAGTCAGGAGCAGGACTGAAGTCTCAGACTCCTGTACACTACACTTGCAGATCTGACCAAGGCTTTTGATGCTGGCAGTGGTGAGGGGTTTTGAAAGATTGTGAAATTTGCTTGCTGGAAGAAATGGATTAATATTGTATGCCAGTGCTATGATGGTGAACTTGCACAGACTCTAGATTCTGGATGATATTCTCACACTTTCCAGTCACAGTGCTGTGAAGCAGGTGGGGTGCCTGTTCCCATCCTTCTTAGCATAATGTTGTTGGTGATATTGTTAGATGTCTTCAAAGAGAAGAAAAACAAAAAATCAGCTACAACGCTATGGACATTTAAGTTGAAAATGCCACAAGCCAATACTAAAGTGGAGAGAGGTGTGTGATTTTATTCACAGATGATTGTGCTTTCAGTGCAGCCTCTGAGGCTCAAATTCAACAAAATATGCATCAGTTCTCTTCCACTTGTGCCAATTTTAGTCTGACAACACCAAGAAAACCTAGGTTCCTCACTAGCCAGCACTACACTATTCACATGTGGAACAAGCACTTACAGCAGATGGAGACACTTTGAATGTCGTGGATTAGTGCACTGGTCTTGGCAGGGACTTTCCAGGGATGTCCACATGGATGACGAGGTTGATGCACACACTGCCAGAGCTGGCCAGCTCAGTGTTTGGGAGATTCTGAAGGAAAGTGTGGGAAAGACTGCTAACAAACTGAAGGTCCACAGGCTTGTTGTGTGACTCATTGTTATATGCCTGTGGAAACTGAACAGTGTGCCAGCATCATGCCAGGACACCGAATCGATTCCATTTCAGCTGTCCTAGAAAGATTCTGAGGATCACCTGGCGAGATAAAGTGTCTGAAATCTTTTCTCAAACTGAACTGCCAAGCATCTAACTCTACTGTATGGAGTGCAACTCTAACGGGCTAGCCATGTTGTTCAAATGCCAAAAGTACATCTGCCTAAAAAACTATTTTATGGAGAGCTCACACAAGGTAAGTGCTCACATGAAGGCCAGAAGAAGCGGTACGAGGACACTCAAGATCTCTCTGAAGAACTTTGAAATTGATCTCCCAACATGATATGCCCACATCAAAGAAGGTACTGTATTTTATAAGCAAAGCAGAATTGTAGTAGTTCAAAAGAAATGTGAGATGGACAGATTTCTATGGTAAATGTTCATTTGGACTATTTGTACCTGACCTGTGGTAGAGCTTGTATTCTGAGCTCAAATTGGTCTGATTAATCAGGGTTGGGCATGCTGTACTTAACACCTACATAGTGATGTCATTTTGATCTTCATTAAGCCTGAAGGACAACAGTCAAATATAAGGTTACATATAATAATTGCTCACATATATATATCACCCATCAAGCACATTACAAATATCTTATTTGATTTTCATAACAATAGTTCAAGGTAGGTACTGTTGTTATCCCTTTTTTGCAGATGGGGAAACTGAGGCAAACTGAAGCGAGTGACTTAGCCAGAGTCACACAGCCAGTAAGTATCTGAGGCCAATTTGAACTCAGGTCTTCCTGATTCTAGGCCCCAGGCTCTATCCTATGTAAACATATGTATATATACTTTATAAATACCTAAGGGAAAGAGAAAAGAGAAAAAAGTTATAAGGACTCAGGAATTAGATTAAAGGATTCCCTTGTATTAGGTAATTTTTGTGGTCTTTATTTTAGAATGAAGAGGGGTAAAGTGGTAGAGCAGGGGAGCTTTACTCAATTATAAAAGGTCCTGCAAAGAAAAAGAACTGCAGGGAGATTATAATTAGTGTAAGTGGATGGGACTAGTTCTTGAGTGAATTAGGTAACCTGGACTTCACTTCCAGGCCTATAGTTACGGACTTGCTGTGACCTTAAGTGAGTCACATAGCTTCACTAGATCTCATTGTCCTCATTTAAGATGCAAAATTTAGATGGATCATCATGATCAGAAAGGCAAATTCTAAAATTTCCCAAGTTTAACCCAGCTGGTATGTCCACATGTTATAAAGCTAGCCTCCATCTCAATTTATTTCTTTTAAAAAATCTTTGCTTTGAGGGATAGTTTCATTATAGAAACTTAACAAAGTTATAGATTTCGTTTTCTAAATCTAATATTTCTCACCTTATAAATTCCAATTTATATATGTGGAATAACCTCTTTAAAATTTTTTCAGTTTGCAGCTCAAGTGCCATCTTCTCTTTTAGATCTTCACCAACCCCTTTCTCAAAACCTCTTGATAAGCCTTATCCCAGATTTCTCATACCACTCTCTTGGAATTTATAGAAATCCACAAAATGGATAGACAGAATCTAGAGTCTGTGCAAGTTCACCATCATAGCACTGGCATAGAACTGGAATAATATTTTTGTTATTTATTCTTCACTATCCTTTTTTCTCATTTGTTTTCTAAGTATATAGTTCTAATTTGACTTGCTTTTTGTTATATGTCTGGTTGGTGGATAATCTGAGTGCTTTACAGAAATGAATTTGTTCAACAAACCTATAGTATATCAGATACAATTTGTATTTTGTTTTCTTTTAAAGATGAATTTGTCATAGATTTTGTTTGTCTTACATAGGTAATACATATAATATCCCAATTCACTTGTGGATTTTGGATTCTCACCCTTTTGCACCCCCCATTTGCTTCTTGAAGCCAACTCCAAACATGGGAATCTCAGTGGGAAAACATGTGGATGCTCAGGGCAGAATATATCTGCCCTATCTACAAAATTGGAGCCATGTAAGATCCACTTAGTTTTTATTTAAAAAAAATTATTTTTCTTAATATTTCTCTTTCATACTAACAGTGCAGATAAATGAAAGTGCTACATTTTCCTCCAACAATAATGGTTTAATAGCTTACCTTCTTTTAAAATAACTCTTTGAATCTGAGAGGGAATGAGTGAGGTATGCTGTTAAGACATTTTATAGAGAGAAGGATAAATTGGTTGATATAGATTCTGTTGACAAAAAAATTTATTAGTGTTAGCAAGGATAATTAGGTTTAATTTTTCTAATGTGAATTTTCAAGGTGGAAGATTTTTTCTTTGCGGGATTTATTTCTTAATATATTGTTCTTCATTTAGCCAAAGTGTGTAAGTCAGTAAAATAGTGTAAAAAAATTTTTTTATCATACTAATTTTAGGTAAGAAAGATCCCTATGTTGGCATATCTAAATTGATATTATAAAGTATAAAAAACATATTTTAAAGTATAAAGTATCTTCCCCATTGGCATTGAATTACAGAGTAGTTTCATGAGTTATTGTGCCTTTCCCATCCTGACTTTTTAAGTATTTGAAGGCTCAAGAACTTAGCTGAGCTTACTAGTTAAGTAGGGGAGTAGAATTTAAAAGTTTAAATTTTTTGTCTTATATGGTATTTAGACAAAGGCACTTGAACTACACAGTACATAGTTAAGCAGTTTTACTGAGAAGGCTACTTGAAAGTTAGGTAGATTGATGCGGTTATCAGTAAATATAAACATTAAATAAAATAAAAAATTTAGGCTAAGCCAAAACAAGACCTTGAAAGGATCCAAGACTTGAGAGAACCCAGAATTCCTTTTAGCTATCTCTGGTATTTCTGGAGATTTACCTAGGTCAGGGTGGTATTTTAGGTTCAAATAATCTCTACCCATATAAAGTTAGGTATAAACAGTAGAATAATTGATTACTAAATTTTGTGACCAGTATAATAAAGCTCCCACAGTAACTATAATAGTCAATTTCATTTGTATTAAAACCCAGATCTTTGTATTTGGCTATTATATTGTCAAATAATGTTTATTTGGAAATAATGATAAATTATTCAATTTATCATTCACTTATATAATTGAATATATCATATGAAGGCCAGAAGAAGTAGTACAAGGACACTCAAGATCTCTCTGAAAAACTTTTTTTGTCAAGAGAATCTATATCAATCAATTTATCCTTTCTATAAAATGTCTTAACAGCATGCCTCACTCATTCTCTCTCAGTTTCAAAGAGTTATTTTAAATGAATATAATGAATAATTCAATTATTCAGTACAACTGAAGAAAATGATAAATCTTCAAACTGATATTTGTATTAATGGTTTATCATATACTCTTAGAACTGGAATAATATTTTTGTTATTTATTCTTCACTATCCTTTTTTCTGATTTGTTTTCTAAGTATATAGTTCTAATTTGACTTGCTTTTTGTTATATGTCTGGTTGGTGGATAATCTGAGTGCTTCCTTTTTTTTGTATTAACAATCCCTCACATAACTTTTAACATAATATTTCTTGCTCTGACATGGTTGTCTACGTTGAGATTATTGCTCATTTGATTATAAATTCATAATGTTTTTGTTTGTTTTGTGCTGCTTTATGAGGGGCTGTTACTGACCTTGATAATACATTTTTATCATAACTAGGGAAACTCCTAAATCTTAAAGAGATGGTAACTATTCTCTTTATGTTTATTTCCTAGCCTAAATCAGTCATCACGGGGTTAATCAGTGAAATGATTATCAAGTTTCAGGAGGAGCTTCCTCTGTATTCCTTATCGGCTTCTGATGAGGCTCAGCAGGTAGAATTGCTAGCCTATATTTCAAAAATCACTCAAGGTTTGTATTCTTTTTTTTTTAATGGCTTTTTATTTACAAGTTATATGCATGGATAATTTTTCAGCATTGACAATTGCAAAACCTTCTATTCCAACTTTTCCCCTTGTTGCCCCTCCCCACTCCCCCAGATAGCAAGCAGGTAGACCAATACATGTTAAAAATGTTAAAGTGTATGTTAAATATATTATATGTATACATATCCATGTAGTTATTTTGCTGCACAAGAAGAATCGGATTTTGAAATAATATATACTTAACTTGTGAAGGAAATAAAAAATGAACCATATGATGAGAGCAATTGGCACCAAATGTTGGGGTTTGGTCACATGAAAAATTCACAATGATCATTTTCTTTAGCAAAATATAGGTTTATTTAGGAGAAGAGGTTACAGAGAAAATGAAGAAATACAATAGACACCATGAGTGGTAAATAAATAGATTTGGAAGAGCATATATTTATTAAGGAAAGGAGTTTTAACAGTTAACACTGGAAAAGACAAGGTCCCTAGGTAAACTGACAATTAACCAGGAAGAAGCAAATATTCCATAAGATGGGAGTATATTATTGTTGGCAGATTAAATCCATAGAGTTTAGCACTTTAAAATAGAGTTCACTGTAAGAAAGAGAAAGACACCATAAGGGTTGGGAGAAGGGTAAGAGAAGACACCATGAGGAGGAACGCTGTGGTGGGCTAACCCCAAAGGGGTTCTACATAGATGGCGTGAGCTATGGACAGAATTATAGGGGAAATTTAACCTCATGGGGTTTGATGTAACTTATATTTCTGAATAGACATAGCAAGATGGGGCTATCCACAACTTCCACAGAGGATGGGTTAAACTGATCCTCATCAATGCCCTTCCCTTGTTGCCACAGGGATGAAATTTATCAGTACTTCAGGCTCTCTCTGCCAATCCCTATCCAGTAACTGAGAACTTCATCACTAGTATTGTGTGAAACTCAAAAAATCTAAATTTGATTAGTTTTGTCTCATTTTCTGAGATCTGATACACTTTAAAAAACAACAAGGTACAAGATTCAGAATGAGATTGTTGTTTTTTAAAAATATAGTCAAAGTGGAAATTTGTTTTGTTTGACTCCTCCACATTTCCTGCTATGAGAGCTTTGTTTTCCTTTTATTGTTGTTCAATTTAGGACCTGTATAGTAGGATGAAGAGAGCTTTTGGGATTGGGTATCAAAAAAAAAAATCATAAAGAAATTTTTTTTTAATGCAAGAAGACAACAGAAGGAAGATCAGAAAGAATCACAGATAAGGACAGCTTTGAAAACTATATGCTGAATTTATTGTATACTTAAAAGAAAAAAGTAAGCTGTCCATAATAGAAATTTGTTTTCATGTAAGATTAATTTTTTTTCTACTTTGTATTTGGAAATTTTATTTAATGTTAGTTCAGAATTTTAAAAAAGGAATTAAAAAGAAAAAATATCAAAGATTTTCTTTGTTTTAGAATTTTGCTAACAAATTCATCTCTTTTTTTTTAGGTATTTCTGACATAAATTCAAAAAGTCAAGAAAACAAAAGTGTCAACAAAATTACTGTGGTTGGAAGTGGAGAGTTGGGAATTGCTTGTGTATTATCAATTTTAGCAAAGGTACAAGATTTTTATCATAATGGTTACTAATGTCATTGTTGAATGTTGTTAACAGTTTCTGGTAAATTTTTGTTTTGATTCAGATATTTGATGTTCAGAATAGTAGTTTCAATTTGTTTTTACAAATTTTCCTCTTTTTCCCTTAAAATATACTTAGTAAGTTGATTAAAAACAGCTGAAAGCTTTCATCAGTGATGTTTCACAGTTAGCAGTTAGTCATGAAATAAGCTTTGAAATAGTTGATTGAACAATGACCTTATTATAATCAAATGAAAAACTGCAACTGAGTATCTGATTTAGTCACATAGATTCTTTTGTGCCTTTTGTGAATCATCTGGTTTTTATTGAGCTTGCCAATCTAATATCCTTCTCCCTTAGTTTTCATTTATTTTAGCTCTTTTCTGAAATTAGCATTTTAGAAAATGGTGACTTTGTTTTTGGATATGGTTCTTTTTTCTTTCAGGTTATACATAGTTCGGCCTTTGTTGGGAAAGGGGGGTGGTCTCAGCTGTTTCCTTAATTAATATTCTTTGACAGTGTTAACCCTTTGTAGCTTATGATTTATTTAGTTGTGTTTTATGAATGAAATACAACATGCAGATAAGGTGTATTTCTCATAGAATTTCTGTCTCTTTTCCTCTTTATTCATTTTGTAAATTGTGTCCAGATGGATTAAATCTATCTTCTAGAACAGCTTTTTAAAAGGGCCAAATTATTTGTCCAGTGTTAAAGTAAAGGTTCTGTTTGGGAATTTCTCAGCCTGAGTTCCTGGAGAGTCCTTGAAGCATCTTATCCATCAGCTGGATCCACTGATTGGTTGTTAACTAACCAAAATGAAAAGAAACATTTATTAGTTGATAACAGCTTCATTTTTCTTAGGAACAGGTTTGTTTTGTTTACCTCTCCAGATTCATTTAGAATACACAGCCAATTAGCAGCATTCTAGAGCAACTTAAGGATTCATAAATAAATCGTCTTATCTCAGTATTAGGGATAAATAGAGAAAGGGGGATTCTGCCTAAGTAAAAAGGAGAAGACTGGAGGAAGAATAGTCTTGCAGCTGGTGGGGTTTGTTATCTTAATAAGAAAGCATTCTCTTTTCTAGGATCAAAAGAAGAAGAGAGGTCACCAAATACTTTTAGATTTGTTAAAGATATCCCTTTGATCTAAGTAAGGTAACTGGGTTGAGGCAATTGTATAAACAACAAATAGTTTTTACTGCAGTGAATGGGACCATCTGGCTTTACTGTTTACACTGTACCTAGTCTCAATGAAGAATACATCCTTAGGAATATTACTTATATCTACCTAGAGATGGGAGCTCTAACTTTTTGAATTAGCATTCTTATTTGCCCTCTGAATTTTTAGTTTTCAATTAAAGTTTATATAGTTCCAGGCCAGTAGGTCTTATTTCTTTGAATGACTTTGAATTCAATATGATAGCTAAAAAATTAAGAACAAAACTCTTATAATTACATAAGAATTTTACATATGTATATATATATATATAGAGAGAGAGAGAAAGAGATATGGTAATAGTTTCATACTGTTCATTTCTAAGAGGTACTGTGGCTTTATGGATAAAAAGTTGGCCTTGGTGCCTCAAAGATTTGAAGCTGGTGGTCTCTGCTCCTCAAGTCTGTGTAACCCAGGTATTAATCTCTCAGTGCTTGAGGCAATTCTGTCTTCAAAACTGCAAATTTCAGAGCAGGTATTGACCTGCATTTGTTGATGAAGGGAGTTTTTTCATCTAGTATCCCATTTCCTAATATCAATGAAATTATAGGCCTAATCTGTTGTAATTGAAATTTAAGAAAAGGGTAAAGTGAGGCAAATCTGCAAGATAACATTTATTAACAGAGCCATGCTGCCGGCCAATAAATGTCAGTGGCTTACCTCAATCATTATGCTAAACACCTGAAGCAAAAGGATACTTTCCCCCTCTGTTGGAATCCTTACAAACTGCTAACTAATTAGAGTTGATCTAATCTTACAAGAAGATTTTGGCCAGAACCTGAAACAAGGTACTAAGTAGAACTAATTAGTACAATGCTTGTGTTTACACCTTTGTGTTCACACCTCCCTTAAAGTTCTTTGGGCCAGAGAGCACTATGGGAGAAAACCCATAATCCCCTTCTCCCAGCCTTTAATAGAATTCTAGCCACAAGCACTGGGTAAGGCGTAAGGCTTTGTTCTGGTTGTGCTGGGAGGTTCACCCACTCTATTACACCGTCTCCTTGATGAAGGACTGCTGTGGGTGCTTCTTTCGTAGCAAAAACTGATATTTCCAGGGGTTTTTGAGTTACTCTTTCAACTACATTGGATAAAGCCAGTTCAACTTCTCTCAAAGCCTCTTGAGCTTCTTTTGTAAGCCGGCATGGTGAATTTAAAGCAGTGTCTCCCCTTAAAATGTCATATAGGGGTTGCAATTGATTGGTAGTTAAACCTAATATTGGACGCATCCATTGGATATCTCCTATTAATTTTTGGAAATCATTTAAGGTGTGTAAATTTTCAGGTTGATTCATGTTGTTACATTACTACTAGCCTGTGTTATATTGCTATGTGCTTATGTAAATTATGTATAATGCCTCCCATATTGATGGATTTATGTATACCATGTATATCTGTTACAAAGTTCTGGCCCATATTGATGGATTTATGTGTACCCCTTCAGAAACCCACTAATCTGATTAGATTTCCTATTTCCTTTGGTGTTTTCATCTAACAAAAGAAAGGGGGAGATGTTGGAATCCTTACAAACTGCTAACTAATTAGAGTTGATCTAATCTTACAAGAAGATTTTGGCCAGAACCTGAAACAAGGTACTAAGTAGAACTAATTAGTACAATGCTTGTGTTTACACCTTTGTGTTCACACCTCCCTTAAAGCTCTTTGGGCCAGAGAGCACTATGGGAGAAAACCCATACCCCTCCTTTAAAATTTTTTTGATTGATTTTTTTTTGGGGGGGAGCGGGTTAGGTTGGGAAGTTAGTTGTCATACTTTGCTCTTGAAAAGGACAAAAATGATTATCACTGTGTTTGGATCAAGGTACAGTGTGTCCAACTGTGGCTGCTCAGACCAGCACAAGCTTGGAAAATTATACCATAGGTCAGACATAAATAGTCCAGATGAACATTTGGAATGGAAAGGTCTCTAAATCTGCCCATTTCATGTTTCTTTTGAGCTTCTACAATTCTTCTTTGATTGTGATGCCTTCTTTGATGTGGGCGAACCATGCTGGGTATTCCTGTGCCAGTGTCTCCCATGTCTCTCAATCAATTTCAAAGTTCTTCAGAGAGATCTTGAATGTCCTCGTACTGCTTCTTCTGGCTTTCATGTGAGCACTTACCTTGTGTGAGCTCTCCATAAAATAGTCTTTCAAGCAAATATACTTTTGGCATTTGAACAACTTGCAATTCAGCTTGAGAAAGAATGTTAGGGTCCAGTTCCTTTATCTTGCCAGGTGATCCTCAGATTCTTTCTAGGACAGCTGAAATGGAATCAATTCAGGGTCCTGGCATGATGCTGGCACACTGTTCAGTTTCCACAGGCATATAACAATGAGTCACACAACAAGCCTGTGGACCTTCAGTTTGTTAGCAGTCTTTCCCATACTTTCCTTCAGAATCTCCCAAACATTGAGCTGGCCAGCTCTGGCAGTGTGTGCATCAACCTCGTCATCCATGTGGACATCCCTGGAAAATCCTTGCCAAGGTCAGTGCACTAATCCACGACATTCAAAGTGTCTCCATCTGCTGTAAGTGCTTGTTCCACATGTGAATGGCGTGGTGTTGGTTGGTGAGGAACCTCGGTTTTCTTGGTGTTAATTGTCAGGTCAAAATTAGCACAAGTGGAAGAGAACTGATGCATATTTTGTTGAATCCCAGCCTCAGAGGCTGCACTGAATGCTCAGTCACCTGTGAACAAAGTCACGCACCAACTCTCCCTCCACTTTACTCTTGGCTTGTGGCGTTTTCAACTTAAATAATTTACCCTTGATGTAGTACAAAAAAACAAAGAACAAAATAGGATAAATGACATTGTGGAATTAAGGGCAACATGATTGGGTACAGAGCTGAGGTGCAGGGAACAGCAGGATTGGTGGGAAGTTTAGTCACGGGAAGAGCATGACCCCATTCTTCTCACATGAAAGTTAAAAGTGCTTATTGTTTGAGTACAGGTGTGAGACAGCAGCCTAGACTTTTTAACAACATACTAGACATCCTTGAAAGATAACTTGGTGGAATAAAGATTTTAGGCCTGACTCCCTTGCTTTCACATCCATTCTTCAAGGTTAGTTAAATTCCTTGAGAAGAGTCAAGGTCTTTAACTTAATTTATTACATGCCAGCTGACCCCTAAACTAAGTTCAGAGACAAAGAACCATGACTTTTTTTTTTAATTATAGCTTTTTATTTACAAGATATATGCATGGGTAATTTTTTAGCATTGACAATTACAAAACCTTTTGCTCCAGTTTTTCCCCTCTTTCCCCCTACATCCTCCCCAAGATGGCAGGTAGACCAATACATGTTAAATATGTTAAAGTATATATTAAATACAATATATGTATACATGTCCATACAGTTATTTTGCTGCACAAGAAGAATCGGACTTTGAAATAATGTACAATTAATTTGTGAAGGAAATAAAAAATGCAGGCAGACAAAAATAGAGGGATTGGGAATTCTATATGGTGGTTCACACTCATTTCCCTGAGTTCTTTCACTGGATGTAACTGGTTCAATTCATTACTGTTCTATTGGAACTGATTTGGTTCATCTCATTGTTGAAGAGGGCCACATCCATCAGAATTGATCATCATATAGTATTGTTATTGAAGTATATAATGATCTCCTGGTCCTGCTCAGTTCACTCAGCGTCCAGGCCTTTCTGAAATCATCCTGCTGGTCATTTCTTACAGAACAATAATATTCTATAACATTCGTATACCACAATTTATTCAGCCATTCTCCAATTGATGGGCATTCACTCAGTTTCCAGTTTCTGGCCACTACAAAGAGGGCTGCCACAAATATTCTTATACATACAGGTCCCTTTCCCTTCTTTAGTATCTCTTTGCGATATAAGCCCAGTAGTAACACTGCTGGATCAAAGGGTATGCGCAGTTTGATAACTTTTGGAGCATAATTCCAGATTGCTCTCCAGAATGGTTGGATTCGTTCACAACTCCACCAACAATGCAATAGTGTCCCAGTTTTCCCACATCCCCTCCAACATTCATCATTATTTTTTCCTGTCATCTTAACCAGTCTGACAGGTGTGTAGTGGTATCTCAGAGTTGTCTTAATTTGCATTTCTCTGATCAGTAATGATTTGGAACACTCTTTCATATGAATGGTAATAGTTTCAATTTCATCATCTGAAAATTGTCTGTTCATATCCTTTGACCATTTATCAATTGGAGAAAGGCTTGATTTCTTATAAATTAGAGTCAATTCTCATATATTTTGGAAATGAGGACTTTAATAGAACCTTTGATGGTAAAAATGTTTTCCCAGTTTTTTTTTTTCTTTATTTTATTTTATTTTTTAATTTTTTTAATAGCATTTTTTTAATTTTTATTTAATAATTACTTTATATTGACACTCGTTTCTGTTCCAATTTTTTTTCCCTCCCTCCCTCCACCCCCTCCCCTAGATGGCAAGCAGTCCTTTATATGTTGGATATGTTGCAATATATCCTAGATACAATATATGTTTGCAGAACCGAACAGTTCTCTTGTTGCATAGGGAGAATTGGATTCAGAAGGTATAAATAACCCGGGAAGAAAAACAAAAATGCAGATAGTTCACATTCGTTTCCCAGTGTTCTTTCTTTGGGTGTAGCTGCTTTTGTCCGTCATTTATCAATTGAAACTCAGGTCTCTTTGTCAAAGAAATCCCCTTCCATCAAAATATGTCCTCATACAATATCGTTGTCGAAGTGTATAATGATCTCCTGGTTCTGCTCATTTCACTTAGCATCAGTTCATGTAAGTCTCGCCAGTCCTCTCTGTATTCATCCTGCTGGTCATTTCTTACAGAACAATAATATTCCATAACATTCATATACCACAATTTACCCAGCCATTCTCCAATTGATGGGCATCCATTCATTTTCCAGTTTCTAGCCACTACAAACAGGGCTGCTACAAACATTTTGGCACATACAGGTCCCTTTCCCTTCTTTAGTATTTCTTTGGGATATAAGCCCAATAGAAACACTGCTGGATCAAAGGGTATGCACAATTTGATAATTTTTTGGGCATAATTCCAGATTGCTCTCCAGAATGGTTGGATTCGTTCACAACTCCACCAACAATGCAATAGTGTCCCAGTTTTCCCACATCCCCTCCAACATTCATCATTATTTTTTCCTGTCATCTTAACCAGTCTGACAGGTGTGTAGTGGTATCTCAGAGTTGTCTTAATTTGCATTTCTCTGATCAGTAATGATTTGGAACACTCTTTCATATGAATGGTAATAGTTTCAATTTCATCATCTGAAAATTGTCTGTTCATATCCTTTGACCATTTATCAATTGGAGAAAGGCTTGATTTCTTATAAATTTGAGTCAGTTCTCATATATTTTGGAAATGAGGACTTTAATAGAACCTTTGATGGTAAAAATGTTTTCCCAGTTTTTTTTTTTTCTTTATTTTATTTTATTTTTTAATTTTTTTAATAGCATTTTTTTAATTTTTATTTAATAATTACTTTATATTGACACTCGTTTCTGTTCCAATTTTTTTTCCCTCCCTCCCTCCACCCCCTCCCCTAGATGGCAAGCAGTCCTTTATATGTTGGATATGTTGCAATATATCCTAGATACAATATATGTTTGCAGAACCGAACAGTTCTCTTGTTGCATAGGGAGAATTGGATTCAGAAGGTATAAATAACCCGGGAAGAAAAACAAAAATGCAGATAGTTCACATTCGTTTCCCAGTGTTCTTTCTTTGGGTGTAGCTGCTTTTGTCCGTCATTTATCAATTGAAACTCAGGTCTCTTTGTCAAAGAAATCCCCTTCCATCAAAATATGTCCTCATACAATATCGTTGTCGAAGTGTATAATGATCTCCTGGTTCTGCTCATTTCACTTAGCATCAGTTCATGTAAGTCTCGCCAGTCCTCTCTGTATTCATCCTGCTGGTCATTTCTTACAGAACAATAATATTCCATAACATTCATATACCACAATTTACCCAGCCATTCTCCAATTGATGGGCATCCATTCATTTTCCAGTTTCTAGCCACTACAAACAGGGCTGCTACAAACATTTTGGCACATACAGGTCCCTTTCCCTTCTTTAGTATTTCTTTGGGATATAAGCCCAATAGAAACACTGCTGGATCAAAGGGTATGCACAATTTGATAATTTTTTGGGCATAATTCCAGATTGCTCTCCAGAATGGTTGGATTCGTTCACAACTCCACCAACAATGCAATAGTGTCCCAGTTTTCCCACATCCCCTCCAACATTCATCATTATTTTTTCCTGTCATCTTAACCAGTCTGACAGGTGTGTAGTGGTATCTCAGAGTTGTCTTAATTTGCATTTCTCTGATCAGTAATGATTTGGAACACTCTTTCATATGAATGGTAATAGTTTCAATTTCATCATCTGAAAATTGTCTGTTCATATCCTTTGACCATTTATCAATTGGAGAAAGGCTTGATTTCTTATAAATTTGAGTCAGTTCTCTATATATTTTGGAAATGAGGTCTTTATCAGAACCTTTAACTGTGTAGATGTTTTCCCAGTTTGTTGCTTCCCTTCTAATCTTGTTTGCATTAGTTTTGTTTGTACAAAAACTTTTCAATTTGATATAATCAAAATTTTCTACTTTGTGATCAATAACGATCTCTAGTTCTTTGGTCACAAATTCCTTTCTCTTCCACAGGTCTGAGAGTTAAACTATCCTATGTTCTTCTAATTTATTAATAATCTCATTCTTTATGCCTAGATCATGAACTCATTTTGACCTTATCGTGGTGTATGGTGTTAAGTGTGGGTCAATGCCTAGTTTCTGCCATACTAATTTCCAATTTTCCCAGAAGTTTTTGTCAAACAGTACATTCTTATCCCAAAAGCTGGAGTTTTTGGGTTTGTCAAACATTAGATTATTAAAGTTATTAAGTATTTTGTCCTTTGAACCTATTCCACTGATCAAATAGTCTGTTTCTTAGCCAATACTAAATAGTTTTGGTAACTGCTGCTTTATAATATAGTTTTAAATCTGGCACAGCTGGGCCATCTTCATTTGATTTTTTCTTTTTCATTAGTTCCCTTGAAAGTCTTGACCTTTTGTAAAAAAAACCATGACTTAACAGTTATGCAACAAAAACAGTTCCAGGACAAAATCAATTAATTATTAATAAGATCAATAAATAAATAGTAGGGGGTAGCTAGATGGTGCAATGGACAGCATACCAGCCCTGAAGTCAGGAGGATCTGAATTCAAATTTGGCCTCAGACATTTAACACTTCCTAATTGTGTGACCCTAGGCAAGTCACTTAACCCCAATTGCCTCAACAAAAAATAAAATCAAAAATAAATAAATAGTACTCAATCAATATTAATCTAAATTCTCTTTGTCCCACTTTTATCATGATGCTTCTTTAGAATTCATGTGGCCAAAAATATATGTAAATAGTACTGTTTCTGTTTATCATATTTCCTATTCTTGTACATATTGTTCTAAGATGAAGATGACCTAAGTTGATTACCACATAGATGTCCCTCCATCAATCAATCAATCAATATTAAGTACCTATTATATGCTAGGCACTGTGCTAATCTCCCATCTTCCTCTCATCCCACCCCTTACTCTCTGAACCAACATTTTCCTGTTGATTCCAACAGCAAATGGATTTTTTTTTTTTTTGGAAAGTTGAACAATTTGGGTGGGCAGAGAGGGGAGAAAAATTTGGAATAAAAGGTTTTGTAAAAGTGAATGTTGAAAATTATCTTTGCATGTATTTGGGAAAATAAAATATATATTTTTAAAAAAATTATAATGGAGAAAAAAGATAAAAGTAAGCATGCTTCTGCAGTTTATGATGTATAAATTAATGATAATAGATGGTAGAAAGAAGGCAGAGTTATTGAACTCTGATTCTGTTTACACTACCAATAAAAAGTGATCTTTGGATTTTGAAGGATAGAATAAAAATTTATTACAAAGCCTAGGAGAAAAAAAAAGTTGAAATAGTTGTAATTTTTATTGGCTTGAAGATGATTTTTCTTAATTTTAGAATACTTGATGAATGAGTGTTCATTGAAAAAAAAGAATGCTACTTAATTGAACATTTATTTTTTAAGTATTGATTGAAACAGTGCTAAGCAATTTCACTTAGCTTTACAATCTGGACATAAATTCAACAAAGGGAAAAAATTTAGAGGCAAAGGTGGTACTAGTGTTGTTAGGGCTCTGAAGACCTAGTATGTATGTGGTGGCATGTAAGTGCCACTCCAGTGGATTGAGTGCTGGGCTTGAATCAGTAATAATGAATTCAGATCTTGTCTCAAATCCTTCCTTGGCTGTAAGATGCTATGAGATTGTTACTTAATGTCTTTGTATTTGTATTGTACTTCCTCATTTGTAAAATGATTTATTGGCCTTAGAGTCCATTCCAGATCTAAATCTCATTTCTTCAATCATTCTTTCTTATGGTTGTTTCTGTACAAGATAAAGTACAGAATCTATTTAATTATAGATTTGTTGATGTTTAAGTGTAGTATCTTAAATTAGCAAAAACTATGTAGTATATGAGTCTGATTTGTGATAGTATTGCTATAGTATCTATATTCTATATTATTATATTCTTGGAGGTTTCCACAGTCTTCCATCACCATAATAATCACCTATAGACATTTTTACGTTCATTCATTGTTCTCCCATATTTTGATGAATGTGGCGTTTTATGAATGTGGGCTTATTCCTTCATGATAAAATCACAACCCATCCAGACTAACTCTTGTCCTTTTCCTCCCATAAATCCTCCACTAAGAGTTTACTTAATGTTCTGGGCACCCTTCTCTAGCCCACTTTGACATTATGGGGATGGATTATCCATTGGTTATTCCTCCTCTGTGACTGACCTACTTCATACATGTCTTTGATATTTTTTATGCTACTGCATGGTCCTTTATTTCTACTATTCTGCAGTCTGCTTCTTTCTACTATGCACTTCTCCATTGTCGTGTGTTAGACTTGGAAGCATTCTATTCCTGATGATGGGGGTGTGAAACTGTGTTCTCTTTAATCTGTAAAATTAATCACTCTGAAATTGTGTCCCCTATTGATCTTCAAAAGAAGAGAGATTGGAGTCTCCCAGACTCCAAAGAGTCTATGAGAGAGAGTATATCCTCCTGGCTGGGCTTTTTCTAAGGCAAATCACCCCATTGATCTTTTGGGGATGCAGAACCTTTTCAGGAAATTCCAAATTCCAGAAGCCTTCAAAGTGATTTCCATTCAGTTGGAGACCTAGGGCTGGAGACTTTGGCTTTCTTTTCAACCTGAAACCTGAGCCTCAAGATTCCCTATTGAAGGACAGTTTTAAACTCACTTCTTTGCAGAATGTCCAAAGTAGTATGCTTTGCCTCTTTGGCATAGCTACCAGGACCCTGCTCACTGTGAAGACATTCTCAGTACCAGCCTCCATTTCCCTAATTGGACTTTGCCACTAGGAAGTCAGTCTCTTAGCAAAGCTGACTTCTCATCCAGTAATAAATTTTCATTTTTGCCACTTACAACTCTTCAGGTTCTTGAATTCTTCCACAAAAGACCTGTGCCTCCAATCAAAAGGGGATTTCCACAATTCTCTGACTGTCACTAGAACCCCATCACTATTGTTGCAATACTGGTGCTATCTCAAGCTTTTATAGAATTAGATGTAGCCTTCCAATTACTATGAAGGCTGACCAGCTGTATTCAAAATAATAGTTCATACTGAGAAAAACAGGAACACTTCTTAGAGGCATGTATTGGGGCAATGGAAAAAAGTTGAACCAGATGTCAAGAAGACCTGAATAACCTCTGTTTGTTTCAGTTTTCTTATCTATAAAATAAGGATAATGTAGGGTGTGTGTGAGTGTCTGTGTGTGTGTGTGTGTGTCTGTATGTGTGTGTGTGTGTGTGTGTGTGTGTGTGTGTGTGTGTATGTGTGTGTGTATGGATGTATATATCTATGTGAATGCATAACTATATCTTTTCTTGACTGTAGCTTGTTTGGAGGTACTGGGGTGGGGGATGAAAAGGGGAAAAAAGAATAAAGTAAATTAGATGTGCAGCAGAGAACCAAATAACAATTTGCAAGGAAGTAAAGAAAAAATAGACATTTATGAATATAATTTCTTCTACTAGAATACATATACTTTCTTGATCTGGTAATTTGTTATTATATATTTTAAATCCTCATTGGTGATCTACAGTGTTCTCTTTTGTTTTTGTATTCCTTTTCTGTTTTTCTTACTTTTTTTTTCAAAATGAGAATAATAATAACACCGATCTCAGAGTATTAGTATTATGACAATCAAACGAGGTACTATTTGTAAAAAGTGCTTAGCACAGTGCTTTGCATATTAGCACAGTAATGTAATAATAGTTTTGAGCTCATTGCCGTCATAATTGTATTTGATTTTTGCCATAGTTTCTATTTTAATCAGAGAAATTTACTGCTTGCATGTAGTATTAGTATAAAAAGAAATTCAGTTCAATTCAGAAAGCATTTCTTAATTTATGTTTAAAGCACTGGAGACACAGAATGAAATACATTTGAGGAGCTTTCATTCTTTGGAGAGGTAGTGAGAAGCTCTACACTACAAAGATAAGTCAGTACAAAGTAATTCAAGAAAGAAGAAAAAGAAAAGATTCCATAGAAAACTTGAGCCTTGAAGAAAATTTCTCCATGTGATTTTTTTTTTTAATGCATTTTTGAGGACTAGCCTATTCTATAAAAAAAAACAGACTAGATTTAGGTTCTCTGATTTAAATCTTTCCAGAATTCTGTTTCTTAGGAGCCAGATCAAAAAAATCACATTTATAAATTTCTTTTTCATCAGTTGTTTATTTGCTAGTCTTTTGGTATTTTTGTCATTTTGCAGAAATGTAATCTTTTTCATCCTCATAAATCAGAGGGAATCTGTCTCTGTTGAGTTATAGTGTTGCTATCCATTGTTTAACATGTTCTAAAATGTACTAAATTCTGTACTTGATCATTTCTGAAGTGAATGCTATTGTTCTCTTGCAGTAGAGTTGTTTTTTTGTTTTTTTTTCCCTTACACACAGGGTATTGCAGACAAGATAGTCCTTATAGAATTTTCAGAAGGAACAAAAGGAGGAACAATGGACATGGACATTTTTGAATTGCAAAATGTGGAAATCAGCAAAGGTATGGTTATTCTGTTTGAAAGAAACTTGCTGTATATTCTTTGGTATTCAGTTTAAAGAATTTTCAGAGAAAAAAGGAACATTTTAGACATTATTTAGTATAGAGGAAATTGGGAGAGGTTAAGTGACTTGCCCCATGTCTTAGAACCTTAGAGTAACGACAGAACTAGAATTAGAACCAGGTCTCATTCTCAGTGTATTGATTTTTTTCCCCTACCCAATCTTGCCTTTTTGCTAGTGGCTTTGTCTATCTATATGATATTCTTGGGTTTCATGCTGCCTTATTGGCAGCATTTAACTCTAGTTCAGATACAGCTCAGTCATGAGGATTTGATCCTTTCCTCAGCATCTGTTATGTTTTGGGCTGCAGCTGCTGCTGAGATACTCATGTTCAAGCCATACTTTAATGTTGCTTTTGCTATGTTTACAGGAAGATGGAAATAAGTTATGTGGAAACACTATGCAAATCTCCCAAAAGCCCAAGAAATTGTTTATGGATTTGCCAGTGTTGATTTTATTTAAAAAAAAAAGAAAAAAGTTCCTAAAGGTCAATTTGTCTCCTACAATGTATTCCCTTCTATGTCATAATCCCTTGTACATGATAAGTTCTTAGAAAATACTTTAAAGGATGAGCAACTATTTAACTTGAGTCCATTTTTTAGTCTAATTCCTAGGTAATGGACAAAATAAAACACAACTCTGGAAGATGATGGAAAAAAGATGGTTTTTATTTTTTAGAATATTGTTTAGTTTAGAAATTAAATTTCATGTCAGAACTTCAGAGTAGGAAGTGATCTGATCCTTGTTTATGGCTGTGGTTGTAGAATTGGAAGACTCATTCATGACAAGGAGTTATGACATCATGCTTTTGAGAATGGACCATTTCATGTCTCTCTCTAGGTTAGCAACCTACAAAAGGCAGGTATTTGGATCTCTCTCAGTGTGAGGAATAAGAATCAGTGATTCATAGCTACACATATTAGGCAAGTCAAATCAAGCAAATATTCATTTCTGTGCTAGGCCCTGAGCTATACGTTGGGGATATAAAGAAAGATAAAGACAGCCTTTGCCCTCAAGGAACTCATGACCTAATGGGGAAAAGAGCAGACCACTATGTACAAACTAGATAGAGACAGGATAAAGTGGAGGTAATTTCAGAGGGAAGATGCTAGTCTAGAAAGGCTTCCTGTAGAAGGTAGTATTTTACTTGACACTTGAGGTGAACCAAAGAAGCTAAACTGAAATGAGGAGGAAGAGAATTCTAGGACTGAGGGGTAGGTAACCAGTGAGCACATTCAGAGCTGGGAGCTGGAGCAAGGGGGTCACTGTTACTGAAGCTTAAAGAGAGTGTGTAAGGGAAGTCAGAGGTAAGAAGATTGCAAAGGTGGGAAGTGGTAAGCTTATGAATAGGTCTTACACCTGGTTCAGATCCACAGCAAAATTTTGACAGATTTAGGAATATGAGAGAGTTAAGAAATAATTTTGCAGCATGGGGCACTTAGGATATGGATTAGTAAAATTGTACTAGACTCCTTGAAGGACAGAGAGAGGAGCAAGAGTAAGAAGGGAAATGGTAACGATTTTTTTTCTGCTTTGGCTTTTCCTTCTTTTCTCAAGGGATAAAGGATTTGTCTTTTAATGTATTAGTTAACTTAACACAGTGCCTAGAACATAATAATTATTTCATAAATATTTGTTGACTGATTGGCAGCCCAAGTAGTGATCTGGGAAGAAGTGGAAAGTTAAGATGAAATCAGCTGTACTGAACTGGCTCTTTGGAGAAACCTCCTTCTAGAAACCTGAGGAATATTTCTTATGGGTCAGTCCAAGATCACCTGTAGGAAGTAAACATCTTTCACATAATTGGTGCTTAACAATATTTATTGAATTAAAATTTGGATAGTTATCATTTGTAGTGGGGAGGGTCATGTACAATTTTTCTGATTCTGTTTAATGGGAACTATGACTCAAAATAATACAGCTATATTACATTAATTAGCAAAAAAGAAGTCACACCTCTGGTAAAGAATCACAAAAGTAGAGATGATGCACCATCCTGAGTTACTTAAAATACTCTTTAAATCACTAGTGAATCATCTAGTGGATATACCCTAATAGATACATTGTCTCTTATGACTTGAAGTAATTATTGTGTTTTCTTAAAGTTTCTTTTCTGAGGAGATGATGATGTTTTCTAGTTTGTAGCCATATAACACCGGGAGAATATTGGTGTTAAAGACTTGTATTTTTGTAGCAGCAATTTAGGATCATTGAAAGCATGGCACAATTTCCCAAATATATTCTGTTCTTCTCTTCTTTTTATTCTATTCCTGGCCTAGTTTATTGTCCATCTAGCCTATTGTCCAAAATATACATATCGATAGACTAATTCACTTGGATAAAATGTGGGTAAAATGTACTCCTATCCTTTTTGTTTTAAACCAGTCTTTTTCATTGGCATGGATTTCACCGAGAAAGCTTTGTACTGTTCCAAGATGATTAGTATAATAATCAAAAAGATTTTGGAGGACCTTATCCTGAATAGGAAATATTTCTTTTGTCAGGAGTCTGTGTGATACATCTAAATTAGGGCCATTCACTCCAGCAATTGGAATAAGATCTTCCTGGATTTTGAAGAATTTAACATTGAAAATAGTTTAATACTGTCTCCTATCCACTTCAATTCTTTCATTTGGCTGCATATATTTCTGAATACTTGTGATTATGTAGTAACCTAAACACTTACATTGGTGAAGAAGACAAAAGAAAATCTATATAAAAGATTTTTGTGTCCAAAATAGATTTTTAAAATATCACTTAAAACTTTGTGGAGACAGGGTTAATAATGGTCTTCAAATTGACATCCAAGTTGGCTCAGTGGTCTGATAGGTCCCCTGATTGTAGTGAAGTGGCAATTCCAAAGATGATTTCCTAGCTTTTCCTTTTTTGTACAGGAAAAATCCCATTCCTGATTTGTTGGAGATGCAAGCGTCTTCCTTTTCAGGGGTTCCAGGATGGTGATCGATGGAGAACAAGGTCATGTTTGTTACTTCTGCTTTGAAAGCTACACTTTGGGATCTTCATGCCCAGTAATTGGGAAAGGAGTATGAGAGTTTACCTGATTTACCCAAGGTTAGCTAGTGAGGTACCCTTTCAAGGAACTCAGAATCTAATGGGGAAGATAACTTGCAAACAACTATACAGGCTAAGTAGGAAATAATCAACATTTAGAACGCATTAGTATTAAGGAGGATTGGAAGAATTTCCTGTAGAGAGTGAGATTTTGGTTGGAACTTGAAGGAATACAGGAAAGCTAAGAGGTTGAGATGAGGAGGGAGAGAATTTCAGGAATGTGGGACAAACAGTAAAACTTTCTGAAACTGAGAAGTGAAGTACTTTATTCAAGGGGCAACAAGGAGATCAGTGTCAGTGGCTTGAAGACTACATGGAGGGACCCTTTCATTGTCCTGACTCAGTTTCCCTAATTATCCTGACTCAGTACTACCTCGGTTTCCCTACTTCTCAGTTTTGCAAAATCTTCCCTCCCTCTTTATCAGAATACTTGATAGAACATCAGAATGCCCCATCCCAAGCTATTAGAATATCAGATATCAATATTAAGATGCCTCTCCCCATGTCCCGGGTAATGTCCTGGGTAACTCCCCCGATTATGTCATCCCCCTCTCCAGAGGCTCACCCCATCTTGTCAGAACCTCATTCTGTTCTCAGTACCCTTACTCCACCCCTACTTCAGTCTACCCCCTGTGTCTGAGACATGTTTTTATATGTCTTTGAGAACTCTCATTGTTTACTGGATTCTTGAAATTGATAGTCTCATTCAACCCTGGGACCAAACCATGGATCCATTTGATCCCAGTATATCTCTCCATTTAATAAATTGTTAAATACTGTCTAATGCAGGGGTCCTCAAACTTTTTAAATAGGGGGCCAGTTCACTGTGCCTCAGACTGTTGGAGGCCGGACTATAGTAAAAACAAAAACTTTGTTTTGTGGGTCTTTAAATAAAGAAATTTCCTAGCCCTGGGTGAAAGGCTGCATCTGGCCCACTGGATGTAGTTTGAGGATCCCTGGCTCTAATCTCTATCTTGTTCAGTTTCTCCAGCATTACACCTGGACAAATCACTTAACCCCAATTGCTTCAGGAAAAAAAAAAAAAAGAATACATGGAGGGTAAGAGATGTGTTTAAGCTATAAAAAAACTGGAAAGGTTAAGGGCATACGGATGGAGGTGGGGGTCGGGGCAGGAAATAGGTTGGGAAGTGATTTAAATATCAATCAGAGTTTTATATTTGATCTTAGAGATGATAAGGAGGCACTGGAGTTTATTGAATTAGGGAGGGAGGTGACATGGTCAGACCTGCCACTTAGGAAATAGCCCCTCCAAATTTGATATATATATTTTTTAATCAACTTTGCCAATTTGATGGGTATAAGGTAAAACTTCCAAATTGTTATAATTTTTATTTCTCTAGTTACTAATAGTTTGGAATGTTTTTTCATCTGGCTTTTGGTTGTTTGATAATCTTTTGAAAATTGTTCATATCCTTTAATCATTTATCTATTGTTGAATGGCTCTTATTCTTATAAATTTGAATCAGTTCCTTATATATCTTGGAAGTAATACCCTTATAAAAGAAATTTGCTACAAAGATTTTTTTTCCCCCAGTTACTTGCTTCTCTTCTAATTTTAGATTCATCATTTGTTTTTTGTTTTTTACCAAAACTTACTAATTTTATGTAATAGAATATTCCTTTTTTAATCTTCTGTTATCCTCTCTCCCCTGTTTAGCTTATAAATTAGTCCTCCATCCATAGATCTGAAAACTTATTTCTTCCTGGTCCTCTAATTTGTTTATGATGTCACTCTTAATGTTTAAGTCATGTATTTTATTTGGGGGCTTATCTTGATTTATGATTTGAGATATTGGTCCATGTTTACTATCCAGTTTTCCCAACACTTTTTGTCGAATGAGTGCCTATCCCTTCATAGCTAGGACCTTTGAGTTTAATCAAACCTGGTGCTATTTTGCTTCTTTGTGTACCTAATCTTTTCCAGTGATTGACTTTTGTTTCTTAGCCAGTATTAAATCTTTAGATGATTAATGCTTTATAATATAGTTGGAGGCCTAATACCGCTAAATCCCCTTCCTTACCACTTTTTTTCATTATTTTCTCTGAGATTCTTGATCCTTTATTCTTCTGGATCAGGGGTTTTTAAACTATTTTCATTCTCAATCCCTTTCTGCTGAAGAAATTTTTACACAACGTTTGGGTAAAATAGGAATACAAATTTACTAATAATAAATCACAATTTTGTGCCCCCTCCCCCTCCACATGCACTCATGAAACCCAACATGAGGTCACAACCCATGATTTAAGAAGCATTGTTTTAGATGAATTTCATTATATTATTTTCCTATTCGAGAAAATTAATACCTTAGAAGTTTGATTGGTATGGAAATAAATAAGTGAATTAAAAGAGGTGTTACTGTCATTATTGTTATGTTGGTTGTGAGAAATTAATATTTTTCAAATTATTTAGGTCTCTATTTCTAAAAAAAGAATTGCCAGTTGTATTCATGTTATTCCTCCTAAAATTTTTGTACATTTTTTGTTATTTTTCTCTTTCTGCCTCTTGCTGGGTTTTGTTTGTAATATATAGAAATACTGATGATTTGTGTGACTTTTATTTTATATCCTGCTATATTGCTGAATTGTTTTTTCAATTACTTTTTAGCTGACTTTTTAGCATTCCATAAGTAAGTCATCTTATATGTAAAACATAATCATTTTGTTTCCTCTTTCCCTCAACTTTTTTCTTTTTTTTTTTTTCTTATCCTATGGCTGTAGTTAATATTTCTAGCACTATAATAGAAGTGATAATGGATATTTTTTCTTAAATTCTGACTTTATTAGAAAAACTCTTAGCTTATTACTCACATGGCTTGGCTTTATATAAATATCACATGTCATTTTACTATTATTCAGATTTTTTTATAGGAAGGAGTGTTATATGTTGTCAGAACTTTTTTTCCCCTGCATCTTAATATAATTATGATATTTGTTTTCATTATTAATATGTCAATTATGTTTATAGCTTTCCTGATGTTGAACCAATTTAACCCATTCATGCTGTAATATCTTTTTGATATGTTTTGATAGTATCTTTGCTAATTATTTTATTTAAAATTTTTGTTTCAATGTTCATTAGGAATGGTGGCCTATAGTTTTCTTTTTCTGTTTTGACTCTTCTTGGTTTAGGTATCAAGACCTTATTTGTCTCATAGAAGGAATTTGGTATGACCCTTCTTTATACTTTTTCAAACAATTGTTATAACATTTGAATTAATTGTTCTTTGAACATTTGATAGAATTTACAAGTCTGTCTTGTCCTAAGTTTTTTCTTTGGGAACTAACTCATTTATATATTTTTCATTAATTATTAGGAGATTGAGATATTGATTTCTTTTATCAATCTTGACATTTTACATTTTTATAAATAATCATATTAGCTAATTTAAATTGTTGGTTTCACTAATATGTAGGTGGGCAAAATAATTTTTAATAATTTTGTTTTATTTCATATTATTTGTTGTGAATTCTCCTTATTCATTTTTGATATTGGCAATTTTATTTTCCTTTTTGTTTCTAAAAATCAAATTAGATAATATTTTATTTTTTAAATGAACTTCTTTATTCAGTGGAATTTAACTTATTTTTTTAATTTCATCTTTGATTTTGAGAATTTCTATTTTGGTGTTTAAGTACAACATTAGAAATTACAAATAATCCAGAAAGTAATTTTTTAAAAAAAGTGCAGGTAGGCATTATTCTAAGGATGTTTAAAAATGAAACTGAAATGAGGACCACAATAGAAAAATGTAAAAATTTATAAATATTTTTAAATAGCAAAGTCTTTAACAATGAGTGATTATAGAGAGTTCACATAGTTCATATATAAATTGTAAATATCGCAGTGTCAAATCTGCTTCATGATAATGCTAAATTAAAGAAAATAAAAATGCAAAGGATAGTGGGGCTATATAATTTAGAATGAAGTAGTCCATGCCAGAAACAACATGGTTCCAAGTTTTTTTTTTTTTTAAATATATATCTGTGTAAAGCTTTTTATTCTCAAAACACATGCATAAATAGTGTTCAGCATTCATCTTTGCAAAATTTTGTATTCCAATTTTTTTTCCCTCCCTACCCCTTAGCCTTTCCCCTAAATGGCAAGTAATCCAATATTAAGGTATCTGCCAAAGACTTAGGGAAAAAAAAATCTCTGATTTTGTTACCCCAAAAAGGAGCACTAGAAAATATAAATAACTACTGGCTCATTTACCTACTTTTTCATTTTTACAAAACTTTTTTACACTTTCATTTTTAAACTAACAAAATTATTTACATTTGCATTTAGGACATTCTTGATCGAAGTACGAAAGGGGGACATACAGACTTTTGTTAATGATCTTTTTTTGAAATAAATTTTTATTGACATATTTTGCTTTTATATTTCCTGAATTGTTTCTTTATTTCTTTTCCCTTCTGAGAGCCTCCCCTTATAACTGATTTTTATTTAAAAAAGAAAAGAAATTCATCATAGCCAATAAATATATCTTTCAAATCTTTATATGCAGCTTTTTTCCACAACCATGGCTCCCTCAGGTCTGCAAATTTAAGTTATGGGTGTGTCTTCCCATGTGTTTTTGGGGCTACGGTTGTTTTTTATAGTTCAACAACATTCATTTTTGATTATTTTGTGATGGTTATTTTTATTGACATTGTTATAGTTGTATATTCTCTTGAGTGTCCAGTCTAATGACTATCAAAGATAGGAGACCAATCTGAAAGTAAAAAGATTTGTTGGCATGCAAAGGAATCCACTCTTCCTAATAGCAAATTCAGATTCCTAGGAATCCTATAGATTCATACAGATCTAGTTTTTATAACTTTCAGTCCTACTTAGAGTATACAGTTAATCAGCAGCATCCAATTTAGGAGAGAGAAGTCAAGTATTTCTGTCAATAGGTAATCACAGCATCATGAAACTTATGTAAAGATCAGATGATTATAAGAAAAATGAACATGCATGTAGAACCCAGAGTTCACACTCCATGCCAAAGTTTGTGTTTTTATAATAGTTGGACAAAGAGAGGAGGAGATATATGAAGGGATGGGTCATGGGAGAGAGAAAGGTTCAATAAAGGTGGAAAAAGACAAAACCCCTCCCAAAGGAGAAGAGCGAGGCAATGGCAAAAAGCCTTAACCTTTTGGGGGGCACTGCTGGACTATGAAGATAGGAGGGTATCTACAAGGGACTCCAGCTTGCAGAAGCATTTCCCCAGCCTGGCACAGGATGGCTAGTGCCTACCTTGCCCCCAAAGGATACACAGGGAATCCAGCTTGAAGTGCAGACAACAAATTTTTTTTTGGGGGGGGTTGGGGAGGAGCACTTCATCTGCCACACTCTGGGTTTCTGGAAAATTTTCTGGAAAACTCGAAAGGACAAGTTCAGGGGAACACTCCTTAACATTTCCTAGGAGATGGGAGGAGTAGAGGGAGGAAAAAGGATAAATTAAGTGAGCAAAAGGGAAATATTTGAAATGGACTTAGTAGGATTTATTATTAGAGTAAGAAAACATTCCTGTTCAAGGCCAGGAGACACAGGAAGGAGACCAAACACTTTAATTGTGGAAGCAGTTCTTTTTTAGACAAAACTTCAGGGTCTTTTTTCCAAGGACAGCTGTTACAACAGTGGAAGAGACCATCTGCTTTACCCTGTCCTTGCGTAGGAGTTAGGGGTCTTTCTAATATTAGGCCTCTAGGTGGTTGGAGGAATTTCCATTTTGTTAGTCTATCAAAATGATGAAATAATTGCGGTTCCTATTTTTTCTCCCTGTAGTCATTTAATATATTGTTTTTCTGTCTCTTTGTCCTGCTTCATTTGATATCACATTTATGAATTCACGTTCATTTCTTACATCATGCTTGACCTTTTCCCAGACTACTTTTTTCCCAGTCATTTGCTATTTTTAAAAATGCCAATAGCCTTATGATGGAAAGAGCCATTTGAATCCAGAGAGAGAACTATGGAGACTGAATGTGGATCAAAGCATAGTCTTTTTATTATTTTTGTTGTTGTTTGTTTGCTTGTTTTTCTTTCTTGTGTTTTTTCCTCCTTTTGATTTGATTTTTCTTATACAAAATGATGAATGTGGAAATATATTTAGAAAAATTGTACATGTTTAACCTGGATTGCTTGCTGTCCTGGGGAGAAGGGAATGGGGGGAAGAGAAGGAAAAAATTTGGAACACAAGCTTTTACAAAGATGAATGTTAAAAACTATCTTTGTATGTATTTGAAAAAATAAAATAGTGTTAAAAAATAAAGTTGAAGAAACTGAAAGAAAAAAAAAGAATAAGCAGAATCCAAATTAAAAATGAACTCAAGACTTAGAACATATAAGAAAGGGCTGAAGGGATAGTGC
Organism: Antechinus flavipes; assembly: GCF_016432865.1. Classification (NCBI taxonomy): domain Eukaryota; kingdom Metazoa; phylum Chordata; class Mammalia; order Dasyuromorphia; family Dasyuridae; genus Antechinus; species Antechinus flavipes. The sequence goes on from NC_067403.1 coordinate 204,257,535, forward strand.
TAACTTACAGTTCTTGAAAGTCCTTTTCTAAACTTTATAATGTTCTCATGAAGTTCCCCATAACCATATTACAGCTTCCTGCTGGATTTCTTATAGAATAATAAAATTGCCTTTCCTGGAAAAAAATTAAAATGCTGTTCTTAATACTTTATTGTATCTGAGGCCTTCATTTTTGTCAACTTCTGTGAGGCATATAATTGTAGAGTATCAAAGGATGAGACCATGATTTATATAATTTCAAATTGGTTTCCAGAATAGTTATATTAATTCATAACTCTGCCAACTATTTGTTAGTGTGCATGCCTTTCCACTAGCTCTCCCATACTGATCATTGCTATTTTTTGTTATCTTTGCAAATTTGCTGTTGTAGATGAAACCCTTGTGTGGAAAGGTGAAGAATTTACAGATTAAGCACATATTGATCAGAGACTGTTAATTAAAGTAGATCAGGCCTAGAGGCCCCAGTCACGTGATTTTAGATGAGCCCTGAACTGCATTCCATTGTCCAAAGAAGGAATTAAGTGGCCAAAGCTGTATATCACCTTTTTCACTGCATTCCACTGACCAAATAGGGGGATAAAGGTTTATGTAACCAATCACAACCTATAGAGGGTGGGATTTGGGGGGTTCTTTGTCTGAAATGTATAAAAGTTGTAAGCATCTTCAAGTGAATGACTCTCCTGTGGGTATCTTTGCTGTCCTTTTGGGCCCACAGGCCAGGACTGTCCACTTCTCGAGAGTCTAATAAATGTACATCATTTGGAGTGACTCCTGAGTAGTCAGTTTGGGTAGGTGCAATTGCCCCAAACACCCTGTTACTCTGATTTTCATTTCTTTTATTAGTAATTTAGCATATTCTTTCATAAGTGGGTTCTTACAGTTGTTCATATGCTTTAATCACATATATTGGGTGAGGATTTTTTGTCTGTTGCTTAATAGAATTGAAAATTTAAATAGAAAAAGCACATTGACAGCAATGTGTAGAATGGATTGGAGTGAGGAGAGAATTATTTAGCTGAAAGGTAACAAGGGCTTAAAATAAAGTGAGAGCTACATGAATAAGGAGAAGATGGAAGAGAGATGTAGAGGCAGAAAGAGGGAGATTTGACAACTTATATGAATACCTAAGTATAAGGAAGAGAGAGAAGAGTAAAGCATAAACTTGGGCTTATTAACTTGGGAAACTGGAAGGACAGTGATTCCTCATGCTTTCTTCCTCCCTTTTAGATTTTGCAGCTTTTTGCTCTTTCAGCACAGCTTTGATCACTTTGATTACTTAAGTCTTTCCTCATATTGACTAACTAATCCCCCTGCCTTGACACAGCTGCTTTAGTCTCCTGATAAAACATCAATCTCATGCATTGAGCCATTCTGCATTCTTATAAAACTTTCTATTCTTTTTAATCCTGAAGCTTTTACCTTTTTTTTTTTTTTTTAATATGCCTTTCCTTGGTTCCTCAGAACTTACAGCCTTCTTTCTTATTCACCCAGATGTCAAGATCTGAAGGGATTTCTATAGAGGAAAGGACAGAATCAAATTAAAATCAGAGACTTTCTGAGTATTCTACTGTGTGTAAAGCCCTGTACATGAATCCATGGCACCAAGGATGTAGATTATAATTTAGTTGGGAAGATGAAACATAAGTGAAGAGTTAAATAACACTAGAAGACCTGTCACCAAGTGGCACATGATTGGTACCAACTATATAGGATTACCAGTATATGCTTTAAAGGAGGAACAAATCACTTCTACTGGGCTGGTAGGCTTTGTGGAGGTGAAGTCTGAACTGGGTGTTGTATAATAGCATTTGATGCAAAAGAGGGGGCATTATTTATGGTGAAAACTACTTGGGCAAAAGATAAAAAGGGAAAACACAAGGATTTATTCAGGGAACAATGGACAATAAACTGGAATGCTGTTCCTGAATTACCAACATAGTTTCTGGTGTTCAGTGATGCTCTGGCTTTATCAGTTGTCCACCGATTCAAGCAATACTATGGTAGCTTTGTTGGCTGACTTAATGGCCAAACCTTCATCTAAAGAATGAGTAAGATTAGGATGATAACTTTTCTCATTCTCTTTTCTTTGTGTTCCCGTTTATAATTATACACATTATAATATATAACCATTATATCCTTCTTTCTTAGTTTATACCTTTGCTAATACTTGACTATTGCTCTTATATTCTTCCTGATAGTCACTACAGTGTGGTAAATGGAAAGCCAACATTGGAGTTAAGAATTCCTGGGTTTAAATCCTGCCTCTTAATACATACTGGCTACGTGACCCCTAGCAAATCATTTAATCTCTCAGTGTCACAGGCAACTGTAGACTATAATTTATAGAACAGATGCTTATTAGGAGAATTTCTTCACTGGAAGTCTCCTATAATAAGTGAAATCACAGATTTCTAACACCCATCTCACACAAAAAATTAATTTTTTTCCTTATAAATCCAATATCTGAACATGTTTTTGTATACATATATTTAGAAAGATTTTCTTTTTAAAATTATTTTATTTTTTATTATTATTATTTTTTACAATTTATTTTTTCTCCTTTTTTCCTCATCCCCCATGGGGGGGAGGAGAGATGGAGGGGGAGGGAAAGAAGAAGAAAAACAAAAAACTTGTAATAAAAAATTTGCAATGTAGTCAAACAAAACAAATTCCTAAATTAACCACAAGCAAATCTATATCTCATTTGACATTTTGAGTCCATTTCCTCTCTGTCAGGAGGTGGGTAGCATTCTTTATCATTGGCCTAACTCTGCTCATTTCAAATTTTCCCCAGTTTCTCTAAAACCATCCCTTTTTGCCATCTTTTATAGCATAATATAGTATGCCATTACATTCACATACCATAGTTAGACACTCCTCAGTTAATGGACACTCCCTTCCCCCTTATTTCCAGTTCTTTGACACTACAATAAAAACCTGCTACAAATATTACACACAGACATACATACATGTGCGAGCACGCATGGGCTCTGTATGAGCTCTTCCTTTTTCTTAGATATTTTGGGGATATAGGCCCAGTACTAGTTTTACTAGGCCAAAGGGTATGCATAGTTTAGTGACAGTTTAGGCATAGTTCCAAATTGCTTTACCTAATGGTTAGACCAGTTTGTAGTTCATTAATATCAATAGTGCTTTAATGTAACCTGTTTTCTTGCAGCCCCTCCATTATCGGTCATTTTGCTTTTTAGTCATCTCATTGCTGGTATTCTTATGACTATGAAGTAGAGCCTTAGAATTGCTTTAATTTGCATTTCTCCAATTTTAAGTAGCATTTTTTTTTCCATTATGTTTCTAGCTTGTGTTTTTTTGAAAACTGACTTCATTATAGGGAAATTTTCCATTAATATTATATTTTTGTACTTTCCACCTCTCTGGGTATAGTGACAAAGCCATTTTATGTCCCAGAGCTAAGCATACCCCAAAAAGGGAGTTGTTATAAATATCTCTATTTCCTTTTCATCTTCTGGCTGTCTCTCTACCTCAGATTTCTCCCCACTTGTCTGTGTTCCAGAGCTCAGATGCCAAAACATTCTTCCTAAGGTGCAGGTCTGATTGTCATGTATACCCCTCATTTAATAAACTGCAGTGGTTCTGTTACTTCCTGGATCAAATATAAAATCCTGTTTGGCATTTAAAGTTCTTTACCACTTGGCCCCCTCCTATCTTTGAGTCTTCTTACACTTTCCTGCCTTCCATGTACTTTCAAGATCCATTAACACTGCTTTCCATGTTGTGCCATGAATTAAAATATTCTTTCATTTGGGTACCAGGGATTTTCTTTGGCTGTTTCCCACAGCTGGGATGTTTCCTTATCTCCTCTGGTCTCCCTGCATTTTTTCAAGTCTCAGCTAAAATCCCACCTTCTTCAGTTAAACTTTACTGATCCTTCTTAGAGTACTTTTCCCTCTGAGAGTATCTTGTTTGTACAAAATTGAATGTTATCTCTCCCATTATTTTGTGAGTTCCTTGAGGGCAGGTACTATTTTTACCTTTCCAGTACTTAACTTGGGGCACTAAATGGGTAATTAATGTTTTTTGATTACAAGACTGATATGTTGATCTGTAACTTAACCTTGAATGAAAAAGAGGACACTGTGGTTTCTGGAGCCAATCTTTTTAGATCTTTGGGGAGACAATGAATTTGTCAAGACTATTATCAGAATTCATTTTCTTGTTCTACTCATTTTTCTAAAAGGAAAAAAAGTCTTAGAAAAAATTATATGGAGAAAAAATTCTTAATATTTTCAGTTGAATATTTTTAAAAATATGATTCCATTGTCCTGTATAGAAATTCAACATTAAAAAAAGCAAAAACAGGAAATCCTTTTTATTTTAATTGTTAACAGATGTATTTTGCCAACTGATGCAAAGTTTTTCCTTTCCCTGATAAAAATTGTGAAACAGAGCTCTTCTTTATAGGTATTCTATCCTAAAAACATTTACCTAAGGGACTGTTGGGCAGAAGCAGAATTTGTTTTGCCGTTTTAAAGAATTTGACAAAATGTCCAAAAATTGTACCTTAACATTTGAATGTTTTCTTTATCCTTCAGACTTGTCTGCCTCTTGGAATTCTAAAGTGGTGATCTTCACAGTTAACGCCTTAGGCAATTCTCAGACCTACCTTGATGTTGTACAGAATAATGTGGACATGTTCAGGGAGCTGGTTCCAGCCTTAGGACATTACAGCCCACAGTGTGTCATACTTGTTGCCTCTCAACCAGGTAAAATTCAGATCTTATTATTATTTTTTTTTTTTTTTTTTTACTTATTTTAAGAAACATAACAGTAGTCATCTTCTCATCTTCTTTCTCTTAGAACTATATAAATCTCCATGTAAATTCTGGTCTAAGTTATATGAACACCTGAAAGCCAAAAGCACTCCTACAACACAAAATTAAAATAGCCCCTAAAACATTAGACATTCTTAATTAACTATGGTTGCTGCCTCATCTGCCAAAAGATTTCATGTAACTGTAGTCTGGTGCAGATCACAGATGACTATTTTTGCTGTCCTTGAAACTAAGGACTTGGCATCTATTCAGGCATCTTCAAGTCTCATAACACATGTCCCTGTCAGCTGTCATTTGTTTGACTCCTGAGATTAAGACTCAGTTGTCTTTGAGCAGTTCAGAATTGTCAACTAACCCTTCTTCAGCAAGAAAATACTCAAATACTTCCACTAAAGTATAATAGAATTGAGCATTTTTAACATATTTTGTAAAGGGCTTTTCAATTATTTTATTTTGTTCTTTTTTGTTTTTTGTTTTTAAAAATGGCTTCTTTCCCAAGGTGATAGAGCTTCCAAGTCAGAGAACATTTTTTAAAAACAACCCCTTTTATGGATGTTATTTCCTGCTAGTTTTGATTTGCTAGTTAGCCAAGTAACAACAAGAAACAAACCCTTAGTATCATAAATCTAGACTTTGAAGGAACCTTAGAGGCCATCTGATCTAACTCTGTTATTTCACAGATAAGGAAACTGACATCTGGAGACATCCTTCCAGATTTCATTCAAGGACCACCTTCTGTAAATAAGGTGCCTCCCTCCCTAAACTAGCTTGAAATTGTCTAGATTTTGCTGTATACATTCTTGTGTTGACTTCTCTAATAGAAATTTAATGCCTTATGGACCCACACTTAACACCATATACCAAGATAAGATCAAAATGGGTCCATGACTTAGGCATAAAGAACGAGATTATAAATAAATTAGAGGAACATAGGATAGTTTATCTCTCAGACTTGTGGAGGAGAAAGAAATTTGTGACCAAAGATGAACTAGAGACCATTACTGATCACAAGATAGAAAATTTTGATTACATCAAATTAAAAGCCTTTGTACAAACAAAACTAATGCAAACAAGATTAGAAGGGAAGCAACAAACTGGGAAAACATCTTCACAGTTAAAGGTTCTGATAAAGACCTCATTTCCAAAATATATAGAGAACTGACTCAAATTTATAAGAAATCAAGCCTTTCTCCAATTGATAAATGGTCAAAGGATATGAACAGACAATTTTCAGATGATGAAATTGAAACTATTACCACTCATATGAAAGAGAGTTCCAAATCATTATTGATCAGAGAAATGCAAATTAAGACAACTCTGAGATACCACTACACACCTGTCAGATTGGCTAAGATGACAGGAAAAAATAATGATGAATGTTGGAGGGGATGCGGGAAAACTGGGACACTAATGCATTATTGGTGGAGTTGTGAACGAATCCAGCCATTCTGGAGAGCAATTTGGAACTATGCTCAAAAAGTTATCAAACTGTGCATACCCTTGGATCCAGCAGTGTTTCTATTGGGCTTATATCCAAAGAAATACTAAAAGGGAAAGGGACCTGTATGTGCCAAAATGTTTGTGGCAGCCCTATTTGTAGTGGAAATTGAATGGATGCCCATCAATTGGAGAATGGCTGGGTAAATTGTGGTATATGAACGTTATGGAATATTATTGTTCTGTAAGAAATGACCAGCAGGATGAATACAGAGAGACTTGGCAAGACTTACATGAACTGATGCTAAGTGAAATGAGCAGAACCAGGAGATCATTATACACTTGGACAACGATATTGTATGAGGACATATTCTGATGGAAGTGGATTTCTTTGACAAAGAGACCTGAGTTTCAATTGATAAATGATGGACAGAAGCAGCTACACCCAAAGAAAGAACACTGGGAAACAAATGTGAACTATCTGCATTTTTGTTTTTCATCCCGGGTTATTTATACCTTTTGAATCCAATTCTCCCTGTGCAACAAGAGAACTGTTCGGTTCTGCAAACATGTATTGTATCTAAGATATACTGCAACATATCTAACATATATAAGACTGCTTGCCATCTGGGGGAGGGAGGGGAAAAATCGGAACAGAAACGAGTGCAAGGGATAATGTTGTAAAAAAAAAAAAAAATTACCCTGGCATGGATTCTGTCAATATAAAGTAATTATTAAATAAAATAAAATATTAAAAAAAAAGAAATTTAATGCCTTGAGAGTAAGGAGTATTCCACTTTTGTTTTTTATACTTTGAGCACTTAGCACAGGTTTCATACTGCCCTAACATTTTGGTACGTTCCATCTAGAGAGTAGAATGTAATACATGGAATTCTATTAGGATCTATCCCCATAAATTGGTTTCTGGAGTACCAAAGGGACCTTGTTCGTGGATGCCAAGAAGAGTGAGACTTGAGAGTAATTTATTTCATAAACCATAATGAATGTTGATTTTCTTCATGAGCTTGTAAAGTGGTGGCTTACTGGGAAGTAATGCTGTACTTCTTCTACTTGTACCCAATGCTTAGTTGAAATCATGACATATGCAGCATGGAAACTGAGTGCCTTTCCTGAAAACCGAGTGATAGGAATTGGATGCAATCTGGATTCAAAGAGATTTCAATATATTCTTACAAATATTTTGAAAGCACAGAACTCAGGAAAGGAAATGTGGATTATTGGTGAACAAGGGGAAAACAAAGGTAAAGTAATCTATATTTATTTTGTTTAATTTGGAAAATGTTGTTACAGGTGGTCTTTAGGATTCCTTTATGTTGTATCTGGGAATATGGGAGTTTTAGGATTTCATTGCTTGTGCCAATATTACTATCAGAAATAAAATAGGAGTTTCTAGGGGAACTGTTCTCTATTATATATATTTATTTTCATGTAGGTTCAAGAGTAAGACCAAGTTATTTTTTCAGTAAATGACAAACCGTATATGAGGTAACTATTTTCTTGTGAAGTGTAGTACTCAAAATTTATCTTGATACTAACTTTCCATTCCTGTAGTTAACTAAAATACATGAAACACACATCTTCTTTCACTGTCTTCCCCATGTAGGAAATTTCTCACCTTTCTTACCTCTCAATATCTCTCTCTTCTCTCCTGGGATGGGTTCAGTGTCATTCTTCCTCCTGATGCTCCCCTAAATTACAACCTTTTTTCCCCCCAGACATTCAGTCCAGAGTGACTTAATGAAAAGTGATATTATATATTAGTGATGAAGTTAGATTCAGGGAACCAAAATGATGAGATTAGAGTTCCCGGCGGGTCAGGGAGTTAAATGATGAGGTTAGTGGCAGGTTAGGGATTCAGGGAACCAAATGAAGAGGTATGGCTCCCCTAAATCCCCTTAATATTGGGGCAAGGTAGGGAGTTATGGGACCCCCCCTTCTGGTGGCACAGAGGTCCTTCATTTTATGAACCTTGAAAAGCTAGACTGATGAAAAGAAGTTTATTATTAGCATTGGAAGTCAGCCTTTGCTATGCATGAATAGAAAGGCTGAATTCCTTAGTGGCAAAGTCCCGGCAGAGAAGTAAAGTTTCTAGTAGAAGAATCCTGACAGAGAGGTATAAAGTCTTGTTAGAGAAATAAGTGAGGATAGAAGGTAACACTGGAAGAGAATAGCATTTCAGCAGGCAGAGGTTTGTTGCTTATGCCAGGGATGGCATATTAGGTCCTCTGCAAGGATTGCCTTTAAAATTGGCTCTTTTTATAATAGAAATCTTGGCTACAAGTGAGGCCTGCTCCCTATGAGGGCTGGTGGGTGGAGTTTGAGCTGGAATTGAATAGAATTGAATGAGTCTTTCTTTAATAGGTTTGGAATTCTCTAGCTCCTGACTTAAATAGTCCCACTTAGGTAAACCACTTTATTTGATTCCCGGCAGGAATCAAGGAGAATCTCTCCTTCAAGGAGCTTCAAGTGCTTTACCTCATGGCTCATCTCCAAAGTCAGAGAGAGAAAGAAAGCATTTCAGGGCTCCCCTCCTCATTAACACTAATTAATGCCTTATTTGTGATAAACTAATATCATTCAGCAACTATTTTATTGAATTTTTTTATGTACATAGTAATAGAGAAAATCTGAGGATTTATGAATTTGTATTACTGTAATTATATTTATCAACACATAGAGACATTTTAAAACCAAGTTTTATTATATGCTCAGAGCACAAATTCAGGATTCTAAATGGCCTCTATACAATGGAGAAGGTTTCTTAAAGCTAATATAATTACCACTCATAACAGTGAAAGAAAGAAAAAAAAGATACAGCTTCCCAGAGGGGAAAGGGAAAATATACATTTTAAAGATATATTTTATATACAAAGATATACTTGTGGAATTTATAGTAAACTAATTGAGAAAAAGGTTTACATCTCAAAAGATAATTTAAAGGAGAAAAGTTACCTCAATTCAATTTGTAAATTGATCAATAAATACAGAGAAAAGTTATCTGGAGTTTATAACTACCAAATGGCTATCAAACACTAAGAAATTCTTTTGCCTCTGATAAAAATAGTCTCAGCTAAATTTTACTGTAAGGAAAGTCTTAGCTGTCTACTCGATTTTTCTTACAGATAAAAATGCTGGAGCTAATATAAAGGAAATTTAACCCTTACAACAGTAATGTTGAGGAATATCTCAACCTAAAGGTCCTAAGATTTTCCTGGAGAATAATTCCTTCCATCTAGTTCCCTTTGTGGGGCAAGTAAGTGGAATAGGGATAAGGTGCCGGGTCTGAAGTATGGAAGATTTATCTCGCCTCAGGGGAAGTTCCTTAATTTCTATGAACTTAAGTTTCCTTATTTTAAATTAATATAGAGATTCTCAGAATCCCAGAAGCCATCTAGCCCAAAAAAATCCCTGCAGCAGACAACTAACAAGTAGAGCACCCAGCCTTTGCTGATGTTCCTTAATTGGAAAAGGCTTTATCCAAAAGGCTCAGTGTTAAAGCCAAAATATTGATAGAATCATTAGAATAAACCATTGATAGAATGATGGAATCTAAATTGTAATAAAGTCCTTATATCTTATCTCCAAAGATTGCCTTCTAAGATTGTATGAAGTTGAAAACTCCTTATGTGCTCCCTCTGCTGGTGATTCCTTATGTGCTCCCTCTAAATCAGACTTATTAGAAATTCCAGCTTTTATATTTAGCTTATGTTTTTGTCTGATCGTGTGAAGAAACAAGGTAGTCACACTTGTTTTTCAGGGATCTGAAAAAAGGCCAGAATACAAGCTTGGAAGAGATGGGAAGTTTGTATCTTCCTTTGGGACTCAAATTGACCCAAGCTTAGACACCAGGGAAAAAATGCTATGGGGCAACCATTTTTACTATTTGTTGAGATTTAAAGTTATTCTGAATGTGAAAAAGATCAACATATGTGAATATATCCACATATAAATAATAGGAAATAAGGACTGTATATAAAACTTCAAATTTATATTATGTTCAGCTTATATAAAACTTGTTAAAGTGAGTTTTAAAGCTATTTTATATCTGAGGTGTTCAGGAGAACTCGCATCTCTGTTGTGAAGGCTTGCTAAGCTTTTTTCAATGCTGTCCATCCAGCTTTTGTTTCCATCTAATTCTCACCTGTGGCTCCAAGAAGCTGGAGCGCCTGCATAGGTCATGTCCCAGCAAACCGCTTTGGCAGGTTGAGAGTAGACAGGGTAATCAGCAGGCCTGTCATTGAGTGAAGGGGAAGATTTTCCTCTCAGTGTAATGGTCAGATGAAAACAGTTTGTCCCAGTGGCCATGAAGGGAGCTGAAGCAGAAACTGTGGGGCCCTTGGAGATAAGTCAGATGCAGACGATTTGAAGGTCATCCTGTGTATCCTGGTCCATGGGCACTCATCTTGACTCTTGTCCTGTCCCTGGACTTGGATGACTCAGGAAGAGAGAGTCAGACTGAGAAGACTTGGTGCATTTCTCCCTTACTCAAATCAAAGTACTCCCTTACTCCCTTGACCTGAGAGAGTCAAGACATTATCCTGTGGTATAATTGGTTCTCTTCGAAAACAAAGGACAAACTATTGCAGTGATTAACACGATGTGAAGAAGGCCTGCACTCAAGTAGTGGCTGTATGAGGAAAGAGAAAACATCAGATAGGATAGAATTCAGGAGTCCTCAAACTTTTTAAATAGGGGGCCAGTTCACTGTCCCTCAGAACTGTTGAGGGCTGGACTATAGGAAAAACAAAAACTTTGTTTTGTGGGCCTTTAAACAAAAAAAAACTTCATAGTCCTGGGTGAGGGGGATAATCATCCTCAACTGCTGTATCTGGCCTGTGGGCTGTAGTTTGAGGACCCCTGGTGAGGTAAATATTGGGAGGGAGAGGGAGAATTTGAAGATAATAATTTGAGTAAAGGGTTTTTTTTTCACTTTAAAGCAATCAACAGTATATGTGGGGGGCATCTAAATGGCACAGTGGAGAGAGTATCAGCCCAGGAGGAGTATGAAGTATTTGAGTTTGGATTTGAACTCAGCCCAAGAGGACCTGAGTTCAAATCCGAACTCAAATACTTCATGCTTTTTAGCTAATCATACTTATAGCTAATTATAGTTATTAGTATGACTATAGACAAGTCCATTAACACCAATTACCTTGCAAAACAAACAAAAAACAAAAATAAAGCAGTATATGTAGGAATTTCAAATGAAAATATGATCACACCAAGAAGGAAAAAAAAGACATTTTTACAAAGTTCACCATGGACACTTTAGCACGGAGAGTCTCTTATCATTTCTTAATCCATAGAAAGAAGTTGACTTAATAAATGTAAAAAATATATTTATTTAATTCCCAGTACCTCTGTGGACTGGTCAGGAAGAAGCAATGGATCCCAACTTCCAGGTGCAGTTGTCCAACAGGTAACAAAATTTTATTTATTTTTTAATTTTGCTAGTTTTTGACATTTATTTTTCTAAGATTTTGATTTTCATTTTTTTCTTCCTCGCCTCACTCCTTCCCAAGATGGTAATCAATCTCATATAGATTATACATGTAGATAACAGAATTTTAAATAAATTTCATACAGAGCCTGAAAAGTGATGGCTCAGGGGCCCCTTTTAGGCAATCTAACTTCTTTCAATAATCCAGCTAAGCAATTTTTTATTGAAATGAACGCATTTTAAGGAATTTTATAATTTTATTTATGTAGACTCCAGTTGTTTTGTATTACATGTTAAAAAATAAGTCATTTCATTGTAGTTTGCATTTAAGGATAAGGGACTAGACCTGAGTGTTTCATTGGTATAGGGGATTGACAGAGAGGCTTTTTTCTTCAGAACAGGTTGGCTTCTGAACTCTCTGGATACATACCTTGCCAAGGTCGGCACACAGCCAATGTGTTTCAGAGGGAGGACTTGAACAACCAGGTCCTCCTGGCTTCAAGGCCAGCCCAGCTTTCTTATCATGAGAGGCCATATTGCTGCTCAGATTTGCATTTATCAGAATTTTTAAATGTAGGCTTCATAATCTATCTGTAATAATATAGCCATTGCAAGTAAAATTGTTTAGCATGGACACATCCACCATTTATAATTATAATTAATTTCACAATTCTTTTATGTTTTTAATCTGTGATTTAAAAATTTTATCTTAAATGGACAGGTCATATTTATGGGATAATTTACAAATAATTTATTCTTTTTACTGATTTCTAAATAGCTATAAGTATTAAGCTTTTTCTCATGGAATTTTTGATGGTATGAGAAAGAGTTACTTTCCTATCTGGGATAAAAAGATAAATAGATTAAAAAATCTATAAATATAAATATATATGTGAATATGCATATTACATATGTATATACATACACATATATTTCTAGTTATCAGTTCTTTCTCCGGTTGATAGCATCTTTCTTCATATGTTCTTTATAGTTCTAAACCAGAATGTTAGTGTTGGACAATGTTGATGGACTTTTTCAATAACTAAATACTTGTATCTGCTATTCTCTTCCCAGTGTCAAGGTACCTAGAAAATTAAATTAGTAATCAGAAAATTGCTTGGTTAGCCTGTGACCAAAACAAAGGGAATTATACTTTTGAGATTTTTTTTCCAGGTTGTGATAGGGCATAGGAAGTTATCCCTCCTGTATTTTAGGAAATACTTTCTTCCACCAGACAGTCTCTCTACCCCTTGGACAATTCTGGGTAAACAAGAACAAATTTTTTTTATCTTTGGCTCACCTTTAAAAAAATGCCCCACAAGTCACTATCCTATTATAACAATATCACCTTGGGATAGATTATGATTCAATTTAGTTTTTTTACTTTTTTAGATTGGCATCTCCTGATAGTTTGGAGAAATAGTCTTGTCTCCTTCACAACTCATTTACTAATCATGTATTAAATTGGGTTATTTCTGCAGCTATCTTATTCACTTTATATGCTCTCTTGATAGTTTTGATTTCAGGATGATTTTTTTTTTTTTTAAGTTTCCTTAGTTAAGACTCTACAATATTCTATGCCTTCACTGTGGCTGCCATAGGAAGATTAATAGTCTTCCTTGCTGTGCACTATGCCATTTGAAATAACTGCCTAGGTCTTTGATTTTTTAATTCTATCATCAAATATTTTTGTAGTCTAATATAAGGAACCCCGATAAATGAACTTATGGGAGAATCTGAACAAGATTTTCACAGAATGGACAGAGATGGATGGACAGCAATCTGCCTCATTGGAGGAAACATCCACATTGTTGAGATCACAGATCGAGTATCTAAGTGAACATGGGGAAATTTCTGATCTAGTTCTAAATAAAGAAAGCAATATGTCTGCACAATCATTTATTTTCAAATTAATGCATTTTCTTATTTTAATTTTTAAAAGGAATAGAAATATTTGTTGATGAAGATTGTTTTTAGCTTGTTAGGTAACTGCCTTTAAAGAAAACTTTAAATTATCATCAGATTCAAAGTAACTCATTAAATAATTGCCAAAGAAGTCATGTTCATGTGCCATAAAATTTCTTATACTATATATGGTATGTAGAGCTAATTAAGACTAATTTAAATGTACCATTTCTGACCATTTTTTTCCTTTCTAACTTAGAGCCATGGAAATATTAAAAGTAAAAGTTCAAAGATCCTGGTCTGTTGGTCTTTCCGTGTCTGACCTACTGGATAGTATCATAAACAATAAAAGGAAAGTTCATTCCGTATCAATTTTAGCAAAGGTAAACTTTATCCTGTTTGTATCATTATGTTTTTACTTTTGATATTTATATCAATTGATGTTTTTATCTGCATGAATATGTACAATATTATAGGATCAAATAGCTGTCTAGGAAGTTTGTGTTTTTAGTCTATTTTATATTTGACATCTGAAAATTACAAATTATTTCATTTTCTAAAATCAAATTTTTATTAACTTTCTTCTCTGCCTTTTCTGCATTTAAGAGTAAGCCACAGTTTAGTATCTTTTCCTCCACAGTTTAGTATTACAGTGAAACTTGAGCAGGTAGCTAATGTCTTAGATAATATGACAGACTCTCAAAAGATTTCTAAAGGCTGAAATCATGGTGAATTTAAAAAAGTATTATTATAATGGTTTTTTTATTTACAAAACATATGCATGGGTAATTTTTCAACATTGACCCTTGCAAAACCTTCTGTTCCAACTTTTCCCCTCCTTCCTCCCACCCCCTCCCCTAGATGACAGGTAGTACAATACATGTTAAATATGTTAAAGTAATCATGGTGAATTTTAACAAGAGAAAACAATTTATCTGCAAAATATGGTTTCATTCCTTTTCTTGGACATTTCCTGGCTTTGTGACCATGGCCACATCACTTACTCTGCTAAGGCTCAGTTTCCTCATCTTTTAAGTAATGGGGTTGGACACTTATGATCTCTAAGTCCTTTCCAACTCTAAATCTACAATTTTGTAAATTGCAGCATGGCAATTTCTGGCTCACTATATTCAAATTAACTTCTTGATATCAAAGCTTTCCAAAAAATGAAATGATTTTTTTGTATGATAGTAAATTCTCTTTTTCTGGAGGCATTAGAATAGAAGCTAGATGAGCCCTTATTGGTAGTGTCATAGAAGATATTCATCCATCAGGCAGGAATTAGAATTCATTGATTCTTCATGTCCCTTCCACCTCCAAAATTCTGTGAAACAGAAACAATAAATATTGAGATAGATACTTTATGACTACTATCAGTAATTTTTTACTTGTTTCTGATAACAAGATCTTAGGTTCAAATTTAAATATGGAAAAATAAAAAGAAAAATTCATCTTTTTAAATAAGTAATAAAAGAATAAAATATGCTCCCTCATATTTAAGATTTTAACTTCTTTTGTCAGTGATATACACCTGCTATATTTAATCTTTACCTTTCCATTTTAGGGGTATTATAACATAAACAGTGAAGTATTTTTAAGCTTGCCTTGCATCCTTGGAGACAAAGGTGTATATGAAGTCATCAAAGCCACAGCGAAGGAAGATGTGACTGAGAAACTCCAGAGCAGCGCGTCATCACTTTATAGTCTCCAAAGCCAACTGAAACTTTAAAAAGGATTTTTAATCTTGTGATTTCTGACACTGAAGTATACAGTTTTATAAAAAGCATGGCAAAGGAGGTGGTTTTGAGTTTCTTTTTATTCATATCACTACTTAATCCTGTCAGTGCTTTATTCCTTTTTTATAGAGAAAGCACATGCCATCATAGTGGCTTTTTTGATTAGCACAATTATTTGAATATACCTTTAAATTTTTTTTTTTTTTACTGTGGTGATTCCTGTAAGTCTATGCTTACTATGCACACTATGCAGTACTATGGATACTGCAGTATGTTTCATTTTTAAATATGTATCATAACACAAACATAAAATTAACATTTGGGAAATATTTTGAAAATGCTAAGTTATTTCTTAGTTTAAAACTGAAATTTAACAATTTAAGTGTGTTGTTTTTTAAAAGATCTTGTATAACTACAATTATTAGATTTGCACTAAATTTCTACAGTTGATTCAAGGATTATGCAACTTTTAATAATGATCTGTGTTTTGCTAATAATTGAACATCGTATTAGTAAATTATTTCATTCAAATATTTAATAAGCAGCTACAGCTATGTACATAGCACTTCATATTCTTTTTTTTTTTTTTTTTTGCGGAGGCAATTGGGGTTGAGTGACTTGCCCGGGTCACATAGCTAGGGAGTGTTAAGTGCCTGAGGCTAGATTTGAACTCTGGCCCTCCTGATTTCAGGGCTGCTGCTGTAGCAACTGCACCATCTAGCTGCCCCCAACACTTCATATTCTTTAATTGAAGTAACTACCAAAAAGGAACAGATTTGTCATAAATTTTAGAACAATGAAATGAATTTTGTTTGGATATTTCAATGAAAAGAAATACCTAGTTTTGTCTGCCACAAGCAATTTTATTTATTTTCATTTCAGTTTAATATCTGAGTATTTCTAGCTTAAAGAGAGAAATGTCCGAAATGCCATAGTCTTCCCTGACCCCTCCCCTCTATGCCATTGGACATGTCTCTATCCCAAGGTAATTTGATAGAATATTTATAGAAATGAACAAGCAAAATGTCATTCTGTATTAGAGCTTTAATATTGTTGCAGGTTAATTTTCTTTCTTTCTTTCTTTTTTTTTTTTTTTTTTTTTTTGCTGAGGCAATTGGTGTTAAAAAAAAAACCCAGAGTCACTCAGCTAAGAAGTGTTACGTGTCTGAGACCAGATTTGAATTCAGGTTCTCCTGACTTCAGGGCTGGTAGGCAGGTTAATTCTTGAAAAAATATTAATATTGTACTGGGGTTTTTTAGGTTTGCTAGAAACAATTTTATTTAATATTAATTTAATATAATCAAGCATTTTTACTTAGTAAATATCATTTTGGGTCAGTACTCTATTTCACCAAATAAAATAGACAATCATTTGATAACTATTCAGTTCTTTCCTTCAAGCTAATTAATGTAAGTTTGGGGTTATTAATATTTTAAATAAAATTATTTCTGGGGCTTGCTCCAGTTATTTGGTTGACAATATGTTTTGTTCCAGTAGAACATAGACTCTTTAGGGGCAAGAACTGTTTTATTTTTGTCCTTGTTTTCCCAGTACAATCCCTGTACATAGTAAGAACTTGAAAAATGCTTTTTAATTGAAGAAAGTGCTATGTAAATGAGAAAAATAATAAAGGATTAAGTTAATGCTTGGCGATACTTCCCTGAAGGATTGAAGTGCTTTCTTTTCCTGGATCAATATAGTAATTGTAGGGATGGAGATGCCAACAAATAAAATCAATTTTTAAAAGACAGTAAGTTCTCTGTACAGTCAGTTAGCCAGCAGTCATTAAGGGCCAAATATGTGCTGGACACTGGGGATATAAAGCAATGCAAAAATAGCCTCAACTTGCAGGGAGCTCACAATCTGATGGATGAAACTATACAAATCGCTATGTATAAATAAGATATAGACAGGATAAATCAGAGATCCTCTCAGCATTAAGGGGGATCAGGGTAGCCTTCTTGTAGAAGGGGAGATGATAGCTGGGACTTGAAGGGAGAGCAAGACATGGGAAATGTGGAGGGAGAGAATTCCAGGCATGGGGGCAGCCCAGAATTGGAGATGGAATAGTGAGCGTCACTGGTACACAGAGTATAACACAGTAAGCAGTGAGAGGACTGGAAAGGAAGGAAAGAGCCAGTTTATGAAAGGCATTGAATGGCCAGCAGGATTTAATCTTTAATCCTGGAGGTATTAAGGATCAGTGAAGTTTATTGCATGGAAGTAGGCTGGGATGGTGACAAGGTCGGACTGGACCTTTCAGATGGGTGTGATGGCTAGGGGAAGGTCGGACTGACGGAGGGGGAGATCTGAAGCAGGGGGACCAGACGCAGGCCAGAGCAGTAGTCCTGGCACTCAGTGATTGAAAACTAGGTTGTCTGTCACAGTAGGGAAACCGACTGAATCAGCAGGCCTTGACAAGAAGTTGCCTTGAGACCGGGAGGGCCGGGGAGAGCCAGGAGGCAAGGAGATACTGGTGGCTAACCTAGGTGACTGAGATATGGTTGTCCCTCAGTGTTAATAGAGAAATTAGGAAGAGGGGAGAATGGGGGGAGAGGCAGGATAACGAGTTCCATTGACATTGTTTAAGATATCTGTGGGACATCCTGTTTGATATACCTAATAGATATGTCTGGAGATTAGAGCAGGATAGGTAAATCTGAAAATTATCAGCATACTGATGGTTATTGAATCCAGAGGAGCCAATGAGATTGCCAAGTGAAATAGTATAGAGGGACAGAAAAGACTCAAGACTGCCCTATGAGACACCCGAGGGCATGATTTAGAGGAAAATCTAGCTAAGGAGACTCAGATCTTTAGGAGAAGGAAGGAGAGAATAGGGGTATAAAAACAGAAGGAAATGTTCAAGATTTAATTTACATCCTTATTCTATTTTCTGTGAAAGATCTTTTGTTCTTGGCCTTCCACACACTTTTAAAAATGGGGAAAATATTTTTAGACTAAATTTAGCATATTTATTATGCTTTGGCACTGTGCCTACCACTGTGCTAAATGCTGTGGACAGGAATGGGGGAAAAACAACTGTACTTAAAGAGCTTACAATCTAATGAGGGAAGACAATGAACAAAAGGAAGCAAAAAGTGGGATTGGGGAAGATGATTGACTAAGGGCATGATAAAGTCAGTTCAAAGAAGTTCCAAGATTGTACACCTTGGGTAACTTTTTAATATTTCTATAGAAACAGAAAAAGTGATTTTTTCTTTTTTTAATAACAATAAATAGTTTTGATTTTTAAAATGCATGCAAAGATAGTTTTGCATGTTTGCAAAACCTAGTGTTCCAAATTTTTCTCCCTCCCTCTCTGAGATAGCAAGTAATCCAATATATGTTAAATATGTGCAATTCTTCTATTCATATTTTCACATTTATCATGCTGCACAAGAAAAATAAGATCAAAAGGGAAAAAATGAGAAAGAAAGAAAAAAAAAAAAACAAGCAAGCAAACAACAATAACAAAGGTGAAAGTACCATGTTTTGATCCACACTCAGTCCCCATAGTCCTCTGTCTGGGTGCAGATGATTCTCTCCATCACAAGTCTACTGAAATTGGCCTGAGTCACTTCATTGTTGAAAGAGCCAAGTCCATCAGAATTAATCATCACATAATCTTGTTACTATATATAATGTTCTCTTGGTTCTACTCATTTCACTTAGCATAAGTTCATGTAAGTCTTTCCAGGTCTTTCTGAAATCAGCCTGCTGATCATGAAAAGGTAATTTTTAATATGTTCCCACAAGTATATGAATAATTTCCATTGAAAATCTTTACTTCAAATTTTTTCTTAACATTTGATTAACTTTATACATTTCAATATTTCATAAATGTTGAAAACCTATATAAAGTCAATAGAATCACCAATATTACATTTTTTAAAAAAATTTTAAAAATCAAAGACTAGGTAGACTTGAGAACCAGCAAATATCAGTGGTTTTTTTTTTTTTTTTTCCAAACCTTTGGACACTATGGACTAAGCAAAGTCTAGATAGAAAAATATAAATCTTCTACCATTCTTGGGAAAAATAATACAAAGTATTCTTTGGTAATATGTGGGAAATGATTAATTATGGTTTGTGAGGAAATTTATTAATTGTTGTTGCATTGTTTAAACCTACTTCCATGGCAACCTATGTGAAAATTAGTGTGTGCCTCATTTGGGATCTCTTACACCAACCAATCAGATGGTTGTTTCTTTGTTCCTTTGTTTGTATCCTGTATGATGTGTAACTCCTACTGGTGGGATGAGTTGGGGGAAGCAGTCACCTATTTTGGCTCTTCTCTCTGCTGGACAACCTAATGAACTACTTGCTAAATTTCTTCAGTTCTGTTTTGTTCTCAGCCAATATTAATGAATTGGTACTATTATTTTCCTATGTGAAGCATTATTATAACATCTCACTTAGAAAGTAAAGGTGATAGGCCTCTTAACACCTTCAGTAGTGCTTATTATATATTTATAGTTCTAAAGTCATGAAATACACTTTAAAGAAGTACCTTTTAGTTTCTGACCCTTGCTTACTCTAGTTTGTCCTGTAGATTTTTGATTTTATTGGTATGGATGTTCCCTTCGCTAACACAGCTCAAAGATGTGATGGACACAATATAACCCCTACATTAAGATGGTTATTTGGTTTTCTGGCCCACAAATAAGAGATAGCAAATCCAAATTTGGAAGGAAGAGGACAGGTGGAAAAGGAGAAAGTTGGGCAGAAACAAACTGGGAGTATCAACCTGTTGGTGGTTGTTGTTGTTTTTTTAACTAGAAAATGAAAAATAAGACAATATAGAATTTATTATTATTGCCCAAGGCACCAAAAGAAAGTTAAATCATGTTCAGAATAATTTAATAAAGTAGGAAAATGTTTAATATATGAGATGTTTGTTGTTCAATATTAGTTAAAAATGTTTTGGCATCTTAAGGGGTAAGGTAGAAAATTAACTTATATGATGTTATACACATACACACACGCAATTGTTTGTGGTTTTTTAAGCTTTTGCCCTCAAGGAGCTCACAAATGCAATGAAGCAGAGAAATAAATAATCAGGTTCATAAAAATTAGAGATCAGAGATAACCTCAGAAAGGAAAGCATTAGTTGCTTGGGGAGACCAGGAAAGGCCTCCTATTGAAGATGAGATTTGAATTAAGATTTGAAGGAAGACAGGGAAACCAAAAAGCTGAGGTTAGGAGGCAGGTCATTATTCCAGGAATGGGAAACAATTAAAGCAAAAGCACAGAAGCTGGATGAAGTATTATATGCTTGAAACAGCAAGTGGGTCAATGTGGTTTGATCATAGAATGTGGATTGGATATGTGAGGTGAGAATAGCTGAAGATGGTATTCAAGTTCCGAGTCTGGGTTTCTCTGAAGATAGTGCTAATAGTTACATTTCACAAGAGATGGGGGAGGTTTTTCTTGGGGAGGAGAGAAGGACAACAAATTCTGTTTTGGACTTGATAGATAAATGTATATTTTTGTATGGTTTTAGATAAATAGGAAAAATTCATCATAATATTCTTTGTTGCCCTTAAAATATATATTTCAAGATGGCCAATGTTAATTAAATCACAAATTTATAAACATTATTGCTATTATTTTAGGAGTAAATAACTTATTTTATATGAAAAACTTTTTTTTCACATGTAGAAGTTTTCAAATTCTACTTATAAAAGGATATTTTATGACAATGAAATGGAGGCCCAGAGAGGTGACAGGCCTTAAATGGTAGAGGTGGAATTCAAAACCCAAGTCTTTTGACTCAAAAAGTAGCATTCTTTCCATTTCATCATCATAGAAATGAATGATTTGGAATAGATGACTTCTAAGATCTCTTTTTAAAGTCTTAATTATGGGAAACAATTATCACCCCTACACTATCAGTCTGGTGTTGGCAAAAGTTAATTCATTCTTTTCACTCCCTTTTCCCCAAATTTATGTAATGAATTATAGTTTTTTTTTAAACATTGGTGAAATTAAAACTTGATTTTACTATGGAAGCAAAAATTCATTATTTTACTAATTGTATTGTAATTTTTCATGAATGTGAGAAATACTGAATATAATTATCTGGTTTTTAAAGTTGCTAGGTAGTGACATTTAATAAAAATGTGACACCAGAGATTATTTTTTGTCATCTTAGAAGTTGAACAAATAGATGTTAAGATTGTGTTATCATGTTAAATATCTTATGCTAAAGCCTAACTTTCACATAACTAGAAGAAAACTTGGTTTTATGATATTTAGTCTTGTCCTTTTTCAATAGTGTGAAAAGTGATTTACCTATGACTAGCTTTACTTTGGGATTGTATTCACTTCTGCTTACACATATAGGCAAGGTGTATACTATATAATACTAAATATTAAATGAGAGGATCTGGCTTATTCACTCTCCTCTTTGGGCAATAAGAGCCTCTCAAAGGCTGTTTCCTCATCTGTAAAAAGTTTGAGAGATGGGGGTGGGCAGGCAGGGAAAAGTTGAGAAGTACAGAAAGGGAGAAGTCAGCCCCCTTCCAACTCCAGATCTGTGATCCTATGGATTAAATTCTGGACATATGAACTATTTCAATGAGGAAGAAAAGGGGTAAGCATACTAATGGGAACACTATCAATGTACAAGGAGGTTGATAGCCAACTTAGATATCTAAGATATGGAAACAAGAACAAGTGACTGATGACAAATGGAAAAAAAAATGTGGCTAGATCCTACCATAACTGTATTAGTAGCAGTAAAACTCAAAATTAACCAAGAGTGGCCTTGTTTTAATGTTGTAAGCAAGAGGAAAACCAAAGGCAAAATGAGATAAAGGTTCGGAGTAGGTGAAATAATGATATAGATTCCTTCATTATTTCAAAAATCATTCACTAAGGGCTTGGTGTTGTATCAGGTAGTGTGCTAGATCTTCAAGATACAAATAATCCCCAAAACAAAAACACTCAGTTCCTGACTTCAAGGAAAGACAAAACTCAACTTTTATTCTGCATTCGTTCTAACAGAATAATCTTTATGCTGTAAAAGGAAGAACAAAAGTCAATTATAGTGAGGTGAAAACAAAGAAAAATGAGCAAATAGTAAGAGAAAACTAAGTTGCCCTCAATAAGTTCAAGTAAGCATATCTGAATAATCTACATGTAATGTAATGGTAATGAACTTGCTACTGTCAATATTACTCCAAAAACCAAGAAGAATCATAGGATGAGAGGAGGGAATGTGTCAGGCCAGTGAGCTTTATTTTTATTCCTAGAAAAATGCTAGAATACATTTCTTAAAGGAATTTTGTATTGTTTTCTTTTAAAGGGTGGCTGGGTGGCATAGTGGACAGAGGGCTGATCTGTAGTCAGGAAGACTCCTTTTCCTGGCTTCAAATGTAGCCTCAGACACTTCTTTGCTATGTGACTCTGGGCAAGTCACTTAACTGCCTTAGTTTTACTCATCTGTAAAATGAGTCAGAGAAGGAAATGGCCAACCCCTCTAGAATCTCTTTCCAGAAAACCCCAACTGGGGTCATGAAGAATCAGACATAACTGGGATGACAGAACAAATTTCTTTTTTTGTTTTTTATTACCTACATTTTTCAAGATACTCCTATTACTTTGCTTCACAGAATGCTATCAATTAAAATAAGAAAAAATGGGCACAAGTAATTTACTTCTTAAAACAATCTAGTAGTCCCTTTAATGTCCTACATTCATAGTGTCTCACTTCTATAAATTAGGGAGAGGTTTATTCATATATGTGTGTGTATGTGTGTGTGTGTGTATATATAGATATAAATTTGGGATCATTTTGTCATCATAATTTAAGAGCATTTAACATCAATATTGTTTTTATTTATATTATCAGAGCCTTTGTATATAATTTTCCAGGTTATCCTTAATTTGACTTACATTAAGCAGAGCCAGGAGATCATTATATACCTCAACAACGATACTGTTTGAGGATGTATTCTGATGGACGTGGATCTCTTCGATAAAGAGAGCTAATTCAGTTTCAATTGATCAAGGATGGACAGAAGCAGCTACACCCAAAGAAAGAACACTGGGAGATGAATATAAACTGCTTGCATTTTTGTTTTTCTTCCCGGTTTATACCTTCTGAATCCAATTCTCCCTGTGCAACAAGGAAACTGTTCGGTTCTGCACACATATATTGTATCCAGGATATACTGTAACCTATTCAACATGTAAAGGAATGCTTGCCATCTGGGGGAGAGGGTGGAGAGAGGGAGGGGAAAAATCGGAACAGAAGTGAATGCAAGGGATAATGCTGTAAAAAATTACCCTGGCATGAGTTCTAGCAATAAAAAGTTATTAAAAAAATTTTTTTTGACTTACATTAGTTAATACCTTCCCATGCTTCTCTGGATTCATCATATCATTTGTTGGGATTGGTAGTGTTACCATTTGATAGCAATCTAATTTGTTTTATATTCTTTGCTATAAACAAAACAAAACAAAAAACAAGAAGGTTGAACTAGATAGTTCCTTTAAGATCTACATACTGGGGTCCAACTTTGTGCTGGAGTCCATACCTAAGAAGAAAAGGACCCTGGTTAAACTTTGAGGTTATATTTTGTCATATCCCACTCAGAAACTTTATATGTCAGTCCAGGAGGCTAGGACCAATTATCCATTTACAAACCTGTTCCTTTTGACACTTGACAGCCTTGCCAAAGGATGTATAATCAAAGCAAACTCATTATCTAGTTTTGGTGCCTTGGGCTTTCCTGATCTTCGAATCATCTCTGTACATTTCTTCCTGGTCGTTTAATACACAGGAATTGAAAAGCAAAACAAAACTATAAAGACTCCAAGAGTCAGAGAATCTGTGTAATCTAAACCTTGTAATTTCCTTAGCACCTAGCACAGTGCTATGCATGTAGTATGTGCTTAATAAATATGTGAATTCTTTAATTCCCAGCTTCCAGTTTTGGTATTCCTTGCCATGATAGCTAACTCCAGAATCTTGGCTAGGATATAAACTACTAGGTTGCAAGTACCTTCTTTAGTTCCTTATGACATTGTATCCTCTTTATGTGCATCTTCCTATTAATAGAATGCAATCATTGTTCCTTTGCTTTTTCTAACCTAGAAAATGTCTGTAAAAAATTTTTTTTGCAATTCTTCTATACATATTTCCACAATTATACTGCATAAAAAAATAGATCAAAAAGGGAAAAATAAGAAAACAAAATTCAAGCAAACAACAACAAAAAGAGGGAAAATGCTGTATTGCAATCCCCACTCAGTTCCCACAGTCTTCTCTCTGGATGTAAATGGTTCTCATCATCATAAGACCATTGAAACTGGCCTGAATCACCTCGATATTGAAAACAGCCACATTCATAAGAATTGATCGCTGTACAATCTTGCTATTGCTATGTACAATGTTCTCTTGGTTCTACTCACTTCACTTAGCATCAGTTCACATGAGTCTTTCTGAAATCATCGTTTCTTATAGAACAGTATTCTGTAACATTCATATACCATAACTTATTCAGCCATTCTCCAACTTATGGGTATCCACTCATTTCTAGTTTCTTGACACTATAAAAAGGACTGCCACAAACATTTTTTGTACATGAGTCCTCTCCCCTCATTTATAATCTCTTTGGGATACAGACCTGGTAGAGATACTGCTGGATCAAAACTCCACTAACAATGTATCAATGTCCCAGTTTTCTCACATCCCCTCCAATATTCATCATCTTTTCCTGTCATTTTAGCCAATCTGAAAGGTATATAGTAGTACCTCAGAGTTATTGTAATTTGCATTTCTCTAATCAACAGTGATTTAGAGCACCTTTTTATGACTAGAAATAGTTTCAATTTCTTCACCTGAATATTATTGTTCATATCCTTTGACCATTTATCAGTTGGAGAAACAGCTTGAATTTCTTACAAATTTGAGTCAGTTCTCTATATAATTTAGAAATGAGGCCTTTATTAGAACCCCTGAATGTAAAAATTTCCCCCCAGTTTATTGCTTCCCTTCTAATCTTGTCTACATTGGTTTTTTGTATAAAACCTTTTTAACTTAATATAATCAAAATTATTTTGCATTCAATAATGTACTAAAGTTCTTTGGCCACAATTCCTTCCTTCTCCACAAATCTGAGAGGTAAATTATCCTTTGTTCTAATTTGTTTATCATGTTACTTTTTATGTTTAAATCATGAACCCACTGCGACCTTATCTTGATATATGGTGTTTGGTGTGGGTCAATGCCTAGTTTCTGCCATACTAGTTTCCAATTTTCCCAGCAGTTTTTGTCAGATAGTGAATTCTTATCCCCAAGTTGGGGTCTTTGGGTTTGTCAAACATTATATTACTATAGTCATTGACTATTTTGTCCTGTGAACCTAACCTATTCTACTGATTGACTATTCTTTTTTTTTAATTCAGTACTAAATGGTTTTGATGAATGCAGCAAATACTAATTTTTTAATAGATTTTTGAAGGCAATTGTAAAATACAATTTTGACCTGAGTCAGTTATTTAATAGTTCAGTAAAACTCAACGCTGAACTCATTTGCATCCATACATGGGTATTTGACATTCAGAAATCATTCATTATAAAATGTGTGAAGATGTCTTTTACTCAAGGTTGTTACACATTAAACCACAATAAATGCCTTTCAATAACTGAAGTGCAGGGTTTTAATCAAAAAGAAAAAGATCCAAGTCATACAAGACTACTAAGTAGGCTTTTCCCATTACTTAATATATTCATTATGATGCTAAATAAAAAAGTTCCAGGATATTGAGAGATGAAGATGGCAACTTTGTTTTAAGGAAAAAAAAGTAGTTTTCACCAACAATCTAATGAGAAGGCCAATCAATCTTTAAAAAAGAAAAAAAAATAACTTAGTTGTGACTGGCATGATGTCCCAAACAGAAAACATAATCCCTTTAAATACAAGCTGATCTAATTACATAATTCCTCAATTTAGAATTGCTGAATAAAATTTTTAAGAAGCTATTAATGATCAAAGGTCAATAAACCCAATTTAAATAGAGTAGACTAAAGGTACAAGATTAAGGAAATTTAGTTACTAGGGAAATCTTTTGGTAATAAAGTAGCAGACAATTATTATTCTTTGTAGGTTTTTTGAGAAATATCCTGCAACTTAACCAGTCTCTTACTCAATGAATTCACTTATATTCACTTTCTATGACAGGGGCACTCTGCAGATGTCTGAAAAATATTTTTTCCCCGTCACTAAGCTAATCCATTGTAAATTTGACTCTGTCCTATACTTAATCACTACTTTCTCCCTTTGTGTTTTGTTTGGACCAAACCACATCAGCAATTTATAAGGCTGATTTTGAGGACAACAAATGTCCAGACCTACTGAAGAATCAATGGTTGATGTATCTTGGAAGATGGTTTCCAGCAAAATATCCCAGGCATCAGTGCAATGGATCTGACTTCTTTAGTATCCTTTTCATTGACTTAAATAAAAACTTACCTGAAAACCAAATGCAACTAGAGCAATTTATGTAAAATCAAAGAAATATCTCATCAAAGTTGCTGATAACATAAAGCCAAGAGGTAAGCCTAATACTTTGGAAGACACTGTTAAGATTCAAAAATGTCTTGCCAAGCTACTTGGCTAAAACTAAAACTAAGCATTAGGCTAAATTGAATCAAGGGCCAAATATAATAGGAATAAATGTCAAGTTTCACACAGGTTCAAAAATCAAAAATGTATAACATAAGGGAGAAATAGTTAGATTGTACTTTGTCTGAAAAAGATCTAAGAGTTTTACTGAACTTGAAGGGTAATGAGTTAACAGTATGATATAGCAGCCAAGAAAGCCAATGTAGTCTTTGTATAGTCCATTAGTCGGTCCCTACTTTTTGTGACCCCATTTGGGATTTTCTTGGGAGAGATACTGGAGTGGTTTGCCATTTTCTTTTCCAACTCATTTTACAGATGAGGAAATGAAGCAAATAGGGTTAAGTGATTTGCCCAGAGTCATAGTGTCTGAGATTAAATTTTTTTTTTAATTAAAGCTTTTTATTTGCAAACATATGCATAGATAATTTTCAACATTTACCCTTGCAAAACCTTGTGTTACAATTGTTTTTCCTCCCTCTCATCCTTTCCCCTAGAGGGCAAGTAGTCAATATATATGAAACATGAAATTTTTCTATATATATGTCTACAATTAACAAGCTGCCCAAGAAAAATCAGATCAAAAAAGGAAAAAAATGAGAAAAAAACAAAAGGCAAGCAAACACAACAAAAAAGGTGAAAATACTATGTTGTGCTCCACACTCAGGCCCCATAGCCCTCTTTCTGGGTACAGATGGCTGTCTCATCACAAGACCACTGGAACTGGTCTGAGTCACTGAGATCAAATTTGAACTCAGGCTCACCAGATCCCTGGTCTATCACTTTCTCCACTGTATCACTTAGTTCCCCAATGTAGCTGCCCAATGCAGCCTTAGGTTTCATTTAAAGGTATAATGTCTGGCAAGGACTACTAAGGAGGTAATAGTTCAACTCTATTTTGTCCTATAAAGAACAAATCTGGAACATTGTGTTTAGTTTTAGGAACTTTTTTTTAATTTAATATTTTGTTTTTTCCCAATTGCACGTAAAAACTATTTAAACTTTTTTTTTTTTTAAATTTGAATTCCATATTATTGCTCTGTAAGGAATGACCAGCAGGATGAATACAGAGAGGCTTGGAGAGACCTACATGGACTGATGCTAAGTGAGATGAGCAGAACCAGGAGATCATTATACACTTCGACAACGATATTGTATGAGGATGTATTCTGATGGAAGTGGATTTCTCTGACAAAGAGACTTAACTGAGTTTCATTGGAGAAATGATGGACAGAAACAGCTACACCCAAAGAAGGAATACTGGGAAAGGAATGTGAACTATTTGCATTTTTGATTTTCTTCCCGAGTTATTTTTACCTTCTGAATCCAATTCTCCCTGTGCAACAAGAGAACTGTTCGGTTCTGCAAATATGTATTGTATCTAGGATATACTGCAACATATTTAACATATATAGGACTGCTTGCCATCCTGGGGGGGGGGGGGAGGGAGGGAGGGAAAAAACGAAACATAAGTGATTGCAAGGGATAATGTCGTGTAAAAATTATCCTGGCATGGATTCTGTCAATACAAAGTTATTATTAAATAAAATAAAATTAAAAAAATAAAAAAAAAAATTTGAATTCCAAATTCTCTCCTTCCTTCCCCCATTGAGAAAGTAAGCAACTGACACCTATGTAGCCATGCAAAACACATTTCCATGTATGTTATTCTATGAAAGAAAAAAGCCCCCCAAAAACCCCAAAACACAAGAAAAATAAAAACTATCTTCAATCAATTGATCTTCGATCAAATTCATAGCTTTTTCTTTCTTATGTTTTTTCCTTTTTATCCTGATTTTTCTTTCACATCATGACTAATATGGAAATGTTTAAAATGATTGGACGTGTATAACCTATATTAGATTGCTTGTTTTGGGGGAGAGTGGTTGGGAGGGAAAAAGAAAAAAAATTGGAACTCAAAAAGTTATAAAAATTAATGTGGAAAATTCTTTACATGTAGTTGGAAAACGAAAATGCTATTTAAAAAGACCACTTTTGGTGGCTTCAATAACACACTTCGAGGATCTCTGATTTCAAAGGGACAGGTGCTTATTTCACGAGGAGTTAAAAAACGTTTCCTTGCCAACTTCCCCCAAACCCACATTCCCTGCCAGCGCGTGGGCGACAAATGCAGAGGTTTGGGGAAACTGAGGCCCCAGAGGGTAGGAGTGGACCCCGAATATCACTCTTCATCAGATCACTCAATCCAACTCCCTCATTTTGCAGAAGAGGAAATCGAGGCACAGGGCAGTGACGTGATTTGTGCAAAAATAAAATAAGTCGGTCCCGGCCCTCGAGTCATAAAGTCGGGCCTCGGTAGAACTGCCGATTAATAGGGGGGACAGACTGGCACTAGCCGTCTTCTCGGGCCATGGGAAAAGCTGCACGGGGTACGAAGGCTGGAAACGCCGGCTCCGGGGCACCCTTCCTGCCGTCCCCCAGAGTCGCTTGTCCCGCCTCTAGGATTATGGCCCGCGGCGCCAGGTCGCAGGTTCCAGCTCCAGGAGTAAGACAGGAGCCACCTCGGCCTGTGGCCTCTAACCTCCTAACCCTCCTGACCTCGGAAGTGACGTGACAGAAACGGAAGAGCCCGCCTTGTTCTCCCACTTCCTGTTGATCAAAGGGGAGGCGGAGGCGGAGGAAGCTGAAGAGGGGAGAGGAGGGCGGGGTGGCCGGGGCCGGGCGCGTCGATTGTGTAGGGCGGCCTGGCGCAGCGCCCGAGCGGCTGAGCTTGTGGGCCTGGGGGCGCGAGGTGGCCGTCATGGCGGTGCCGGAGAGCCAGCTGAAGAAAATGCTGAGCAAGGTGAGCCCTCGGACCGCCTCCCCCGGCCTCCCCCCCGGGTACCGGGACAACGGCTTCTGACGCGCGCGCGCCTTCCCAGGCCTCCCTGGGTGGGTGCGGGGCCTTGGGTTGCCGTCTCCGTGGGGCTCCGCGGGCAGCCTCGCGGCGGCCGGGGCAACATACTCCAGGTCCCGGGCCCCGGCCCTGGCCCTTACTCCTACCTCCTGGGCCGCGCTTGCCATCTTGGCTTTCCTTGGTACCGGGCGCCTCACAAACCCCGGGCCCGGAATCCTCGGGTCTCCCGGCGGCTTGTGCGCCCTTTTTGCCCCTGCCCCCGGGGCGCGGGTCCGGGCGGGGGCGCTCTCGGCTCGCTGCCGGGGTCTCAGCCCGAGCCTCCCGGAATAAATCTATCCTCTTTAATCGTAGGGCCGAGCCGCTGGGGCAGATTAAACTGTAAAACAAGCCTAGTTGGGAACACTTGGATCGAAATTAATTTTCATATGGCCAGTCCCTTCATTAAGTTCGTTAATTCATTAATTCATATTCAGATTTTCCTTTTACATACACATACACAATTTAAAGCCGTTTTTAGATTTCAACTTGGCAGCTACTGTCAGAACGCTTCAGTTGTACTTATTTTACTTAGCAGAACTGAGTGAAGATTCTTGAGGCATTGAGAAGTGAATAATTAACAATTTAAACTTTTAACCCAGAGTATTTGAGAATTGGTGTGAGAGGGCATGTTGCCGTTTATTGGGACAAAAATCATTATCAAAACCACAGCTCGATTTTTTTTTTTTAGTTAAGAAAGAATCCGGTGTTCTGGATAGTTGTGGAGGGGGTTTTCCCTCCAATAACAACCCACTAATTTTAGGGAGCACTTACAAAAAAATCAAACTATTTTAGTATTAAATTCGAAGTAAATTTTAAAATTCAGTGATAGTTCAGCCAAATTTGGCCTCCAAATGAAGCAGGTAAGCTATTCTGTGTACAGTTTAGGAAACGAAACCGTGTTTTTTGTTGTTGTTTTTAACCAGGATACATAATAGTTTAAGAATTTTATAAATCTGTAGAGAAGCTTTTGGGGGCACCATTAGGTTGGGACTATTTGTGAGCCTCCTGTGATTTGCCATAACCTATTTTAAAAACTAGATGCTTCTTTTTTATTTAGTAAAAATTGTTGTCTTGGTAAAGATTTTGAGGGTTTTGCCATTTCTTTCCCCAGTTCATTTTACAGAAGAGGAAACTGAGGCAAACAAGGTCAAATAACTTGCCCAGAATTGAAAATAAAGCTAGGAAGTATCTGTAGCCAGATTGAGTCTTCTCTATTCTAGGCCCTTCAATTGGCTTTGCCACCTCATTACTCTAGATGCTTCTAATAGGATTTAATGTTGTGCAGTTAAAATGCTGTATTCTTCAATGATGTATTTTAATTTTAACATGTTTTTAGTTATCGGTATGTTTATTAAACTTAGTAAAAAATCCCCAGAAAATCTATTTTAAATTTTAAAAACTTACATCTTTTCCAAAAATAATTATTTTTATTTATATTTATATTTCTGGCTATAATATCTATAAATATAACATAAATATAAATTATTATTGGAAGTTCTGTTATAATCAATAATACTTTTTCTTGGGTTAATTCCATTCACTTGATATAAAACAAGCAGTCTCTTATTTTGAATTTGGGATCTAACTGTGAGTGCTATGCTATTCCTTTCTTCCTTTCAACAGAATTATAAGGAAGCAGAGGACAGATTTACTTGATAATTTTAATTAATTTAATAGAGAAGGAAAGAAACCATCATTTAAAAAGCTTTTCAAATTGAGTTGCAGTTTACTTTTACAGGGCTTCCTAGTTTTTAGTTATGCAAGCACTTTTTGCAACTTCTAAATAAAGGGGACAAAAATAAATCAGGATTATAGCTCTCGTGCTGAAAGAGACCTCAAGCTATCTAATTTAGTCTCGTTTTATAGATGAGAAATGTCAGACCAACAAACGTTATTAAGTGCTTGCTATGTTCAAGCCACTGAGGATACAATGAAAAGCAAGACAGTCTTCTCTTAAGGAATTACAATCTAACAAGGAATAACATGTGAACAACTTAAGTACAAACAAGCTCTAAATAGGATACATTGCAGATAATCTTAAAGAAGCCCATAGTATTAAGTAAAACTGGTGAAAACTTACAAAAAGGGTTTATTTGATTCTGAATATATTAGGGATCCATTCATGGTCACATTGCAGCATTTGATTTCAGTTAAATGTAGATACATTGCAGTGGGGAAAAACTGATAAAAGGTGCCAGATCAGCAGACTGTTGGGATAGACATCTATGTTGGAGACCTAGAGGTGCCCTCAGCAGGAAAATAGGGTCCGGAAAGGTATGGAAATTGCCCGAAGTTACAGTTTGTGTCATTTCTGCTTAGATCTTCATACTCCAGAGCTTATTCTGTTTTACATGATGGGGAGGTAGGGTTATGTTTATTTTTAGCTATGCTATTACAACAACATAAGGAAAAAAATGGTTGATTGCATTAGGTTGGCAGAGCATTTCTACTATGTAATGTTTACATAACAGTTGGACTTAGGATATAGATTGAGATGATTGGCTAGGGAGAGCAGGGTGACTGGAGACAACCCTAAATGCAGCGGGAGACCTTGACCTTTTTAAGCCCAGGTTTTTAACTAGTGACAGTTGATTAAGGCTAGGTAAGAAACAAGTCAAAGAAAATCTCTCCCTACTTCCCACCTATCCACTTCCCACCCCTCAAAAAATTTAGTCTGGGAGGGGAAGACCCTCAGAGTTTCTGGCCGAAACAGAAACAGTTTAAATTCACTCTGGGCCAATCTGGACTCAAATAATGATCAAGTGAGGCTTGGGCTGGGACCCATGGTTGGCCAGTGTTTGATTTGGGTTCGAGGAATGGTAAGAAAAGAAAGCCAGTGCCAAGGCAGCCTTCTTCCGGTTCAGGTTCATTTTCCACCTAAGAGTTGTATCTCTTAGCCACTTTCTATTACCTCCTTATTCCCAGGTTTTTTTTCTCTTGAGAGAATTGAAAAGTGAAAAAGAACCCATAGTTGTAAGATGTTCTCTGTACTATCATTGTCAAACAGAAAAAGACATACCAAAGGGCCATTCGATATCCTTCTAGAAAAGCTGGGCCTTACTGACTTTTGGTGATGGTGGTTCAGTTGTTTCAATCATGCCTATTCTTTGTGGCCCCATTTGGGATTTTCATCTTCAATTTATTTTACATCTGAGAAAACTGAGGCAAACAGGCATAAGTGACTTGCTCATGGTCACATAACTAGGGAACCTCTGTAACCAAATTTGAACTCTGGAAGAAAGCCTTTCTGCCTCCAGGAACAGTACCCTATCCACTAGACCATTTAACTTTCCTGTTACTGATTCTGAATACCATAATTTGTGTTGTAATTTTTAAATTGTGTGTGTGTGTGTGTATATATATAATATTTCTAAGTTGCATTTTAATATGATTCTTGCCACATGACTACAGAAATAAAAGTAGATGTTGATGATAGTCAAATGATGTGGCCAAAACACAAGCCCACATTTACAGAGGCAACCTAATATACTAGATTTGGAGATAGCCAACCTAGATTTGATGATAATCCCAAACATTTCTTAGTAGTGTTTTTGAATTTTTATAAACATTGCATATATGAAATAACTAGGGGAATGCTTCCAATGTAGGAGATGTAAAAGCAAGAATGGCCCTTTTTTACATTTGAGGAGAGAGAATCGACAGTGGTAAGATACCTCTTAAAATTTTGAAAAAGTTTTCAAAAGTTTGAAAAGTTCATTTCTGGCTCATTTTAGTTTTTAAAGCATTTTGGTGACATAGGGACAGATGAAGTAACTAAGGTATAAAATTAGCTTCGGTGATGCATTGAACCAGATACAAAACCTATTTGTTAGTACATTGTTAGATGATTAATAAATACTTGACTTCCTGGAAGAGTAGTTCTACATAGAACTAAATAGTCTGTGTGTGTATGTTTGTAGTCTGTGTATAGATCTGTATAATCTATGCTGCTTCTATCACATTTCCTTGTTTCCTTATTGAGATTACATCATCTAGGTAAATAGTAAATTTTGCCTTCAAGAAGAATAAAAGTCAACCATAAAGCATTTTAAGCCAAAGCATATATGCTAGGGGATTATAGCATTAGAAGGCATTTAGTAGAGAGAGAACAGACTCAAAATTCATGGATTTTTAAATGAACTACATAACAGTAACTGTCCCAAGGTAATAGATGATTGTTAAATAAGTATGGATAAATGTTGTGAGCTCCAGAGAGAACTTATTATGGATTGTGGAGTTTGATTTGGGAAGACTTCATGGAAGAGGTGGGATTTGAGTTGGGCCTTGGAAGTAATTAGGAATTGGAGGAGAGATAGATAGATCCTGGTATTGTAGAATATAGTAAAAACTAGCATTTAACATAACGGAGAATTATGAATTATCATACTAATTTTTTTTCCTCTTTTTCTAAGGCATTTTTTATTTTTTTATTTTTGGCTAGGCAGTTGGGCTTAAGTGACTTGCCCAGCTAGTAAGTGTTAAGTGTCAGGCCGCATTTAAACTCAGTTCTCCTGACTCCAGAGGCGTGCTCTGCCTACTGCATCACTAGTTGACTTTACCATACTAATTTTTAATTTGGCTGCACTCCTCTGGACTCTGCCATCATGCCCCAGGAACCTTTATCCTGCAAGTTGCCACTAAAATTCATATCTAGTCAGTAATTGTTTTCCCCAGAGCCTTTCCTTCCCTCTGATTGGAGGATGGAGAACTTTGCTGAACTCCTCCTGGGCCATCTTGTTTCCTACTTGACTGTTCTGCTCTAGACTTAATAACTTCCTCCTTCCTCAATTTTCAGCATCATTTTGAGTGTTGTCTTCCCCCATTAGATTGTCGAGAATTTTGTAATTGAGAACTTTTTTTTTTTTTTGATATTTCTTTGTATCCCCAAGTTTAGCATGGGGCCTGACTCATGGTGGGTGCTTGCTGGATTTTACTCTTCTCTGACCACTCACCACTAGTCAGTTGCTAAGTGTTCAATGTATCTCTATTGTGCTTCTCTCCTTTCATTTACGAGGCTAGTGTTCAAACTAAACTGCCATTCATTCAAACTCTCTTCATTCCTTGTATTTCAGTATAGAATTGGTTTGATGCATTAATCTTATTTTAAACATTTAAAAAATATCATTTTGAGAAAAGGCCCAGAGGCTTCACTGGCTTTGCCAAGGGAATCAGATCTCCCAAAAGATTGAGAACTCTTTTTCTGTAGTTTGAATCACAGATTCCTTTGTCTTGTAAAGTCATTCCCTGTCTGGCTTTATCCTACTTTTCCAAATTAATTGCATTTCATTCTCTTTCAGATGAATATCTGTTTGCTATTCTCTTATTCTATAATTTCTCCCTTTCTCCATGTGTATTTCACTTTTGTCTTATGAATAGCTTGATTCCTTTGGTTCTTTCTTACTGCCATCTCCTGAGATATTGTCTGGATTTTTCCTTCCCCCCATTCTGCTAGTGTTTACTTTCCAGCAGTTCTTCTGTGTATATGTATGTGTATTTTTAAAAATTAATTTTCTATGTACCTGTTTTTCTCCCTGTACCATTTTTTTTCTTTATGTTCAAAGCACAGTAACTACATAGTAGGCAGGCACTTAATAAATTTCAATGGAACTAAATTGTTGAATTACTTGGACACCCAGGCTATGCTCCTCTCCCTCCCCGCCCTAGCCTTCTAATGCAGACAATTTTAAGGAATTGAATTTTATCAAAATTCAATAGTGTCTAAGGGAAGACCTAGAAGTATATGTGTGTCACGTGTTCACATTAAAACTCTTAATTATATATTTTTTTGTCTTTTAGTACAAGTACCGAGACCTAACTGTACGGGAAACTGTCAGTGTTATTACACTGTACAAAGATCTCAAACCTGTACTGGATTCTTATGGTAAGATTTTTTTTTCTTTTAATTAAAAAAATCTATAGTGTAGTGCAATGTTACTATTTGTTTATATGATTTCCTGTTTCTTATTTGTGGAGTTCAGTGTCTAAAATTTAAATTTTCTCCCTTGTAAGAGTAAAAGGTGATAAGATGAAATAGAATGTACAGTTCTTCATTCATAGGTTTGTGGTTAAGGTTTAAAAGAGCTAATAATTTCACCTTTTAATTTTAAATATTTTCACATGGAACATTACATTTTAGAATTAGAAATGCACTAAGATATATGTCCAATCTAATTTATTTTACAGATGAGAAAATTTACTTCATTGACCCTAAGGATCTTAGAAGGTGGAATCACAGATGAACATAGTTTTGCTTTTGTTTCATGAAATCAACAAGATTCATTTTTTATAGCTAGTCAGTCCTGATAAAAGTAAGACACCACCCCCAATAATTGTTTAAGTCTCTGGGGGTCTAAGTTTCCTGGAGAGGAAAAACACACACACACACACTCTCTCTCTCTCTCTCTCTCTCTCTCTCTCTCTCTCTCTCTCTCTCTCTCACTCACACACACACACACACACACACACACACACACACACACACACACACACGATTTGGCCAAACACAAGCACACATTTACAGAGACAATCTAGTATGCTAGATTTGGAGATAGCCAAACTAGATTTGATTCCACTGATTCTGGTACCCTTACAAGCTTAAATAAGTCATTTAAACTTTTTCCGGGCCTCAGTTTCATTTGTGAAATATGAGAATTGGATTAAATCGCTTGTAAAGTCCTTTTAGCTCTGGATATGTAATCTGGTTGCCTAGCTTAGTATTTGGGAAGCTTGGAAGGAAAGCATGGGAGAGAAGAGTTAAACTTAGATTGAAGGTACAGAGCCATTATGTTGACCTTGTTGTTGTTTAACTGTGAAACCTGGACAGACTATCAATGTCATGCCAAGAAACTGGATTACTTCCATTTGAATTGTCTTAGGAAGATTCTGAAGATTACCTGGCAGGATAAGATACCAAGCACTGAGATTCTTTGATAAACTAAACTATGAAGCATTCAAATTCTTCTGCAGAAAGTGTAACTCCATTGGGCTAGCCATATTGTTCAAATGCCACGAACATAAATATACTCTTGCCAAAAAAGACTATTTTATGGAAAACTCACACAGATCCATATGATGGTCACTCTTCAGGTCTTAAGAACTTTAGAATTGATTGCATGATACAAGAGACACTGCCCAAAATGATATACTCTCATCAGAGAAGGTGCTATACTCCATGAGCAAAGCAGAATTGAAGTAGCCAAAAAAAAAAAAGTGAGAATAACATCATCCTTCATAAAATCCACTCATTTTCTGTACCACAACAATATTCCAACTTTATACTATCTAATTATTTTAACTAGTCTAAAACAATATTAATGTGGCTGACATATACTGTAGTATTTCTTTTTTGATTAAATCTATTTTATGCTTTTAACAGTTTGCTTTTAAAAAATGAAATAGAGGATCAAATGTGAAATTTACAGTGACAATTAGTTACTATGCATATTGAAAAGTTAATGTGAAGTTCAATGTAGCTTTTTTTATTATGATTATATAAGTGCAGTATTTTAACCTTGTGTAACTGATAGATAAGCATTTATCATGCTTTCCATCAATTTCTTTTTTGGGAATTCAGAAGCAGTTTTCTTCTTTTGATTTGTATTTTCACAAGCAGATCCTATTGTTTGGTTCAGCAAATTATACTTTGTTGGCGTGGCATGCTTTATTGATAGTATATTATATGTTAGAAGATTTTCCAAAGACTGGGTGGTTTTTTATTTATTTATTTTTTGCTAAGGCAATTGGGGTTTAGTGAATTGCCCAGAGTCGCACAGCTAGGAAGTATTAGTGTCTGAGGTCGGATTTGAACTCAGGTCCTCCTGACTTCAGGGTTGATTCTTTATCCACTGCGCCACCTAACAGCCCCAAAGACTCAGTTTTAAGTACATAATCTGAAAATACCTGCTAAAAGTGCACATGATTAAAATTTTTGTTTCATTTCTTTTAGTCTTTAACGATGGCAATTCTAGGGAGCTAATGAGCCTTACTGGAACAATTCCTGTGCCTTATAGAGGTGAGTATTTCAAAATAGGAATTTTTATGCTTTCTCAGCCTTCCTCAAGTAGTTCGTTATGAATATGAATTTAGTGGATTTAGGCATCTGATTCTTCTAGCTCTATAATGTGAGAACTGAAAGGAGCCTTCTAACTAATGCAAGAACCTCATGACTGTGCAGTGCCCAGTAACAGAACACTTGCTACTGGGACTACTTGGTGTGGGGAAACAAGGGATTTCTTGTTCTGTGTAGCTGAAATCAGGCAGAGCAACAGAGGCAAAGTGGAAGGAGCAGAGCCCAGTTTCTGCCTTCTGTGCAGGAAGGAGTTGAGAAAAGTTGGGTACTCTGCTCTCCATTTGGGGGAGGTAGGAGGCAGAGATACTGGTTAAGTGTTGGGTTAGCAGCATGGTGTTAGGAGTATGATCTTAATATGGGAGGGACATCTTGTTCTTTAGAATTGAACCCAGGTAGAGCAGTGGACTGAGTTAACCCTTTAGTCTTAGATTTTCCACGTTAAACATTCCTACCTTCCATGACAAGTACCCCAGTGAACCCTTTTGAGTTTTAGCACTTGATGAACAAGTATCTTTGGGACATTGGAAATGAAGTCTCACAGATATCTCAAAATCCACATATCAGAACCAGACTCATTACTTTTTATCTTCCTCTTGGCCTAGCCTTTTTGTTTCTGTTAAGAACTCTTCCCTCTTCCTCGTCATGCCCCCACACTTGCACCCTTGGTATCATCCTAGTTTCACACCACGTGCCCCACTTGTTAAGTCTTGGTTCTTCCTTCAAAACATCTCTCTGTAGACATCCCCTCTCTTCTCCTCTCATGGCCACTGTCTTAGTACAGTCCTTGTCATCTCTCTACTGGATGATTTTGGTAGTCTTTTGAGTGGTCTCTGCTTCACATCTTTTCTTACTCACATCATCTTCTGCTTAACTGCCAAAATGAATTTTTTTAAAGAGAAGTTCAAACTTTATTTAAACTGCATTTTAGGTTTAAAGTTATTAACAAATCATAATTAACAAAAACAAATTAATAAATTGAAAAATAAAGAAGAGAACAGAACAGCAAACCCCAAATCTAGGGAGGATCCCATCACTGAAATGTGAGTTGCCTGACCAGGAGTTGTATTAATTATTCTAAAAGGTCAAAGTCATCTTCATAAAGCACAGATCTGTATGACCATGTCAAACCACTTCCCACTCAGTAAAATCCAGTTGCTCCTTAGTACTTTCAGATGCAAGTCTAAAATCTCTATCACTTAAATACCATTACAACCATATCCTTTCCTCCTCTTCAACTCACGTTTAGCTTCTCTCCACTGCCGTGCTCTGCTCTCACACAGCTGTCCCGCATATCTGGAATGCTCTGTCCCTTCATCTCCGTCTGTTCTCCTTGCTGCTCTCAGGATTAAGTTTAAATCCCAATTACAGATTTTTCCTACTACTATTCATTTTATGAGATTTTTTTCCCCATTTATCCTGCATATGTCCTATTGGTACAGAATTATTTGAATATTTTGTGTCTTACTAGATTGTGAATATTAGAGCAAGGAGTTTTGCCCTTTTTTAGTCCATAGTACTTATTTAACACAACACTTGGTACAAAGTAAGTGCTTAATAGATGCTTGGCAGACCAGCTGGCATGTCTACTGTAGCATCACCAATTTATTTTATATATATTTTCTTTATTGTTGCCTGTGTTTGTTAATGGATTGTGAATTGTATAAACCTTAATTTGTGAGTGACTTTCATAGTGATAGGACATCTAATTATGCATTCATCCAACTGTTGGGATGGGATTTGCTTGTTAGTAGAATGATATGACTTGTGTTCAACAAATTAATGCCACTATGTGCTTTAAAAACATTTCTTTATGATCTATTAGGAGGGTGATAGTAAGGATATAAGTTGGATAAGCTTTAATTCATTATTTTGAGTAACATGGCCATTAGAAATGTCAACTGCATTGAGGTACCATTACATGTTTTTAAAAGAAGTAACAAGATTTAATTGACAATTTGATTGTGATTGCATCATTTAAATGTAGGCGAGGCTTTAAAAACTGGCCAGGGGACTCAGTCTTGTGAATTGCTTTTCTTGTTTTTAGTGGGCAACATGACCCAGTGGGAAGGGCACTAGCTCTGAAGTCAGAGGACAGGGTCCAAATCCTGCTGCTTATATTAGTTGTGGAAGCTAGAACAAGTCACTTGAAATTCTCAAGAAAACTTGAGAAACTTTTTAAATATAACTCTGTAATTTTTTTTATGTGAAAGATGATATGATAAGGTGGGAAATAGTCTAGGTATCTTTAAGCCTCAGTTTCCTCTTTTAGATGAAAAGACTGGAGTAGGTAATCTAAGATTCTCTTGTGAGGGATGTAGAAGACCCTTACCCAAAATGACTACTCAGAGATCACTCAGTAGAAGGCAGAAAAGTTGTTTATTGAAAAAACCTCCGGAGGATGAGCCGTCCCATCGCAAGATAAGCTCGCGGTAGGAGGGCTAAAGAAGTAGTAAAGATACATAGCTTTTATACAAGAAATTACATCACAAGTAAGAGAGCATTGAGAAGGGGAGGGGGAGGCATCTAATTGGTTGTTGCTAGTTGGGGAGATTGGAATGGAAGCTTTCTGTTTCCTGAAATCTCCTGATTTCTGGGAAACAAAGTCAGGCCTTCAGGCTTAATCAAGCAGACAGTGGTCCAGCTAATAGACTAAATATTGATAAATGTCAAATACCAATAAATGTCATCAGTTCAGGTTAAGTAAATATGTTTCTAACTGGCCAAGGCTCAAATAGATATGAGCCTGCACATATTATACAGGTCATAGGGGAGACACAGAAATAATAAAATACAGAAAAAGAATACATACATCCCTGTAAGTTCTTCACCTTATCTATTCCCCACAGCTCCCCCCTTCTAACATGTAAATGATTTTTATCATATTTCTATGAAGAACTTACACACTTTTCAAAATCAGTTAATATATCTATATATTGTTTATCAAGTTCACAATCAAGATCATCCCTCTTTAATACATTCCAGTCTTTTCTCTGAAGAATCATCATTTTAATAGCATTTTCTGTATGCAATATTTTGATAGGGACCACTGAACTATTCTGGTTACTAATGTAATTATACAGGATAGACATAGCAGCAACAGGATAATACCATTGATTGCAATAAGTTCATACCATAAAAATTGCTTCCACCAACTATCTTAGAAACAGTTATCACAGAACAGATTGGCATTTGGCAAACATAAAAATACAAAGATAAATAAAGATGACAACTAGGGAAACTGAGGCACAACATTACACACTCTTCTTCTGAATATTTGAATTATTG
Organism: Antechinus flavipes; assembly: GCF_016432865.1. Classification (NCBI taxonomy): domain Eukaryota; kingdom Metazoa; phylum Chordata; class Mammalia; order Dasyuromorphia; family Dasyuridae; genus Antechinus; species Antechinus flavipes. Next base: position 204,298,771 of record NC_067403.1, read on the forward strand.
AATTATCTCCCTAAGATACCTGGGAGGTCTCAGCACCATAATTTTGACCAACCCAATATGAGGCAAATAAATCAAAATGAAACTAGAAAATGCAAGGACTTATGGCAAGGGCAAGTCTCTTCCTGACAACCCCAGAGTTATCAGCAGTACAAAGGCCCTCATCTCAGCCAGAGAATCCAGTTTGAGATGGACAGTTCACTGTGTTAGGTGGTCTGCAGTCATTTGTGCACTTAACTCAGCTTCTGCTTATATAGGGAGTAGCAGGGCTCGAGACAGTCATGCTGCCCATTCAGAGGGGCAACCCATTCTAGGGGAGAAGGGTGAGGCTTGGAGTAGCTCCACCTGTCCCCACCCAGAGGGACATACAGGGCTGCTACTAGAATACAGATTTCTGAGCAGAGCTTTCAGAGCATGCACAGTTAGACCATGAAGCCAGGCAAACCCCAAACTTTAGAGGCTTGATCTCAAAACTACAATGTTTTTGAAAATGCTGAGATACCAATTTAAAAAACTGGGGTTACAGGATTGAAGATTGCCAGTCCCAAGACAGGTGTATATATCTTGGAGATTTCCTAAAAACAAAATAGTCCCCAAACTGCCAGGGCAATTCCACAGAATAAGGGGTTTCAAAACTAAAGCATAGTAAAAAACAATAAAGGACTGCTTAAGGACTTCCAATTCAATCTGAACTGAAGATATAGGGGGTAAGGCAGAAGTACCTAAGGCAAAGTCAACAGAAAACTAAGGGTTCCCACTCTTTTAGGTATTTTGAGAAAAAGCCACCAGTTTCTCTAGTTCCCTATCTTTTCCTCTCCTTTTTTTTTTTTTCCCTCATGGAAAGGAATCATCCAAAAAAAAAAGTAAATAGTCAAATAACCATCCACATATAAATCCCAAGAGTGAATTAAAGTTCCAAACATAACAGAATAGTACAGAAGGAGTTTCCTAAAAAAATAAAATAAAATAAAATGCCTCAAACAATTACATATTCTGAAGTGAACATAGATATTATAAACATATTATAACTTCCTTAACAGCAACAGTTACCAATTTTAATAATTTCTGTCCCAAATCTTAAACATATAGTAATGTTTGCATTTTTTTCTAACTCTAGTTTTTCTAACTCTAGTAATAGAGTTGTAATTTTAACAATAATTCATCAACCACTTTCCCACTTCCCCCATATCAGTCCAATTTACATCAGGAGCACGGGTGATGGTCTCGATCTTAGTTGCTTCGGGCTGAGAAATGGGGGAAGTCTCTCAATCCATGTGGAGGGGGTGTGTGTGGTGTCATTCTACGCTTCAGATGGGCCAATTCATGTCTCAGAAGAGGTTCAATAATCTATAATTTGACCAAAATCTAGAACAACAAAAAACCAAATCTAACAAGGTTAGAACAGTCTGGAGCTGCAACAACATGTGGGGAGGCCAGTATAGATTGGCCAGCAGTTGCTATGTGAAGGAACAAGTTTGCTTCACAGGACAAGCAGACAGCTATAGTCCCAATAAATAGCAGTTAGGTTTCACAGACCATTGTTAATTGTACTCTTATCATTTAGAAACATTTTAAAAACAAAACACAAATATCCAGTAACAGACAGATGACCAGGCTAAATACTTATTTGCCTAAGTATTTAGGATATAATGATTACATATATAACCAAATCGGAAACAGTGAGGTATGACATACTTGAATTGCATTAACAATTCTTATTAACTATTGTTCTGATCATAGAAATCAGTCACAGGAGGAAAAAATGCAAGAACATAACTATAACATAATATAAGCAATTAAAACTCAATCTTCAGCACATCAGAGAGTGGAGTTTTAAAATAGCATTAATTACAAGTCCAAAGAATTTTATCTCCAAAGTTTCAGATAAATCCCAAATAGTTATTTACCATGACCTTATATCAGTAACAGTAAGAAATTTATTCCAGAAAATTCACACAATTCTTACATACCCAAGTAGATGCTGAATCTTGAGTAAATTGAATATTATACCAACCATTTTGCTTTTAAAATACCCAATACACAGAAAAATCCCAAACTACATATTGTTCACAACAAAAACATTTTCAAAAAGAAAAGGCTTTTATTATCCTTAGAGTCCCATTCAGATAATTGGCATCAATATAGTTAATTAAAACTTCCTATTTTCACATAAAAAGATTCTGAAAAGTTCTTGAAAACATCAATTAAACTTTTTGAAATAACCCTTTCAAACTATATAACACATTTCTGATCATATTCTTTAATATTCATAAGCATTATGTATCTAAAGAAACAAATATTCAATCAGTTAACATCTTGTAAGAGCAAATTGTCTCTTTAAATAACCGTTTGTTTTCTTCAGCCAAAGGAACCAAGCGGCTGCCGCTTTCCCCTGCTGCTCGCTTTCTCTCCTCCCACAAAAACACATCCCTTCTCACATCCATCTCTCTGTGACTACCCTTTCCAACCAGTTCCTTCTTTTTCCCACTGACGACTTCTTGAAATCATTTGTTTCTACTAATCAATCCTTCTTAAATTACCTTCATTCTCCTATCCCATCTCTCTGTCTCTCTCTCTTCCCAATGCTTACTTGCTCAAAATTTATTACATACTTTAAACACTCCTAAACCAAAAATCCTTCCGACTAGATGCTCTATTTAAACTATTAATTGCTTTTGTAAATCAATCTCTTTTCCCTTGTCTTTAAATCATCTTTTTTTAAACTTTAAACTTCAAGATTCACAATTAATTTTGAATCAAATTTCATAAAACTTATAATATAGTTTACAAATTACTCAATACTTTTAAAAAGCAACATACCATTTAAGTAGGGAGATACAAACACAAGCCCCCCTAAGGTAAGCTACTGGCATTTTATTTAATAACCTATATTTCAATTTGAAGTCCAACCAAATAATAATAAAAAAAAAGTTTTTCTCTTCAGTTGTAAAGGCCACAATATTCGAAAAATTCTTAAGATTTTGTACTCAGAATAAATCTCACATGTGTAAGGCAACAGTAAATTATTTCCTCCAATTTTAATTTTATTTCAATTTCAAAATTATAGTACCTCTTTAAAATATAGTAAATTCCCAAAACTCTTAATCAAATATTGCAAACAATTACCCAGTTTAGTCTTCTTAAACTTTCTGTTCTCTAATTCCATGAAGGCAAATTTACTAATAATGATTTTTCTTTCTTTTCCTGCAAATTTTTTTTTTTTCTTTAGAAGTATGCCTAGTTTTCCCACAGGTCCAACAGGTCAGAACGCCCCTGTGTTCAACTATTTACCTCCCTTACTCTATATTTATTCCTCCTTTCCAATATCTGCAGTTTCTTATTTCCGATCTTAAATTTTCCAATCTTAACACAAACACCAATTTAAAGTTATTTTAAAATTAACCAGTACTTCAGTTTGTGAAATTTCCTAAAATTTACCTAGATACTTTATTCCCATGTCTTTTCTTTAGTAAGCAGGAAAGAGTTAAGCACCAATCCTTGCTTTACCTTGAGAATTCTTTCCTCTGGCTGAGTCCTGATAACAGGCTCCTTTTTTATAGGAGCGATAGCCACTGTTCTTCTATTTTCTCAAAACTTTCCAAACTTTCAATCTATGTTTTTATTTTTCCCCCTTCTTTCCCTCCTCCCGCAAAGCCACTGCCAGAGACAGAGGGAGAGAAAGAGAAAAAAAGATTTTCTTTCCTTGAGAAGCCCAAAACTAGTTCCCAAATTCTAAGACCAATACATTCTGAGCCACTCTGAAAGAATTACTACTCTGAATGAATTCCAGTTCCCACAATTCAGCCTGATATTTTTCTAAGCCTGTAACACAGAGCTGAATTCTTATCTCTTATGAGCTTTCTAACTTTTCACACAGAACAAAGGCAATGCAAAGCAGACATACACACAGACATTCACAAAACTCTATTTTCACCTTTACATACAGATTTAAGTCTGATATACCCAAATAATCCTGGGATACACATCCTCCCAGTTTTCTTCCCTTGTATATCTGGAAGTTCATTCCAGTCTTGAATTTCCTAGCTAACGTCCTGATACAAATTTTCGGACTGCTTCTATACCACCCTGGACCCGATCCAGGTGTTGGCGGAGGCCCTATGTTACCCTCACGCCCCCACAGCCACCCGAGAGCCTCCTTGGGAAAAGTCCTTTATCGTTGGGGTTAACAGCAGTCCACACCAAAAATAAATTTAAGAGGGCTAATCCCTCAGGGTCTCCCTCGACCCAGCCAATAAACCCCCAGACTTCCCAAGAGCTTTACCTCGAGAACATATGTTTCTTTTCAGGCTGCAAATGCCGGCCATCAGGACTCTACTTCTTTCAATCTTCAATTCTGCGTTCCACTGAATATCCCTGCTTCAGGTTGTTGTCTAAGAGGGGAGGGAGGCTGCTCACCCAGAGCCAGAGACCATGGAGAAAACTACTCCATGGGCGCCTGTCCCTGTTCGGGGTGCACATAGCCATCTCCCCCAAAGACCCCATCCCGGACGAGCCCCCATCTGTGAGGGATGTAGAAGACCCTTACCCAAAATGACTACTCAGAGATCACTCAGTAGAAGGCAGAAAAGTTGTTTATTGAAAAAACCTCCGGAGGATGAGCCGTCCCATCGCAAGATAAGCTCGCGGTAGGAGGGCTAAAGAAGTAGTAAAGATACATAGCTTTTATACAAGAAATTACATCACAAGTAAGAGAGCATTGAAAGGGGAGGGGGAGGCATCTAATTGGCTGTTGCTAGTTGGGGAGATTGGAATGGAAGCTTTCTGTTTCCCTGAAATCTCCTGATTTCTGGGAAACAAAGTCAGGCCTTCAGGCTTAATCAAGCAGACAGTGGTCCAGCTAATAGACTAAATATTGATAAATGTCAAATACCAATAAATGTCATCAGTTCAGGTTAAGTAAATATGTTTCTAACTGGCCAAGGCTCAAATAGATATGAGCCTGCACATATTATACAGGTCATAGGGGAGACACAGAAATAATAAAATACAGAAAAAGAATACATACATCCCTGTAAGTTCTTCACCTTATCTATTCCCCACACTCTGAAATTCCACTATCTTCATATATTTGTTGTAGTTTGACTTAGTGGCATTTTATTGCAGCTATTTACCTGTTCAGATATTAAAAGATCATAAAAGGTCTAAAAAATAAAATAATTGAAATCTTGTTTTTCTTTTCAGGTAACACATACAATATCCCAATATGTCTGTGGCTGCTGGACACATATCCATATAACCCCCCTATCTGTTTTGTTAAGCCTACTAGTTCAATGACCATTAAAACAGGGAAGCATGTTGATGCTAATGGAAAGATTTATCTTCCTTATTTACATGAATGGAAGCATGTAAGTATATGACCTATATAGTAATCCTAATTTTTGTTTGGGTTTTAATTTTTTCCCTTCATTAAACAACAGATAGCATCTGCTATGTTATGGATACTTCAGATTATACAAAGAGGTATAAGATAATTCTAGACCTCAAGAAGTTCATGATCTTCAGTTAATAGCACATATGTACCTTAAAAGACAATCTTATAAATAATAAATACTAGTATTAAGTGGTATAGATAGACTTTATTTTCAGAAACCCTGGAATTCATTGTTATTTGAGTAGTATAGGAGCATTATGGATCATTGATCTCATAGATCTGGGAATTCTTTTCAGTAGTATACCAGTACCTGTTTTTTCAAACAGGTTTAGCCATGAACTCTCGTAATCACCAGAGAATCCACTCAAGATACTAAGGGCCATTTTCTCTAATCGTATTAATTTCACATGAAATATTTATATAAGTATTATGGCAAAATATTTTGGAGCATGAAAATAGAATAATTTTCTCAATTTTCTGACTTTTTATCCCATTACATATTTTTTATATTCCCTAGATCTTCTCTTTTCCTCTTTCCCTCCCCCCAGCATATTTATACTTGATTGGAAAGAAATCACTATGGATTCAGGTAAAAAGGGAATAGATTCCTAAAAAAAAACAAACAAACCTGTTTGTTCCAGACTTTTAAAGATATAGGTAATTTTCAGATAGTATAAAAGGTGTTTTAGACAAATTGCAAGGGTATGAAGGCACAAAGGTAAGAATGCATAAATGTGTTTAGGGAATGTTTTGGTTAGAGTAGAGAAAAAGGTTGCAGCTGGTGCTGACGTCCTAAGGTGCTGGGAGTTTGCCTCGTGCACTGCCTGGCCTAGTTGAGCCTGTTATGCAGGGGTTTCAGGGCTTATAGTTTGCCTTCTGTGCTGAGACTAGAGGTCTTACAGCTAGTCTGTGGAGTCTGGACCAAAATTGCTGATCTTTATTGAGGCCAAGTGCTCCTGATAGATTGGTCACACTGGGTCTACACTGAGCATGCTCCCCTTTTGTCCAAGTGAGACAGATCTTTCCTGAAGTCCTTTTAAGTTGTCTTAAGTTGGAAAATTGTTTCACCTGTCTTTTTGTGAATTATCTCTCTGTATAATCTGTTTAGAGGCTTGGTTTTATGTTATTTTTGAGAGAAATTAGGGACAGCTGAGGCAACTTCCTGACTTCTTGCCATCTTTGCTCTACTCCTTTTGAATAATTCTTAAGAAAAATGTAATGATTACTGGTTATATACACTGAAAAGAACGTTTAGACATGTTTGGGAAGTAAAAATCTTAAGTTTTGGTTGAGTATGTGTACTAATGTTTGAAACTACTCTAGAAATTTCTTTAGTGAGCATGTAGCCTTGATTAGCTTCAAAGTTTGATTGGAGATATTTCAAAGAGCTAGGCAAGAATATTAGGCATTCCTCTGTAGTGTCTTAAGATTTGAAAGAAACAATTTAGTACAAAAGGATTGAGAATTCTTTCATCCTAGAAGTAGTCAGTCCCATTTTAGAACAGTGCCCCCTTGGTATCTTTGTGAAATGTCCTTTAATACCCTGAATATTAGAAAAGAAAAAACTGGGGGCAGTGGGGAGAAGAAGGAAGGGGGAGAATTTTACAGCAGATTTTTCTGCTAACATTCTCATTTCTCAAATATATAGAGAAATGAGTCATGTTTAAGAATACAGGTTATCCCAAAGAAATTTTAAAGGAGGGAAAGGGACTCACATGTGCAGAAACTGGAACCTTAGTTAATGCTCATCAGTGGGAAAATGACTGGATAAGTTATGGTATATGAATGTTATGGAATATTACTGTTCCATAAGAAACGATCATCAGATGATTTTAGAAAGCGCTGGAAAGACTTAACATGAAGTGATGCTGAGTGAAATAACCAGAACTAGAACTATAGGCATTGTACATGGCAACAGTATTATGTAATGATCAATTCTGATGGATGTGGTTCTCAATGTTTACATATATTTGATTTAATATATATTTTCACATGTGTAACATATATTGGGTTACTTGCCATCTAGGGGAGGGGATGAAGGGAAGAAGGGGGAAAGGCTTATTATGCAAGGATCAGTGTTGAAAAATTATTTGCATATCTTTTGAAAATAAAAAGCTTTAAGAAAAAAATAGAACACAGGTCATTCTCCAATTGATAAATAGTCAAAGGATGATATGAACAGGCAGTTTTCAGACAAAGAAACCAAAGCTATCTATAGTTATATTTTAAAATGCCCTGAATCACTATTGATTACAGAAATACAAATGAAAACAACTCTGATTTATCTGATTAGCTAAGGAAAATGACAAATGTTGGTGGAGATGTGAGAAAATTGGAACATAAATGCATTGTTGATGGAGTTGCAAACTGATCTAACAATTCTGGAGAGCAATTTGGAACTATGTCTAAAAGCTACCCTACTAGCACTACTAGTTCTGAATCCCAGAGAGATTTTTTTAAAAAGGAAAAGAACCTAAATGTACAAAAATACTTACGGCATCTCTTTTTGTAATGGTAAGGAATTGGAAATTGAAGGGATGCCCATCAATTGGAGTTGTGGCATATGGTTGTGATGGGAATACTGTTGTGATTTAAGAAATGAGGGGCTCAGGATTGTTTCAGAAAAACCTGGAGTGGGAGGATTGTGGGAAAATGGCAAAATAGGTCAAAAAATTCTTAAGAACTCCAAATTTCCCCCACAAACAAAACAATTTTTTTTTTAGGGTGACTGTAAATTGGTGATAAATAAGATTTGGGGCAGAACCGGGACTCTTCTAGGACAATCTGAGGAGTCCCAAAGAAAGACCCCCGTACAAAGAATTATTTGGTGTGATTTATTAGTATCTCTAGAACAGCAGTGAAACTGCTAAACACTCCTGGTGGGTGCAGAATCAGTGGGACAAAGAAGTGAAGAGTGAAGCTAGTAGTATTAGGTTCCAGGACAGAAGGAAGAATTGAAAGAAGACCTAAAGTCAAAGGTGCACATTCCCTTCCACCCCAGAGGTTCTGGGTGGCCTCTATAATAAAGATATTATTAAGTTCTTATTTAAAAAAAAAAAAACTGAGCAAGCAAAGGAGAAAGAACCTAAACCATGGAAATATCAAAGACCAGGTTTCAGCTGCAGAAGGGGATACTGATGTTTAAAAAAAAAAAAAAAGCCTTCCTACCCCAAAAAGTAATTTTAAATGACTGACAGCCCTAAACGAATTTTTAGAAAATTTTTTTTAAAGTCTTTGAAAATCAAAGGAGAGAGATGGAGGAAAAACTAAAAAAAGAACAATCCAAGAAAAATAAGATTATGGAGGTGGGGGGGAGCCAACCAACTAGGAAAGGCGATTCAAAGGCTTAAAGAAGAAAAGGTAATTTTGAAAATTACATTTGGGCAAGGGGAAGCCATTGAAGTTATAAGCAACCAAGAAATAATAAAATGAAAAGAATGAAAAAAAAAAAGACAATGTAAATCATAAGAAAAATGACAGATCTGGAAAACAGATCAACAAAAGAAAATATAAAGAATATTGGACTATTTGACAAATAGTCAAAAAAAGAACCTTGACAAAATAATATAAGAAATAATTAAAAGAAAATTGTCTGGAAGTGATGGAACAAGAGAGGAAAGAAGAAACAGGAGAAATTCACCAATTCCTTAAAGAGATCGTAGAAGGAAAAGCAGAAATATTATTGCCAAATTTTGAAACCCCCAGATAAAAACATTTTAATGTCTATCTGCTTGATGTTACCATTACCATTCATGTTATCATGGTACTATTCCATTTGCATGTTTAAGATCTCTGAAGTACTCCATCTAATTGTTGTTTCAAATCCTTTATAGTCTCTCTGTGCCTCAATTCTCTCAAATTTATTCTTTATTTTCCACTTGAGTATTTTATTTTTCCCACATGTGAGACAAAAATAATTCAAATATGCTGGAGCTACAATAAGAATTGTGTGGTATTTATTAGCAGGACATGGAATACTATATCTTGACAATCAAAAAAACTTGGGTTGTAGCCAGAAATATTAGAACCAGCAAAATTAATTATAATGTTCAAAAGAAGAAAAAAAAGGACATTCAATAAACTCAGAAATTCAGGATTTTGTCATAAACCTGAACTCAATAGAAAATTTAACATATAAGAACCAATATCAAAGACTAATTTCAAGGGACTCAATAGGGACAAATTTTTTGTTTTGTAGTTAAAAATGTAAATCATATATCTAAGAATGATATTAGTAATAAGGTAGTCCCCAAAGAATGATTTGGGTAGAGCTGAGTATGATGGGACTTTAAAAACAAATTGTTAAGGAAAAGGCAAACATAGCACTTAATGCTATATGAATGAGGCATGAGAGCAAGAACCAGTTCAAGGGAGTTAGATGGGAAGGAGACCTGGTAGTTCTGAAAACTTACATTGGGAATGGGTTAAAGAGAAGACAAAACATAAACATACCATGAAAATATGCCACCATCTAAAATCTAGAAAGAAATAAGGGGGGAAGGAATAGGATAAAGTGGGGTATAGAAGGATATGTACATCAATGTGAATGGGAAAAAGCGTATAGATAAATGGGAAAGATAAAAAAGGAGGGAAAGGATAGAGTAGACATGGGAGGAATCCATAGTGGGTGTTGGGAGTGGGACAGGAAGGTTTAAATAATAGGAAGGCAAGTTAATTAGTAGAATTAATAATAGTGCTCAGGAGTAGGATTTTTTTTTTTTAGAAAAAGTAGTGATCATTGATCTCAAAGTCGAATTTAAAAGATTCATCAAGAAAGAAATCTGTATTATTAGCCATATTAATACTGTTTTAAATGTGTTTGTGTATTTGTGCTTAACTGCAGCATGCTTGGGAAAAATGCTGGGACAGAAAGGGGTGGGGGGAGAATAAATGTAGCAGAAAATTTAAAAAAAAGAACCTACCAGCAAGCAAAGAAAAGATGGCCAGCTAAGAATACAACGACTTCTATGATTATATCTGCTTTCTTGAAATGGAAATTTATTAAATATTTTGAATTCTTCCCATGTTCTGGTAGGGGCATGACCATGTTTTTTATCTTTTTTAAATGTCTTTTCTTTAGTTTTTCTTATTTTGCATTTGTTTTTTGTTTTTGTTTTTTAATAGCTTTTTATTGACAAAACATATGCATGGGTAATTTTTCAACCTTGACCCTTGCAAAAGCTTCTGTTTTAACTTTTCCCCTCCTTCCCTCCACCCCCTCCCCTAGATGGCAGGTAGTCACATAAATATGTTAACGTATATGCTAAATAAAATATATGTATACATATTTATACAGTTGTCTTGCTGCACAAGAAGAATCAGATTTAGAAAGAAGATAAAAATAAACTGGGAAGAAAAACAAAAATGCAAGCAAACAATAACAGAAAATGTAAATGCTATTATGTGGTCCACACTCATTTTCCAGTGTTCTTTTGCTGGGTGTAGCTGGTTTTATTCATTACTGATCAATTGGAACTGATTTGTATCTTCTCATATTTTGAAGAGAGCCATGTCCATCAGAATAGATTCTTATATAATATTGTTGTTGAAGTGTATAATGATCTCCTGGTTCTGCTCATTTCACTTAGCAACAGTTCATGTATGTCTCTCCAAGACTCTCTGTATTGATCCTGCTGGTCATTTATTACAGAACAATAATATTCCCAACATTCGTATGCCACAATTTTCTCAGCCATTCCCCAACTGATGGGCATCCATTCAATTTCCGGTTTCTAGCCACTACCAAACGGGCTTCCATATACAGGTCTTTTTCCCTTCTTTAATATGTCTTTGGGATATAAGCCCAGTAGTAACAGTGCTAAATCAAAGGGTATGCATAGTTTGATAACTTTTTGAGTATAGTTCCAAATTGCTCTCCAGAATGGTTGGATCTGTTCACAACTTCACCAACAACGCATCAGTCTCCCAGTTTTCCCACATACCCCCCCAACATTCATCATTATCTTTTCCTGTCACTTTAGCCAATCTGAGAGGTGTGTAGTGGTATCTCAAGTTGTCTTAATTTGCATTTTTCTGATCAGTGATTTGGAACACCTTATCATATGAGTAGAAATAGTTTCAATTTCATCGTCCAAAAATTGTTCATATCCTTTGATCTTTTATCATTTGGAGAATGGCTTGATGTCTTATAAATTAGAGTCAGTTCTCTATATAATTTGGAAATGAGGCCTTTATCAGAACCTTTAACTGTTAAAATGTTTTCCCAGTTTATTTTGCATTTGTTGTAAATAAAAACACTTAAAAAAGAAAGAAAAACTTGAAATACTTTTTGTTAACTGGATGAAAAGTGGAGTGAGCAGGACCAGATCATTGTACATAGTAACCATAGCATTTTACATTTACATCAACTGTGACTGACTTGGCTGTTTTCAGCAATATAATGATCTAAGACCGTTTGAAAGGACTCATGATAAAAAGGGGCTGTCCACTTTTAGAAAAAGTACTTATAAAAATATCCCTTTTTTTTTTTAACTTTATTTTTCTTGGAGTTTTGTGTTTTATTTGGGGGTTTGCTTTTTGAGAATCTGTTTTCTTTTACAAGATGGAAATGTTTTATATAATTGCACACATACAACTAATATTAGATTATTTTCTCAAGGAGGGAATTGAAAGCTTAAAAGTTAAAAAAAAAATGAATTTCAAATCCTTTTCACATGTAACTGGACATGTAACTTCAAATATTTGAAGGGGAAAATTACCTCTAATACTACAAATTACAATTTTATATTAAGAAAAAAAACTACTTTTTTTCTTTTGTATTTTGATAGAAGCTTAGGGTGAACAATTTTATCTTAATATGCCTTCACTGATTATCTTAAAGAAAATACTTTCTTGAATTTTAAAAAACTTTTATAATTGTGATATATTATTGTGATTGATAAAAACTGCTAATCTTTCATGTTTAATAAAATTGTATTTGCTCATTTTCTCTTTAGCCACAATCTGATTTATTGGGTCTGATTCAAGTAATGATTGTGGTGTTTGGAGAGGAACCTCCAGTGTTTTCACGTCCTACTGTTTCAGCATCTTATCCACCATACCAAGCAACAGGACCACCAAATAGTAAGTTGAATCTGGATTAAGATTTTAAAATATATTATCATCATTAAAAAACAAGTGTTGTAAGACACAGCATTCTCTTTCTGACCTTTCATTTGCTTTAAAACTTGTTAAGTGAGTGAGTCTGTTGAAACATTCTGAAACCCCATTTTATATACAGATTTCCTCACTCTGAAGCTGGCATTTGGGCTTTGGTTGTGTGGGTAAAAATCTAAACATTACTAAAAGGGAAGAAGTGGCAGGAAAGTTAAAATTTCTCTAATTGTACTTATTGGGATGAGAATTTATAGGACAATTATACTATCTCTATGCCTAGAATCCTGAGTAATTATTTTGTTTTTAAATATTAGCTTTTTATTTTTTTCAAATACACGCAAAGATTGTTTTCAGCATACACCTTTGCAAAACCTTGTGTTCCAGATTTTTCTCCTTCCCTCTCCCCTGAGAGCAAAAATTCAATATAGCTTAAACATGCATAATTATTTGAAATGTATTTCTGTATTCCTTAGCTGTGCAAAAATAGATCAAAAGGGAAAAAACACATGAGAAAGGAAATAGCAAACAAAAAAGGTGAAAATACTATCCTTTGATTCACATTCAGTCTTCATAGTTCTCTCTCTGGAGGCAGATGACTTTTATCATCACAAGTCTATTGAAATTGGCTTGGATCATCTCATTATTGGAAAGAGCCTCATCCATCAGAATTGATCATTGCTTAATCTTATTGTTGCTATGTACAATGCTTTCTTGGCTCTACTCACTTCACTTAGCATCATGTCATGTAAATCTTTCCAGGCTTTTCTGAAATTAGCCTGCTCATCATTTCTTGTAGTACAGTAATATTCCATTACATTCACATACTATAACTTATTCAGCTGTTCCCCAATTGATGGGCATTCATTCAATTTCCAATTCTTTGCCACTACAAAAAAGGGCTGCTACGAATATTTTTGCATAAGTGGGTCCTTTTGAATAGTTTTATAACATCAAATCAGCTATCCATATAGTAAAATATATAAATCAGAAAAGCTAAATATCACTAGATTATTTCAACAGATGTAGGAAAAAACCTGTCTAGAAAAATCTAGCCACTTAAATCAAAAAACTAATGGAATTCATCAAAGTCACTTGCAAAAAATCACATGCATATTTTTTTCCCCCCTGAGGCAATTGGGGTTAAGTGACTTGCCCAGGATCACACAGCTAGGAAGTGTCTGAGATCAGACTTGAACTCAGTCCTCCTGACTTCAGGGCTCATGCTCTAACCACTATACCATCTAGCTGCCCCAAATCACATGCATTCTTATAATAAAAATTAACATTTTTTTTAAAAGAAAACTTCTTTTACAGTAATGACAAAATCCATCATATATTGAGAAATCAAGAATAAACAAGACTTAGATAAAGACAGCTTGCTAAAACTAATGATTGAAATGATTATGGGAATGTTGGAGGGGTGAATAAACCACCGACTTTGAAGTCAGGAGGATTTGAGTTCAAATCCAGCCTCAGACATTTTATACTTACTAGTTGAACTAACTTGGGCAAGTCACTTAACCCCAATTAAAAAAAGAGGGAGAAGGAATGTTGTAGTAATTATGGATGGATCACATTAATAAAATAAAATAATCTGCCAAATTTATATATTTATTGTAATACCAATTAAAATATCAAGAGCTGCTTTATAGAACTAATTACATTAAACTTTCACTTTAAATATTATTTTCAAAATTCCATCTAGAATTTATACTAAGCTGTAACATTGTAAATAACATACTTTTGTCTTTTGTACTCTCAATACTCCCAAAAGGTCTTTGATAGGTTAGAATGATGGTATGAATCTATTAAGATGAAAATTTCAATTAAGTTAATTGTTAATTCAATTAAAAATTGAATAAAACCAGTAAGGAAGACATTTGGATTCAGATAATTAATAGTAATCCAGAGTAAGGAGAAAAATAGCCCTCAGTTGATGTGAAAACGATAAGATTTTAATAGTCAAGGAACTTTTTTTTTCTTTTTTAACTGAGGCAATTGTGGTTAAGTGACTTGCCCAGGGTCACCCAGCCAGGGCATATTAAGTGTCTGAGATCAAATTTGAACCCGGGTCCTTCTGAATTCAGGGCTGGTGCTTTATCCACTGCACTACCTAACTGCCCTGATGGTCAAAGAATTCTGAGTTAGTATTATGATATGAAAGATTTAAAAGATAGCATTCTTCAGTTGTATTTATGGAAACCATAATATGCAAAACAAGGGAGTTTTTGATCCAAATGTCCTTTACAGTGCTTGGAGTAACATCCATAGTTTTATGTTTACACACATACTAACACATCACATTTTAGGAAGCACAGCCAATGACAAGCATGCAATTCATTCAGAGAATGAGTTTGTTGTTAGGACTGGAAATCATGCTATGTTAACATGAGTTGAAGGAGCTAGGAATTTATTCTGGAGGAGAGAGAATTTGAGGGTGGATGTGAAAGAGGGAAGGGATATTATCCCCAATTCTACTAGAGAATTACAAAAGTAAATTTTTATCTTCCTATGTATATCTGTGTTTTTATTAATGTGGGTACACTCTACCAAATGTAGCTGAGCCTTCTCATTTTCTGTAATTTTTGTCTCTATTCTTAAATAACTTCTCCATAAAGGATTATTTACATATACTCTGGAACTTCATCTAGACCTTTTAATATAAAACAGGTATCAGTGTAGCACATAGACTGTTTTGGGGTTTTTTTTCCCCACATTGTTGTTGAATTGCTGACCTCTGGGATATAACTTTGGTTATCTTTGTAACATGCTGTAACTTAGAGATTTAGCATACATTTCTGTTGGCCTTTTATTTTACCTGCAAGGAGATTGGATGGATGTTCTGTGATTTGCAGCCATAGAATAACACTGAAAGAACAAATGGATTTTTGTGTTAGGAAGCAAATACAGCTTCTGAAAAACTTGTGTATCTAAGTGATTGTCTGCAATTGATGTCCTGGTTAGTTCTGGGCCCAGCTTTTCTGAATACCTGTCCAACCAAGATAGTTGTATTGATGGCCTAATTTTAAAAAATTTAAGGAAATGGTTTGGGCAATTGCAATATGATTGGAATGAATATGTTACCTCCTAAAGTAACTCTTTTAAAAGATGAAAATATTCTTGATTTATAAGTTTTGCTATTTTTGTTATCAGTCATTCCCTTGTATGGTTTCTGTTTAAAGCAAATTTAATTTGTTTACTATGCTTATCTCTTTGATTTGTATTGTGTGAACTCTCCTGATTCCGTTATGGATGTTTAGTACTTTGCTGCTTAGCCTATTTCTGTACATCCTTAACATATGACTTCTGAAGTGACTTCTTAACATATGATTTCCAAATGACTTCTGAAATACATACACACACTCATTGTGAGAGTCTATATAAATTTTTATACAAAGAAGATTTCACTTAAGAGTGACAAAAGAAAAATAATTTTTCCCGCAGTTGATAAGAAATGCTTTATAATCTTTCCTTGTGAAAGAGTAAAAAAGAATTATTATGCCCAAACATCATTTTAGAGCTTTGATTGCTTGGGGTCCCAGTTTTCTGTCAAGGGCAGTATGATAAAATAGAAAGAATAGGTCTGTATTGGAGTTCTTCTGGTGCCTTTCTAAAATTTAGTGCTAACATTAATTCTAGATTTATCAAGAATAGTCACTGGTTAAGAGAACTGCTAGTTAGGCATGTTGTGCAATCTTGAGCTAAATTTTTATTCTCTTGTTCTTCCTTTGAAGTTGATTGGTTATTGAATTGTTGATTTTAATTGTTATGTTTTTTAGTCATTGTTTTTACTTGGATCAGATGAGTTAACATATTTATATAAAGTATTTTGCAGCATTTGCTAGTAGTGTAAATGTTAGCTTCTGTTACTGTTTTAGCAAATCATTTAGCTCTCCCCTTTCATGTTATTCTTATGGAAAAGATAATAGAATAACTACATAATTTCAGAGTTGATTGAATGGCTGGACTTGATGCCTGCCTGAAAAAAAATCAATTATGAAATGCTATGTCCTCTTTTTTTTTTTTTTTTTTTTTGCTATTTAAGATTTTTATAGATTACTTGGATAAAAACATAGTCATAGTCTTTCCAATATAGGTTGACATAGGAAGTCAGAAGGCTTTTTTTTTTTTTTTTTTTTTTCAAATTTGCAGATAGTAAAGAGCTGGAAAGGATAATAGTTAATATAATGAATAGCAGAATCAAGATTCATAAAAACTTCAGTAGACTAGAACATGACTGAATTTAATAAATATAAAACTCTATAGTTGGGTTCTTGAAATTAATTTCAGAAATATAAGCCGAGGAAGCCATGATAAGTAAGGACAGTTTGTCTGCAAATAAAACAAGTATTTTAACAAACCTAAAGATCCCATAATGTGGCAGTCAAAAATTGGCTTTTGTGTTCTTTGGTAATGGTCCTTGTTTATTTTTGCCCTGGTCAAACTACTTCTAGAATATTCATATATACTGAACATCACATTTTAGTTAGAAAATATACAAGAGAGAGTTATCAGTGTGGAAAAGGACTTTGAGATAATGCCATATAAAAACTGATAGAAGGAACTAAAGATCTTTAGCCTTGATCAGGCAGCAGCTAACAAGTATTGTTTAAAGTACCTGCTATGTACCATAATTATACTAGATAATAGCAGTACTGATTAGAATAAGACACTTAAGTGTCTTATTAAGAGTAAAATGTGCTTACACTTTGTGGACAAAACTCTGAACGTGTGTGTGTGTGTGTGTGTGTGTGTGTGTGTGTGTGTGTTAGAACAACATACAAAATAAAGAATAATTAGGGAGAAAATGCACTAGCATTTGACAGGGGACCAGGAAAAGTTTTGTATAGAGGTGATACTTAGCTGCATCTATAGAAGAGAAGCATTTAAGCATTTGAATGGCATCCCCTGGAAAAGAGCTATTAGACTTACTCTGCTTGGCTTTAGAAGAATTAAGTATACTATGTAAAATTTGCAAAGAAGCAAATTTGGACTTTAATAAGGATGATTTGCTAGTTATCAGAGCTATTCAAAAGTGGAATAAGCTGCTTCAGAAGGTTATAGGTTCTGAGGTTTGAGCCAAGATCTTGTAGAATCAGGAAGAGGCATAATGAGCCCCTAAAACAAACAAAAAACTTCTAACATCTAGAAATATATCCAATCAAATAACTGGTGGAGAAATCAAAGAAAAAGTCATAGTCTTTCTAATATAGGTTGACAGAAGTCAGAAGTCTGGCCAGGAATGGGTAGAATGGAGTGTTCCAGTGCAGGGAGAAGTTGTTTGATGGAGCAAGAATAGATCCCAGATTCATATGGGGCACAGAAGACCCCATGTTAGGTGTGGGAAACAGTTATTCTGGGATAGGAAACACTTACAGGTTCTGGGCAGAAGCAAGTTGAGAAGGAAATATCAAAAGTATGTCTCAGACCTTGAGAGCAGACTGTGGGATCTCAATTTGAGCTTTTTATACCCATAGCTTTTAACCTAGCTAAAAAGGTTTTTTACATTTTTTAGGGAAATTTTGTTATATTTAAAAATATGTAAATCATTCTTGAGTCCATAGATTTGGCCCTTCGGCTATACTTTCCTGCCTTTGTTCTTTAATTCAATATAGACCATGTGGAAAAATAACAAGGAGGTAAATTCCAGACCAAAAAGTATCCTACTGTACTGCCACTAAACCAAAAGAACTTCATGCTGGCTGATAATCAATTTAAAGCTATGGAAGGGAGAAATGGAAAAACAACTAGTAGCTTGGCAGAAGAGCTGCAAACTTTGCCTGAACAACAAACTCCCTGAAAATTAAAATGGACAATTAGAAGCTAATGATTTCATAAGACAAGAAAGATTAAAACAAAATCAAAATGCTTTTTGGGGGGGGGAGGAGATTGATAGAAGAAAATGTAAAGTGTGCCATAACCAAAACAACTGACCTGGAAAACAGATTAAGGAGGGAAAAAATGAAGGATCTTTGGACTCTCTTAATGACATGACCAAAACAAGAGCCCAGATACTGTTTCAGACATTCTTTAAATGCCCAGATCTTTTAGAAACCGAAAACAAAATGGAAATAGAAAGAACCCACTATGTTCTTTCTAAAAGGAACATCAAAATGGGAACTTCCAGGAACATCATAGCCTAAATCTAAAGCTTTTAGATCAAAGAATTCTGCAAATGACCAGAAAGAAAAAAATTCAAGCATGGAGGAACCATGATCAGAATGATATAAGCAGCTATGACTTAAAAGGATCAAGGAGTTTGGAATACCACATTTCAGAAGGCAAATTACATGTAATACATGATTATAGCCAAAAATAACTTATCTAGCAAAATGGAATGTAATTCTGCACGAATTAAAATGGATTTTTGAATAAGAAGTTTTCAAGCATTCCTGAAAGGAAAGACCAGGTCTGAAGATAGACTTTGAAGTTCAAATACAGGAATTAAGAAAAACTTTTAAAGTTAAATACAACAGTAATAGGAGAGTAAATAATAGACATACTGCTTACATTCTAATAAGGGAAGGTGATATATGTGTCTCCACTGAACCCCATCATGAGAAAATAAAGGGAGTCTAATTAGACAAGTTCTGGGAATGCTTTTCTTAAGTCTTTTTAAAACAAATTAAAATTTTTTTTGCAAGGCAATTGGGGTTGGCTTGCCCTGAGTCACACAGCTACTAATTGTTAATTATCTGAGGCTGGATTTGAACTCGAGTCCCCCTGATTTCATGGCACTGCATTATCCAACTGCTATAGTTTGTCTTTATGAGAAGAATGGAAAGAAAGGAGGGGAGAATAAAGTGGAAAATGAGGTGGGAAAGGAAAGTTAGGAAGAATTAATCCACATAGTCTGTACAAGTTGGTACCTGTAAGAAACAAGGAGTTTGGGGAGATGGCTAATTCTTAAGCTTTATTCACACCTGAACTGGTCACCTGAACTGGTCACTTTCAGAAACAACACACACACACAGGCACGGAAATATATTTCACTCAACAGAGGAAAAGGAAGAGTTTAAAAGAAGGCTAGGTTAGGGAGCCATTATTCCTAAGCAAAGCAAAGTTTAATTCAAGGATGTATAACAGTATTTATAATTTTCTTTGAGGGTGACAAAGAATAGAAATCTGATGGAGTCTACTAGTTGGGGAATGATTAAATAAGAATTATATATAGATATCAATTAAACATTTATTAAGTACCCATTATTTGCTAGGCACTGGGGATGGGGATACAAAGAAAGGTAAAAGTCCCCATTCTTAGGAAATTCACAGGAAAGCTTTATAGACAAGTGCAACTTTAGGGAAGCCAAGAGGTAGACATGAAGAGGGAGAATGTTTTGTACATGGGAGACAGTGAAAATGTCCAGATTCAAGAAATGGAAGTATCTTCTTGGAGAAACAGTAGGGAAGCAAATGTTCCTGGAGTTTGATTTGGTGGGATGGGGGTGATTTGAGCAGAGACTTAAAAGCCAAACTGAGGATTTTATATTTGACCCTGGAAGTGATCAAAAGACATCTGAAATTCTTTATTTACAGTGAGTTGGGTGGGGGTGACAGGGTGATGACATGGGTAGACCTTGACTTTGTTCACTTGCAGTTTAGTGGAGGATATATTGCTGTGGAGATACTTGTGGTAGAGCAATATGCAAGCTTTGGGGAAATGATAAAAGAATGTGGATTTCAGAGAAACCTAATGCAGTCTTGTAAAGGGCTGAAACTCTTGAGTTAATGCACTGAGGTTGGACAACCGAGCACTTAAGGCTAATTATTGATTGGACAATACTCTATAAGCATATGCTTGGAAAATGGCCCTTCCCACTATCCTGTGCTGGCTTGATAATTGGTATATACAGAGAATTGTAGGAGGGATTAGAGCAGGGGTCCTCAAACTAAGGCCCCCAGGTGAGATGCGGCAACTGAGGATGATTATCTCCCTCACCCAGGGCTATGAAGTTTGTTTATTTAAAGGCCCACAAAACAAACTTTTTGTTTTTACTATAATCCGGCCCTCCAACAGTCTGAGGGACAGTGAATTGGTCCCCTATTTAAAAAGTTTGAGGACCCCTGGACTAGAGGATGGAGTGAGACTTGGCAGTAGATGAGGAAGAAGGAGGTTGTGCAGATTCTGTGTCCATCCAATTCACTTCTACCTTTAAAGACCAAGGATAAAGACCAGGGACTTTTGCTTATCTTGACTGGCTGATTCTAAGGTATCCAGGGTGGTAACCCAGTCTTCACACAAGAAAACTTACATTAGTTGATGTGGAATGAAAAACAAAGACATTTATATGCCAACAAGATTGTAAAGGCAAACAGCTTTAGAAAATTTGCGATCTTTTGATGAGCATGTTGGCAAGCCATCATAACAGAACTAATAATGGAACATGTTTACCACCTCCTGATGGAGAAGTAAGTGTGTGTGTATTCTTTTAAACATGATCAATGTGGAAATTTGTTTTGTTTTCTCATTGTATTTATAGCAGTTTTGCTTTTATTTGGTTTTCAAATTAAAGGTAGGGAGGAGAGAAGGTAGATTTTTGCTGATGGAAAAAAATAGGTGGTTTCTGGGAATGTGGCAAAATAAAACAGGAAATTACACGACTCTTCCCCCCTCTAAAAATCATTTAAAATAAGGTCTCAAAGTGAATGTTGAAGTGGTAGAAATAATTTAAAATGGGAGTAAAGAAGTTGTCTAGCCTAGGGCAACTTGAAAGATTATTAGGAAAGATCTAACCTCCCAGAGTAGTGATCTGGCCCAATTGAAGTGCAGACATAGAATCAACAAACCACAAGCCCTGGAAACAGCCATGTATGCAGAAGTCTCAGCTTGAGGATCTTTCAACCCATGAGTTTTTGAGCACAAATGGCTAGGCTGATCAAGGGACTATTGCAGGAATTTTTGCTGCACTGGACACCTACCAGACATCGTCCCATGCTATATATGTGGACAGGAAGGGTGAGTACATGCTGTTGAGTGTGGTTGCAGAGGGACAGGACTTGGTTGGTTGTGGTGATTCCCAAGAGAGTGGAGACCCTGTCTCTTGTACCTAGGCAAGCTGAAGCTTGCATCCTCAGGAAAGACTGCAAAAAGGAAGAGCATTTGGGGTGACAGCTTTGGTGTAGAGGCTCTGAGGGGCAGAGAGGCGGAAAATAGAAATTGAAAATCCACTAATCACCACCTGAAAGGATCCCAAATGAAAACTCAGGGGAACATTATAGCCAAGTTTCATAGTTCCCACATCAAGGAGAAAATGCTAGAAGCAATTTAATTACTGTGGAGCTACAATTAGAATAACAGGAGAGTTAGCAGCTTCTACATTAAAAGACTGAAAGGCATCGAACATATTCTGAAGAGCAAAGGAGTTGCTGTTTGCAACCAAGAATAACTTGACCAGCAAAGCTGAGTGTAAATCCTGCATAAAGAAAAAAAGAAAATGGATTCCTAATGAATTAAATAAAGGGCTTTCAGATAAAGGAAGGCAATTTAGCAATCCCTGATCTTAAACTGTTATAAGGCAGTAATTATCAAAACTATAGATGAACAGAGCAGTGGAACAATGTAGACATAAAATATGCAGTAGTAAATGATTATAGTAATCTTATGTTTGACAAATATAAAGATTTAAGCTTTGGGGACAAGAATTCACTGTTCAAAATTGTTGGGGAAACTGGAAAACAGATCAACAGAAATTGGGTATAGTCTAGTATCTTACATCATTTATAGTTTCTTGGTTAAAAGTCTTACCTCAAATATATCAAGAACTTTGTCAAATTTCTAAGAATATGAGTTATTCCCCAGTTGATAAATGACCAAAGGATATGAATAGGCAGTTTGTGAATAAAGAAATCAAAGCTATGTATAATCATATGGAAAAAGTTGTTAAAGAAATGCAAATTTTAACAACTTTGAGATGTCACTCTCTCAGATGGCTAAAATAATAGAAAAATAAAAGAAGGAAAGTCACAAATGAATGTTGGAGGGGATGTGGAAAAATTAGGAAACAAATATTATTGGTGGAACTGTGAACTGATCCAATCATTTTGGAGAGCAATCTGACCTTAATGTCCTAAGAGTTATAAAACCGTACACTCTTGATCTAGTAATAGCACTGTTAGATCTCTTTCTCAAGGTAGTCAGGAAAAAAATGAAAATAACCTATATGTTCTAAAATTTATAGCAGCTCTTTTTGTTTGGGGAAAAAACTAGAAATCAAGGGGATGCTTGTCACTTGGGGAGTGGCTAAAGAAGTTGTGATATATGATTCTGATGGAATACTATTGTGGTGTAAGAAATGCTGAGCAGATTGGTTTTTTTAGGAAAGCATGGAAAGACTTGAATGAAATAATGAAAAGTGAAATGAGTGGATCCAAGAGAACATTGTGTACAGTAATAGCAATATTGTTTGACTAAGTTATTTTGAGTATTGTAATTATTGAAACCTACTAGGAAGGAACTATCAAGGAAGATGATATCTACTTCCAAATAAAGAACTGATAACTAGAAGTTTGTATAGTGTGTGTGCGTATCTATGATGGCCTTCTCTAATGTGGGATTAGAAGGGAGGGATCCAGATCGAAACTAAAATGAAACCTATATATATATATATTTTAAAGGAATGGAAGAAACTATTATAAGTAATAACAAAATAGAAGATGAGAAACATTGGTACCTATATGAATTAAAAACTATCATGTAAGCTAGAAACTGATTGTCATATGGGTCAGAACTCTGAATTTGAAACAAGGTACTAATTCAGCAGAATTGATAAAGACAATGGTTGTCTAGTTTACCATGGTGATTAATAAGTCCTCTAAGTTCAGTATGATTGATTTAATATTACAACAAATGATTGTTTCCTAGTGATAATAATGATTGGTTTATACTCAGTGTAGTGCATATAAGCTAGGAGCCTCAGCCAGGATTCATTTGGAGAGATTCAGAGTGCAGAGAAGACAGGTAGGAGCTCAAGCTCTCAGAACCAAGGAGAAAGAGAGAGGCCTTTAAGAAAGCTAAAGGTAAGAAGACAAGACTTTGAAAGAGATAATAAAGGATTTGGATTTTTAACTGCTGTCTACTCGTGTAGTGATTACTAAACTGAAACGAAGGCTGCTGCTCTCAAAGACTCCCAAGAAACCAAACTAGAGAACTTTACATTTTGGTGCCCAATATGGGGCGCCAAAATGTAATGTTCTTTTGATTTGGTTCTCCTTGGGAGTCTCTGGAGCAGCCTTCCTTTCAGTTCAGTAATCACCACAAGAACAGCCAGGGGTTAAAGTCCAAATCCTTTATTATCTCTTTGCCTGATGCTGGGCAGCTTTCTGGAGAGCTTTTCAGTCTGACCTTGGTCTTAGTGGGGAAAGTGCAGGAGGCAAGGTCTGCCACCAGGAGCTTGACTTGAAGGGGAAATGAATTTCTATCTCTTTGGCTTCGAGAGCTTCTAGTGCACTTGTTTTCTCTGTCTCTGTGAATCTCTCCAAGTGAATCCTGACTGAGGCTCCTAGCTTATATGCTCTACACTGAGTATAAACCAATCATTATATCACTAGGAAACCATTATTTGTTGTAAGATTAAATCAATCATACTGAACCATGCTAAACTAGGTAACCTTTGTCTCTATCAATTCCACTGACTTAGCATCCTGTAAGAATCCTTTGTTTCAAGTTCAGAGTTCTGGACCATAACACTGATAGTACTGATACATACAGTAGCAGGATAAGGGAGTCTATTAGGTACAGCATGTGATTTCGGAAGGGCCACAAAATGCTTTTCTTGGCTCAAAAAGCAAAACTTTCCCCGGCATTTTGGGAGAGAAAAGTGAAGTTCATCAAATAGTTTGCTAGAATCAGCAACATTAAAAACACTGACAAGTTCCCCTATTTCTCTCTCTTGGTCATCAAACTTTTCTTGGAGGCAAGAGTTTTGGTTTTTAGCTTTATACTTAAGTCTAGTATTTGATAGGAAGCAAAATGGTTGAGTAAATGAGCAGTACTGCTTATTTCAAGAAATTAGACTTCCTAGGGATATTGCAATATTGCCAAACTACCTAGAAATCATGATGTGAATAGGTGCTACATAAGAGTAATATTTTATTTTGCAAATGTTTTCTTTTTGTTGCTATTGGGGGGGGGGAAAGGCTCCCCCCCCCAATTTAGCCTTGTTAAGATTTTGCTCGTTTAATTATTATATTAGTTATTAAACATATCTATGAACTGCCCATTTTTCCAGTCTATTCTTGATTATTGCCCCATAGGCTTTCATTGGCATTTAGATCTGTTTGGCTTCCAGACTATAAGAAGCATGTTTAGTTCCACAATTTTGATAAATGTTTACCTTTCATGACATGGGGCATAGTGCAAGGCCATGTAGAAGTAACTAGGCCATTTTGGTAATTTTGGGACACTTTTAAGCCCCACCTATTTCTTTTATGATGCCTGAAATTGATTAAATACCTATTTGAAGTAAAATATCAATATGAATGAGTTTCAATTAAACAATAATCATCGTTGGTAAACTAGTATAGATAACTGGGTTATTAAATAGCTTCTCTATTTTTAAATGGTTCCATGTTTTGGTATGGAAAGGAAATGAAGAGAGAAAGAAGGTTTTGGACTGATCTTGGGAGAATTATTTCTGAAATTACTATTCTCATCTTTAGTGATAATTGTGCCTAATCAAATAAGATTGTTTTAAGTTAAAGTATCCCAAGATTACATATAATTAGCCTATAAAGAGGTACTTAAATATAAGCAGAGGTGGCAAAATGTCTTAACAGAAAAAAAAAATGACTTCAAAATTGGGAATACCCAAGGTGAATGCTTCTTTGCCCCTTAGTGACTGTGTGGTCCTAGACGGGTCATTTAATCTTTCAATGCCCCCAAAAGCTTTCTAAGACTATATAAATAAGTTGTAGGGAAGGTTGCCTCTTTATCAGACAAGGAAGTTTCTTATACTGATGAAATTACCCAATTAGTCAGGAAAAAAAGGAGTTATAGATATGAAACTGTACTATAATGCTGCTGGAGCAGTGATCTCATGTAGGTGGGAATTGTTCTCTTATTCCAAGTTCAGCATTGATGATCCACCTTTTTTGTCTTCTGATAGTGTGGTGACAAGAGTGATGGAGCACAGTGTCCATCAATTATCTCCTTTCATCTGTGTTTAGCCTGTCCTTTTTTTTAATCATACGTGTATTTAATGACATCATTTGCACTCTTATATATCCAGTATTTATTAAGCTTATTTTTATATAAATAATAAATATATATTATAATTATTATATTATGCTAATATGATATATATCACATTGTATATATTATATATCAATATACAAACAAATAATAAATATATAAGTAAAAATTGTTTATTTGTTTTTTAATTTAGTTCAACAAATTATTCTTAGTGAAGGAATGAAAAAGCACTTATTAAGCATTTACCATTTGCAAAGTACTGTGCTTAAGTGTTAGTGATACAAGTAGAAAAAAAGTAAGACTTATCTATTTTAATGTAGCCAACACATATGAGAGGTTTCATTTGCCAATTAGATGGAAAAACCTTAAGGCATTAGCACATGTTGGTGCATTTCCTTTAATGTTATTTGCATATCTTCAGTTGTGTTCAATTCTTTACATCTCCATTTGGGGTTTTCTTGGCAAAGATATGGTAGTGGTTTGCCATTTCCTTCTCCAGCTCCTTTTACAGATGAGGAAACTGAGGCAAACATTTATGTAAACTTGCCCAAGATTAGACTGCTGGTAAGGATTTGAAACCAGATTTAAACTCAAGAAGAGATAAATTTTCTTAACTCCCAGTCTGGCACTCTGTCCTCTACACCTATTAGCTATTCCATTAATTGCACTGCTGAGATTTTATCCATTTCTGGTGGTGAGGCATTTGGCAATTCTTAGGGTTTTGGTGGCAAGACTTTTTTGGATCTTCAGTTGCTGAGATCAGGGGTTTTGACCCCTGCAAAAGCAGTTGTCAAGTCACGGGATTCCTGTCAACTGAGGGTCCTAGCGTGCCAGGCGTAAGGCTGGAATGTTTGGAATCTCTGCAAAGAGAGGATTCCAGCTTAACTCCTTTATAATGAGAGATTCAACTGGAGTGGCCTGTGGGTGGAGTCCCAAATTGGCTCAGATCCGAGTGAGGCTGGGACAGGCCCTGATCTTCTATTGGAATTCAAAGGGACCAGGATTTGTGAATCAAAAAAGGTCCTAGCTTCTTGGATTGATAATGCATCTACTAGGAGGGGTTGGGAATCAGAAAGAAAGAAATCAGTTCTTAAAGGGACCATATTGGCATCAAAAGGAAGATCCAAAATCAGGATATGCTTAATATTATTTCTTTCCTCATTGCTTCTTATTCAAATGATAACCAATTGAAAACTGACCATTTAAATCAAAAGAAAATTACTTCAGAAACTTTCTTGGTGACTAATATTGTTTATTACTAAACAAACTTTTCTCTAAAAACAGCATTATTAGACCTTTATCTAGTTTAAGTGAAATCCTCAGTATGACATTTAACTGAATTCCTTAGGCAGATTTTGCAGTGCTTTAAGCATTTAAAACTTCTTTATCTTAAAAGATAGATTTTTTCATTTATTTTGATATAGAGATTTTCCCTTGAAGAATACTCTTTGAGGGGAACACTCTTTTAAGTGATGATTATTTTTTAAAAGTGTTTGGGAGAGACAGCATAGTACAATGGATAGAAAAAGAAACAAGTCTACTGATGTGCTTATTGGCTGTGTGACCTAGTAAGAGTGACTTAAATCTCCAGTTCCTGACTTTAAGTTGCAGATCTATATTGGTAGAGAAAATTTGCTTAGAGGAGACTTCCTGTACTTTATCATGTGCAGGCTAAAGAAAGTAAGGCACTGTGAAGATAAAAGACCAAAAAATAGTGGCCTGAAATAGAATTTTAAAGGATAAAAATTATTATGTAATTTTTTTAAAAAAAGTTATTTTTCCCTTTATCCCAGATTTTTAACTATAACTTTCTGGAGGAAGATTCTGGGAAGATGCCAGAGTAAGGCAGGAAAGTGATCTGGCTTTCCCAACCTCCTCTTCCCCCCAATTCTTTAAAATAAGTTTTCAAGGTGAACTTAAGAATTGCAGAAATAATTTTAAGTCAAGTAAAGTGCCTAAGATAGTTTGGAAGGACATAAGGAAGTACCTGACCTTCCCATATGGTGATGTGACCTAATTAAAGTACAGATAACTCTGCAGATGGTACCAAATCAATATAAACACTGGAGTCTACTGTATAGGCAGCAGCCTCAGATACATAAACTTAATTTCCACATTGTGAGGGAGGAGTGTGGCTGGTCAGTGGAAGATTGCAGGGCTCTCTGCTAAACATGGGGCCCAAGTGAACTGACTAGACATGGTCTTTGGCTGTGGGTGAGGTGGAGCTAGTACACATAGGTAAGTGTGATCACAAGAGGGCCTGTTATCTATGGTCCTTCTCAGGAAAACAAGATATTTGGTTTTGGTTCAGGGCAAAGAGATGCACTGAACCTTGCAGCCTTAGAAGGGATTGCAAGGAAAGAGTTTTGGGAATGACAGCATTGCTGAGGGCCCTGGTCGAGGTTCAAAGGCAGAGGAGGTTCTTGAGGTCAGGTACCTAGACAGCTCAGAAAGAACAACAGCACCAAAAAATCTGAAACCTGAAACATTATCCCAGACACCTTGAAATGAGAATCCAACTCTAACATAAGGTTAACGGCATCTGTCTGTCTGGTCTACCTATATATCTTTTTTAAAATTTATATTTTTATTTATACTATATTATTTGTATTATATTTATATGTATATCATATATAAAATAATATATTATTATAGTTATTTATTTATAACACCTAGTAAGCCACTTTAAAAAAAGAAATAAGTAAAAGAGAACATGATTGTAGATCACTACTATTATGAAAGAGACTGGATTCAAACTCAAGACATTGAAGTTAAAATAGCTTCTATTTCAAAGAAATGTCAAAGGTTTTAAGCAAAAATTTTCTTAAAAGAGCTTTAAAAAGACTTTAAAAATAAGATTGAGGAATAATTAAGGGGGAAAAAAAGAGAAATGCAAGAAAATATGAAAAAACAAGTCAATTGGGAAAGAAATCCAAAAACTTAATGCTAGAAAACAACTCCTTAAAAAGTTAGAATTGAGCAAGGGGAAGGCTGATGACTTCCTAAGATACCAAGAAATAATAAAACCAAATCAAAAGAGAAAAAAATGGAAGAAAATTTAAAACATTGATTGTAAAAAATGGACCTGGAAAACAAATGGAGGGAGAAGTAATGTAAGCATTTTTGTATAAGCTCAAGGTTATGATTTTTAAAGTCTTGGTTGTATTTCAAGAAATTATTAAGGAAAATTTCCTTGAACTTTTGGAACTAGAGGGTAAACTAGAAATTTAAAAAATCCACAGATTTTTTTTTTCCTGAAAGGAGATCCCAAGATGAAAATTTACCAAATTTTGAAGCTCCCAGCTCAGAGAAAATACTACAACTAAGAACAATGTAAATGTGACAGGATAATGCAAAATTTATCAGCTTCTACATTTAAAGACTGAAGGGTATAGAACAGAGGAGCTGGGTTTTCAATCAAGAATAACTTATCCTACAAAGCTAAATACAATCCTGCATGGGAGGGAGAGGGTAGAGGGGAGATACTTAATGAAATCAAGGACTTTGAGGTATTAATAAGGAAAAGACCAGAACTGAATGGAAATTTTAACTTACAAGTATCAAGAGAAACAAGGTAAATAAGACAGACCAGTTATTCTGGTAATATTCTAGTTATTCTAATAATAAAATCAAACTGTTTAAATCTTATATGGGAAAATGTATCTATAACTTATATCAGCTATTATTATATTAGCTATTATATTATATTAGCTATTTCTTCCCCTTCCCTCTTTCCAGTTCTTTTCCACAGAAAAGCAGCTGTATAAATATTTTTACTCATACCCTCCCCATCCCCTTTTTTAACTGTTTTTGATATTTAAACCTATAGTTTATTAACTTTAGGGATATAGTTCCAAATTGCCAGAATGGTAGGACTAGTTCACAGCTCTCTCAATAGTATATTAACCTACCTGTTTTCCCATGGTTCCTCCAACATTTGTTATTTTTCCTTTGTCTTGTTAGCTAATTTGATAGGTGTGAGGTAACACTTCAGGGTTTCAATTTGCAATTTTTGTGATTATTAGTGATTTAGAGCATTTTAAAAAAAATTCTGAGGCATTTGGGGGTTAAGTGACTTGCCCAGGGTCACACAGCTAGGAGGTGTTAAATGCCTGAGACCAAATTTGAATTCCTGACTTCAGGGCTAGTGCTCTATTCACTGTGCCACCCAGTTGTCCCTAGAGCATTTTTTTTAAAGGCTTGATGGCTTGGGTGTTTTTTTTTTTTGGTTTGGTTTGGTTTTGTTTGTTGAGGCAATTGGGATTAAGTGACTTGGCCCAGGGTCACGCATGTGCCTTGGATATTTTAATCTGAAAATTGATTTTGATGAATTGAAAATGTCTTTTATTTTTTAAATTTTATTTAGTACCCTATATCTTAGAAATGAAATACAGATTTAGAAAATTTTGCCTCAAATATTTGCCCAGTTGCCTCCTTCTAATTTTAAATGTGTTGATTTTATTTGTACACATTTTTAAATTTTTACGGAATAAGAATTATCCCATTTTATCTCCTAACTCTTGCTATTTGTTTTTTGGTCAGAAACTTTCCCCCCATCTTTAGATCCAACAGGTGGTTTCTTTTGTGCTACTTTAATTTTTTTTATGTTATTCTTTCTCTTAGTATACCATATAAATTATTGGTCTATACCCAGTTTATGCCAGATTATCATCCAGTTTTCCCCAGCAGTTTTTGGTAGTGTGCTTTTGCCCTGATAGCTCAAATTTGGGGGCTTATCAAACCTTAGGCTTCATTAATTTCTGTATATTGAGTGTATAAAAATACAAGTTTTTTATTCAATACCAAAAGGTTTTGACAATTACAGTTATATAGTTTGAAATTTGGTATAGATAAGCTTCTTTCTACTTTTTTTCCTTCAATTTCCTTTATATTCTTTACCTTTTGTTAGATTTTTTTATTATATTCTAGCTTTGTAATCCTTTTGTGATTTCGTTGATTTAAGACTAAATAACTAAATTAATTTAGATAGATTTGACATTTTCATCATATTAGCTTGACCTCCCTATTAGCAGTTCATATTTCACTAGTTATTTAGGTATGTATTTATTTGTATGAAGAGTCTTTTGGGATCATGTTTATTTGAATTGTTAGTGGTAGACTAAAGTATTTTATACTATCTGGAGTTATTTTAAATAAAATTTCTCTTTCTACCTCTTCCTGCTGGATTTTTTGGTAAGATACACAAATACTAATGATTTTTATGGGTTTGTTTTCAAATGAACACTTTGCTGAAGCTGCTAATTGTTTTGGTTTTTTTGTTAATTCCTTAAAGTTCTCTAGGTAAGCCATCTTGTTATCTACAAAAAATGATAAGTGTTTCCTATTTGCCAGTGCTTATTCAATTTATTTTTATTTATTGCTATAGCTAGCATTCCTAACACTGTATTAAATAGTATGTGGGGAGCAAAGACCCTAACCCAAAATGACTACTTGGAGATCTCTCAAAGTAAAGGTAGAAAGGTTTTATTAGCATCTCGGGAGAAGGGGACAATCCTTAACTCTGGGATGTCCATAAGGAGGAGGCTGATTTCACAGGAGGAGAGCTCAGTTAAATAAGCAAGCACTACCCAACCCCTCCCAAACATCCCCTTATGCAAAGCTTTTAGTCTAGATTGGCTCTTGCCATTACTTTTCCCTTATATGTTGGGTGAGATGCCAATGGGTTGACTAGAAATGAAGTAACTATACAAAAAGTTTCATTTCAGGGCAGCTAGATGGCGCAGGGGATAGAGCACTAGCTCTGAAATCAAAAGGGCAAGTTTAATTTCTTCAAGGTCACATGATTTCTAGGAAATCAAAATTGAGCCCTAAAGCTTCACATACTTTAGCAAATAGTTTCTGAGAAATCACATTACTTGCCCCACACAATAGTAATGGTGATAAAATAATTATAAATTCTTTGAATTGAATTACCATCTCTATGCTATGATAATCCTTATCTATATGCTCTCCCAGTCCCTTCTCTGGCCTCTAGTCTTGTAATCTCTTTGACACTTCAAACTAGCTACCCAGTAGACTTCTTAAACTCAGCATTTCCAAAACTGAACTCATATTTCCCTTAAACCCTCTCTCTACCTTTTAACATCTGTATTCCTATTAAGGACAATATTATCCTCCCAGTTTCCCTGGCTCCAATTTGCAGATATCATCCTCATCTTATTCTTTCTCATACCTACCCTCTCCATCCCATGTTATCATGGCTTCTGGATTTTACTTTGCAACTTTTCTTGAATATGCCTCACTTCTTTGTTCTGATACTTTTGCCATTTTGATTCAGGCTCTCATCACCCATGTCTGCCAGCCCCCAAAGTGCAGAACAATCAACTCCTGTGGTTTCCTGTTTCCTACAGAAACAAATAAAAAAATTTCAGTTTTTAATTTTCAATTTCAAATTTTTTCCCTCCTGCTTTTCACCCATCCATTGATAAAGCATGACATAATACCACTTATAACATAATAATTGGCCCATGTTGTGAAAGAAAAATAGTGACAGGAGATTTGCTTCAGTCCTTCAGAGTTCTTCATAATTAGCACCCCCTCTAGTTTTCTTGTACCTTACTCCTTGCCATAACTATTTGATTCAGTATCATAGGCCTTTTGGCTGTTGCATGAACAAGACATTCTTTCATCTCCAGGCTTTTTCCTTTGACTGTCCCCCATATCTAAAACCACTCTCCCTCCTAATCTACATTCAACTCTATTATAAAATCCCACCTTCTATAGAAAATCTTATCTTGTCCTTAATTCCTAGTGCCTGCCTTTTAATTTTTTTCATTTTTAATCTGTCTATAGTTTGTTTATACATATCTGCTTGTTGTCTTCCTCTTGTAATTGTAAGCTCCTTTAAGGGTAGAGACAATTTTTTTTTTTTTTAATCTCCATTTCATAGTATACTGCTTGGTGTACAGATAGTGATGACTCTTGGTTTTAGATAAATAATACTTATTAATATAAGGAAAGCTTTTTTATTCCCTGTGCTTTTTACCAGTAGGTTAGGTATTGATTGAGTCTTCTCAAAAGCCTTTTCTGCATCTGTTGATAAAGTCATTTGATTTTTGTTGTTTTTGTTACTAATGTGATGCTTATAATTTTCATAATATTAAACCAACCCTGTATTCCTGGTGTAAATCAAGCCTGGTCATTTTGTGAAATCTTTATAAATACATTATTCTAGTCTTGCTAATATATTTTTTGACTTTCTTAGGTATGAATATCAAGATTTCCTTTTCTGTTACAAGAATTTGGTAGGACTTTTTCCTTCCAAGTTTTCAAATGTCTTGTAGTATTACAATAATCATTTCTTAATATTTGCAAAATTTTCTTGTAAAGTTATCAAGGTGCTGTGATTTTAGTTTTAGATGTTCAATTTCTTTTAAATTGGGGTTAAGTACTCTATTTTCTATTTTCTAAATCTGGGCAATTTACATTTTTATAAATATCCATCCATTTAATTTAGCTTGTCAGTTTTATTGTCATAGAATTTGGCAAAATAACTCTTTGATAATTTTTAAAATTTCTTCATTCATTGTGAATTCTCTCTTCATTTTAGCTTATTGGGCTTTTAAAAAAACAGCTCCTAATTCTTATTCCCTAATCAAATAATATTTATTTGTTGTTGGGTTTTGTTTTTAGCTTTTGATTTTCAGGATTTCTTTTTTGGTGTTTAATTAGGAATTTTTAATTTTTGTCTTTCTAGGGTTTGTTTTTTTTTAATGGTTTTTGTTGTTGTTGTTGTTGTTAAATTCCCATTTTGTCCATCTGCTCTTTTCTCCTTTATTCTCTTATTTTCCATGCTTCTTTATTCTGATCTATTAGATAAAAGAATAATAGGGTTCTTTAATCCAAAGAAATAAAATATGTAGAATTTTAATACTTTTTCTTGATAACTCAGGATATCTTAAATGAAAATATTGCCCATTTTGTTGATTCATACCAATGACCTTTCAAAAGCAAGATGTTAAATCAAAAAACAATTATTTGCATAGCTTTCATTAGTAGAGAAATACTAAGGAATAAAAAAATTTTCTCTTTCTTAGCAGCATGATTCTGTTTCATGAGACTTAAATTTTAATTCTTGACTTTGATACCATGTGACTCTGGTCCCCTAATCTTTCTATGCCTCAGTTTCTTTACAGAATTCTTTGCTTTTTTCACAATTTATAAAAAAAAAAAAAAAAAGCAAGAAGGAACACATTTTTATTTGTAAATCTTGAGGTGCTTCGTAAATTTGAACTGTGATGATTTAGATTTTCTTTAAAGAAAGAACGATGAAGGCTAAATCAACACAAGTGTTTTGCTTTTTTTCCTGTGGTTTTTTTTTTTTCCCTTTTGGGGTTTTTGCCTTTTGTTCTGATTTTTCTCCTAATATGATTCATAAGGAAAAATTTTTTTTTAATTCTCTAAAACAGCACAATACATTTTTACTTTTCTTTAAGTTAAATTTCTATTATATATCCTCATGTATTTCACAAACAGCTGTGCAAACTTAACTCTTAAAAGCAGCAAAGTATTTTATTGTGAACTTTGATTAATGCTATTCTGATAATAAATGATGTATATTGGATTATTATTCTTGTTTAACAAGATAACTATTAGGTGATGAGTTATTTGGCTATGACAACATAGAAGAATTTAAAGTGTCCCTCAGTTCTGTGTAACTCCTATATAATTCCTTGGGATACTGTAGTATCAAAGGACTGAGAATCAGTTTTTAGACTAATATATAAAAATATTCATTTCATATTTATTAATGTGAGCTCTTAACTACATAGTATATACCCCAAAGAATGAAGCAAATATGCTTCATATATATCATATCTTTGTTGATATTAACATTATAAATAAAATAGCAGTTCACATTCAGTGGTTAAAGTAATATTCAAAAATTAAATTAGAGAAAGAAATAAGAATACAGTATTTATTTATAGTTTGAATCTAACTTATTTAAACAAATTGATATTAAAAATAATAAAAAGAAATGGGTGAAATTTAAGATACTGGTTTAAAATGAGGGATTCGAAAGATCCCAGAAATAGTAGCTGGTATTTCATTTGCTTTTTAAGTTTTTCCAAGAATAAACAAGAAAACAAATTTGTAAAATTTTACGTGAGACCCAGTTAAAGCCAGACTATACTGGGGCCCTTTATAGATAAAACTGAAAGACAGCAAGTAGACACAAAATGACATGATTTTCCAATGCACCATATTTGAAATCTGATATCTTATTAAAGCTATATGTTTTATAAGGAAGATTTATGAAGTTAAAAGTTCAGAAAAGTGCCTCGCCCTAATCGAATGAAGTACTGGGATAAAAAAATCCATGATGGAAAACAGTGGAATCAAAAGTGCTTTTAAAATTTTCTTTCAAATAAGGATGAATCAAAAAAAGAAAGAAAGAAAGAAAGAAAAAAGAAATTAAAAATGGTACAGGACAATAATATTATTCCCCAAAGATAACAATGAAGACATTGTCCATATATAATCAATGCTGAGAAAATAGCAGATAAATAAGACACAATCTGCCACAATGATTTTAAATTCTAGTAAAGAGCTTATATACTATTCACCTGTGAATGGTGTGTTTTTCCCCTATTTGATATTGTGTGGGTGATGGTAAAGATATTAAGAGAACTCACCGGGGTGGTTGAAACTGAGTTTTAAAAATAAGAAAATTGTACTCCCAAGAGCATAATTTCTAAGATCTGAGCCCGATTTGCAACTTACTTTTAGTCTGTCACTCCAAAATTTTGTCACTGCCAGTGGCATAGCTTTAGAATTTGTTAAAAATATTTTTTCAACTTGCTTTGCTTGTAACTTTATATAATAGCAGTAGATTGTTTCTTTAGTTGATATGATAGAAATATATCATTTCTGTGTATCGTGATAAGAGGATCATGTTAGTAATGAAAAACAGCTATTTGTTTTACCTATTCCATAATTGTGGATAGAAACATATGATAGTATATGTAAGAGTACTTTAGCTATACAATTTTACAAAAATAAGAGCTGCTGTTATAAAATAAAACTTTTTTTTTCCCCCCGAGGCAATTGGATAAGGCCAGTTTTTTAATAGCTAACTGCTAACCAGAGGAGGGCAATACAACCTTCCTTTAAACTGAGCCAGTTCCAGTGTCAGGTTTGAGTAGTCAAGAGCAATAAGAGTCCTTTAGAGTAAAGAATAATTTATATTGAAGTTGTTATGACTAAGGACTCTTGCACAGTACTGGTGATCTAATATAGTAATAAGAAAATTCGTGACATATTAGAAATCACCTTTTTTATGTTTTATGCCATTTTTTGATGGACAAAGTGACTGTCAGAACTGGTTTTAATTTGTAAGTACTTACAGCTTGCATTAAAGCTATTTTCATTGTTATTACAGTGGGTTTTGTTTTTACCATTTATGAAATTTTGTTTTGATTGGGGAGGGGTGCGTGCGTGCATGTGTGTGTGTGTGTGTGGTTGTTGTGGTTGTTGTTTTTCAGATACTATTCCTTATTTTGATATTAAGAAGTGTTTAAATTGTGTTTAGCTTCCTATATGCCAGGTATGCCAAGTGGAATGACTCCATATCCTCCTGGACACCCTCCCAATCCCAGGTAATAAAAGATCAATATTTTGGTTGGTGCTATTTGAAATTCTACTGTCATTTCAATTTTGTTAAATAATTACTAGTTAACATGTGCTAATTAAGTTAGTAATGGTTTTATATAGACCTAAATCTAATTGATCAACTTAAACAAATTGTTGCATATTACCTAAATTTAATTAAAATGGAGCTTTTTCTCTCCCTGGAGAAATGCTGTATTTCTTGAAGGAAAACAAAGAAGGGGGGTAGTGATTGTTGTTGTTGTTTTAATACTTAGAAGAGATTTAGCTTGTCTTCCTATTAATAATGAATGGCAATACTGAACATTTTTTAAAAATTCTATGGAAGCAATTCTGTATTGATTTTTAAAAGCTATTACAAATTCTTATGATCCTTGCTGGTGGTTCACATGCAACATTCTTAGGGACTTACCTTGAATTGATATTCATTGTGTTATCTAAATATACAATGGATTCCAACTCATATTTGCATCTGATATCATTTAAGTCTAGATCTGTTGAACAAAGGAATCCTCAATCCTATCTTATTCTTTCCACTTTGTCCAAATTGCTGGACATCCCATTAGGTTTACTGACATCTGATTTTTTGATCCCATGGATAATCCATCTTTTTGTTCATTATCCTTACTTCTTGGTCCATCTTGCATTTTTTCCCCTCCGCGTTATAATTTTTTTCCATAGAAGTCATAGGATTTAGAGCTGAAAGAGACTAAGATCATCTACTTCAACTCACTTTTTGAGGAGGAGAAAGATGAGACCCAAAGAGGTTAAGCAAATTGCTTATGGTCACACACATAAGAAAGTAGCAGAGTAAGATTTAAGCCCAGATTTACTTACAAATCTAGTACTTTTTCTTATATAGCATACTATGTGATCATTTCCTGTCATCTCTATTTTCTGTAGGTTATCTCATATCACATAGCCCTCAGACAGATTTTGCACATTGTACTTACATTACTTAAAATGTAATTACATTACATTACAGTTACTATTGCTAAGGTATCATGGATAAGTAAAATTTACAAATGATGCCAAGAATGAAGTTTGAGGATAAGTCTTTTCTTATATTAAGCCTTTACCAAAGATCAATTTGCATCTGATTCTGAACTTTTCCCACTAATAGATAGCAAAATCATGATTTGATAGTCCATAAGCAAAAAAAGTCAACATTTAAAATTTGATGTTGAAACATCTTAATCTTTATTTTCCGATGTCCTCTTCTCAGTAGAAGTTTATGAAGGTCTTTGAGAAGGTTGTAGTCCTCTGAAGAGTTTCCTCAATCCTTGTTATTTCTCAGCATTATTACTCACCTCTTCCTCAAAGGAAAGTAAAAGAGTATCTACTTGCTAAGGCAAATTCCTGCTAACTAGGTCTTTGATCCTATTTTTCCTCTAAGACCTTGTTTTGTTGCTCCCTTTTTAAACACAGCTTGCTTTTTCCCTTTTTAGTATGTGTGCCTTTCTTTCCCTTTCCCAAACCATGGTCACCTCAATCCTAAAATTAGATAAATTAATCTTTGTTCCATCTTGATAACATGCCATTTCTTATTTCTTTTTAATGGCCATATTTATTGAACAGTTGCTCAAATACTTCAACTTGCTCATTCTTTTTGACTAATTGTGTTATATAATTTCTATTCCTAAAGCTAAAACTGAAATTACCTCTTAAAATTCATAGATAATTTCTTAATCAGTGGGCTTGTCTCTTTTCATCTCCTTTAGCCTCCTGTGTAGAAAGTATGCAAAAACTGGTTTTTCCTCCATGACCTGGGGTTGGGTTTCTGCTGATTTCTTGTGTGATCTTGGGCAAATTTATAACTCTCTGAGTCTTGGCTTTTTATAAATTGAGAGGGTTATCCTGCAGGTTCTCTAAAGGCCTTTATATCTCTAATTACTATATTTCTCCATTACATTCTAACTTGACTATTTTGATCAGTAGTCACCATTCACTCAGTCTTCATTGCTTCTTATATCCATTTATAATAAGTCTTGATAATTCTTCCATATGTTTCTTGTATTGGCCTCCTCTTCTGTTCTCATTCCTATCACCAGTAGATTTATCTTTCTGTATTCCCATTTCCATTTCCTTCCTTCTCGTCTTTACATTATCTTCTAGTTCTGCTTTTGATATGCCAAATAAAGTTCAGACTTCTTTTTATACTACTCAAGACATTTTATAATCTAGAACCATGCTACTTTTCCAGCTTTCTGTCATTCTCCCTTCTGTATAAGCATGATTAGACTTGTTTTGCCTGACTCTAAAAGGCAGTAGTAGTACTAGGGGATAGAAGTTAGGGAGAGGGGATTTTAGCATGAAAATTTTAATAACCATGATCCCCTTTAGTCTGGCTACCTTGAGGTAGTGAATATCCATCTCTGAGTGGTTTTCAGATAGATGGTCAATGACCATAGGAAATATGGGTAAAGAGGACATATTTCTGGTGCAGTTATGGCTTAGACTTGATAGATATCTGGTAAGATTTGCTTCTGTGATTTTAAAGACGAGAGTGTTTTTGTTGTTGATTTTAGTTTTTATGGACCAATTTAAAATTTGGCTAATTAGTTGTAGTTTACATCAGCCAAGCATATTTTCCTAGTTAAATAAAGATAGTAGTCTTATTAGGTACTCTGTGATGGTCAAATCATAAAGAAGTTGTCAATAATAGAGTTAACAATGTTATTAAAAATATTTCAAGGCACAGAGAAAGCTTTGGAGATAAAAAACTTTATGGAGAAAGAGTGTGTGTGTGTGTGTGTGTGTGTGTGTGTGTGTGTGTGTGTGTGTGTGTAAATAAAATTATGGGCCTAATGAAAAGACTAAATGTTAAGTACAAACCTACCTAGCTAACTAAGTTCATAAACGGTCTTCATCAGCCCCCATAGCCCTCATTGAAAAAAAAAAGATTGTATTAAGAGGGGGCCCATCTTTTCATCATTACTAAGAACAACTGCTGAGCCACTGTTACCAACAATCAAGTAGGCATAGAAGCTCAGGCTGTAACTCCAGACAGTTATTTCTAGCAAGTCTTCAAATTATTCCAGAGAGGAAATTGTTATGTAGAAGGGCCTTGTCATAATCATCATCTGCCACACATAGGGCAGGCCAGCCAGCTTAGCTGAAAAAGCAAGGCAGCCAGAAAGAAAGGGAGGAGGGACCATGGGCCAGGCCACAGTCTGCCTTGCTTACTGTCTCCCTCAAGATTCTGATGGACAAAAAATTCTGAATTTAATTGCCTTGTAAATAACAATCCACAGCCACCACCCTGGAAAGGAACCCCTGTGAGGTGTAGCCTCTAATGACTTCTGCAGGTATTTCAACTGTAGCTACTGAAGATCAAGAAATGAAAATTTTTGCTTTCAAGAACTTGGCACTATCGTGGGTTCACCATCAGAACCTGATACAATTTTATCCATAGAAATAACATTAAAGAGGCATTTCTTTTTGATTTGAAGCTAAAATCTTCATATGTGTTGTCTTTTCCTTTTATTAGTGGAGAACAAGAATTATGTTAGTTTTCTATTTCTATCTCTAGCACTTAGCATACTCCATTACTATATAGCAAACACTTAATAAATGATTTTGATATTTTCACTTAATCAAGATTCCTAAAAAGTGAAAGTATTGATTTAGATAGCATTTATTTGCTGTTGGCATTGTGGGAGATTAAAAAATAGCAAACAACTCTTTTTCTTTTGTATTGCTTACAATTGAATAGAAAAGTATATGAACTGTTATGTTCAATAGAAGTAGACTTTTCTGTTGTTCCAAAGAAATGACAATTTAAAAATATTTTATCTGTTATTTAAAAAAAAAAAAGAATTCTTAATATTTGGCAATGAAATGAGTTGCCTCATAAAGTAAAGATTTCTCTGGAATTTCTGTATGCAAAATTCTCTCTTAGGGATGCTAGAGAAAGGATTCCTTTGCAAAGGAGATTGATGTAAATTAGTGTGATCAAACATAAGGAGTTCTGTCTGTTGCATGTTGATTTAGAAAAGCATCTATTAATATTGTCTTTGTTCTATTGTGTTATTTATTTTGTCAAATGTTTCCCGTTTATCTTTGTACACTATTAGAGAGTATTGCCTTCTTTATAGGATTGAAACTTCTGCTTTAGATTTTCTCTGTCATTCTTTCCCACAGTAAGAATGAATGTATCTATCCATAGGCAATCTGTTAATTTTGTGCCGAGTGCTAAACTAAATGCTGGGGCTACAAAGGAAAGAGAAAAAAAAATCCTTAAAGGAGGGAGGTGACATACAAGTAAAGGTGTTTGTAAGACACCTTTAATTATATGGTAATTTTAATTAATTTATGATAATTTTAGCAAATTTAGTATGATAATGTATGGTAAATTGAATTAATAATAATTATATGGTAATTTTAGAGATTAGACATTAATATATAGAGGAACTAGAAAGACAACCTATAATAGAAGATAGAACCTTAACATTCATTGAGGGGAAAGAGCTGGCATTTTTATAATTATATAAAATGCAAAGTTTAGGAAGACCATTAGCATTTGGAAAGATTAGAAAAGACTTGTTTTAGAATTTGGTGCTGGAACTTTGTCTTGAAGGAAAAAAGGTATTCTTCTGTAAGTCAAAAATATCTAGGCATTGCCATCCTGTGCAAAGCTTAGGAGCATGAGATAATGTACCAAGTGTGAAGAGCAAAAGAAAACTAGTTTTTTGGGGAGTTCAAGATTAGAAACAATATATAATGGGACTAGAATGGTAGGTTGGGATTAGGTATAAAGGGCATTAAAGTCCAGCAGGAATTTATTTTCATTCTAGAAGCATTAGGAATTTATTAATATAAGTCTCTAGAGAGATGACAGTTCAGCTTTGTGGAAAATGGATCAGATTAGAGAAGACCCTGGTATATTCAGGTTAGGAGGCCATTGCAAAATACTAAGCAAGAGATGGTAAGGGCCAGTCAGAACCAAAGTGTAGTGATTATATAAGCAGTAAGAAAGGAATAATAAATTTGGGGTACATTGTGGAAATAGAATTCACAGTTTGTCAATTGATTGGATATGTGGGGTAAAGGAGAGTTAAGATTTGATGCTAACTCAATGGAAAGGTAGGAAGAGGCCAGTTTATGAAGGGTTTTAAAAATCAAACATGATTTTTAAAATTTGATCCTGCAGGCAATAACACCACTTGTATACCAAAAAGAACCTGGACTTTCTTCATTGAGGTTAGGGAGGTAACATGGAGTTGGGAGAGCCTGGAGCCAGGAAAACCAACTCAGCAGGCTTTTTCAGTAGTACTAGCTTGAGGCAATGAGGACAGAACCATTAGAGTGGTAACAGTGTTAGAGATAAAATAGATACATAGACAGAGAAGACTTAAGTGTGACACCTACATTATGAGCCTGTATTTCTCAGAGGATGGTGATCTCTTTAACAGTAAAATGGAAATTAGAAAGAGAGAAGGCTTAAAGGAAAGCTAATAATTAGTTCAGTTTTCGAAATGATGAGATGTCTAATCGGCAGTTGGAGATTCAAGATTGAACCTTGGATGTCAGGAGAGAATTTTAGAACAGATTGAGATTTAGCTTAAAAGTACTTTAGTAGTTTAAAGTAGAACTTTAAAAAATATAGATCTGTATATCTATATATTTATATTTTATACCCCTGAAGCTTATTTGCTGTGTTTGCAAATCAAACCTAATAGGTACATAGCTGAAGCATTCCATTTTATGTGAAAGTAAATCCATAATAGCCAGGGGCCAAACATAATGATTACTTAGATAACTTAGAAATATAACCAGCATGGAATTAATTTTCCTTTTAAAAAAAAAGAAGAAGACTATTAGCATTTTGGTCTCTTTCTGATGAGGAAGGCATTGATGGAGGCACAAATTCTGTTCTGGCTTAATGTCGGAACATTTTGAAGAGTGGAAGAACATTTATAATTACTACATACTCAACCTGCAGCCTCTCAAAATTATTTTCTTTAAAAAAAAAAAAAAGCCACTTTATTGTTGCCTACATCATACTTATTTTTACTTGTTTCACTCCTTTTTCCTTGCCCAATAAACTTTACCTTATAGCAAAGTTGGGTGGGGGGGAGAGTAATTCTGCATAAATTAATAAACTTGTAAGTTTATTCATTATTAAATTCAAACTATTGTTGAAAACAGACCTAGAGTTGCTAAAATGCTATTGTCATAATACTTACTCTTATACTTTTTCTTTTAAAGTGGTTTTCCAGGTTATCCTTACCCACCAGGTGGACAGTACCCTCCAACCACAAGTTCACAATACCCTTCCCAGCCTCCTGTGACCACTGTTGGTAAGTAGCTTTGAGAATATTTATTTTTTTGTTTTCTGTTGTATTCTATAAATGGCAATTTCATGTATGGGTATGTCGTGAATATTTTTTTATTTTTAACTTTTTGGTAGAAAGTTTCAGTGATAAATGATTTTTTAAAAAATAATTTAATTTTTTTCATGTGGATCAGGCACCTAAAGGAAATGTTACAAATGTATAAAAACATATATTTTGTGTTGGGTGTTTTGGAAACAACATTCTGAATTTTTTGGATATGTATTAAGAATATAAGATGGCACTGATTACTACTAGTAAGGAAAATATATTAAGAATAAAAAGTGGTATTGGTTAATGTGGGTGAGTCAGGTAAGAATTACTTAACACTTAACAGTGAAAAATTTTAGTCAACTTATAGAATTTTTATGTGGTGTTTTTAAGAAATACATTTTATAGTCTGATATAATAAAAATTGCTTGCAACATAACTTTTCTTTAATTCAGAATAGTAGTATATAGGTTTCCCTGCCATTGTAATTTGTGAATATGTTAGAACTGGTAAATATATCCGAACCTCTTCTTCTGTGCTCTTTATAACACAAATGTGTTTTAGGCATTAACATTCTATTGACTTAATGTCTTTTTTTCACTTTTAAATATGATCTTGTAACTGGTAGGAATTATAAGGTAAATGTGAATTTAAATTGCATCCTCTACACTGATTCATTGACCTTAGCAATACTTTCATGCTTTTTTAATGGGTTTTTCTTCAATAGGCCTGTAATTTCTCAATGTGAGTACTCCCTATTCCAACATGATCACAATCTTTCTATATTTAAAAGTAGATGGTCTCTTGAGAGTTATGGTGGACAGGTTATTTGTCATCTTGCAGTTAACTTGAAGATGAGTCTCTTTGTACTTAGATGGACTGGTTCTCATACAGCAGATGTACAGTCTATCACTAAACACTTATTTTTGGAGCCTTTCTGATTTATATTTATATTCTGATGAAATAGCCTTTGAGAACCAAGGGTCATTTGTGGCACGATAAGTCAATGAATTTAGGATATTGATCAAGGATGTTGATCTGTCTAATGAAATATGGTACTTGATAATTAGCAAATTGTTGATAATTGCCATTCCTTTTTTTGAGATATCAGTACAGTGTTATACTGTAGCACTTTTCATTTGGGGAAGAAAAATTATCTGTGCAAACCAAAGGGCTGGTGATTGGGTGGTATTTTTAATTTGAATGAAGCAATATTTCAGAAACAGATTAAAGCATTTGAAGCAGGAATTTTATTTTCCAAGAGTAGGAGTTGAGTATTTTAAAGGTTAAAACCAATTGAACCTTTTTGTGAGAGTTGAGTATGGTGGCATATATCTGTAGTCTTTATTACTAGGAAGGCTGAAATGGATGCTTCATTCAGGAGTACTGAGATTAAGTGAGACTAAAGATGATTGGTATCTACACTTAGTGTAACATTAGTCTGGCAAATCCTTCAGGAGCCATTGTTTTATTTTGTAAGTCAAAGCTCTCGTTCCAGTCAGTAATGGGGCCATGGCCACAAATTGCTGCTGTACTTTCAGAATTGATGAGGTAGGGAAAGCCAATCTCACTAACCAAAAAAACCCCACAAAACAAAAACAACCTGTTTTGAAAGCAATTTCGGATGTCTTTTAATGCATTTATTCTTTTCCATTTTTTTTCTGGTATTAATTTCTCTGGTATTTTGTTGGTCTCTATTTTTCTGGAATTTTTGTGCTATGCTGTGCATAGCAAGTAGTTAATTATATCTTAAAACTGATTGAATAAAGAATAGCAGAACTCTGGAAGCATATTTGGAATATTAATCACAAATAGGTGATACATTACTGTATGTGCTTGATGTCACGAAAATAGTCATTGTTAGTGCTTGCTGAAACTCAGCGCAACTTATGGTTGATGGTATATAGATGGAGTCGTTGAAGA
This sequence comes from Antechinus flavipes, assembly GCF_016432865.1. Lineage (NCBI taxonomy): Eukaryota > Metazoa > Chordata > Mammalia > Dasyuromorphia > Dasyuridae > Antechinus > Antechinus flavipes. The sequence goes on from NC_067403.1 coordinate 204,343,343, forward strand.
TGCCATAAGGCAATATCTGTTTTTGAAGGACCTTATCCTGAGGTGTCTGTGGTTGCTGGATCTCTTCTTTTTATTACCTAAATCAAGCTGTTAAGACTACTACAGGGATTGCAGTCTGTTATCTTGAGACAATAATAGAGCTGGCCACGGAAGCAGGCTTTTGGACTCAAATGTTGAAGGTTCATTTCATGATCCTGTCCAGTGAAGTTTTTAAAAAGCCTTCATGGAAAACCAAGTGGTTATTTTTAGCTTTTACATTGCCTGAGCAATAATTTCCCATGAGTTGAATTCATACATTTAGAGAACCAGCTCTTGACTTTGTAGTACAGTAAAAAGTTGGCTGAGCCGTGAATGTGGATGTCTAGTAAGGGAGAGTTATCACGCTTGGTGTGATGAGCCTGACTGGACAGTTGGAATAACACTTTTAATAAATTTGTTTTGTTCTTTAGGGGATGGGGAAACTTATCATCTATGAATAATCTTTTCCCCCAAAAGCCATTGTAAGACCAAGTGTGTTTTAGGACATCATCCTTGCAGGTGACTACCAAAAATGTATTCCACTGGAAGATCAGCCATAAAGGATGTGGAACTTGGATTACTTTCCTTAGATTTTCTATCCAGTGCAGGCATTGTTTACCAGCAAAGGCATCTGAAGGAAGGTAAACTTTTCTTGATACCTGTGGATGAAACGTAAATAAAATTTAAGTTTATGCTTCTCCAGATTATGTAATGTATTTTTTTAAACAATGGGATTCTTTAAAAATAAAAAGAATTGGGAATACAGCTTTGCCAAAATATAGAAGAAAATAAAATTATAAACTTAGCACTACTAGACCACGATCACATTAAAAGGATCTGAGTTCAGGAGAAAACATTAATACTTGTTTGTGTTCTCTTAATAGCAGATGCCAGAAGAAAGCAGAAGCAGGTATGGATTTGTGGTCATTCGTATGTTTTCTGGGCAGAAAAACGGGCACTCAAGAGAAGCTTTGGTCCACAGCTGGGCATTCGAGTGGAGGATGCCAAACTCCACTGGCTAGGAAAGAGTGGCATGATGTGGGATCAATTAATACCCACCTTGATTCATGCACGGCGGCATCTGCCAGATCCTGATGTGCTGGTGATACACCTGGGTGGCAATGATCTGGGAGCAATAAGATTGTTGGATATTATGATCCGAATTAAGAAAGATTTAGGATTTATCAAGCAAATGTTCAAGAACGTCATTATAGTGTGGTCCAACATTGTGCCCCGAAAAGCATGGAACCAAGAAAAACCTCAGAAGGTTATGTATAAATGTATGAAGAGGGTCAATCTAGAAATGAGCAACTTTATGAAGACCATTGGAGGATGCGTTATCAAGCACGACACCCTTATACCAGCATCTCCAGGTTTATTCCATCTAGATGGTGTCCTTTTATCAGAGAGTGGTACCGATGTCTTCAACCTGGATTTGCTTAGTGTTTTGGAAACTCTGATTTAACTGAGGGAATTTTGGGGGTGGGTGGGAGGGGGAGGGAAGAAAGGCTAAAAGGAGCACTTCTGGCCTAGGAACCTGACCCAAAGTAGGAAAATGTTTGGACACCTCAGGAGGAATTCCCACTAAACAAGGGTAACTTTTGCCCTTGGAGAGACTAGTATGCCTACATCATATCTAAAGGGACAGTTTTTTTGGACTGATCTAATTCCCTGAAGGGATAGTGGCCAAAATGGCAGAAAGCATTGATTTCTCCTTTGTTACAGTGGAATGCTGTACCCAAATGGAAAGTTGTGTTTTCTAACAGGACCTGTTTGATATGATTTTTTAAAAATTCCATTTCTTTTCTTTTTGGTGTATGAAGTAATGCTTGTAATTTATTTAAAGAGATACTGTCAAATAGGTTAGGCCTCATATTTTTACATACAGATCTTTTTGGTATGTCCTGAGTTAACAAATAACTGGTGTTGGAAAAACTATTTTAAGTGTCCTGAAACATATGGTGTCTATTTTTTATAATTTCTTTTTGACACTAAAAAACAAAAAAAGTTTGTTTCTCTACCATTTGTTCTCTATTCCAGTTGCATAATTCCCCCCTCCCCTGTTTCTGGCATAACTTTAGTGTACTTTGGGGTTGGGCTTTGTTTTGTTTTGTTATTTACCAGTATAACAATAATGGTATTTAAGCTCTGGCTATAGAGTATTGAGTAGTCACATTTTTTTTTTTTTTTTTTTGGATCAACCCTATACCATTTGTGTCTCCCATAGTGATGTTTTTCATGTGTTTCACACACATTATATATGTAATTTCTCTAGTTAATAGGCCCACAATTTTGGTTTGTTTTTTGAAACTACATTACGCTACTAAAGATTTCTTACATAGTGATCTTGATATCCAGTATTTTGATTTACGCTTTCCAAGGGAAAATTTTAGGGCCCAAATCAAATTTTACTTTCTGACTATATTAAAATCATTTAATTTAGCCACAAGCGTTTAGTGCTGTGCTAACCAAAATCATACTTGTGAAATGGATTGTATATTTTTTAATGTACTATAAAAGGTTTAAACAAAATAAAACTAATTTTAAAAAGAATTTAAAGTATAGCCCTTGAAAACTCTTTCATCGTCTAGATTTTATTGTAAAATAATTTGTTGTATTTTATTTGTTAATTTGCCCCTCTATTTAGTGACTGTTGGAAAATGAATAAACTGCTTTCTTAGTTTAAGGAGATAGAGTAGCATTATAGACAGTGCTGACCTAATATAATTGTTGATATGTTTAAACTTTTATGCAGAATTCCTTCTGTTCCCTTCTTACTAGGGGAGCAAAAGAGAAAATAATTTGAAGATAGTTGTACTTTTTTTTCCTTACTATCTTCTCATCTCGAGATAATGAGAGGTGACCTGAGGTAATTGAAAGAGCACTGAACTTTGGAGTTAAAGACCTGAAATCAAATCCTGGCTCTTAAATCCTGCTTGTGTGGCTATGTGGGGGAATCCCTTACCCTTCTCTGGATTTCCATTATCTGTAAAATGAAGTGGTTGGAATAAATGATCTTTAAAGACACTTCCACCTCCAGCTGTAAATCCTGTGGTCCTGTGAAGGGAAAGTTTGTCTTGCAGGAAATCTGGCATATGAAAGTGGAGGGCAAGTATCAAAAGAGTTTGGGAATCCTTTGGTCTCATCTTCAGTTGAAAGCATAGAAGCATTTTACACTTAATTCTGGTCCAATTTCAGAAGATTGTATAGATGACTACAATTAGTACATATTTCTACATGGCAGTGTAATAGCTGGTCTATAATATGGATACAGTGTGATTTCGTGTGTGTGTGTGTGTGTGTGTGTGTGTGTGCGCGCGCGCGCATGTATGTGTGTGCGCTGAAGCTGCTTATTAGTAGTGAGAACACTGCAATAGTATTTGTGTTTATGCTCAGTTTTTTGAGTTGTCTTTTGGAGAATCCTAGCATTAGTAGTCATCTGGGAAAAGTTTTTAGTAACATAATATTCAATTGGCAGCAGCTATGTTTAACACATGACAGGGTACTTTTGGACATACTACTTAAAATGGTATTTCCAGACACAGATATGCCTTGGCAAAGTCCATACATAGTACCATATTTGGACATATTTATGTGAAACAGTGATTGGATATTATTTCTGTAACTGTAATCTAAAATTAAGAACTGTGGCCTTTACAGTTTGGTTATTGTGTGGTTTGTTGATATGTACATGGCATGGAACAACATGGTCTCTGGGCTTTTTTGCAATAAGATGTTGTAAATAGGAATTCTAGCCCATTGAAGTGGATACTTTGCAAAAACTCCATTTTGAAAATACTATATTTTCTAAATAGATTTTGAAGTGTAATAATGTAATTTTCAAGTCATTTATGATGGCAAGTAAACTAGTAAATGAAGATGGGTAATTTTTGCAAGAATCTGAGAAAGTGATTTTTTTTTCATTGTTAAAACATTTTAAAGTGTCAGGATATGAAGGACTATAAATGTTATAGTTGAATGTATAGAAATAATTGTCTGTTTTTATTACCTTCTCTAGAGGATAACTTTTAGTAAACATTATAAGGTTTTCTTGTGTAATGTTTTGTCAAATGGCTGTTCTTCCTTCTCCAACATTCTTGGATGTAATGAGTTTGGCTTACAGAAACTGTTCTTCCAGGATGTGCTACCCCACACATGCCGGGGTTACACTAGTGTACACACTCTGTGTGTGCATATATATATGTCTGTGAGCTTCTCTGCAGTCTTTCAGACTTCCTTTGGGAATACCTGCCTCATCATCAGGGTAAGTAGCACTTTCCTGTAATCTGGGGGAGTCAGTGATCAAAAGGGAGTGAACGTATGTATAGATGCTGCTGAGGTGGCTAAGTACCTAAGCTCTTTTTCTTTAACAAAGTTGTTAGTTTTACAAAATGAAAGTGACTCAGTAGTCATACTTAATTCATGCTTAAAGTGTTTTTGTTTTCATATTTTTTCAATAATGAAAGAAAATGGGGGACCTGATAATGTTGATTTTGTGATTGAAATAAGATAGTTGAGCCACATATCTCTGACTACAGTCAATTTATTGGTAAAGTTAGCAGGTACTAATAAAAAGAGTCGCTTTGTTTCCCCAGCAAGCAAAAAGATCTCAAATGGCAACAGATAGACCATTTTTGCGGACAAAAGGAGCATTCAAAAACTAGAAGGCAGCTTCATAAATGAGGAATGGCATGATTGACTATGAAGTCAGAAGTTATCATAGATGTAGGAGACAATATAATTGAATAGACATCAAGAGAACAGGACTAGCAACAACTCTTCCTTTCATCTTGTTGCTAAGAAATTGCTGATTGATTGACACCATCATCCCCATTCCACCCCCTTTCAGACTACGAAGATAATTAACACATTTAATTGTGCAAAGATAGAATACAAATTTTCTTTAATAGATCAAGGACAGTTGGTGGTATTGAGATAACAGATTTCTTTTCATTAAAAATGACTTAAAGATTAGCTGAACATTTGAAAATTGGTCATAATGAGAAAACTGAACTTTAAAATTTATGAATTTGTCAAAAGACAAAATATTGTGAATTTAGGTGGTTATACAAGATGATGGTGGTAATACAGAATAGAGTGAATTACAAAATGAAATCAGTATCAAATTTATTTTCTCAATTCTACATCATTATTTAAATAGTAACAGATTTGTTTCTGAGTTATGAGGTGAATTTTTTTTTCTTATATAGAAAAATTGATTTTGTGTGAGAAGAGCCATTTCTTAAGACTGGGGCCTTTTTTTTTTTTTTTTTTTTTTTTTTTAAGAGGAGACTTGTTTCTTTCAAATTTTTTTTTTTCTTGTTGAGGCATCAAAAAGTTTTCATTGGTCTTTTTCATAAACCTTTTTGACTTTGATATCTATTTTCTTCACTAGAGTATACATTTGCATTTTTCTACTGAGTACTTTAATGCTACTCTTGTCCATAATTTCTGCACTTAATGTGATATGATTTATTATTGGATTCCCTGCCCCCCCCCTTTTTTTTTTTTTTTTTTTTGCAAAGTTGTTGACTTTTCTGTCTCAAATTTTATTATATTTGTAGAGAAACATTTTTAGGGCTTATAGCTCCAGGAATTTTCGTGACTCTAAAATCAACAGTTTGCATATAGTAATGGGGTCCAATAAATACTACTTCTCTTCAATTAAGAATATGAAAGAATTTATCAGTTAAAAAGATTTTTGTTTTGAGTTCAAAGAGGTTTCTGTATAATGGTCATTCTCTTGCCTTTTGTTTCACTTCTTCCCCCACCCCCAAACTTATAAAGAGTAGAAAGATGACTGTAATCCTGTTTCTAAGCAGACAATTAATTGCTTGTTCATGTGGGATTATTTTTGGCTACATGGATTACTATCCATGTACTACTATGGATTACTACATAGGCAAACAGTTGTAAATTGTAAATAAGTAGATCTACTTCAGATCAAGCATTCTTAGCAATGCCCCATGAGCCAGGCACTGGGCTAGAAACTAGTAGTACAAAAATGAAAACATCTGCTTTCCTTCAGGAGCTTTAGTGTACAAAGAAAAATGTAAAAAGAAAATGTATACAAAATAATTTGTTGAGAGAAGTGAGAAATGGATGGTAAGCTCACTTGAGGAAAGTTTTTTCTTTTTTTAATTGTGTGTCCCCTCATTACATGTTAAAAACAGGTTGTTGGGGGGGGGGGGAGTTTTTTGTTTGTTTTTTTAAAGTTTTGAGTTCAAAATTGTTTTCCTTTCCCCCAGAAGGGTAAGCAGTAAGCTATCCATGCCTTCATACAAAACGTTTCCACGTTGGTCCTTTTGTACAAAAAGATTTGAATAACAGAAATAGAACGAAAGGAAGTGAAAAATAGTATGCTTCAATCTGTACTCAAACACAATTCTTTATCTTGTTGTTTTGCTGAGAACAGCCAAGTCATTCATAGTTCTTCACTGAACTATTACCATTATTATATATGATGTTCTAGTTCCGTGCCCTTCACTTTGCATCAGTCCATGTAAGTCTTTCCAGATTTTTCTGAAAACATCCTGGTTATATCATTTCTTAGAGCACAGTAATATTCCATTACAATCATCTACAAACAGCTTATTAAACCATTCCGCCTTTTTTCTTTTTCTTTTTTTTTCTTTTTTTGGTCAGATTAGCTAATCTGATAGGTGTGAGGTAGTACCTCAGAGTTGTTTTAATTTGCTTTTTCTCTAGAGCATTTTTTATATGACTATAAATAGCTCTGAATTGTTTGACTAAAAACTGCTTTTGAGTATTTATCAATTGGGGAATGACTTGTATTTGAAATATGTACAGTTTTCAGTTTGTATATTTGAAAAATGAGGCCTTTATCAGAGATACTGCAAAAAAAAAAATTTCTTAGGTGGTGTGTTTCGTATCATTTGGGTTGCATTAATTTTGTTTTTGCCAAAATTTTATATAATCAAAATGATCTACTTTACATTTTATAATGATCTATTTTTGGTTTGGTCCTAAATTTTTCCCTTTCCCAAGAACTGACAGATAAACTTCCATATTCTACCATTTATGTGTAAATCATGTACTCATTTTAACCCTATCTTGGCATGTGATTGTAAGATGATGTTCTATGCCTAGTTTCTACCATACTATTCTCCAGGTTTTCCCAGCAGTTTTGGAACATGATCTGTGCAAAGATAGAGCCAGGAAGAGGAAGGATCATCTTGTAGAGAGATCCTCAGATAGGCTGGTTTGACAATCCATTGATGGATTAGGAGTATAGGGGGGCAATCAATCTGGAAAGATAACTAAGGCTGGTTTGACAATCCATTGATGGATTAGGAGTGTAGGGGGCAATCAATCTGGAAAGATAACTATGAACACATCTTTAAAATATCAAAGGAGTTTGTTTTATGTTAAGGACATTAAAGAAACTACTGGATCTTATTGAGCAGAGATGTGACACTGGGGATTTCAGAATGTCCATCCAGCAGCTGTATAAAAGTTGGACTGGCAAAAGGAGAGGCTGAGGGCAGAGAGACCACTGCATTAATCCAAGTGAGACTGTAACAGGCCAGAGGATGATAGGACTTCACCCTGTCTAAATAAGAGACAGAGTTTGTTGTCAAAACATTTGTTAGCACCTGCATTACATGCCTGGCAGCATGTCCCCCAAACCCCTGCTCTCAAGGAGTTTATATTCCATTGGGAAGACAATACGTACCTGGGAAGATACAAGTTGAACATAACATTTTGTTGGGAGAAGGATGATGTTAACAGCTGGCAGGATCTGGCTGATGACTCATATGTTGTGGAGCTTTAAACGTTGCTGGAAGGAGAAGAACATAGCCTTTTTACTTTTGTTAAGAAGTGGGGGGTTGGGAAATTGCTATTTAATTATTTTGTATTTTCCTTTGGGGCAATCATTTTGTGGATACAAAGTTTTCTTTATGATAAGAGTTTGTCATTGTAGATAATTATTATGTGATGATTGTTATTGAGTGTTTTTGAAGTGCCTGTATTTATTAAGTGCTGAGTGCTAAGGATATAAAAGTAAATCTGAAATAGCCTCTGCTCTCCAGAAAGTTACATTGCATAGCAGAAATAACATATACACATATATGTGTAAATAAATATGAAATAAATATATACAAGGACATTTGGTGAACTAAAAAGAGACAAGATCAGGAAAGATATTGTGTAAGAGGGGTGCATTTGAGCTGAACTTTGAAGGAAACTAGAGATTCTAAGAGACAGATGGGGAAGTACCATATTCCAGCTTGCTGTACTTTCTGTACTAAGACAAAAAGATGGGAGGTGATGGAGCATGATATATCAAGAACAAAAGAAAGAGTTGCTTCTTGCTCACATTGCAGGAAGCAAGGGAAATACTGCATAATAAAGGCTAGAAAAGTAGATAAGAGCCAGGTTGTAAAAAGCTTGAAATGCTTGACTGGAGTTTATATTTGATGCTGAAGACAAGAGGGATATTTTTAGAATTGCTTGACTAGGAAAATGACACAGTCAGATTTGTCCCTAAGAGTATTACTGTATAGAGGATTGAGAAATTAGAGACTTGAGGCAAGAGGAGGAATTAGGAAACTGTTGTAGGAAAAGATGATAAGGACCTAAGTTAAGATGTCAGTCACTTGCCAGGAATGTTATGGACTTAGGATTTATAATGCTTGGCAATTAATTGAATGTATATAGGCTGAGGAAACAAGAATTAAAAATGATTCTGAGGTTGTGTATCTGATGACTGGCAGGAGGTGAGCCCTTGACATTGCTAGACTTGTATCTTTGATTAACATCACAAAAATTCCATGTAGCCTACTCTGTAATAATCAACAAATTTAATGTTTGGATCCTAGCCTGACCTTTAAGTGAAGTTTTGGTGTTAGACAAGGTTTCTCACAGTCATCTGGTACAATTTGTCTTTCTGATGGTAACTAAGAAGAAACGGTAGAAGGTCACTTCTGAAACCCAACCCTGCAGGGGGAAAGGTCAGGCATTGGATTATGGCACTGTGCCACTGCTTTTCTTAAAGTCAAAGTAATTATGTCCATGGTGACATATTTTAAAGAGTTTTCTCAAGATGAAATGTTTTACTGCATTATTTTTCTTATCTGTGAATAATCTTTTAAAATGGTGGGTTCTATATTTTAAACTCTGAACGATAGTTTTTCTTTATGTATATTATTAGAGAGTTCTTCACATACATCTTATGTGAATTTTAAAATAATTTTTGTATTATGCCTTTTATAAAACCAACATAATAAAATGTCTAGTTCTGGCTTATCTTCCCCCTCCTCTTCCCCCCAATGAACTAAGACCTTGATGGGATAAATAAGCTGCTGCCTTGAGTTGATTTACTGTATATTCTTTCAGTGGTATGATAATTCTGGTTTACCATTTTTAGATTAGATATCAGGATAGTGCTACTAAAGTAGAATTTTGTTTACAGTCAAAGAAATGGGCAAATTTCACTATTTGCATATGAATTTTTAAAATTTAGGAATAAAAATTTGTATAGATCTTCTAAGCCAAGTGTTGACAAACTACCAAGAAGGCTGAATCTGATCTGCTACTTGTTTGTGCAGTTGGAAGTGAAGAATGATTTTTACATTTTCAAATCAATAAAAGTTCATTTATAAATGTAAAGGCTATTCTTAGTTGCCTCATCCCCTAGTCAGTAGTACAGATTAACAATATTACACAGAGATCAGGTCAGAAACTAAAACCTGTTTCTCATTTAGTAGTATAAGAATGTTGAGTGGCTTTGTGAGCCAGAGTATGTAGGATGGTTGATCCTGACGTGGGGGCACATCCTGACAGAGAGAAGTCGGAGAATTCCCAAAATAGTACAGCTAAGTGAGATGAAGAGAGATGTCTGAGCTGAGCTCTCTTCTTAAATGGAGTTTTGGAGTTCTGGAGTTCATGATCCCATCTTCTACCCAGAAAGGCAGAAGGGAAGTGACAGAATTCTAAGACTGGTGTGATCTTGCAGGGTGATGAAACTATCCCAGTAATGAGCCTCCTAGGTATGAGACACAAGTCAAAAGAGTCCCAAAGTAGTATATCTAGGTAAGAAATGAGGCAATCTAAGGTTTTGTGTTATTCTGCCTTTTCCCAGGTAGAAAGAGCCAAATTAAAAGTTCTTGTATATCATGGCAGCAACTTCATCTCATCCACCCATACTTGAAGCAAGAAGCTATTATGTTCCTGTCAAATAGGCATGTACTTTCCATTTCATCATAACCAATGATAGAAGAATTTAGATTACTTCTTGAAGTATCCCATCCCACTTTTTTAGATATCTATGATTGGTAAGAAGTTACTCTTTTTATATTAAACTGAAATCTTCCTTTCTGAAACTTATATGCACAACTTCTGTTCCTATCTTTTTTTGGAGCCAAGTAAAAGAAATCTACTCCCTCTTATGTTGATTTGCTCTTTGCTCTAAGCATAATGTGGTAGAGTACTGGATTTAGAGTCAGGAGATTTGCATCATATCCTGATTCCACTTGTTAGACTTTATACAAACTCAAGTTAATTTCTCTGAAACTTGGTTCTTTCATTTTTAAAAAATGAGTTATGAGAAATACTGTGCAAAAGTGTTTTATGAATATGAATGGTTATTATAACTAATTCCTATGCTATCAGCCTATCTTACTACTCTTACCAGATAAGGTATATGCTTCCTTAGGCGTTCCAGGTTGTGCTGCTGTTAAAATGTTCTCAAAATTGGACATAGTCTTACATATATGGATTGACCAGAGCAGAGTGCAACCTTCTTCTATGCACCTTGTTTAGTGCAGCCTACGTTTGCATTAGTTATGTTTGGCTATCGTGTACACCCACTTATTTATCTTTGATCCACTAAAAGCATCAGATGAAAGCAGCACAGGATTTTCTTTGAATGTGAGCTCAGAGGCCATCTGAATTCAACCTGTATCTAAGTAAGAATCCCTTTTAAAACATCTTTGACAAGTGGTCATAGAACCTTTGCTTAAAAATTGCTAGTGAGGGGGAGAGCCTTTCTCTTAAGACTTAGGTTTTTCCCAGTTAACAGCTGTCAAGCTCTGTCTCTATCTGCAGCCAATTTTTTAGAAGTGTTTAATATAGGATTCCTGTTAAGTTATATCTTACTATACTTCGACCTTTTTTCTTGATTTTTAAAATCCCTTTTCGACAGTGATTTTGTCCAAGATGTATCATAGTTATCTCATCATGTCCCATGCAGATTTCCTTTTCATGCCATGTATGTCATCTTCATTTATGTCATTAATGAAAATTTCATTGATAAATTTAGAGGCATTTTAATACACAGAAAAGTATACCAAATTGAAACAAAATCCGAGTTAAATTCTTCTCACTCTCAAGAAAATTATTTCATTCTGGATCTCATTTTCCTTATAAAAATCAGAGATTTGGATTAGATAATCTCCAAGATTCTATCCAGCTTAAAATCTGTGTTACTATTAGTCAGTGGTTTTTTATTACGAAACGTCTTAAACTCTTAAGCTGCATAACTGGGGGAGGGGGGGGAAGAGAACTTTGCAAAATTATTAGTAAATGTTTGATTTGTATACCTGTCTTACATACCTATGTATCTGAGATAGGTCAAGTAAAAACATTTTGGGCTAAAAAAGGTCATGGATGGGAAAATGTTAAATGGCTACATACCAAGACAAATTCTTGGAGCATTTTGCCAAAGATTTTGGTCCAAGATGTCATCTATCCATTTATTTCCATTCTTTGTGTGTGGTCTTAGAGTTCACAATCCACCAATTCTATCAGATTGTCACCACATCTTCAATAGAACACACTATAAGGTTTTTTGTTCTTCTTGATAGTCCAGCTTAGATTTAAAGTGGAAGGGACCTTAGAAGACATCTATTCCAGTGGTTTCAAACTCAAGTAGAAAGGATCTTGGACATAATTGATCTAGAAAACCATGAATTAACATCTATAACATCTATGTTGTACTTTTTTTTTCCCCCTATTTTGTTAAACATTTCCAAATTATATTTTAATCTGGTTGGACAGTTTTATTGGAAGAGAATCAAGAGTTTGGTACTTTGGTCTAGTTCAGTCACCTCAATTTATAGAGAAAACTTAAATTGAGAGCTATTAAGGCATTTACACAAGGTGCTTTTATTCTGAATCCAGCACTTTCCCCCGCACTTTTGTGTGGACACAAAACATCCTATCATGGATACTTCTGGATATATAAATTGATAAAGTGTTTGTTAGAGCATATATCTTTTCTCACAGGCAGGAGTCCTGTGCTTAAGACTTTATGATCATTTATTAATCAGTTTCATTAAAAACTATGATGGGAAAAAAACTATGATGAATAGCTTATTTTTGTATATCACTTTAGATTTTATGAAGCACTTTTGGGTGGAAAATGTTTCGTTAAGTCCTGCTAGTGTCTAGATTTATGATAATAAAGTGTCTTTGAGTTTCTTGGTTTCAATTGAAAAATTATAATGAAATGAGAAGCATGTGACAAATATTTGCTTTTGAATGATTTCAAAAGATGATGTGATTTGATACTCTGTGAATAAATTGAATATAGAGGAACCAGTCATTGACCAAGATAAAATGTCCTCTTCAAGTGAATTCTGAAGAGGAGTATTATGCTGTAAGGCCCTAAAAGTGAAATTATAATGAAAGCCAATAAGGAAATAACAGTACAAAATGTTCACTTTGTTTTCTTGAAAGTTGTGTGTTAAGTGAGTTTGAGATTTAATGGTAAACAAAATAGAGAGCTTCTTCTGATGTGTAACTAGCTTTATAAGCACTGGCTACAACAATCTATGGACAATTTCTAATGCACCCTTCTCCCTTCTCCCCCCCCCCCCCCCCCCCCCCACACACACACACACACATCCCTCTCCAGTCATTGGTCAAAATATTCTACCATTTCTGGAAATTTTCCTTTGAGGAAGAGCTATTTGGTATCTCTGTAAATTAGTAAATTATATCTATGGTACATAAATATCTTCAATTAATGACCAAACTGAATTATTTTAAAAGGGAGATTTAGAGGCTTTATAATCATATCTAAAAGAGAAAGACACTGTTTTCTCAGTAAATACAGATTATAAAGTTTGGAACTAGATTGACACATTTATTCAATATTTTATAGTACATATAATACATAATTTTTCCTCTAACTCCTTCACATTTTGCATATACTTTGAAGAACCTTTTGATCTTATAATGCCAAATTATTGTACTTCTTAAGCCTAACTCCAGCTTTCCAATAAAACACCATTTCACAACTGATATTAAATCAAAACAGAATAAAAGTCAGGTGCAACTTAAGCTTCTTGAGGTCAAGGACTTTTTAAATTGCAGTCAGGGTTAATGACTTGCTCAAGATCATTTAGCTAGTAAGTGGCTGAAGCTGGTTTTGAACTTGGGTCTTCCTGATTCCAGGGTCAAGACTCTATCTACTTTACCACCTTGTTGCCCAAAGGACATTGTCTTTTGTCTCATTGTGGTCCTCATTCTCTAAATTGTGAGCCTTACATAGATTATAGGTCCTTCCAAAAAAAAAAAAAAGTTTTATCTTATTTCATGGAGGACCCCACACACACACCTTCCTCGAGGCCGCTTATAAATTTAGTCTTTGTTTTATAACAGTGATTTTGAACCCAAATTACATTTGGTGAAAGTAGCATCCTACAATTTGTCTTTAAGCTATGCACAAAGAAAGAAGCAGGTGTCATGAAAAGAACCAGTTGCCTTAGAAATGGGGAGAAACCCAAGTTAAAATCCTGATAGTGACACTTAGCAACTTTGTGACCTTGGGCAAGTATTTAATCTCTGAAACCAGGTAAAATGAATATGATAATTTTTAAATAGCTATCCCATGGAGTTTATTGTGAAGAAAATACTTTTGAGATATAAATGCTGATAGATTTTCAGCCGAACTTAATTCAAAATAATGATCCTTCAAAATATAACTTTTAAAAAGAACTGGCTTTCTGCTTATGTACCATAATTCACCTTTCAATTCTACTGAATTCTTTAATTAAAAGCCTACATTCTTCAGAGAACTTTGTGAAGCAGTGGGGTGAAAATACAATCCCTATCCTTAAAGAGATCACAGCCTAATTAGGGAACTATAATATAGACAAATAACTCTATGGCAAAATAATAAATGCTTTGTGTGTAAAAGAAGTTCAAATTGTTGAAGGAAATATCAAGAGGTAAAGGGCATTATTTTGTGGGAGAAGGGGTCATAAGAGTTCAACAAACACTAAGCACCTTATATGTGGTAGGTGCTGAAAATGCAAAGACAAAAATGCTTTAGTCCCCAAGGAATTTACTTTCTGCTTCAAGAATAGAACATGTACACAGGTAGTATAAACAAAACAAGGGAATTTAAGGAAGAACCATTAACAATTTTGAGGGAGAGATCAGGAAAGTCTATAAGTAGGAGAGATGACACCTAAGGATTCTAAGAGGCAACGATGAGGAGGGAGGATATTTCAAGCATGGGAGCAGCATGTTGTGCAAAAATCCAGAAGTGGGAGATTGCATGCTGGGCTTTTTGGATATGAAAGGTGAAAGAGGGAGGAATAGAGAGTTAAAGATAACACCAAAGTTCAAGGAGCATGACAAGACTGGGTAAGTGGTGATACTACTAATGGAAATAGTAAAGTCATTTAACAAGTATTAAGTATTATTATGTTCCAGGCATTATTCTAAGTGCTGGTGTTAAAAGGCATGAATAAAGGTTCTATTGATCCTTTATTTCTCCTACATTTAGGAGAAATTTATAATTATTTATAATTTACAATCCTTATCAGTGTCTTTGGAAAAATGTATTGCTCTTCCGTTAAAATTATTCTTTACCCTCAAAACTCCCAATCAAAAATTGATAGGCTTAGTTATGGATATAAAAGAAATTATTCTCTGAGCTATATCGAGTAGCTTTATTTTTGAAGACCAAATTCCTCACCCATTCTCTAGATATGCTTAGGCCTTTTCTTCCCTGGTTTTATACTACCTTCTTCTAGTATTGTCATTCATTGTTTGAGATGTTCGGACTAATAGGTACTAAAATATTATGTAATTTATTTCCCTGTCCTCAGTTCATAGATATTCTACATTTATGTGCTTTTTATGTTTGATATATTTATATATTACATGTGTGTGTTTTTATAATCAAAGGAAACTATGGTCAATAGACATTATGGCAATTCAATTCATCCTGTATTAAGTTCCTGTATTTTGTTTGATGAATTGAGATTCTTAGCCCTATGGATACAAGAAAAAAAAAAGCTTCTCTGACCTCAAGAAGATAATTCTGCCAGGGAAAAAGGGAGTTCCAGTGACTATGACAAAGCATAATAAATAAATAAGAAGGAGGGAACAATCTGAGCTGCAGTGAGCCTGAAGGAAGATTGGGAATCTGAAAAATAGACTCTTGGGTGAGAAGGGTGACTGCCTAAGAGAATGCTGCTGTTCTGAATAAGGAAGGATTTTAGAAGGTCACATTTCAAGAAGAAAATGTTGAGTTCTCTTTGGACATGTTGAGGTACATGCAGAAATTCATTTAAGTGGAACTATTCAGCGGGCTATTGAAGATATCAAGGAGATGAGGGTTAAATAGATAAAAGTGACTCATTTTCATAGAAATCATAATTGACCATCTAGAATTTTTTAAGATACCTTAAGGTAAGTATAAGTTTTACCTTTTTGACTTCCAGAATTCATCTAGTAAACTAGCAGAACTATAATGGGAATAGAAAATTGACTACCAAAGCAAAAGACTAGAGGATGAAAAGTAAATTGATTCTGAGAATATGATTGGAGGTGGGGGGGCTTGGGGTGGTTTATTAGGTCATTTTGAAGGTGTGTGTTCTATTTTTCCCCTCTACGTCCTTGTCTTTTTCAATCTGGAGAAAATATGGAATAGAATCCATATTATTTTCAAGTATTTGAAGGGGTTTCGTGGAGAATTAGGTATTAGAGTTGTTCTGATGGTCTCTTAGACGCCAGAAGTAGAAACAGTAGGTAGAAGTTTAAGGAAAGGCAGATTCAAAATAAAAAAAATTTTTTTCTAAAAATTCAAGTAGATTGGGAAATAGTGAATTCTCCTTCACTTGAGTTCTTAAAGCAGAGATGAGAGGTATTCTTATTAAGGTATCGGATATACGAGGCCTTTGAGAAGCCTTCTAGCTCTGAGGTTTCTGTGGTCTGAGTTTGGTTACTCAGAAAGTTTCCTGGAGATGATTACAGTAAGGAGACTGGGATTTTCCAGGCAGGTAGAAGTGATCTTGGTCAGACTTGCACAAGCAACTCAATGTGATACTAAGGTCCCCCACATGGTTAGGGCAATAAACAATAGTATTGGAGATAAGAAACCACTTAAGCTGGAGACAAAAGGGGTATGTACACATGCCCACAGACATGAGCAGGGATCAAATTTAGTGTCAAAAGCACTGGAAACCTACCTGTTGATCCTGACAGATTAGACAAGTGATTTAACTTTTCTGGGCTTCTGTTTCCTTCACTGTAAAATGACAGTGGTTTACTAGACCACTTAAACCTCTTCCACTCATGACCCCCTTTTACCTGAGAAATATTTACATGATCCTCAGAATATAGGTATATAGAAAATAAGTATCTAAATCAAACATTTACTCATAATCAATTTTGTGACCTCTTCAGTCAGTTAAAAGACCCCCTATGGGGTTGTGATCCACATTTTTAATAAGCTGGGTACTACATAAAAACCTTTAAGATCTCACAGCTCAGTATGATGCATATGTTTTAATGAATTTTGGAAGAAAAGTAGACCACAGCATCAAGAAGGCAAAAAGAAAAAAAATAAGAGAATTTTAAAAGCATTTTTAAAATGATAATTTTAGAATTGTATAATGATAATTAGGTCTGGAAGGAACTTTACCTTAGTTATGATTGAGAGTGAATTGGAAATGCCTCTGGTATATATAGTGAAAAAATTAAGACATCTATGCCTATCGCACATGGCATTTATTTCCGAGGTAATTGGGGTTAAGTGACTGTCTCAGGGTCACACAGCTAGTAGGGTTAAGAAGCTAAGGTCGGTTTTGAACTCAGGTCCTCCTGACCTCTGGCCAACACTCTTATGGAGCCATCTAGCTGTCCCATTACAAAAGATTTTATAAGAAGGGTTTAGAGAATTAGGACTGATATAGCACTTCATGACAGGCCTTTTCAGTGTGGTTTTGTAGGAGGATTGGTAGCTCTTGATTCGATATGATTTCAGGCCCAAGATCTTGAAAGAAAATGGATGAATTAGAAGAAATTTAAAGAAAAATTGATGGTTCTAAGTGGGTTGGCATTAATGCTACTGTGGGGAATTTTTTTTCCTCCATAGCAAAGAAGTCTATATACTTGGGATAATTAGGTGAACATTCTTTGAATTAGTTGAAACACAGAAAGAGGGTAGTATATGTGGGACACAAAAATGGGTATTTAGCAAGAAAAAAGAAGAATACAGGATGGTAACAGGAATATTTTTCGAGGTAACTGAATGATTAAGTTGTTCTGAATATTATATTCAAATGAACTACAAAGGTCCTATGAAAGAAAATGCTATCAGACTCCAGGGGAGAAAAACTTTTTTTTAAAAAGGTGTTCAGTATGGTTTTTTAACATGTGTGTATCTGTATCAAATGGTGGCCTTTTCTAATGTGGAGTGACAAAAGGAAGGATAGGGAAACAGTTTAAAATTTAAAACGCAGCAAAAAATAAAGTCCTTGACTCAAATTGTTTAGCATCAGAAGTGGATTTGATAGTCATGAAAAATGACATTAAAGAATATATATATTGTGTGTGTGTGTGTGTGTATCAACGTAGCACTGTAATATTGATAAAAGTATATATCATACTAAGATCAAAGTATAGAGGAATTTTAGGAGGAATGAAATAGTAACTGAATTTGTCATCTCAGAATAAACTATAAGACCTAGAAATATAGGATAAAATCATATATGATGTGGACTAGTGATAAATCAGATACCTTTGGGAATTGGGTAATAAGATCCATTAAACTAAGAACAACAAAGCTGTAGTACTTAACCCATAATTGTGGAGATTTGGATGCCTTCATATTTTGTATTTCTAGGCACAAGGTGTTTAGCAAATTTAAAGTTGTGAAAAAATATTAAGATACTTTGGAAATACCTAAAATGAATCTACATATATGTATGTGAAAATTAGCTGCTGTAAACCTTCATACAGGGTAATCAACAACAAAAGGTATTAATCAGCTGTGTGAATCTCATGGGATGGCTACAATTCTGGCTTTCCCTCAGACAGTGCCTCCTCCTTAAGGAGGAGAAATAATGAACAC
Organism: Antechinus flavipes; assembly: GCF_016432865.1. Lineage (NCBI taxonomy): Eukaryota > Metazoa > Chordata > Mammalia > Dasyuromorphia > Dasyuridae > Antechinus > Antechinus flavipes. The sequence continues at coordinate 204,361,698 of NC_067403.1, forward strand.
CAACACTTACAGTGTTGGCATTATTGGTTTTACTATTTGCTAACAGGAATATGGTTGAAATAAGACAATACCACAGGAAACTTGGACCACATGTAAAACACTTTCTGCTCTTTAGGGAGATTTTAGCAGCTAGAGCAGGAAGGTGAAAATCCAGAGCTCAGATGCCAAGAACAAATGCATTTTAAGAAAAAATAACTTATTATGGAGAAAATGTGAAACAAGGACCCAACATCTACAGAGAATGAGCCAGGAACAAGACTCTTAAATGCTTCTTTCTGCCCATGGTACATGCGAACCAAATATTCTTCCATCGTCGTTTTTCCAAAGTGCAGGAGAACCTGGCAGCCTGGGTAAGAACCAGCTTCTATGTGACAATGACTTGGTTGATCCACAGACCTGAGAGAATGATGGCAAAACCGGGATCTTATGATCAAAGTGGGGGCAATAAAGAACATGGATGGAGTTGGCTGAATTTACTTTGGATGACTTTAATCTCTTCTTAGAGAAGATATAAACTGATCCTTGGAAAGTTTATACTTAATGGGGTAGTGTATAATGATAGTTTGGGTAATTTTTGCAATTTGGACCAAAGCTGTCTGCCCATTAAGAAAAATTGAACCTTACATATAAGAATTTTTTTTTAATAAAAGTGAACATGTTTCATATTAAGTCTATATTCATATCATTGTATGTATGTAATCTACCAAATTTGATAAATCAAAATGCCATTTAAAAGCCAAGTTTTACATTACTGGCTTGACTCAGTGAAGATAGTTGAATATTGATGCTTATGAAAAACTTTTGATTCAGGAGGAGGGAAACTATTGGAGAAAATATTCTGGGAATGAAATTTTTCAAATATTTTACTGATCCAAAATATGTAAGGAAATCTATTAAGCATAACCCATTTTAAAAGAAGGGCTATATGGACAAAGAACTCTGAAGACTCAGATTGGAAATATAAATTTACCAGCTTCTCTTGGAATCTTGGATACCATTCTCTTTGTTTAGCTATCCATTATTTGTATGTGTTGTTCACCAAAGATTAAGCTAGCTTTAGAGAAAAGAAGGTAGGGTACTTTGTATCCACATAAACTAGGCTAAGTATATTTAAAGGGCCCCTAGAAATTTTGTGTGTTTTCAGCATTCTGGCTTCTAAATCAGGTAGACAGGACCTCCATTCTAGAATTAAACACAAAAATGTCTAGCTTTGGTTATTCATTTTCCAAGTTTCTTGTAATAAAATATGCCTTTTACCAAAGACTGAGATGCATGAAATTAGTGAAACATCTACTTACCTTCTTAAGTTACTACTTTTTTAGGGGGTGGGGAAGCACACTGGAATTGGTGTTGTGTTAACATATTGTTAGTAATAAATCACTGTTGGGTGTTTTGGAGGGATTGATGTTCATCTACTGTTTAAGGTTTTTGTATTGCTTCTGAAGAAATGTTAACATTTGCCTTGAATTACTTTATTCTTTTCCTCTCCAGAATGCTGAAGTTCATATTCTGTCCTGAAAGGTTCCTAAGGAAGGAGTAAGCGGTGTAAGGAAATAACCCAATAGTGTTTTCGTTTTGTCCTGCAGGTCCCAGTAGGGATGGCACAATCAGTGAGGACACGATCCGAGCATCTCTCATTTCAGCAGTTAGTGACAAACTGAGATGGCGAATGAAGGAGGAAATAGATCGGGCCCATGCAGAGCTCAATGCCTTAAAGCGTACAGAGGAGGACCTGAAAAAAGGTCATCAGAAACTGGAAGAGATGGTAACCCGCTTGGATCAGGAAGTGGTGAGTAGCTCAGTAAGACTGATGCTTTGGCAGGTCGTGTTCTTTAGAAAACATGACCTTGGATCCATGAAGAATGCTGTTTTATGTCATATTTATGAGTAGATGCTTATGGGAAGGCAGCCAAAAAGGAGGAACCTGAGGCCCAGAGAGTTTGTGTGATTTGTCCAACATCACTCAGTGTTTGAGTGAGACTGGATCTTTCCAGAGAGCACACAGGGAGGTTTTAGAGATTTTCTTACTCCATTCAGAGTCAGTGAGTCCACTATAGTTTGTATGGTGCCATCTAGTGCCTTAAGCACTCTCTACCCCTTAGGTTGAAGCCCTAAGGATGTTATGAATAACTTAGCTGAGTTGGTTCCTGCTTCATCATTGATCTCCCTTTCCAGGAGTTCTGAAATCTGTTACTTTTCTGCCCTTATTCCCATCCCCCTAGGTCTAATCCTTGCCAAGATCTTTTATTGTGCTCTTCAGAAGACCTGCTCTAGCCATGATAAAATTGCTATGATCCTAAATCTTCCTTTCCTATTGTTTCTGGCATCTTGCACTTGTTGAGATTTATCTCCCTACAGATCCTTTGGCCTTTCCAGCACTATATATGACTTTATTCAAGCTGACATTGTTGACTACTTCCCTTACTTTCAGAGGCACCATATTTGAGCCTGATTTTTCCGGCTCTTCCAATTCATCATCCCATCAATCCCTTGAGGTTGAGTTGTTCTGGGTTCTGCCCTTAGCCCTCTTCTCCCTGTTTTCTCTCTTGGCCAGCTTTTATTCCTAAAAATTCAATCTTCATCATTATGGAAATAACTTTTGAATTTCCAACCATGCTCTTAATTTGCCCAAGTTCTATGCTCATAAAAAAACTTCATAAAAAAACAGTTCCACTTGGATATATAACCAGTAACTCAAATTCAACAGTCCTTTTAAAACAAAGTTTATGCTTCTAAGACTGTATCACTCACATCACCACCACTCATCAGTCATCCATGTTTCTTGAATTTTGTTTTCCTTCTTTCCCACTTGTACCCATCTAGTTGCTAAAATCTGTTATTTCTACAGCTGCATTATTACCTTCTATAACTTTGGAGAACCTCCAGGCACCACATTCCTGTCAGGCCAGTCTTTTTGTGTAAAGCTAATTGGCCATGGTCCTACTCCTGTACAGAATCTTTCGCCTAACTTCTTGTTGCAGGCCAAGTCGGGTTCCTTCAAAGCTTCCTTGTCTTGCCTTAGTGTTATAATATGGCTTCCATTTTATCTTTACAAATTCTTTTTCCCTTCAGTGTGGTATAGCTATTACCTCACCTGTCTTTGCCCTGGCCCATGCTCTCTATGAAGTTTTCTCTCACTTTTATCCTATATTCTTCCAGATCTCATTTGGTACTTTGTATTTCTGATGTTCTTATTTTATGAGTGACAAGGGATTTTATTTTATTTAAACTTGTATCTCTCCTCTGTGCCCCATCTTACTGTGTTTGTTTATGCTTAATTTAAAAAAATTGTTATTGATGTGGAGAATGGAGGCAAGGGTGGGAGTAGTCAACAGTACACGTATGTTCCTATCATGTTATGGAAAGTACTTAGAATCTTTTGATCTACTCCATAACAAATGCTGTGCTTAAGGACTATCTCCACCTGATTCTTCTGACTTGGGGAGTTCTGAATAGCATAAGCAGAAGCAGACTTCATGCCCAGTGTCTCAAGAGCAGCATATGGGGCTTTTTGGTAAACTGTAAATCACCATTCTGCCTTACTTGGTGACTCTATTTATACAACAGAAGAACCTGTATGTCCTTCACTGGTTATACTGGTCCTTCAGCTGTTTACTAGCTTTTGAGTGAGCTTGCAGAAGTCATATTTCTTGCCTGTTCAGGGTACATAATATACACAATGTGTACTTAAAGCAGAGTGTTCTTTAATGAAATCAGGGAACCCTTATTGGAAATGGAGATATTGTTGAGACTAAGAAAATTTTTGGTGAGCAAAGGACGAATTGAAGTGGGAAGAGACAATTAAAATCATGGCAGAAATCCAGTTAAGAAATGGTGAGAGCCTGCATTCATGCTGCAACCGTATTACTAGAGAAGAGATATTGGAAAAGTTAAAAAGACTTGACAAAAAAAAAGATGGAATACAGAGGAGAGATAACCCAGTGAAGTCTAGATGACCTAGAAAAGAGAAAATACTGAGTGATGGGTCAACTGACCTCAAACTGGCTGACATGTAGATCAAAGCTTTTTGGATCTTAACCCCATGCTTCTTTGGATCTTAACCCCATGTGTGGTTTGACTGGATGTGGGGGTTGTGAAATTATAATTTGTTATCAGTAAACACCTATGTTATCTGCCTTCATACCCAGGCTCAAGTAAAAATTTCTTGGGTGTAAACAAGGGGTCAAGTAGAAAAAGAAGCTGTGTAGTAGATATGAGACTAATTCCCTTCCCTTTGACCATTTGACTCCCATGTGTGCAATGCCTGCCTTCCTCATCTACATTTTCTAACTTTCTTCAAGTCCCAGCTAAAATCTCACCTTCTACAGGAATTCTTTCCCAACTTCTCAGTTATTTTCCTGTTTCTCCTGTATATGTTATTTATACAAAGTGCTTAAATGTTGTCTCCCCTGTTCCATGATGAATTCTTGGTGGGTGAAGATTGTGTTGCCTTTCTTTGTATTCTCAGGCTTATCATATCTGGAACATGGTGGGAACTCTTAATGCTTAATGGACTGAGCCTTGAACTCTGGGGAGAAGTTAACAGTTGGATGAGCAGATCTTAGCAGCACAGAATTAATAACTTGACTCCTTTGAAATAATCAAGTGAATTAATGGCAGTTTGGGTTTTTGTTTTTTACATGAACCCCTTTTAATAGTTATTGAAATAATTTAAGTTGCAATAACTGTAGTGATAGTTTTTGCCCCCTCCAAAAAACTCCTTATTAAAATTTACTGTTTACATAAAATGCTACATTCTACCCATATTGTGAAATTATGGAAACTCAATATAAAATTCTTTGACAGCCAAAAGTTTGATCTTTTGCTACATTAAGGTCTTTGTCCCGCATTAAGGAGGTGGAGTTCCATTGTTACCTACTCTATTTAGGCTACTAGTTTGTTAGTCTGTTTTGGTCCTCATATTCTGGAAATTACATAGATTAAGCACAGGACAACCTGTGAAGGGTCTAAGAGAGCTCTTTTTTCTAATGGAGTGGGAGAGTAGTACTAATTGTAAACATCTAATTCTTTTTGTAAAATATTAGCTATATTGGTACATAATTGTCACATCTTGACTTTGATCTTGTTTTCAGGCTGAAGTTGATAAAAACATTGAATTATTGAAAAAGAAGGATGAAGAGCTCAGTTCTGCTTTGGAGAAAATGGAAAATCAGTCTGAAAACAATGATATTGATGAAGTTATCATTCCCACAGCCCCACTCTACAGACAGATCCTGAACTTGTATGCAGAGGAAAATGCAATTGAAGATACCATCTTTTACTTGGGGGAAGCCTTAAGAAGGGGAGTGATAGACCTAGATGTCTTTCTGAAGGTAAGCTTTTGAATGCTATATATATCTAGATCTTGAATTGTTTATCTTAACTAACAAATAGTCAAGAGCCAAAATCTGAGGTTTTGGTGCTTTAGGATTTAGGTACTGGAAAAAGGGACCTTAAACTGAAAGTTATATATAGCATTTTGAAGGTTGAGGCTTATTCACATCTTTAGGTCCCAGTTCATTGACCAATGAAATCATATTTTTATTTTTTGGACCTAAGAACTTGGCCCATGTAGACATTGACTCCAGGCTCATATAAGTGTGAGGTAGTATTTGATCTTAAATTTTTATGAGTCGAGGTAACAATATCATCAATTGTCTTACTTGTTATTTGCAATGTGTTAATACATCAACTTAACTCAGAGTAATAAGGACCTCAAGAAAATTCTTCCTCCATAGAGCTCAAAGGGATCCAGTTCTACCATGATCTCCAATGGACTAGTTCAGAGTTGTGTGGTAGACCACCAACTCTTCTGCCCCTTCCCTCCCCCCCCCCACCATTTTGCCCCTTTCTCTGTTCCCTGGTCTTGCCAAACTCACAAGACAGCTTCTCATTCCCTGCTGTGTCTGTTGTGGGATAAGGACTCTTTCTGCCCTCCACATATACACATCTTTCACCCCAAGGAGCAATCACATTTTCTCAAAAAAAAAAGTGCTGCTCTTGATGAAGGGACCAGTGAAAAGTTAAAGGCAATGCTGTTATCAGGCTTTCTTGGTTGTTTTAAATTTCAACTCAGATCCATTCATGACACATAATCCCCTCTGCCAGACCGCTGGTGAAAAGTTTGCTTGGCTGCCTTTTATTAGATGGTGGGCTATTTGCATCTTACTGCACTCAACCAGAGTGCCTCCGATCACTGTAATTCCTCATGTATTGTTTGTAGATATCACTACAGAAACTTTTTTTCCCCCTTACAGCATGTTCGACTTCTATCCCGGAAACAGTTTCAACTAAGGGCATTAATGCAGAAAGCAAGAAAGACTGCAGGTCTCAGTGATCTCTACTGAATCCCAGATATCAGCTAGGGAATGACTTCCCTATGACAACTGTCTTGTCTTCTCCTCTCTTCCTGTCAGTAGGTGCCCAGAATAAGTTATTGCAGTATCTCTCAAGTGTAAGATATTTTGAATCAATAATATATTTTCTGTTTTCTTTTAGTAAAAAGACTGGCTTTTATTAATAATGCACTTTCTATTCTCTGTAAACTTTTTGTGCTGAGTGTTGGGACTGATTATGCTGAATAAAATTTGTTGCATAATTTTTTTCTTCTTTCTGGCTTTTTCAAGAAGTGTTTTAATCCAGAAAACCTCATTAATATGCTTTCAGCCAATAAAAGCCATTACACTATCCACTCTGAATTGTTCCAAGTTAGTCGTGTACAAGAATTTCTTTTACATCAGATCATAATCCAGGGTGATTGAGAATTGACTGCTTGGGAAAGAGCTGCTACTGAGCTCTGCCCTTGGTACTCAAGACTAGCCCGATGCAGCAGTGAGATTGGATTAAAGTAGAGCCCCATGATTATTTTATATGCCATGTAACGTTTCCTAGATTCTAAATTAGTCTTCAGTCTTCAAAGCTCACACACTACACAGTGACAAAAAAGGTTAAGAGATGGAAGACACGGTATCTAAAAAAGTAACCTGTGGCATTTTGAATGAGGAAGTAGAATTCTGAAGACATAAAAGCATGTGGTATAAAAACTAGGATTAAACCTTTTTAGCTCTGCAGAGCAAACATGCCCCAACAGTCCCACTTTCATGTTGTGTCCTCGTTGTCCCTCTTTCCCTAGTTCTACTTCAGTTCAGTTCATTTATTATCAGTCCCATTCTACTTTATTGGGAACCCTACTATTTTCAACAAATTCCCTTGCATTCAATGCAAGTGAACATAAGATGTCCCTTGACAGCTCTCTTCACTGATGAAATTTTCTTCGACCTCACAGAATTATGAACACATTCCTCTTGCCTTCAACATTGCGGTTTCTACATCATCTCCTCCCATTTCTCACTTGTCCTCAGATTTAAAATACTCATGAGTCTCTAACTTTAGCTAACTTTTTTTTCCTTTTTGGACAGTGGAAGTCACAAATTTGAACCCCATCATCTCTTAGAATTCTAGGAACTTGGGCTTTGAAGTTATTTGCTAAAATTCTAATTGCTTTTCCTTCTGTCTCTCCTACTGTGCTCTCTGTGCATTCTGTGACGTTTGCTTTCTTCATTCCAGTTCTTCCCACTTTGAGGCTTGTCTTCATAGTCAATCTTGGCCCCATAGGTTCCTGGGTTAACCACTTAAATAGTTAATCACATTAGTGCAGTATAAATTTATTTCATTTATTCTGAAAAACAGTTTGGTGAAACTAAACTGTGCATGCCTTTTGACCCAGGTACTAGGCCAAAGAGATCAAAGAAGGAAAAAACCTAGATGTACAAAAAAATTTATAGCAGCTCTTTTTATAGTAGCAAAAAATTGGGAAATTAAGGCCCTCCTGCTGGAAAATGATTTAAGCAAATCATAGTATTTGAATTTGATGGAATACTGCTATGACATAGGAGATGACAAAATGGACAGTTTAAGAGCAAACTGAGAAGACAGGAACACAAGAGTGTAATTAGCAGATGGGGGGAGGGAGAGAATTCAGTGAATCACAAATCCAGAGGGCTAAAGATGAAGATAAATTTGAAATATCAAGAGTTATTTGGCTGATTAAGCATCCACAGTCAAAAAAAGATGGAATTACAAAAGTTTTGGTGAGACTGTTGAATTGTTTGAACTTATACTACCAATTAAGACCACTAAGTCTTTCTGCTGCTATTCTTTAGCTGTAACCCCCTGCTTTTGACTTTTCTATTTCTATTTCTAAGCATTACTAAGGGAAATTAGTCATATTTTATGCAGTGTAAATTGTGATTCATGACTCATTCTTCCCAATTCTTATCATTTCCCATCTCCCTTTTCCTAAACAACTACCCATCTTCCCCAAAATTTTACAACATGATAGTATCATTAGAAAGAATTCCATTACCATATGTAACCTTTGCTAGAAACCTCCAAGATTGAGGATGATAACCACCTAGAGAAAGGCAGTCCAATCCATTTTTGACCAGCTCTAATAAATTCCTCAGGTATATAATAAACTTAAATCTGTCTCTTTGCAACCTTCATTTTTTCCTATTTCTGTTTTCGAGAGCCTAATGAAGCAAGTGTAATTGGACAGTCAAAACCTTCAGCTGATCTTTGTAAGATGTGTACTAACAGCCCTTCAATCCTAGTTTCCCTCTATATATCACTTTCCTTAAAAAATTGTCATTCTAATTATACAGTACTCCAGATGAGATCTAGTAAGAGCAGAGTATGAACATATATACTTGTCAAATCCTTTTCTCTAGAAGTTATTCTTTCTTAATGCAGCCCAAGACTGCATTAGCAGCTTTTTTTTTTTTAACTGCTGAATTATATATAACCACATTTTTTTTTAACTGCTGGAGCCTATACTCAGTCTAATGTTTTTCAGACAAGTATTCCTTCTCCACCTGCACATATGAGCTTGTACTTTACTAAGCTGAAATCTTAAGATGACAAGCCTAGTCCTAGTCTTTTTGGATCCTTTTTTTTTTTTTTAATTGAAGCTTTTCAAAACATAGGCAAGGATAATTTTTCACCATTGACTCTTGTAAAACCTTGTATTCCAATATCCCCCTCCTCCTCCACCCCTTCTCCTAGAGGGCAAATATTCCAATGTATGTTAAACATGGTAAAAATCATGTAAATCCAATATAGGCATAGATATTTATACAATTATCTTGCTGCACAAGAAGAATCAAATCAAAAGGGGAAAAAATGAGAAAAAATAAAATTCAAGCAAACAACAAAAGAAGTGAAAATGCTATATTGTGATCCACACACAGTTCCCACAGTCCTCTCTCTGGATGAAGATGGTTCTTATTGGATCCTCTATTAAGTTAGCCCTCTAAGCTTAGTGTCATGTACTTATCAAAATAACAGATAAAAATCTTCATCACAGAAAGCCATTAAGTGGATCCTTTGACACTTATACTGGAAAACTACTCTTTTGAGCCTAGCCTTTTAACCAGTTCTAAATCTATTATATCATCATCTAAATCTTTTATTAAAATCCAGGAGAACTATCTGTGGACAATGTGGCATAGTGGACAGAGAATAGAGCTTAAAATTGGGAAGACCTGATGTCTAGTGCTGTTTGTGACATACACTGCCACTGTGCCCCCATCCTCTAGGTCAGTGGTGACAAACTCAAAAAGCTGTCTGCTGCTTAATGACTTAAAAAACAACATATTAACTGAATGTGCACACTATTTTGTTAAATTTTTCAATTAATTTTAATTTAGTGAGGGTGCATTCAAGGAATGTTGATGTTTTGAAACTTTTTACCAAGCAACTCTCCAGGACTATTAAGTTAACTACTTTGGCAATGGGAACTTCCTCACCTGGAAGTTTAATAATGAAATCTTAAGTCCAGTCCCTATCTCCTATTTGCCTGTTTAGTCACTGTCAGAAAACGTTAGTCTGTCATGACCTCCTCTTGGATCACTATGGAGCCATGCTGGCTCCGGGTACTCACCACTTCTCTTTCCAGATGTTCAAGTTTCTCTACTGATTCTTTTGGGAATTTCCCCAGGAATCAAAAGACCTTCCTGCTATTTGCAGGCTCTGTTCTATTCCTCTTGAAAATCAAAAAAGTTGCCTTTTTGTAATCTTGTGATTATCTTCCAGTTTATTTTTTATTTTCATTCAACAAGCTTTTATTAAACATGTATTATTTCCAAGGCACTATCTTAACCACATGGAAATACAGAGATAAAAAATGAATTTTTTATCTTTGCTCTCAAAAGATTTTGGATTTTTTTTTTTTGGAGGGGGAGGGAAAGAGGTAGCAGAAATTTAAGCCTGTATTAACATAAATATAAAAAGTCTATGGCTTACTGATTCAAATTTTGATTGACATCTCCTTTAGCATTCTCTCCCCTTTGATTGGAGGGCTGGAAAGTAGAGTACCCAACCCTTCCCAAGATCTTCCTCCTGGTCATTTTTTTAAATTTCCATCACTATCTTTTTAAATCAATTTTTCATAATACCCCTTTCCTACACACAGAGCCATTACTTATAAGAAAATGATAAACTAATCAAACATATTAATCAAATCTAATCTCAGTATCTGTATTGTCCCACATCCACCTCTGCAAATGACAGAGGTAGGTTCCTTCCCCTTTAGTCATGCTTCGCCATTATATATAACAGGATTCAATATTTTGTCCTTTCATGATCTTTACTCATTGTATGTATTTTTCAGATTTTACTTGATTTCTGATTTATGACTTCATTAAAGGCTGTTCTTAAGTCTCTCCCTCTGTATTAATCATTTCTACATTCATGTATCAAAATTTGTGTAATCATTCCTTAATTGATAGTCAATTTATTAAAAATCTGTTAGAGTAAAAATAAAGTTTCTAACTTTGGCTTCCTTGGGGTATCAACCTAGCAGTGGAATATTTTGTCAGAGCATCAACTTTTTTTTTTTTAAATCACTCACCATAATCCTAAATTCTTTTCCAGAATAGATTTAGTCAATTCACATCTTTATCAACAGGCACTTTTATATTGTTTTTTAACATTTGATTAAAATGTCCATTTGAGCTTATTTGTGGTTTCTCTTTTTTCTTCTTCAGATATTGAGTGACTCAGTTTCCACATCTACCAGTTTCTTTCACTACATGAAGTAATATAGTTCATTTAGGTAAAGTCAAGAGCACCTAGGTACTTTCTTCCTATCTCCTGTTGGCTATCACTTTTCCCATTTTTGTTGTCATCTTCAGTGCAATCTCATTCTCCTTGGCCCATAAAAAAAGTATTTTCTTTAAAGAGAATGTAAAATTCATAACAGCACAAGGCTTGTCATTTTAGAGACACTGAATACCTTTGAATGACAACAAAGAGAAGGCAAAACTGCTCTATTTAGTTATCTATTTAGTTGCTTCTTCAATTCTACTTTTTTTCTTAACATAGTTTAAAAAAAAACCTCCCACAACTTATTTTCCTTAGTTCCCCATTTTGAGATTTAGCACTTGACACTTCTTACTGAATCTTTCCATACTCATATATCCATCCCCTTTTACCTGTCCTTCCAATTTATGTATGTATGTACTTTTTGTGACTCCATTTGGGGTTTTCTTGGCAAACATACGAGAATAGTTTGTCATTTTTTCCTTCAGCTCATTTTAAAGATGAGGCAAACAAGGTTAAGTGACTTGCATAGGGTCACACACACACACATACTTTTTTGATTATTATTTTCTTATCTCCATCAAAAAAATAAAAGGAAAAAAAAGGCAACTCTTCTTGCAAAACTGCTTAGTAAAGCAAAACCAAATTAGTATAATGGTCATGTCTAAAAAGGAGTTTTATTATTGCACATGCTTTTTTCATCACCTCTCTGCCAGGAGATATACAACATCATTTTTATCATTAGTTCCTGGAATCATGATTACTCAAGTTAAGTCTTTCAAAATTGTTTATCTCACTCTGCATCCAATTCATACATATCTTTAAGATTTGTTGAAAATCATTGTTTTTCATTTCTGAGGGGCCATAATTATTCCTCAGTTGCGGGGCTTAGTTTCCAGTTCTTCACTACTACAAAAGAGCTAATATAAATATTTTTGTATACATAGATGATCTCTTTAGAGTCTAGGCCTAATAATCATATTGCTGGGCTAAAGAGTGACATGCACAGAAGTTTACACATTCCAAATTGCTTTCCAAAAGTCTATAAAAATATATAACCACTAAACATTATGCCTTGTATAATTTTTTTTAACTCTTAAGGTTGGTTATTGTTATGTGTAAATCTATATTTGTCTCTTCAGATAAATCTCATTCTTTTGTTATTTCCCTTTGGTCTTCATAATTTCTCCCAAACACTAATAGAATCCTAAAAAACAGATATGATAGACCTGTGGAGAAAACTGAATAGGGACAAAAAGGAAAATACCTCTTTCTTAGCAGTACATGGCACCTACATAAAAACTGACGCTATATTAGAGTATAAAAATCAAACAAAGGCTATTGCTTCCCTTTCAGACTGTGATGCAATAAAAATTATATTCAATAAAGGACCAGGGAAAGATAAACTAAAAACCAATTGAAAATTAAATAACCTAATCCTAAAGAATGAGTGGGTCAAACAACAAATCAAAGAAACAATAATTTCATAAAAAGAGAATGATAATAATGAGATAATATACTTATAGGATGCAGCCAAAGCAGTTTTTAGGGAAAATTTTATAATTTCTTCCAACCTTCTAGGCTGATTTTTTCAAAGTAGTATTTTCGTCCATGGGGTCTAACCTTTTGCATACCTTAAATCTGCTTTTTCAAAATCTAAGTTCATGTCAATCTCTATATTGATTTCCTTTGCTCTGTCTATAGGAGGAAGTGGTTCCTTCTTCAGTAAGTTCCCATCATTTCCACCTGAGCAATCATTCCCTTCCTACCAGTGATAATCAGAATAAAATTTCCACTGGGTGGTTCCCCTACTTTCTGAAGGACAAATTTTCATCAAGGCAAGTCACAGTTATTTCCTGCTCTGCCTTTTTTAGGGAGAGCCAGTGGGATATCATTAAGATAACGCCTCTATGCCAAGATGATGACCTATTTCTCAGACTCGTCTTGTATTCCTCCACTGAGGAAATACTATCCTCTAAATACTAGCTTGTTATTTTCTCGCATTTCAATAAGATATCTCCATCCAGGGTAATATAAGTCATAGATTTCATCTCATCAAATCTGTTTTATATGAAATCAAATTTTCATCCTTGAGGAACTGTAGTTCTTACTTGTTGCTAGAATTTGGGGGATTTGCATATAGACATTTAAAGCCAGAGGTTTTATTTCAAGTTGGTTTTTGAGTTTTGTCTCCTGTGGGTTTCATTATTCATCATTTTTTAGTTTTCTGGTATCTTGCTAAGGAGATAGTCACAGACTGTCTTCACCCATCACTTTTAGTTGGGTAGATACAGACGATATATAGATATAGAAAACAACCAGCAAATATATTTCTTTTACTAGCTTTTGTTAGATATATTCTATCCCCAGCCAAGAGGTTGTGATTCTTATATTTTAAACTGTGGTCCAAAGTCTGTTCTTAAGTTTCCGTAAACCTTGCCTGCTGTGAACAGCAAGGAAAATACACTGTGAGCCTATGATCTTTTTTTTTTTTTTTGCACATGACTTTAATAATAATAATAATTAGTAATCATTGGCAATATTTTAGTTTCGTTCTGGTATTTTTATGTCCATGTGAATGACCAAAAGTAGGCGACATTCATCTTTTAGGAAGTTCTTTTTTGGGGGAAGAATTTTCTACTATCTCGTATATATGCCAAGGAAAACTATTGAAATCAGATTGACAAATAGCTGCCTCAGTATTCCTAAATAATCATCATCTATGATTACTCTTTGATTCTTTTGATTCTTCCTCATTGATGTTTCACTTAGTAATTTTTGTTAATTGTGTGGATCATTCCCTGAAGGATAAGCCTCAAACCTTTTTTAGTTACATGTGTACAAGCTGTTTTCCCTTCTGTTTCTCCTCTGCAAGATTTCCATACTCTATTTCATGACAATGGCCAAGTTTCCCCACTACCCTCACTTCCTCCTCAAATCCCTTTCCTTTCTATTGAAATCTGGCTTTTTTCCCTTTAGGAATAAGTCATTTTCCTAAGATCCTGGAATATGGAGAAGTACCCCTAGAGTCCTTTCACCCCTCTACTCTATTAAGCTACATTTAGAACACAGAATATAAATACATAGTAGATATGAATTATTTCATAATTTCTACACTTTCCAATATTGAATGACCTTTTTAGCCTATTAAAAAAAAAAAGACTACTGGTCGATATTTTCACCCCAAACTTGATTAAAATGTCTACACTGAATTATCATTTTAAGAACGAAGACCACCCCATTCAACTTTCTTTCCTCAGTCCCAACTACTCTACATTTCAGCTGCTTCAGTGTTTTTCTGACTTTTAATCTGGCCAATTTGCCCCACCCACTAACCTACTCTCTCAATCGTTCTGCTTATTTATCTTTTCTTTGTTTGTTTCTCTTACTAACTACCTTCTTTTTCCTTCTTGAATCGTTCTATTCAATTTTTTTTTCTTCTTTAACTTTTGTCTCACATAGGATGAGCTGGAAAAAGACCTCAGGGTGTCATCTGGTCTAGGGTTTCTTAAGCTTTTTCCATTTGTAACCCCTTTTTGTCTGAGAAATTATGAGATCTTAGTTAAATAGATATGTAAACCAAATATTTACTAACAATCATTTTGTGACCTCCACATTAAGATGTGGGTCTTGACTTTAAGAAATTTTGATCTGGTCCAATTGCCTCATAGATATGTAAATGTAAATACAATATAAATCATTAATTAGAACTGCAGTATCTTATTAATTTATCCCAAATTTCTCCATATTTTACCTCTACAGATTCAATCTCTGATTCTTCATCAGTCAAAAACCCTCAAACAAATCTCAAAAAATTAGTTTAACTCTTCCCTAGCTGCCCTTCTGCAGTCTTCCATAGCCTTCTCACATGGCAGAAGTAACATCACCATCTCTTTCTTCTAGACATGACTTAATATTCTCTACAGGTTTCACTTTTAGTTATGTGAAAATCTTTCTCTAGCACTTCTCTTCCCTCTCACATATTAGTAGCTCCTAAATTAGCTCACAAACACAATTAAATTGTCCGTTGGTCTTTATCCCAATCCAGTTACTTACCATTTTTTCATGGCCAAATAAAAATAAAGATGCCTACAAAGACTACTAGGGTCCTGCCGTCAAAGAGCTTACAATCTAATGGGGTAGAGAGCATAAACTATATATTTGTATTAGCTTTGTATTAAAGAGAAGCCTGACAGCTGGGGAGAGCAGCAGAGATTATGCAGAGGATGGCACTCATGGCTGGGAGTCTTCAAGGAAAACATGAAAAAGGAACTTTAAAATGGAGATGAGAAGGCAGAAAATTCTAGGTATGGCAGACAGCTGATAAAAGGAACTGTGAGTCTGTGTAAGGCACAGAAAGCTAATGTGGCCTCCATTTTATTCCTTGAAATCCTTCAGGTCAGATTTTTGTCCATTTAACTTTAATTGTACTGAAACTTCCCAAGAGTCATTGACTAATATGTAAACACCCAATCAAAGGCCCAATTCTTGAAGAGTCTGTTGGTTTTTTTTGCCAAGTCCTACCCTCCCTCCTCCTCCTTCCTTTGACTTAAGACTACAGCCTCCTTGTTTTCTTGTGTCCCACAAGGCACAAATGTGAGTGTTTCCCAATAGTAGTTCTTGACCCCACTTCTCTGTAAAACTTGTAGCAAGCTTGTACATTGTAAAACTTCAAAAGACCTCATGTATAAAGATGACTCAGCTCCATCTGCATGCCTGTGTATCTCTAGCTGATTTACAAATAATATCTCAGCTGATGATTATGATCCTCATTTCACAGTTGAGGAAACTTTGACAGGTATAGGTTAAGTGACTTGCCCAGGATCACAACTAATAAACAGGAAGGTAGAAAAGCTAGTGAGGCAAAGTTTAAAATTAGTTCTATCTAACTCCAGGCCCAGCACTCAGTCCACTTGGCTACCTCTAGACATTGACCCAATTTCATATCAGTTTGTGGCCTTGGGTTATCCTTTAAACATGAGACAGGTTATAGGATGTAAATTGATTACTAGGTCCTGTCAACTAAATTTTCACAATATGTTCGTTCTGCCACCACCTTAATAATACTCCATGAGGTGGGAGTACACCATTGTTTAGCAGGCTAAAACCAAAATGGGATTGAGCACCCTAAAAGAGTTAATTATACAAGGAGAAAGACAGTGAGGCATGGGGTAGAGGGAAGGAGAAAGACACCACTGGTAGACCAATCCCAAAAGAACATGGCAGAGTTGGCCTGGGCCATGGGCAGACTTAAGGGGGAAATTTCACCATGGGGGTTCGACATAACTTGACTTTCTGATTGGATGCAGTAATGTGAGGTTACCCAGGATCTCTCCAGGGGGTGGGCCTGTAAGGTTGAACTGATCTCCATCAGGGCCCTTCTCTGTTTGCCTTGAGGAATAACCTTATCAGTACTTCATACTTCTCTGCCGATCCCACCTATTTCATCATTTTAAGCTGAACCTCAAATTCATGATAGCCATGTACAAAGTCACTTAAAATTCTGACTTAGTTGCACAGTAAACAGGACAAACAACATGTCTCTATAAGGGCTCTTCACTATTTAAACGAAACTTATGTGAATAAAAGGCAGAATCTTCTGTTAGACCATCAGGGGAATTTCAGAGTGCTACAGAAATTTGGCATTTTATTTTTCAGTTTATGCAACATTAACATAACTCTTTGGGCAGAATAATTAAATGTAATACTATAACAGTCAAGTCTTTACCATGATATATAAAAAGGATCTTGGGGTTCTTAATGATTCTGCCCTTGGGGAACCAGAAGATCGTAAAAGTTTTAAAAGTCTTTGAGCACAAGTACATGATGTATAGGACCTGCCAGTTGCTAAATTTGAAAATTTGATTTGCCAGGATGGCCATAAAATATTATTTTCTGGGAAGGACAATTCAAGCTATTCAATGTTGGGATCTGTTCCAGTGAAAGAAGAGCTCCCCCACAACCTGAAGGAATATAACCAAGATGATTGAGGAAAAGCGAATGCTAAGAACTAATTTAAGCAGACTGACCGTTTACTCCTTCAATTCTTTGTTAAACCCCTCCAATGCAAAGGATTAAAAAGATATGATACAAATTAATGACTATCCCAACCTAATAAGGGGGTTATGTTTTTCACCTAAAAGAAAATCACAAAATGTGAGCAGACTGGAAAGGATTCTTAAAATTCATCTAGTTCACATTTACAAAGGAAATCCCAAGAGGTAAAGCAATTTGTCTCAGGTCATAGAGCTAACAAATGGCAGAGGCTAGAAAATTCAACTTAAGTATAATTCATCAAAGCTCCAGAGCTCTTCATTTATTTGATCTTGCTGTTTTGATATTTAAAAAAGGTAATTTGCATAAATTTATCCTAGCATAAAAACCTCATATATTTCATATATGTAAATAATCTGACCTGGATACATAGAACATAAAATCCTATAGAGACCAGAAGCAGTATGAGAAGGGGGTGTGTGTAAGCTAACTCGATTAATGGAGCTGATGGTTTTTGTCAAGGAACTAACCAGAAATTTCTCTAACAAAAATAACAAGTTCAGAGATTCTTCTGGAACAAATGCTGTACATTCAAGGTAGGGAATTAAAACTTTAAGTGCTTAATCTACTTTTCACCAATCACTTAAATGACTCTAAAAGATAACATCCAACATTGAGATCCAAACAATATAAATGAATAGAAGTCTACCTTACCATTGCCTATTTCTAACTTTGGGAGACTGGAGTTTCTTCATAGTATTTATATTTCTGCTTTATATTTGATGCTTAATCACAGATCAAATAAAAGATTTAACTGACAAAAAGTTAAGCATGTCCAAATCCTTTTCTCTAGTGATGGGATATTAAATGACTTTACAACTTCAGTTCTTGCTGGATCTCCCAGATATTATCTGCACTCTTCCTTAAAAGAGCCTCCTCCTCAGGATTCATAGTTATCTTCAAAATATCTGAAATACCATCCTTCCCCAAAACACAAGGGACACTGAGGAAGACCTCTTCTTTTATTCCATACAAGCCCTGGAAAGCAAAAAGATTATTATTCTTTCTCCAAATTAGAACCTGTGATCTTTAATTTGGCATAAGCAGCAAAAAATCACTTTAAAATACTGAGACTAAGGATTTTCAGGAAAGATGATGGAAAAATTTCTAGCCAAGCTAAGTTCCTCTCAAAAAGCCCCAGATAAAGATTGTAAAAGGTGCCAACAGAACCAGAGAAAAACCAGTAAACCACCAAACAAGCCAAGATTCAAAAAGACAACCACAAAATTTGTGAGGATCCTGTGATCAGGAGTGTTCTGGGGAGCCTAAAGCTAGCGAGACAGTAGATATCAGGAACACAGCAAGAGACAAAGCAAACTTCCAGTAGAGGACTGCTAGATGACACAGCCGCAGCAAGCTCCCAGTTGGCGATTCAGTGCAGACAAGTTAAGGCATCCCTAACTGGGTATGGATACAGAAGCTAGGAAATAAACCAGAAATTAGCTCCTGGTGCAAGTCTGTCCCAGAGTTGAAGAATAAGGAAAGGAGGGGAACTGATCTAGCCACACTATCTAAAACTGAAACAAAACAGGCAGACCTAGGAAACAGAAGTGCTGGCTCCAGGGCCAAGCTGTCACATCTAAGTGTTAACTGGATAGAGCAAAGCTTGGCAGGGGCACAAAATCCCAATATAGGAACTGAGGATGGAGTAAACAGAAGAAAACTTCTAACACAGCAAAAAAAACACCACAGGTCAGGAAAAGCCCTAAAGTCAAAACCTGTAGAAAAGAACAAGATAAGCAAAAATAGAACCTTGGAAAAAGAGAATGCGCTGGCAACTAGGATTCCAAGCACTGACAGAAGAAATGAAGCAAGAAGTTAAAAAAAATTATAGCGCTTTAAAAAAAATTAGGAAGATAAATTTCTTACAATAGAAGGTAGATAGTAGTAGAGTCCCTGAAAAGCAGAATAGAAAAAATTAGAACCAGTGATTCAATAAGGCAATGAAAAAATTGAAAACTTATCCACTATCAGGATCAATGACCTCAAAGATAAAGAAGAAAATTTAAGAATCACAGGAGTTGTTTCTATTGGGCTTATATCCCAAAGAAATACTAAAGAAGGGAAAGGGACCTGTATGTGCCAAAATGTTTGTAGCAGCCCTATTTGTAGTGGCTAGAAACTGGAAAATGAATGGATGCCCATCAATTGGAGAATGGCTGGGTAAATTGTGGTATATGAATGTTATGGAATATTATTGTTCTGTAAGAAATGACCAGCAGGATGAATACAGAGAGGACTGGCGAGACTTACATGAACTGATGCTAAGTGAAATGAACAGAACCAGGAGATGATTATACACTTCGACAATGATATTGTATGAGGACATATTTTGATGGAAGTGGATTTCTTTGACAAAGAGACCTAACTGAGTTTCAATTGATAAATGATGGACATAAGCAGCTACACCCAAAGAACGAACACTGGGAAACGAATGTGAACTATCTGCATTTTTGTTTTTCTTCCCGGGTTATTTATACCTTCTGAATCCAATTCTCCCTATGCAACAAGAGAACTGTTCGGTTCTGCAAACATATATTGTATCTAGGATATACTGCAACATATCCAACATATAAAGGACTGCTTGCCATCTAGGGGAGGGGTGGAGGGAGGGAGGGGGAAAAAAAATCAGAAAAGAAACGAGTGCAAGGAATAATGTTGTCAATATAAAGTAATCATTAAATAAAAAAAATAATAAAATAAAATTAAAAAAAAAAAAGAATCACAGGAGTTCCTGACCAAGCCAAAAACCTAATACAGAAAACCTATTCGAAGAGGAAATCATCCAGAAATTTAGAACCAGAAAGCAAAACAAAATATGAAGAAAAAAATACTAAAGAATCACAGGAACACACTGTGCTGCATGTTGCGACTAAAACAAAGAAAATTTGAAATAACAAGGAGAAAAAAGTCAAGAAAAATATACCCTGAAAAAGTGAGAATAAAACTGAGTTTGGGGGTGATTAGAATGGTGTTCATATGACAGAATATAGGACTTAATATTTCTCATAATACAGATGTGCCAGAATAAGAATATGTAACCAAAGCAGCTAGGTGGTGCAGTAGATAACAGCACCAGTCCTGAAGTCAGCAGGACTTGAGTTCAAATTAGACACATCACTTAACTGTGTGACCCTGGGCAAATCAGTTAACCACAATTACCTTGCCAAATAGCTACACACATACACATGTGTGCGCGCACACACACAGTAACAAACATACTTTACAACTTAGATGGCACAGTGGACAAAGCACTACCCCTGGAGTTGGGAGAACCTGAATTCAAATCTAGCCTCAGACAAAACATTTACTGTGTGATTCCAGGCAGGTCACAACCCTAATTGCCTCACAAAAAGGAGAAAAAAAAAATTTTTTTAAAATGAATATATAAACATGGAAGATTAGGGTAGAATTAGAGAGCATCTTTTGAATCTTATAACTGAACCAAGCTAAGGAGGAATGAGCATACACAAACTCTTATGAACAAAAATATATTAAATGCAACAGGAAAATAAGAAACAGGCAGAAATGAGATTTAAGAAAGAAGGTAAGAGCTAATGAAGGTATTGTCATAAAACATATGAGAGTTAAAATTAGAGGGGGAAAAAGAATCAATCATCTGGATTTGAAATGAAAGTTTTGAGAGAATGGTTAAGGAGGAAAATCAGATCACTCCAATTTTAGATTATTAACATTAGTCCTATTCTCTGGTCTTCACTTCCTCTTGTATCTTTGTAAAAAACTTAAATTAAAATCAAGGATGAATAGGTGGAATATGGAAGGGAAAAAAAAATGGGCCTCTACTAGAAGAGAGGTCACTCAGACATTCCTGATTAAAAGATCATAACTGAAGAGAAATTTTGAAATGAAAAGTGGTGCCAAGAGAAATTCAGAAAAGTGATTTCATTTGAATAACTGGAAAAAACTAAACAATGACATCATAATAAGCACTTATATAACACTTTAAGATTTGTGATGTTCTTTACAAATGTCACTTCTTACTTAGGAAATAGTTCCTATTTAACAAATGAGGAAATTAATATATACAGGTTATGTGACCTGCCTAGCGTCACATAGCTAGTTTGAGATGTATTTGAGCTCAGGTCCATTACTTTCCATTGTTTACAGTGTGTCTGAGCCTCAGACATCTGGCTATTTGACTCTGGGCAAATCACTTACCCTATTTGCCTCAGTTTCCTTATCTAAAAAAATGAGCTAGAGAAGAAATGGCAAAACCATTCTAGTATTTTTCCCAAGAAAATTCCAAATGGTATCACAAAGAGTCAGACACAACTGAACAACTTGCACTATCACAATTCTTGCATTTACTAAGAGTCAATTGTCCATTTACAAAACAACTGTCTTTAGAGTCACAGAGGGAGTTAACAAATTTACAAATAGCTAGGGTATAAAACAAGACAATAAAACATGGAGAAAAAGGTAGCAAAAAAAAAAAAGGGTAACACATGAGCCTCTTATCAAAGAAAGATTTATCATATACACAAACATACATATGCACAAGTACATTCATGTACTAATTTCAGTATCAAAATACATTAAACTCAACAAGGAACAATGATTTTAAAAGGCAGAAAAGATAAGAGGGAAGTCATAAGCATAACAAACTTCAAATTTTGAATATAAGTCATGGTTAGAAGAAGAAAGAAGGGATCAGAGTCAGGGTTTTGTGAAGAGAAGAATGGCAGAGGAATATGAGAGAAGACCACTCCAATTATATGTTGCTAGTATCGATCAGATTCTTTTTTCTTTTTTCCACCACTTTCCTTTGTGAAAAGAGGGGAAATGGGGATGAAACAAAATTATTAGAGTACATGTTGAAGAGAGAGACCATAATCAATCAACAATGGAAGTAAATGAGATGAAAATGTAGAACATAATATGTTGTTGACAAAAGAGCTAATATAACACATTAGTGAGAGCATGGCCCTCAAGAAAGAGACCCACACATGCAAAAATAAATATTTGTGGCAGTTCTTTTTATAGTGGCAAGAAACTGGAAACTGAGTGGATGCCCATCAGCTGGAGAATGGCTGAATAAATTATAGGCTATGAATATTATGGCATATTATTGTTCTGTAAGAAATGACCAGCAGGATGATTTCAGAAAGGCCTGAAAAGACTTACATGAACTGATGCTGAGTGAAGTGAGCAGAACCAGGAGATCATTATACATGGCAACAAGACTGCCATGATCAATTCTGATGACGTGGCTCTTTATAACAATGAGATGATTCAGGACAGTTCCAGTTCAATGATGAAGATAATCAGCTACATCCAGAGAGAGAGAACTACAGGAAATGAGTGTGGAACACAACATAGCATTTTCACGCTTTCTTTTGCTGTCTGCTTGCATTTTGTTTTCCTTCTCAGTTTTTTTTTTTTCTAGATCTGATTTTTCTTGTACAGCAAGATAACTGTATAAATACGTATACATATATTGGTTTTAACATATATTTCAACATATTTAACATATATTGGACTACCTGCCATCTAGGGGAGGGGATGGGGGGAAAGAGGGAAAAATTTGGAACAGAAAGTTTTACAAGGGTCAGTGTTGGAAAATTACCCATAAATGTGTTTTGTAAATAAAAAGCTTTAATAAAAAATAAATTTTAAAAAAAGAGAGAGAGAATGGCCTTCAAAACAGAAGACCAAAATTTTATCTCCCTGGACAAGTTGTCCCTTCCCAGAACTCCAGACAATTCTGAAAGAAATTGTAGAGAAGGTACAAGTCTACACTGATGGAGGTAGTTTCTTTATCCAGAGTTCCTCAAAGCTATGAAATCACATTTCATCTCCCTATCCAAGAATCAAAACTTACACTTCAAGCAAATTAATAGGAAGTACAAAGTAACAGTAAAAATAGATAATGGTTAAAGGAGACATAAGTAGTGCTATCAAACTGGGCATAACCCTTTGGCACAGTAAGTGATCTCTCAGCCCTCTAAGATATCAAAGAAAAATGACAAGTTCCCATATAAGCAAAAATTTATTTTTGCTCTTTTCCTGATAGCAAAGAATTGGAAACTGGGGGGAATGTCCATCGACTTGAAAGTATCTGTAACAAGTTATGATTGTGATAGAATACATGATGTGATGCAAAATGAAGTCTTCAGAACCAGAAGATCATTGTACACAATAAACAATATTGTGATGATCAACTATGAAAGAATTAACTACTCTGATCAACACAATAGTCTCCAAAAATTCCAAAAAAACTTGATGAGAAATGTTCACCTCTAGAGAGAACTGATGAACTCTTGAGTATAGACAAGCATATTTTCTATCATTTTCTTGATTTTTCTTGGAGTTTACTTTTTGCCACACAGCTAATATAGAAATGTTTTATATGACTTCTTATATGGGTGGATAGCTTATTTTTTGCCTTCTGAAAGGGGAAAAAAGGAGTAAGAGAGACTCACTAATTGCAAATTAAAAAAAAAAAAAACTAAGTAAGGAAATTATGTTATACGTAAAGGCATTAGAGATTATAAAACTATCAATACTTACACACATCCTCAAAAAGTATAGTGCTGAAGTACCCAAAGGAAAAGTTAACCTAATTAGAGGAAAAATAGCAAAATTATAATTATGGGTCCAACATGTCCTTTTACAATTAGACAAATCTAACAAAATAGATAAAAAAAAGAAAAATTAAGGACCTGAGCGATATTTTAGTGAAGTTAAATATGACAAGTGTATCTAAGCAATTACTGAAAAGAGAAAGGAGAATACATATTTCTCACCTGAGCATGGCACTTGTATAAAAACTCTCATAGAACAAAAAAAAAAAAAGTATTTAAACTTATATTTTACTAGTAACACAATGTAATTATATAATTACAAGCATTTAAATAAAAGATTCCATTTAAAAACTGGTAGATAAAAGAAATTGTAAAAAAAAATTTAATTTCTCCAAAAAAAAAAAAAAGAAAAAAATAATACCCGAATTTCAAGGCATAATCCAAAGCAGTCCCATACAGTAAAGAAAGATCAGATATCTTCAGCATGCAAATTTTAAAAGGATAACTAAAAACAAAATAGAAAATTTTTAAATTGGTTATTTTAAAAAATGTAATTAAGTGAAAAAACTTAAAAATAGATAAAGCTTACTGGGGAAAGGAGTATAGGATGAAGAAAAAGCATAACAATTGAACTTTCACAACATTCCTCTCCAAACAACTTTAAAATAACACATCTCAATTCAAATTCTAGAATGGAAGAGCTAACAAAAGATCAGGGTGAGATATTTTTTGAAAGGAGAATCTGGGATGTCTAGGGTGCACATGATGGCAACACCAGGCTACACCTGCAGCAGCAGCTCTGAGACCCCTCAAGCCAGAGATGGGAAGGGAATTTTAGGCAATCAGAGAGATTATCAGGGACTTTCGTGCTAGGATGTGGCCCAGGACCAGGTGCTGCTTGGCAGCTCCACTGCCTGTGCCAACTTCTGGGTTGCTGTTCCTAGATGAAAAGTAGCAGTGACCCCGAGGGAAACTAGTGATTATGGTCTTAAAGGGAAAACAGATCCTGAGGAGAACAGCACTTGTAGGCCCAAGGCAGCAGGGGCTGCTTTCCTCAGGAAAAGTGAGCACACAGCCTAGAAAAGCAGTGATCACAATGTTCCCAAATCACACCACCAAATTTGGAATCACCAAAAACTTCCTTATTCCCAGAACTAGCTCTGAAAATATCAGTGCCATTAAGCTGGAAACAGTAATCCCTGTCCCCTGTACTCTTCCACCCCCAACACCAACCCTGAAACAAGGTTGACTGAAGGTCAAGAAATAGGCTGGAAAATGAAAAACAACAATCAAAGGAACCTGACTATAAAATGTTACTTTAGTGAAAGATCAAGACATAAAGCAAAGCCTCCAAAGGAATAAAAAAGTGAATTGGACACAAATCCAACAAGAGTTCCTGGAAGTTCTAAAAAAATTTTTTTAAATCAAAAGTGAAAAATTGGGAAAATAAATAAGAGCAATGCAAAAAAAGATTTGAAAAGACAATTAATGGCTTAATAAATAAGCATAAAAATATTAGAAAAATAACATCTTAAAAACAGAAGTAGAATAAGCTAAATAGAAAAGGAGGTAAGCTCACTAAAGAAAATATTTCCTTAAAAATTAGAATTAGGCAAATGAAAACTAGTAACACCACAGGACATCAAGAAATAAAAGGTTTTTTTAAAAGGAGAAAATAGAAGAAAATATTAAATAATTCATCAGAAAAACTGACCTAGAAAATGGATTGAGAAGAAATAATTTAAGATTTCTTGGACTACCTGAAAGCCACAACTAAAGATATTTCATATTTTATCATATTTCAAGAAATTCGTAAGGAAAACTGCCTTATATCCCACCAATCACTACTAGAAAAAGATCATAAAGTGAGTATTTCCAGAAATATTAAAGGAAATTTAAAAACTCCCATGACATAAGATAAGACTGCAGGTAGCCAGAAAGAAACCATTACAGTATCATGGAGCTACAGTCAGGGTCACACATTTAGCAACTAACACATTTAAAGAGTGGAGGACTTGCAATATGATATTCTGGAAAGCAAAAGAGCTAGAATTACAAACCAGGAATAATCTAACCAGAAGAAAATGAATATACTTCCTCAGGAAAAAAAAAAGGATATTTAATGAAATAGAGAACTTTCAAACCACTGATCAAAAGACAAGAGTTGAATAGAAAATGTGATTCTCAAATATAAAACTCAAGAGAAGCATTAAAAAAAAAATGAAAGAGAAGTCATAAAGGACTAAATAAAGTTAAGCTGTCTACATTCCTATAAGGTAAAATAATATGGGGCAGTTAGAACTTTACATAAACAGTGGGCATGGGAAGGAGTTGATTATGTTGGGATGATTGAAAAGAAAATAGATGTGTAAGAAAGAGGGATTACAATGGAAGAAGAAAAGAGAGGAAATATAGGGAAAATCTACATAAAAGAGATAAGAACTTTATAAAAGGGAAGGGAAGATGAGAATGAAGGAGGGGGAGGCATAAAGAAGGAAGGCAATACATGAATTTCACTCTCTTCTGAATTAGTACCAAAAGCGAACACTATGTATGTGTACATATGTGTGTGTGTATCTACACATACATTAATATGTATGTGTATATAAGTGTATGTGCTGAATGTATATATACATATATGAGTGCATGTATACATGTATACAAATGCACAGTTAAGTATAAACATCTTATCCAAAAGAAAAGTAGAAGGGAAGGAGAAGGAGATGATGATAAATGGGAGACTAGATTAAGGAAAGAAGAAAGAAAATAGACTTTTGAGAAGGGACAGGATAAAAAGAGAAAAGGACAAATAGAAGAAAATAGTATGAAAGGAAATATGAAGTTAGTCATCATAACTATAAAAGTGAATGGAATAAACACCCATAAAACAAAAAAGGATAGCAGAATGTATTAGAGATCAGAACTCAATAATATGGTGTTTATAACAAATGCTTGAAATAAAAGATGCAAGAGTTAAAATAAAGATAAAAAGCAGAATCTATAGTGCTTCAGCTGAATTAAAAAAGACATGGGTAGCAATTATGATCTCAGAAAAGCAAAAACAGGCTTAATTAAAAGGAAATTACATCTTGCTAAAAAGGTATCACAGACAATGAAGTAATATTACTACTAAACATATGTCTCAAATGGTATAGTATCCATATTTATAAAAGGAAAATTAAATGAATCACAGGAGAAAATTATAAATGACCATAAAATAATAAGTAAAATTTTGGAAAAATAGATATAATAAAAGAAAACCAAATGGGACTAGAAAAGATAACTTTTTCTATTATACATGGTGCTTTTACAATAAGCAACTATATATTAGCATCATAACTTTACAAACAAATGCAGAAAAAAATAAAATTTCATTTCAAATCATAATACAATAAAAATTACATTCAGTAGAGGTCTGTGAAAGCATAAATTAAAAATTAAATTAAATTAAATTAAAACTTTATTGGAAACTAAATAATCTTAAAGAATGAATGAACCAAAAAACAAGTCATAGAAACAACTTCATTAAAGAGAATGATGAGACACCAAAATGTGTGAAATGAAAGGAAAGCAGTACTTAAGGAAAAATTTATATTTGTAAATGTGTACATCAATAAAAGAAAAAAGCAGATCAATGAATTAGATATGCAACTAAAAACAACTAAAAAAAAAAGTTTTAAATCTCCAATTAAACACCAAAATAGAAAACCTGAAAAATCAAAAGAGAAATTAATTAAAAAGCCATGTTTAACCAAACACAAACACACACACACACACACACACACACACACACACACACACTCTCTCTCTCTCTGCTGAATTAAAAAAAAACAAAACTAGGAGCTGATTTTATGGAGAAAAAAATAACTAGTAAAGCATTGGTTAATTTGATTTTTTAAAAAAATCCTTATCAAAAAAGCAAAAATAATAAATGTATTACTGATGAAAATGAAATCAAAGCAATTAGAGACATTATTTTGCTCAATTATATACCAGTAAAGCTGACAATCTAAGTGAAATGTGTATGTGTGAGTATGTTGCCCAGATTAACAGAAGAGAAAACAGAATATTTAAATAAATTTATCTTTGGAAAAAGAAATTATGCCATAAATGAATTTCCTAAGAAAAAATCTCCCAAACCAGATAAATTTACAAGTGAATTTTACCAAACATTTAATGAATATTCAATTCCGATACTATATGAACAAAAATGCAAGTAAAGGATTCCTGCCAAATTAGGTACTAAATTAAGATTTTGGTACCTAAACAAAGAAGACCAAAGGCAAAAAAAAAAAAAAAAAAAAAAAAAAAGAAAAGAAAAAGAAAGAAAACTACAAAGTCAATTTCTCTAATGAATATGAATGCAAAAATTTAAAAGAAAATACTACCAAGATTACAGCAATATATTAGAAATATGTGACAAAATAGGATTTATGCCAAGAATGCAGAAGTGATTCTACATTAGACAAATAATGAAAATCATCTGATTATATTGATGGAGAAAAAATGTTCTGACAAATAAAACATCCATGCTTATTAATTATGAGAAAACAAAGGAATAAATGGAGACTTTCTTAAAATATAAGTCTCATTTTTTTATAGATGCAAGAACAATTATTAGATCCAAAAGCAAACATTATCTGTGATGGGGATAAACTAAAAGCTTTCCTATTAAGATCAGGGTTGAAGCAAGGATGCCCATTATCACCATTATTATTCAATATTATATTAGAAATGCTAGCTCTAGCAATAAAAGAAACTGAAGGAAAAAAAACACCCTTTGCAGACAATATATAGTATACTTAAAGAACCCTAAAGAATCAACTAAAAACTAGTTGAAACAATCAACTTTAGAAACTTTAGAAAGTTTCTGGATATAAAATAAACACACATAAATTATCAGCAATTCCATATATTGCAACAAAAACCAGCAAACAAAAATAAATTCTTTTTTAAATAATTGCAAGTCACATTAAAATACATGGGAATCTATCTGCCAAACCAAGCCCAGGAATGTATGAATAAAATTATTAAACACTTTTCACACAAATAAAGATCAATCTAAACAATTGCAAAATACTAATTGCTCATGGATAGGCAGAGTCAATATAACAAAAATAACAAGTCTATCTAAATTAATTTATATATTCAATGCTACATCAATCAAACTACCAAAGTATTTTACAGAGTTGGAAAACATAACAACAAAATTTATCTGGAAGAACAAAAGGCCAAGAATATCAATGGAATCAATAAAAACTATTTTGGAAGAAATATTTCAGTGTAAATATTTATTCATATTAAATATTTCATTATTTAAGTGAAATCTGGTACCAGATTTCAAATTATATTACAAAGCAATAATCATCAAAACCTAGTACTGGCTAAGAATAGAGTAGTGGATCAGTGGAATAGGTTAGATATATAAAACAAAGTAATAAATGATCAGAGTAATCTAGTTTTTGATAACCTAAAGATCCAAGCTTTTGGAACAAGTACTTGTCATGTGACAAAATTGTTGGGAAAAAGTAGAAAGCCATTTGACAGAAACTAAGTGTAAACTAACATCTCACACTCAAAATAAGGTCAAAATAGGTAAATAATTTAGACATAAAGGGTGATATCATTAGTAAATTAAAGGTGGAGGGAAAAATTTACTTGTCAATTCTATAGATAAGAAAAAAATTTATGACCAAGCAAGAGCTAGAGAGGGACAAAGGAAATAAAATGGATAGTATTACATTGATTACATTAAACTAAAAAAGTTTTGCACAAACTAATGGAACCAAAAAAAAAAAAAAAAAAAAAGGAAAGCACAAAACTGGGGGAAATTTTTATAGCAAGTTTCTCTGATGTAGGCCTTATTTTGTATTATATATACATAAATACATATACACACACAAAAGTGAACCAGATTTATAGAATTAAGAGCCATTCTTAAGGTGCAACTATGTGCCACAATGTATAGAGCACAGGCCCTGGAATTGAGAGGACATGAGTTCAAATCTGACTTCAGATATAATAGATATGTGACTCCAGCCAAATCACTTAACCCTACCTCTAAAAAAAAAAAAAAGAATATTAAAACTAAATAAAATTTTAAAATAACAAACTTAGGCTAATATGATTTTTTTAAAAGATTAAAAGAGAGAGACAGTGAGAGAAACCAAATGACTAGATTGAATTTATACCAGTAATACTGGTAGTTCAATACTAGAAAAACTATTATATGCTATATGAATAAAAAAATTAAAATGACAATTATCCACAGGTGCTTAAGAGGCATTTGACAAGAAAATCAACTCTGCTTTATGTTACAAATATTAAAACTCATAGAATGAATGGTCCATTCTGATTCCTTAATAGACTTAAATAGTATTTACCTAAAACTAAAAGCTAACATTTTCTTTAATATAGAAATCCCAGAGACCTTAACCAATAAGACTAGTGGGGGATCAGTATCAGCAGAATTATTTGGTACAGTTCTAGAAATCTTAGTTATACCAATAAAACAAAAAAATAAACAGGGAGTTTACATAGGCAATTTCTTCAGTAAAGCAGCATAAATAAATATATGAAAAACATGTCTTTCTGTAGTTTTACTGACAAAACTCTGCAGGAAGAGCCAAAGAAATTTCTTTCAAAATAACTACAGATTATTTAAATTATATGGGAAATTACCTAAGACACTGGACTTATATGTATAAACACAAATACAAAATCCTGTTTATATGATTAAATGCAAAATTAAGTCATGAGGAAGATAACACTTGTTCATGATTGGGTAATGCTAATAAGAACTATAACAGTAACAACATCTACAAAACCAAACTCCCCATGAGTTTTCATCATAGAACTAGAAAATTTTTCAAATTTCATCCAAGAAAGCAATTTGGAACTAAGGCCAAATCGTTATAAAACTGGGCATACCCTTTGATCCATACTGGGTTTGTAACCTAGAAATCAAAAAAAAGAGAGAAAAGAACCCACGTGTTCAAAAATGTTTGTAGCACATCTTTTTTTTTTTTTTTTTAATTTTATTTTATTTAATAATAACTTTGTATTGACAGAATCCATGCCAGGATAATTTTTACACGACATTATCCCTTGCAATCACTTATGTTTCGTTTTTTTCCCCTCCCTCCCTCCTCCCCCCCCCCCAAGATGGCAAGCAGTCCTATATATGTTAAATATGTGTAGCACATCTTTTAATGGTGACAATGAACTAGAAAATTAGTAGATGCTCATCAATTGGGGAATGGCTGAATAAGTTATGTATGATATATGAAAGTAATGAAATATTATTGTTCTATTAAAAATGATACACAGGCTGATTTTTAGAAAGGCCTGGAAAGATCTACATGAATTAATGCCGAGCAAAACAATCATAACTAGGAACACTATTGTACACAGCAACAGCAAGATCATATGATGATCAATTATGACAGACTTGGTTCTCAGTGGCTTAGTGATACAAGGCAACCCCAATAAATACAAATAAAAAAAACCATGAAGACTGAAAGTAAAGCAACATATGCTTTATGTTCACTATTCCCCCCTTTTCTTGCTTTTTTTCCCTCTTACAGTTTTTCCCTTTTGTTCTGATTTTTCTCTCCCAAATTGATTCATAAGGAAATACGTAAAAAAAGAATTTACATGTATAACCAAAAACTCCACATTATTTTTACATGTAACTGGAGAAAATAAAAATTAAAGATAAAATTTTTTAAAAAGAACAAAATTTATCCAAAGCAAGAAAAAGTCAAAAAATCCTAAGAGAAATAAGGTGGAAAGGAGCAGGGCTTAGGAATACCAAATCTAGAAAGGAATAATCATCAAAATTATCTGATACTGGTTAAACAATAAGAAAAGCTGATCAGTGGAACACATCAGGCTCTTTTGAGAAGAGCCACAAACAACTGAAGGAAGATAGTAGCAGATTTTTGATAAATTCAAAGATGGCAACTACTGAGATAAGGCTTCATTTTTTTGGAGGGGGGGGAGGGGACAAAAAACTGCTAAGAAAGTGGGAAAGTCATCTTAAACCAAGATCTCATATCATACACCACAAAACCCCACACAGATACCTAACACAGGTATGAACACGCAGCAACAATTAGAGTGAGATTGTCTATTTTATCAGCTCAGGGAGCTCTCAAATAGGGAGAATGGCATCTTCTTACAGCAGAGAACTTGTTTTTAATGTATATCGCTCTGGATGTACACAGACACATATCTATATACTACACATAGAAATAGGAACAAAGAGAAACAGGATTTCAAGATGGTTTTTTTTTTTTTTTTTAAGAAAGTTAACATTTTAAACATATAAAACAAAACACACAGGCTTACAAAGGAAACTATTTTTGTCTCCCCATTGTCAAGCTCTTCCCTCTTTCCCCCCTCCCCTGCCGTTTACTATTTAAAAAAAAAAGAAAAGAAAAAGAAAAAAGGACACATCTAACTGTCATAGTCCATATTAAAGCAAATTCTCCTATTGGCCATGCTCAGAAATGCGTATCATAGTTAATATTTTAAGTCCACTCATTTGTCTGGAGATGAGTGGCACGATCCATCCTATGTCCTTTGTACTTATGATTTATCAGTGCATTATTAAGAGTTCTAATGTCCTTGAAAGATGACTGAAGTACTATCACTTTTATTACATTGACTCAAACTTCCCATGAGCAATTAATATAAGGTCTCCATTTATTTAAGAGTGTCATTATTTGTGCAAAAAGTGTTTCAGAGTTGGGTTCATAGTTCATGGATATATTTTGGTAGATACACTCACAAATATATGAGTTTTATAATTTATATTTTGTAAATTTATAATATAATTTTAAGTTTATAAATTATAGTTTTATAATTTATAATTATTTTGAATGAAATTTTACTTTCTAGCTTTTCCTACTGGGTTTTGTTGATAATATACAGGAATATAAACTGTTTTTGTGGATGAATTTTATAATCTAAAACTTTCCTAAATTAGTAATTTCAAATGATTTTTGATGACTCATTAGGGTTTTCTAGTTAAATCGTCATAACAGCAGAAAGTAATATAAAGTTTCTTTTTTTGCCTCTATTCCTAATTTTTTTCTCTTACAATGGCTAGTATTTTAATCACTATGTTAAAATAGTGGCTTCAGTAAAGAATATCCTTGCTTTATCTCTAAACTTACTGGAAAAGCCTCTAACTTTTCTCCATTACATATAATATTTTGTTCTTGGTTTTAGAAGGTATCATTTACTTTAATAAGGTAATTTTTTTTACTTTTTTTTTTTACCATTTTTATTTTTACTATATTTACAGTATTATTTACTATTACATACTTACTATGCTTTCTAGTGCTCCAACATAAATATGATGTATTTTTATCAAAGCCCTTTCAAAAATGTCTATTGACATAATCATGTTTTATTTATTCATATTAATAACATTATTTGTCATATTCCTTATTTGTCATTCTTCCTTAAGTTTAACCACTCCTTAATTTCTCATATAAATGCAATCTGAATATGGTATGTACATTTTCTAACATATTAATCTATAGCCTATTTGCTAATATTTTAATGAGATTTTTCCATCAATTTTTCTATCCCTTAGAGATATTAGATTATAATTTTTTCTCTACTTTGTGTGTTCTAGTTCTAGATATCAAAACCATATTTGTAAAAAAAAAAAAAAAAACAACAATTTATAGGATGCCTTTTCCTATAGTTCAAATAATTTGTCCTTTGAAATTGTTTTTTTAATGTTTACTTGTTTACCTGTTTACCTGTAAATCCATTTGATCCGAGAGTTTTTTTTTTTTGCTTTGTTCAATATCAGGTAAGCTGTATATTTTTTATTTTTAAATATTAATTCATCGCATCTAGATGATCAGTTTTGTTAACATATAATTGGAAAAAAGTTTTTTTTTAAATTTCAGCTTCTAGATTTAACAGTTTTCTTTCTATTTTTATTATTTTCAATTTTATAAATCTGTTTTAATTTTTCAAATTTCTCTTTGTTGCTGGACGGGGGTTGATTTGTTGCCTTTTTTTTTAAGTTGTGTGTCCAAGTGATTGGATTTTTTTCCTTGCCTGCTAAAGCATTTAGAAATACATAATTTCTACTAAGAATTTAGTTGATCCCATAAGTTTTTCTATGTTATCTCATTATGGTCACTTTTTTCAATGCAATTTTCTATGGTTTTTGTAATTTTTTTCTTTGGCATTGTTACTTAGTATACAGTTATTTGGTTAGGGGATTATGAAAGATCAAACAGAAGACTATATATGCTCCTGAAAGTGACAGGGAGCAACGGAGTTTTACTAAATAAAAGGATGACACGATCAGATCCACATGGTTAGGTATATCGTTTTGGTAGCTATGTGAAGGCTGGAGTGGAACAGGGAGAGCAACCAGAAAGCTTTTGCAAGACAGGAAGTGTGTCATTATGGGGACCTGGAGTAGAGTAGTGGCGGTGTGGAGAAGGGAGGAAGACATGAGAGGTGGAGGTCTAACTGACAGAACTTGACAACAAACAAGATACTGGAGGTAAGAGAGAGAAAAGTCAACAATGGCCCCTGAGTTTTGAACCTCTAACAATCAGAACAGTAGGAGCTGCTTTCGACAAATATAGGACAGTTAGCAAAAAGGATGATTTTGAAGGGAAAAACAGTGAATTTGCTTTGGACCTGTTTTAAGATGTCTACATAAGAGTCTCACAGTGTCATTCACAATCCTATTTTTCTATTTCTTTGCATAAAGAAATGTTATATTTACAATATTTGTGAAATTCATAGCA
Organism: Antechinus flavipes; assembly: GCF_016432865.1. NCBI lineage: Eukaryota > Metazoa > Chordata > Mammalia > Dasyuromorphia > Dasyuridae > Antechinus > Antechinus flavipes. The sequence continues at coordinate 204,396,190 of NC_067403.1, forward strand.
AAAAGAAATAAGAGTTCCATGCTATATACTTAAACAAAGTCAGAGATGGAAAGAAAGGTCCTGTATATGTCAAATATCTATAGCAGCACTTTTTATATTAGCAAAGAACTGGAAACCAAATAAATACCAATTAACTGAGGAAGAGATAAATTGTGTGTAGTACATGAATGTAATAAAATATTACTGTGTTAATGATTAACACAAATAAAGAAGCATAAGAAGATATGAATTGATGCAAAATGAAGCAGAACAAAAAAAATTCAATATATACAAAACCGGCAATGTAAAGGGAAGGGGAAAAAATCTGAATAGACTTACAATTATAATGAAGAAGCTGACCCCAAAAAGATAAGACACATGTCTCCCCCTCCCTTCTTTTAGGAGAAGAGGACTGTGAACGCATCAAAAGGCAGAGAATCACTTGATAACTCTGGTTTGTTTTGAACTTTCTTTCCCCTTCCTTTTTTTATTCATTGTCATAAAAATTGATTCTCTAGATGGAGAAGGGATGAGAGATATACTGGGAAATGTAAAGCAAATAATATTAAATTTTTAAAAAGTTATTTTTGACCTTAGCAGCATTCTGATGTTAAAAAGATGGAGAACAGCAATCAAACTACAGCACCTCCTCTTTCTAAGTACAAACTTCTATACCTTACTCTCTCCTACTTTACCCTTCCCTAAGACATTCTTCTTCTACCTTTGACTCTTGCTAAACACCTCTGAGTTAGCTGGGCTTCTCACCAGGTCAGCCTTTTCTCCTCATGTGCTGCTAGACACCCCTACTCACAAAACAACACCTACTGTGTTCACTACAAATTGATTTCCCCTGAAATGAGATCCTTATTACTACAATGCAATACTGTTATTCTTTTGTGAAATCATACATAGTCCACAAAGGCAATTCCAAATAGTTTCTTCTCTACTATAAACTCCTAAATAACTTTCTTATTCTCGACAGAGAATCCTATTTACTTTTACTTTACTGAGAAAATTGAGGCCATCTGTTAGAAGTTCCTTCTTTTTTTCACACTGCAAATCTCAAAACCCCTCATCATACTCCATTCTCTCCTTTGTGCCAATTTTAAATAAATAGGTGGGCCTTCACTTTGCCCAAAATAATCTCTCCTGTTTGTGCTCTTAATCCCATCCCCTCTTTTTTCTCTTCTTTGAGCTTACCTCCTTAAGAATCCAAGTCTTTCCTGATCCCTATTGCTGCCAGGACTTTTTTTTCCCAAATTACTTTGAATTCATGTAACATTCATTTCTATTGCTGTACCTCCAGGACAGTGCCTTGGCATGTAATAGGTGTTTAAAATCTGTCAAATCAAATGGCTAGGTCTTTATCACAGTCATTATATTATCTGTAGTGTGTCCTGTAGTAAGTGAGTTTTACGGTAATATTTTCTGCTCATTTGGTGATATGAAGTCACATAGAAAATGTAGGAAATCTGGCTCTGTCACTAAGCTAGTCACTTTTCTTCTTTGGGAATTAATTACTACCATGGCTACTGCTGTCCCTCCCTTTCATCTGTCTTTCTGAGAATCTATGAGTCAAAGGACCATTCAAACAAAAATCTGTCCCTGACACCACCAACAAACATTTTGGGAGTACAGCATGGCATTTATCTTGTGACACAGATCCCAAAAGATTAGCCATATTTCCCCCAAACATTCTAAATTTGCCCAAATGGAGACATATACTGAATGTATATTAACGGTTCACTAAGAGAATCAAATACAATGAGTTTACCTTAATCATAGTAGAAACTGAATGTATCTTCTTAAGATTCTTCATAATAGTGTCTGTCAGATCTGCCACAGACAAGCCAATAGCCCAGGAAGCACAGCCTTTAAGTTTGATCACATCATAAGCACTGTAATTAGAAGAAATTTTTAAAAATCAAGTCCTTATGCAATCAGGTTAGAAAAGCATCTATTATCTTAATCAAGTTTTATTAAAGTCCACTAACTACAACTGATTAGAAGCATGAACCAAAACCACCAAAAACTACTAAAGCTGAGAAAGACCATAATACTTGAATATCAAGGTCAGGACATCCTCTAATTATTGGCAGCCATGACAAGGGAAACAGCAGCAACTGAGGAAGCAGAAACAAAAACCACAACCCAAGTGTCTAAGCAAGATACCAAAGAGAAACCCCCAAATAAGGGACCCTTTCCTATTCAGGCCATCCCCAGTCACCACTGGACTCTGATGGCTCTGGAGGAGAGTGAGACTGATGACTTTGTGCAGCTCTGCCTCAGTTAAATCCAAGTCACCACCCTTGTGATGTCACTGGTCCTTGAGAATGAAAGAGGAACAATTATTTTCTACAGAGCCCTTCATTCCCTGTGTGGTATGAAGACATTATTCTCTTTGGTTCCTCCCTAAACTCTTTCTTTATCCCACCCCAAACCACGTTTTCCTCCCATAACTTGAGGAGAGGCCTCCTTACCACACTGGTATATCAATTCCTGAGAGTGCAGTCTCTGTTCCCTGAAGGTCAATGTCCCGTTACTTTGAAGCAGTAGCTGTAATTCCTCTTGTTAAAGTTTTTACTTTTTTCCCCTTTCTTTTTCATACCAAACTGGCTATTAAATCCTCTATATCTAATAACCAATTCTAGCCTGGTGCTACATACCCTGCCAAGCAAAGGTTATAGAAATCATCAAAAAACAGTCATTGCAGCTTGCTTTAAGCTACCAGGTGTGGGGATCAGATTTTATATCTTTGCTCCTGAACTTGTCCTTAATTGACTTCTCTTACTGCCCTAATCCTCAAGTCAGTCTAACTCTTGTCCACAGTAACAAATTATCTGATAACATCATAAAATTAAAATCATCATCTAAAATTTCATCCTAGAAATTCTTTGCCAGGGTTTGATTACATTCATTTTCTTTATTTTGCTAATAATTTTAGTACCCATCTTAAATCAGAAAATGATCCTGCCTCAGATTTCAGGAAAAAAAATCAACCCTATATATGTATGTGCTGTTAGAAGCAGGATTAATTTTATTTATTTTTTTTTTTTTGCTGAGGCAATTGAGGTTAAGTAATTGCCCAGGGTCACACAGCTAGGAAGTGTTAGTGACTGAGACCAGATTTGAACTCAGGTCTTCCTGACTTCAGGGCTGGAGCTCTATCCACCACACCAACTAGTTGTCCTTAGCAGGATTCATTTTAAAGTCAATTGACCAAATGTTAAGAACCTGACCTTGCAACCAACTTTTTATGGAGATTTCCACACTGCTCCATGTCTTTACTGGTTCCTACATCCAGGTTCAAACTCTTCAGAGAAGCACCAGCAATCCCAGTCCACACAGGCACTAAAAAAATCACCCAACAATATACTCATTTTCTAGCATCAGGTTAGTTATATCTTCCCAAACGCTATAATAATTGTCCTCACTAGTAGTACTCTCTCTTCATTCTAGGAGTCCCTCTGTAGTCAAGAGAAGAAATAATTCTAAAACTGCTAAATAAGACTTCTGAAAGCCATCTAGGTATTTTATCCTTAAAGTGAAAACCCAAAGGACTGGAAAACATAAAGTTCTGAGATCTGTACTGAGTTGCTAACAAGATGATCTGATTATTTTCAAGTTATAAACGTATGTTATTTGCACCCTTTTTCCTTCACATACTTTTCTATAGCCAGGAACTTATTTCTGGAGCTCTAATTGAAGAGACTAGGAAAACATAATCCACTGTCAATTAGCTAAGGGATTATTAATATATTTTCCTTTTTTCCTAAGTCTTATTTTATATGACACTCCCATTCCATGCTTGATTAGGGTTTGTACCCAGTAGGTTCTTAGTCTTTATAAAATTATCACTCATCTCCCTTCCCATTAATTCTCTATATATGTCTCTGATCATAATATGATCCTCTGGTTTTGCCTTATCAAGTTAAATATAACTTTATTTATATAAATTTATAACTTTATAAATAACTTATTCAAGTTAAATATAAATCATATACTATTGCTTCAACCAGTGGTTAAAAAAAACTTCTCAAAACATATATTCTTATTCATATGCCTGATATACCCAATGTTTCCAAGCCTTAACTTTCTCAAAGTATAAAAATTTCTTCAAAGAATCATCGATAAGTCTTGTTTACATTATCTGATACAGATCAATTACTTTCACAAAATAAATTTCAGTAACCTTGTAGAAATAACACTTACCAGAACTGTCTCCATGCTCTCCAAGGACCCACCCATGGTAACTACTAGAATGGATACCCATCTTCTCCCCAATTAAGAGACGAAAACGGGCAGTGTCCAGGTTACAGTCACTTCCAATGATGCGGTATATGCTAAAACCACTTAACTTCCAGGCGACATAAGTTACAATATCCACTGGGAAGAAAAAATTCAAGTTTGAAAAAGAAATAAGAATTTGAATGCTTACTATATATACATATATATGCCAGGCAACAGGCTACATATTGGGAATACAAAGACAAAAGTCAAACAAATTTCTGGCCTCAAGGAGCTTACAATCTAACAAGGGAGATAGTACATATGTATATAAGTACATTATAAGATGGAACAAAGCAGACATAAAGTAAGCCTGCTTGGGAATGCACTACTACCAAGAAATGCTTTCTGATGAAAGTGATAACTATATTTAACTGACACTTTTTCTGCTCATCCAAATTAAGATTAATAAATCAGTTATGTGAAAGAGACATGAATGGGTCTATATATTCAACTATGGGTGTTTCTCATTTCCCTCTTATTTTTGGAGAGGTTAAATTCCTTTAAAACCTCCAAAAATAAAAGAGGGAAATACTACATGATCAATACCTTCCCCCAGTCTAATTCCTCCATCATTTACTGCTAACTGCCCTTTCAACTTCCTCTCATGAGACACCCTTACCATGGCACTAAATTTTCATGCCAGAGTCCACTTTTTCTTTTTTTTTGCTTCTGAGGCAACTGGGGTTAAGTGACTTGCCCAGGGTCACACAGCTAGGAAGTGTTAAGTGTCTGAGGTCAGATTTGAACTGAGGTCCTCCTGACTCCAGGGCCGAGACTATATCCACTGTGCCAACTAGCTGCCCCTCCTTATTTCCTTTTGTGGTAAAATTACTAGCTAATCATAGAAAAGTAGAATCAACAGTACAATAGGGTAGGCTCAAGAACTGGTTAAATAGCAAGACCCAATAACTAGGTAAGATTAATGTAGGAAAAAGTCTCTACTAGAGCCCCCAAGAGTTGTCCTTCAATGTGTTCAGATTCCACAGTGAGACATGCAACTGAAGAGTTGCCAATACCGATCTCAGACATTTATAGGGCATTTTTGATTTTGCATGTTTTACAGCCATTATCTCTGAGTTTTACAACCACCTGTATGATAGATAGTACAGATATTATGTGCACTGTTACAGATGAGGGAACTGATATTCTGTGACAATTTGTGACTTGCCCAGTCACAGAGCTTCAAAGGTGGAATCTGAACCTGGGTCTACCTGACCCCAAATCCAGCAATCTCAAAACTGGGTAAACAAAATCACAATATCCAATATTTTATTTTTCCAATTAATGTAAGATAGTTTTTTCAGCATTCAATTTTATAAGATTTTGTGTTCCAAATGAGGTTCACTTCATTAGAGAGGACCATGGACTCTTTAATAAAGTGCTACTGCCTCGAATTCTGCCTCAGTCTTTTATTGTAGGTGGGAGAATTTTAATCAACACAGGAAAATACTGACAAAAATGGAGCAGCTCTATAGGAAAGCAGACAGCATAATGAAACTGAAAAAATGACATATAAAGATTAAAGAACTAGGGCTGGCTGGTCTGAATAAGAGAAATTTGGAAGGGGTTGTTAAAGGCTAAAATGCAATGAGTGGCAGATTTTGACTTGAAATAAAAATAACTATATATAGATATATATACATATATGGTAATATACATAGTTTTACATATAATACAATATGATATATGTATATATGTATACATATATCATATTGTATTCTTGTCTTCTCAATGAGTGGGGTATTAGAAGGAGGAAGTAAAAGAATTTAAAACTGAAAACAAAATTGAATTTAAAAATGTAAATAAAACCAGAGTACAGAACTACATGGTCTCTAAAATCCCTTTCATCTTACTGAAATGAAGTGGCTGCTCTTATGTGAATTTTTCTAGTCTGAACTCTCCAGCTGAAAGTGATCTCACCTCTTCATAATACTGAAGTCATTTTTCTTGACCCTTTCTTGCCCTTATCAATTTTTTCCTCTATTTGAGTTGGATTAATAGATCAAAGTATCCAACAGAACAAACAGGTCTGCAAAGGTCTTTTACTCTAATTCCTTCACTTTTAAGGATGAGAAAAATAAGGCCCAGAAAATGCAAGTGGTTGATCAGGAGTAATACAGGTAGTGGAAACCAGATCCTATCTCCAAATACAAGGCTCTTCCCTGAACGTACAACATGGAACCTTCAGCACCATCATTCAATCAGAAGCTCCTTGAGTCTTGGCCTTTCACTGCCCAGTGCATTACCTTAGATGGCAAGCACTTTATGTATATCAAATTGAATTGGCATGAAAAGTCATTTGCAGTTACTGCTTATCAGCCTGATCACTTTGTGATCACCCCATACTGTTTCCATCAAAAAAGTCTTACTTTCAGTCATTTCATTAATGTTTGAACACAACAAATGATAGCACACTTTTATTTTCTTGGGTCTCTGGTTTAGCTGGTTCCAGTGCCTATCTAGTGGGACCCACTAGCTCACTGGCCCAAGTCACCAGTGCCAATCACTAAATAACTGCCACCCAAAGCCAGGTAAGCCTAAGAGCCTTGGGAATGTCAGGGATCCCGAACTGCTGCTTCCAAGCCAGTCTCCACTGCCACCAAACTGAGAAACAAGTTGCTGGGAGATGAGACCCATCAATTGTTTAGATAAGTGCTAAGGCCTTCACTTCCCCAGAGCTACTGAAGTCCCTGAAAAAAGTTATCAGCACCAAAGTCCATGGTACTATTTAATGTGGAAATGACACTAAAGATGTTTCGCCGTTGCACACATAGGCATTTCCTTCTAACTAGAAGCTCTATCCTCCATTAGAAGGCCCTGTCTCCACTCTTCTATTTGTCTCTCCAGCACTCAGTACAGGGCTTTGCTTATACCAAGTGCTTAAAAATGCTTCTTCATTCATTCATTTATTTAAGTTCCAGCAAGATTTTTCTTTTGAGAAAAAAATACAGCAAATGGATAAAAAGTCAGACTTGAAGCCAGGAAAACATGGGTTTAATTCCCACATTTGACACATGCTACCTGTGACCTTGGGCAAGACACTTAAGGTCACAATGGTTTAAAAAAACTACAGCTAGATTGCAGAGGTGGTTTCAGCTTATATTGGCACTCCTTCCAAAGTGTTGACATCAAAGGGCAGATCCTATCCATTTCCATTTCCACTCACACATCACAATTTAGAAAGCAGTTAACTTGAATATGCCTGATTTATGAATTATATACCTGAAGACAAGAGTTCAAATTATCTTTTTGAGGAAGGATACTATTGAAAAAGGGCTTCCATAAACAATTCAAACCAAGTCTGACCTGGGCTGCTAACAATAAGTATTAGGCAGTTGGGGCTGTACTGGACAATACTTGGAATCACTGACTTAAAAATTTCCACATTTCCATAAACCAAGTCAAGCTGACTTTGTGCTTTTTCCTGGCATATACCAGCCGTGATGATAATCAGCTTCAAGTTTGCAGTCACTTTGTAGTCTATAGAGAAAATGTTGAATAGAAAATTGAACAAAATTGAAAATAATTTCACTGTTTTATTCTAAAATGCTTACTCCTTACCTGTGTTACTCATACTCACCCTCTTTACTCCTCTTCCCCCCACCACCTAGTCACATAAGACCCTTTAACTAAGAATTTTTTTGAACTTCCCAATAGACTCTTCTTTTACATATGTCACACCCTTTCAGCAGTAACTACTGTCTCTTCAAGCCTCTTCTGTAAGGCAAGTGAGAATAGTGAACAAGAGCAATGGTTCCAACCCAACTCTCAAAATACACATACCCTCCCCTACTTACAAATGCAGCCTGCAGCCTTAATCTCTACCTGCTTTTCTACTTCACAAGGAGAGCTATAATATGAGATTTTCTCACATTGGCCAAGTTTAATTATTTTAGTTGCATGGCTATCGGACATATGTAAGTGTGGATGAGAATCTTAAAATGTAGGAATTTGTGCTTTAATTTTGTCCTACATTTAAAATAAGATGTATTACTTTATCATGAGACTTAACACTGGGAAATATTTTAGCTATTATTCAATATAGCCCCTTCATTTTGCACAGGCAGAAACTAATGCCTAAAGAGGTTAAATGACTTGTCACAAAAAGTATTAAGTAATAGTCAAGATTCAAAAGAAGCCTTTTGATTACAAACTCAGTGCTTTTCCCATGACCCCACAATAACAATAATGACAATAACAAGTCATACTTGGGTCTTACATGTAACATACATGGTACTTTCCCAGTCTTAAAAAAATCATTCCATCCATTAGACATGCTAAAATGTTTGTGTTCATTCATCTATCCTTTTTCAAAATTTTCCAATTAAAAGATGTTCATAATATTCTAGTGGAAAAGAACTTATAAAAACTATAAACTAAAGCTTAATGCTTTATAATGACTTGTACTACCAGACAGTTGATATCTAGATAAAACGGAGGACTATTCATTCATTGTTCTCATTCCTTGTTCACATCTTAATTTTTTAATAATAGTAATCTATAACTTTAACCTGTGTCAGAGACAATCTTTGGCATGTTAATGAATTGGCTCCCATGTTGAAGATCCATCATCTGTCCCTTTACTATGTTTTCATCAGCATCTACAAGGGCAAGTTCATCAATTAACTCCTGTAAAACACAACATTTCATTAAAAAGAGAAAAAATAAATATTTGATATTTTTAAGGATAAAAGGGAATTTTTTGAATTGATAATCTAGGTTCAGCCAACAGGAGAAAAATAATGAGAAGACTAAAAAAAAACATATACCTTCAAATACTGAAAAGGCTATCATATAGAGATGTGCGTAGATTTGTTCGGTGTGGTTCCAGAAAGTCAGACAATTAGCAAGGAGTAGCAGAAATTAAAATTTCACTAAAACCAGAGTCAATGAGAACCTCAGAAGTCATCTAATCCAACCCATGGACCTGAACAGCCATCTCCTCCCAACATTCCCAAAAGGTGATCATCCCGACTCTATTTGAAGACTTCTGCTTAACAAAGAACTGGTTTCCTTACAAAGCAGGCAAATTCACTTTGGAACAATTCTGTTTGGAAGTTCTTACACTGTGTCAAAATCTACTTCCTTATTACTATTACTCCCTAGACTTAAGTCACACTGAGAAACTCCAGATTCTAATCCGACTTCCGACTTTTAGAGTTTACAAAGCACCTTACATTTCTCACAACAAAGATTTAAGTATTCAAGCAAATTGGCCTGAGACCCTATCAATTTGGACATTTCCTGCAAGGATGTAGATGTCTGTCCAAATCCCTAGAATGTCCACTTAACCACCTATACCTCTTTCTTGCTTTCTCTTGACATCAAAACAGTACCATGGCATACTCTGGTTGTGTGATGTTACCCCTTGTCCAAATCATGAGACCAACTCATTTCCTCTTTTTAAATCAATCATTTCCCTCATTTCACTTTATTCCTTAAAAATTTCTTGTTATATGTTACACAGTCAGCATTTCCCTTCCCATTGTCCTCTGCATGATATATATAACAAGCATTACTGTTATGCCACAGTTCCCTTTTATTATCCTGACTCAGTCCTGCCTCAATTTCCCTGTTTCTCAGCCCTGCAAAACTTCCCTTCCCTCTTTATCAGAATACTTGATAGAACATCAGAATGCCTTGCCCCATCCCAAGCAATTAGAATATCAAATACTGTCTTATCAAGATGCCTCTCCCCATGTCGGGGGGTGCCTCCCCCTGATTCTGTCATCCCCATCTCCAGTGACTCACCCCACCCTGTCAGAGTCCCTTCCCCGCTCTCAGGAGTCTGACTCCACCCCTGACTCAGTCTACCCTCTGAGTCTGAGCCACTTGTGTATATGTCATTGAGAATTCTGTTTGCTGGATTCTTAGAGACGATAGTCTCATTCAGCCCTGGGTCCAAACCATGGATCCAATTGATCCCAGTATATCTTTCCATTTGATAAACTATTAAATGCTCTCTAATTTATATCTTGCTCAGTTTCTCCAGCATTACATTCCATCTCCATTTTCTGGTCCTTGGAGGTTAAGTGATTTATTCAAAGTAACAAAGCTACTAAATGGTTAAAGTCAAAATTTTAAACCTAATTTTAAATTCCAAGTTCTAGTGATCTTTCACCTACACCTAAGACACAGTACAAGAGAAATTAAATGCCTATTAGCATACAATATCTTGGTTCAGATTAGTTTAGATTAATGGTTGGATTACAGAGTTGATATTATATGGAGGACGAATGATAACAACTGTCCAATAAAAAATAAATGGTCTCTAAAATTATTAAGTTTTCTGTCATAGTATTTAAATGGGAAAAATGGCAATTGGATTACTTGGAGTCAAGAACTGGGCTTCAGGTTCTTCCTCTGTTGCATACTATGACCATAATAAGCAAGTAACACAGCATCTAAATGAAAATTAACTTTTTTTTGCCATGGACCTCCTTTGACATTTTGGTAAAGCTTATGAATATCTTCTCAGAATGTTTTTAAATGTATAAAATACTTAGGATTTCAAGGGAAAGTAATTATATTGAAACATATATACATGCATACTTATATATTCAAAGTTCATATAAATATATAAATGTATACATACCCCTCTACATACACAATATATTTTTATGTCTATATATGCATATATATTTTTACATATATATATAAACACACACACACATATATATACACATACATAAATAAACACCTCACCCACACATACACACACACAATAAAAATCATAGGCCCCAAGTTAGGAGCCCCTCCTTTAAAAGCTTCAGGAATTCTCTAAGACTATATATTACAGGTGAATTGCTAAACTGCAGCACTGAAAGGAGCTTCCTATATTAATGAAAATGCAGGTCTAGCCTCCAACATTTCCTCATCTCCATGTCTTCTACCAAAGACCCTACAGAAGAAACATCTTACTCAAGAGGGCCTAAAATAGATCTCTGTTTGCTTCCAAGAATCTATGATTCCATAATTAGGATATCACTGCCCTTTGTAAGGAAAGGACAGTAAGCCCTAGTTAATCAGAAGGTAATACATAAACACTCAATTATAAATTTCTAATTTATGATATATAATTTTAGAATAAAGCACTTTAAACTTAAAATTGGAATTCAGTCTAGCAGCTATAAGAGGTTTCTACAAGATCTTCATGCTTTGTTGGGATACTTTCACTGCTCAAAAGACTTTAAAAAGTTTAAATTACATAACAATAAGGGAATCATTCTCAAAATCCTGAGGAAAACTTAGTACATCATAGCTAAATATTGGAATGAGTTTTGACTTTTGCATAAAGAGAATCACAGAACACTGGATCTAATAGTGACCACTCAGTCCAATCTCCTAACTTTACAGAGAAGAAAACTGAGGCCCAGAATGCTTAGTGACTAGCCCAAGGTCACACAGATAGCAAATGGCAATTAATTCATATTCATTTTCCCTTTTTATATATTGTCTTAATTTAACAATGGAAATGTTAACTATATGATTACTATTGATTAGTAAGATTGTGAACAAAAAAAAAAGTTGGAGAAAAGAAACAATTACAACCCTCATTCACATAGCAACTGAATGATGCATGAGGGGATATGGTAGGGATATGAAGAGCAGTTTTTAATATATAGACAAGAAAAAACTGTTAGCAGCTGACATCAATTGCAATGCTGCCAGGTACAACTTAGATACCCAATGTCTACCAAAAATTTTTATGAAAAGATAAAAAAAAAAAACACCAGGAAACAAACCATCTACAGAAGGAAAAAGAAAGAACAAAAAAAAACAAAAATTAAGATCAAAGTGGTCAAATACTTCTCAACTGACAACCTGGGTCCTAATAGTTCTAAATCAGTTGCCAGCTTGTTTTCCATTGTGTATGAATTCCCATTAAACAGACTTAATGTATCAGAGCTTTACAAATCTGGCTTCCTTATTCTAGGATCTCACTTACTCTTATTAAAATACTGATGGCACATGCCATGCCAACTGGACCAGCTCCTATAATGGAGATCTTATTATGGGGAGGAGACGCTTCCTTAATGAGCTTCTCTATCAGCTGATCTTTGACAGACACTATCTTGGAAACCTGTCAAAGTAGGAAAAAAGTCACGTCACTTTGGTGTAGTAATTTCAGGTCATCAAGACATACTCAAGAGCAGACTCCTTAGGAGCTCGTAGGTGGTAATTCGGACAACAACTGTCCTAGCTGGTTTGTTTAGACACCGGACCCACTAAAGGGCTGATGGGTATAACTGCAAAGACCCCTTCCGGTCCCTAATCTGCAACCCTAGGAGATCTGCCCAACAAAGGCCACCCACGTGGGAGAGGGCAAAGGAGAAGAGAGCTGAGAACCAAAGAAGAAAAAGCAGAAGAAAAACTCGCATTCACATTGGGATACAATTCTTTAGACCAGTCATCTCATTTTCCTACTGTAATAGAAATATCATTAGCTTCATTTTACAACTAAAAAGACCGGAGGCTCAGAGCCCAAAGCAGAATCCCGGGCCAGGGGTCTTCCCTCCCATTTAGGCGGATGCTGGGGCAGGCAGGGCCTGGAAAGCTGAGGAGGAAAGAACGCCCCATTCGTCCACACAAGGCCCACGTGCAAGGCTGGGGCCTCCTCCTCCTCCTGGTCACCCCCCCCTCCCAACTCACGGGGGTCAGAGGCCAGGCGACTTTCACAGGAGAGCACTCCTGCCCGCGGGGGCTCAGAGCAGTGCACGGGCAAGGGAGGGCGACAGCCCTGCGGCCCAACCGTCTGCTCGCACTCAGGGCCCTCGCCAGCCACGGCATGGCTGCCTTCTAAAGCCAAAGGGGAGAGAGATTTCCGTTGACCCCACCCTTACCTGCTGCGCCTGTGCAAGTCCCTTTTGCTCACGTGTCCTGGGTGGGGGGGCGGAGTCAAGGCACAGGCAACGTGGGAGCTTCGTCTAGGCCTCCAGACATAGCGGAAGGCAAGTTTTGAGTCTGAAAATCCTCCCATTAGGCCCTATCGTTATACCGGAAGAGGGGGGAGACTCCTGGAGTCCCTTCTTGTAATTATAAATTGTTTATACTTTTGTATGGTCAGCCATAATTATTTCTGCCTAGTTATACTATAACCTATCACATGTAATTATAAAACACAGTGATATAGTTACAAAATGCTCATTTGTCAGTAAGCTTTTATTAAGCGCTAAAAATTGATAACTTTGAGATTTTTGGTTTCTTCCAGTTTAGGCCAGGGCTTCTTACACTTTTTCTACTTGCTACTCCTGTTCACCAGAGACATTTTGACATGGCCCCAGGTATCTAGCTATATAAAATGAGTATGCCGATCAAACATTACTACATCACACCCAAATTCCCACCTGTCCCCCACCCGGGCTCCAGTACAGGCCCGCGGCAGTCCGTGGGGAAAGGCACCGGAACCTGGGCCTGCTCACCAAAAGACAAAAAGTTCTTACTTGACATCATAAAAACGAAAATGCCCAGGAGGAGGGGACAGCTCGGGCGCAGCCACCACGAACCCCTAGAAATGAATTGTAGCCACAAACAGACAGCCTGGCCGGAGGCGGCGCGCTGCCCATTCCCAGCCCTGCAGAAGAGCCGAGCCCGACGGCGCAGCCCGGCCCTTCTAGACCCCTCCCGAGCTGATCCTGCATTCTCCCTAGTCCGACGCACACGATACCAGGAGCCTCATATTTCATGTAATTAGTCCAATAGATACTTTTCAGTTGTTGCAATGATCATTCTGTGGGTTGATTTGTCAGCCAAAATCGGTGTTTTCTGGGGTTTTTTTTATCATGTTTCCGTTTTGTACTATAAATTAGGGTTTATGAAGGGAAAAATCTTGAAGAGCTCTAGCCCCCCCCCCCCCTTTCCTAATTACTGTCGACAAATTGTTATCCACCCACAGGTACACCTATTTGAGAAAGGGAAAAAAGAAAAAAAAAATAAAAGAACCATGAGAAAAGAGTTGGAAAGCAATAAAATGCCTATTTGATAGAAAATACCACATCTATCACCGTAGTTTAAGAAGTCTACACGTGAAAGAAAGAAATGTGAAAAATATTTATCTTTTGACTTTTTCTCCTCAGAGAGCAAAAACATGGCAATATTTGAATGCCCACAAATTCACCAGTGCATCTAGATACAAAAGAAAATTCTAAGCAAGGGTAATACTGAAGTGAAATTAAAATAAAACAAAACAAGAAAATAAAGTTTTTAAAAATATGTTTTCATCTGTAACTCTCTGGAAGTGGATATCATAGAAATTGAATGTAAATCAAAGTATACTTTTTAAAATTTTATTTTTTATAGTTTGTTTTTGTATGTTTCTTTCAGGGCTTTACTAATATGAAAATGTTTTAACCTATATCAAATTACTTGCCTTCTCAAGGAATGGGGAGACAAAGGAGGGAAAGAATTTGGAAGACTTCAAAATTTCAAAAGATGAATGTCAAAAATTGTTTATACATTTAATTAGGGAAAAATAGAAAATATTAACAAAAACAAAAGTTCTTAACAAAAAATAAATACTGAAGGGAAATCATTGAAGCTCCTGGGCTTTTGCACTCACTCTCACACACTTATCCTCCCTGCCAAAATCCCTTATTTTCTTTAGTTTTTTCTTTTCTTTTGTTTTGTTTGTTTTTTTGTCCAGGGTCATACAGCTATTAAATGTCAAGTTTCTGAAGTTGAGTAAGGACTGTATCCTATACATTGTGCCACATAACCACTCTTCCCTTATTTTCAATGGACAAAAAAAAAAAAAGTATGCCTACTTTGAACTATAAGTTCTAATTTCCAGTTTCTAGATCAATACTGTTTATCATTTTAACATAAGTTCCATTTATTCCTATGCTTTCTAGTATTTTTAACAGAAGTGAGTGCTGCATGTTGCCAAAAGCTTTTTCTGCATCTATCGACATGATCATGATTTCTGCTAGTTTTATGCTTATATGGTCAATTATGCTGATAGTTTTACTACTACAGAATTAATACTGCATTCCTAGTATAAATCCCACCAGGTTTTAGTTAATGTATGATTTTTGTAATTTCTTGTTGCAATCTTTTTGGTAATATTTTATTAAATTTTTTTGCATCAATATTCATTAGGGAAATTGGTCTGTAATTTTCTTTCTCTGTTATGGCTTTTCCTGATTTAGGTATCAATACTATATTTGTGTCATGAAAGGAATTTGGCAGGATTCCTTCCCCTATTTTTCCAAACAGTTTACAAATTGGAATTAATTTGAAATTAATTGTTCTCTAAATGTTTGGTAGAATTCACTTGTGCATCCACTTGGCCCTGGAGTTTTTTTTCTTACAGAGTTCATAAATGACTTGTTCAATTTCTTTTTCTAAAATGGGACTATTTAAGCAATGTATTTCCTCTTCTGTTAATCTGGGCAATCTATATTTTTATAGGTATTCATCCATTTTAATTATACTGTCAGATTTGTTGGTATACAGTTGGACAAAATAGCTCCTAGTTATTGCATTAATTTATTCATTGGTGATAAGTTCACCCTTTTCTTTTTTGATGCTGATAATCTGGTTTTTTCTTTCCTTTTTCCAATCAAATTAACCAGAGATTTATCTATTTTGTTATTTTTTTCATAAAACCAATTCTTAATCTTATTGATGTTAATCTCTCCTTTGAGTTTCAGAATTTCTAATTTGATATTTAATTGGGGGTTTTAAATTTGTTCTTTTCCCAGCATTTTTAATTGGATGCTTAATTCACTGAACTCCTCTTTTTCTATTTTATTCATATAACTATTTAGAGATGTAAAATTTACTCTAAGAACTTCTTTGGCTACATTCTATAGGTTTTGCTATGTTATCTCATTATTGTCATTCTCTTGATGAAATTATTGTTTCTATTATTTGTTGTTTGACATCCCTTTGTTAAGTACTAAAACCCCCTTCTTTGCTAAAAACTCCATGTGGCTTTAGCCTATTCTTAGCAGCTTAATAAAACCTTTTCCTTTTGATTTGGAGAAGATCTAAGCCTACACTTTCTTTTGAGGACACCTCATGACATTGACCTGAGAACCCAACAATTTTTGGAATAATATTTCTTCTCCCCAACATTTGATGGGAAATCCCATCATTTTGATGGCTTGTATGGGAACATTTTAATTGTATCCTTTACTTTATAAATGTAACCCTATGCATGACAATCCTGTCATTACAGTGAAGTAACTTAGGGACCCCACCAGAAGTGAGAAGGTCCTCTATTAATTCTCCATAGGCTCATTTTTGAGTCTTTTATTTTTTATTTTGTTTTGGGTAAATAAAATTTATTTTGATATTAGAAAATCACTTTCTATTGTGATTTTTAGAGTTAAATTTCAGCATTTTTAGATGACAAAATTTTACAATATGATAAACCATAGTAGCATAGTTAACAGTTTGGTTCATCAAAATTAAAAAGTGATTACTTAACTTTTGGTAGAGCAAACACAGTAATTCAGCAGTCCATGCAGCAGAATAATTCAAGTTAGTAAGAGTCATCCATCCACCATAGATGCCACACCCAGGAGTGAACTTTGTGAGGACAATCTCTGAAAGAAAGGACATCAAAGGCTTTGGTTTCAAATATTTGAGCTGCCTTGACCACATGTGTTTCCTACATGTATGTCTTATAACAATTATGTTTATATTTTTGCACCCCGAATTTATGGACAGAATGTTATATAATTATTGTTCTTGCTTTGCCTTTTGAGTAAATAAATGCCTTTGCTAAGAGTTGAGACAGATGGCTGAATTGTAATTAGGAAGCATCTTAGTTAGGGGCTCATAAGCTATCATACTAGTTGTAGCTACACACAGGACTCCCCTTAAGATCTAAGAGAAGCCACAACCTGCTCAGTATAGGTACAAGTTGAAGAGGTGAGCCAGAAAAAAAGGGGGAATCTCTTTGAATATACATACAACAGTTTAGTAGATGTCCTAAAGTAAAATATTTTGACATTTGAATGAAATTAGATTGTATATTTATGTTTTATGATGGGTCATGAGTTCACCTCCAATAGGCTTAACTCAGCAAACCAGATTAGCTTTTGCTATTGCATATTGATCCATGAAAGAAATTTTGAACAAACTAATCTATTTTAATAATTGCCATGTCCTGGCATACATGAACACAGTATGATTTGAAGAAAAGGACAAACAGGATGTTAAAATCAATACAAGTCCTTAGGTTCCTCTGAGTCATAAGTGAATACTCCATATCCCACATTAGCATCATACAGAGACCATGACTGAAACTTTGTTAACATGCAATAATATATAAATGGCTGTTTTTATAGGCAATTTTTTTTTCCTATCCCTGTATTTCCATCCTTATGGACTTAGAAATGCATGGTGATATTGATAGTTATAACAAAGCATTATAACAATTGGCAGGAGAATTTACTGTAAGAGAAGGAAGAAGGGCAATGTGACAATATTAAACTGTACTGTCAGGCCTGAATCCGAAAATAACATATTTGACCTTTCTTAACTATGTTGGAAAAAGACACCCTCTACTCTATCTGATCCTGGGTAAAGGTCAGAGTTCTTTTTGGAAGTTGATGTACACATAATATTCATAATATTCATAATATTCAATGGACATAATACTCATGTTGAATTATAGGAAGACAAGGGAATAAGCAAATATAACAAAATAACAGGAAATGGTTCAATGAGATCCTAGCATTGCCTCTGTGAGGCTGTCTATCATTTCCCAAAAACTCCATCTCTCTAAAACTAGTTTCAAAATTTGAAGAGAAATCAGAAGTAGGAGGAAGAAACATATCCCAGCTTCCCCATCAGATTTCTAAACAACTAAAAAATGTGACAGACCA
This sequence comes from Antechinus flavipes, assembly GCF_016432865.1. Classification (NCBI taxonomy): domain Eukaryota; kingdom Metazoa; phylum Chordata; class Mammalia; order Dasyuromorphia; family Dasyuridae; genus Antechinus; species Antechinus flavipes. The sequence continues at coordinate 204,414,297 of NC_067403.1, forward strand.
AATTTTCATCAGAAAAGTTAAGGAAAATTTTATAATAACTTTCAACCCAGAGTGACCTAGAGAGACAGACAAGTCAATATGCAAACATCTGAAACGAGTCTAGCCAGGATCCTAGGGATGTGTGCCAGTGCCCAGAGACTGATAGAACTATGTACCTGCATAGAGTACACTGGGATAGGAAGAGATTCCAAGGGATCCCTGAACTAGTGCAGGGTTTTCTACCATCTTGAATACATATCCTAGGAAGAAAAAAAGCAAAACTATTGTAATCAAATTAATAGCTGTTTCAGTAGGCCTAAAAAGGTAATCATCAATTATGAATATTCTTTGATCCTTTTTCTGACTCCTACTGGGTGATGTCTCAGTTATCTTTTGCTAATTGTACCCCCATCCTCTGAAATGATCAAGAGCTTCCTCCTTAGAGGTTCTAGCTCCCTCCATTCAGGAAGAGTCTTAAATCTTTTATATAGCTGCCCTTTTCCTTCTGTTTCTCCTCTGGAAAACTTCCCACCCTCACTCCCCCAACCTCCTGACAAAGGCCAAATTTCCCTGCTTCCTCTTCAGATTCCTTTTCTTTTCACTAGAGTCTTACTTGAATGTTTCATTTCCCTAATAGTCTGGAGTCCGTTTACTCTCTTCTTCAGGAAGATTAGTCTACATTTAGAATATAGATGAGGTATTGAATGAACTATGGCAGAAATATAAATGACATACACTAGATTCTAGTCATTTCATATTTCCATTATTCTCAGTAGTGGTTGACCCTTTCAGCCTTGACAAAAAAAACAAAAAACAAAAATCTTCCTAGAGGAAAAGTCAAGATGTTGGAGAGTGCCTGGTTTGCCTAGCACATTTCCACAACAATCCTGATTGGAAAAGCCAAGTATAAGTCCAGGGCAGCTTAAAGAAGTAGATAAGGAGTTGAGATGGCATTCCTCCCACCTTTTCATTGAAACGCTAGCCAAAAGAAACTGGAAACTGAATGGATGTAAAAACTGGATCAACTGGAGAATGGCTGAATAAGTTGAGGTATATGAATGTTATGGAATATTACTGTTCTGTAAGAAACGACCAGCAGGATGATTTCAGAGAGGCCTGGAGAGACTTACATGAACTGATGCTGAGTGAAGTGAGCAGAACCAGGTGGTCATTGTACACAGCAACAGCAAGATTATATACAATGATCAATTCTGATGGATGTGGCTCTTTTCAGCAGATTCAGACCAGTTCCAGTGATCTTCTGATGAAGAGAGCCATCTACACCCAGAAAGAGGACTGTGGGGACTGAGTATGGAACACAACATAGCATTTTTACTCTTTTTGTTTGCTTGCATTTTATTTTTTCTCATTTTTTTCCTGTTTTGATCTTTCTTGTGCAGCAATTGTGTGTGTGTGTGTATACACACACATACACATGCATATAATGGATTTGGCATATATTTCTACCATGTTTAACAAATATTGGATTACTTGCCATCTAAGGGAGAGTGTGAGAGAATGGGAGGGAAAACTGGAACACAAGGTTTTGCAAGGGTTAAAGTTGAAAAATTATCCATGCATATGTTTTGAAAAAAAGCAGTTAAAAAAAAAAAAAAAAAGCTAGCTAACCAGAGGAAGACACACCTATGTTGATCAAGATTTTGCTCTGTCATGTTGCTATTTTTAAAAAAATGCTGTCAATACTCAACAGTCTTTGGTTGAAATTCCATATTTGTCATGAGGTGCAAAAAAAAAATCAAAAGGGAAAAAAAAAGGTGAAAATACTATTCTTTTTTTCCATATTCAGGCTTCATAGTTTTCTCTCTGGATACAGATGGTGCTTTCTGTCACAAGTCCATTAGAATTGCCTTGATTCATTGTTGAAAACAGCCAAGTCCATCATATCTGATCACACAATATTTCTGCTGCATACATTGTTCTCTTGGTTCTACTTCACTTAACTTCAATTTATGTCTTTCCAGGCTCTTCTGAAATCATCTTGATCTTTTCTTATAGAACAACAATATCTCATTACATTCATATACCATAACTTATCCAGCCATTCTCCATCTGATGGGTTTCCACTCAAGTTTCCAGTTCTTTGCCACTACAAAAAGGGCTGCTACATTTTTGCACATATGGGTCCTTTTCTTTTTTTTTAATGATCTCTTTGGGATACCGTAGACACACTGGATCAAAGGGTATGCACAGTGTTATAGCCCTTTGGGCATAGTTCCAAATTGCTCTCCAGAATAGTTGATCAGTTCACGACTCCACCAACAAATATTAAGTGTCCCAGTTTCCCATATCCTCTCCAACATGTCACCTTACCGAGAGAGAGAAGTGGTACTTTAGTTGTCCTCTTAATTTGCATTTCTCTAATCGTGATTTAGACCATTTTTATATGACTAGAAATGTGTTTCATTGTCTAAAAATTGTTCATATCCTTTGACCACATCAGTTGGGAATGGCTTGTATTATAAATTTGAGTCTATTATATATTTTAGAAATGAGGCCTTGGATGTAAAAATTTTTCTCCATTTTCTATTTACCTTCTAATCTTGGCTACATTTTGTTTACAGAAACCTTTTAACCAAAATTATCCATTTTGCATTTCATAATATTGTGTAGTTCTTTAGAAGCCCATAAATTTCTCACTTCTCCACAGATCTATCTCTTCTAATTTGTTTATAGTATCCTTTGTCTAAATCATAAACCTATTTCTACATTATCTTGGTACATAGCATGTTAGGTGTTGGTGAATGCCTAGTTTCTGTCATGTTTTCCATTTTTCTCAGCAACTTTTGTTAGCGAGTTCTTATCCCAGACGCTAGATTCCTTGGGTTTATCAAACACTAGGCTATTATAGTCATTGACTATTGTATCTTGTGAACCTTATTCTACTGATCCACTACTATTTCTTAGCCAGTGCCAAATGGTTTCGATGACCACCAATTTGTAATAGTTTTAAGTCTGGTACAAGTAAGGCTACCTTTTGCATTTTTTTCATCAATTCCCTTTAAATTCTTGATGACCTGTTCTTCGATTTAATTTATAGCTCTATATGGTAATTTCTTGGCAGTTTGGTAAGGCACTGAATAAGATTTAGGTATTATTCTCAAATTGACTCATGTAAACTATTTTTCTATATTTGGTATAAACTGTAGACTTTTCCTCTATAAGAAGAGGTGGTAGAATCTGTAAACTCTCTAGAAAGATGTGGATTCATAGCCCTAGTCTCATGATTGAAGATTAAAATGACATCATGATGGAGACATCTATACTCAGACAAATACAAGCCTACCATTGGTAGGACACAAATAGTCAATTTGGGATAGATTTCCAAATCTGCCAATCTCATATTTTTGAGCTACTGAAATTGTTTTTCTCAGAGCACATAATCATTTTTGATGCACACACACCATACTAGGCAGTCTGTGGCAGTAGATCACAATCTATATTTTTCAGACACACCTCGAGTGTCTTTGTATCACTTCTTCTGACCTGCCTTGTATGAAGTCTCCATAAAACAAGTCTTTTAGGCAAACATGCATTAGGCATCATAATGTGTCCAGGCCATTGCAGTTGTATTTTATGCAATGGAGTTTGAATACATGATAATTCAGTTTGAGAAAGAACCTCAGTTTTGGTGTCTTTTCCTAAGACAACTCAAATGTTCAAGTGTTCCATTTTCTAACATGACACTGGTGGATTGTCCAGGTTATATAGGCATAAAACAAGTCAATACAACAGCTCTATAGACCTTTGGTATGGTAGGCAGTCCAATACCTTTTCCCTCCCACACACTTTCTTTTGGAACATCCCATGCTGAGATAGCTTGATGAGCTTAATGGTGTATATATTACATCATTTATATATATTCCCTGGAAAAAGTTTCCCTGGAATGTATGATAGCAAGATGAATTTATCTACCAGCATTCAAAATTCCTTTTGCTGTAATATAGTTTCATGTATAGTGTAGTGCTGGCTGGTAGAGAAACTTTTTTTTTTTGGGGGGGGGCAGATACTATTTTCAGCTTAAATACAAAATAGGAAAAGATCTTGAAAATCTGGCAATTCAATTCATTCAGGATTATGCTTAATTTTGCTAGGTGTAGGATATTTTTGGCTTAACCCTAATTCTTTTGTTTTTTTGATAGTCTTCTAGTTGACGTTAAGCCAGTTTGCACAAGCACCAGAGAATCCTTATTTTGCTACATCAGCCTCTCACTGCATTGAATGCACAGTTATTTGTAAACAAAAAGCAATATGTTAATTTTCCACTTTAGTCTTGTAACCTTTTTCAAGTTAAATAGTGTGGTAGCTGACTTTGATATGAAGGCCAATCAACAACATTGCAGAACATCATGCTGAAATGGGAGGGGAAAAAAATGGAAACAAGCACATAGGCTGCATTGCCATTGGCAACTGGGAAAGCCTGAATCATCTATAACCCAGAATTTGGACAAGTCCTCATGAAATTCATATGACGCTATCTTCTCTGGGAAACCAAATTTCATCATGATCTTCCACAGATCCTTAGGACTGACAGTATCAAAGGCAAATAAATACTGAGATTGTCCTGGAGTTGTCAGACACCAAATAGCGTATTAACCATTCCTCAGCCCTTTCTGAAGCCATTGGCTCTCTGAAGGGTCAATCAACTAAACTAAGGCCTCCTCTGCCAAGAATTTTGCCAGCAGTGACTATGAGAGAAAGGGTCCTTTGGAGTCATCACAAGACAAATCTATTTCCTTTTTCTTTATATAGAGGGACAGTGAAGGCTTCCTTGATCTACTGGAGGATATAACTTTCTGAAGCCACAAAACCATATTTGCTTCAGCTTTTGTATAAACAGTGGTATTTGTTTGTAGACCTCTGCTGCAATGGAATCAGCACTAACTGCTTTGCCACAGAGAGCTCACTAGAATTCAAACCCTCCTCTTTAACTGAAGAGAGGGATGCAGTCAGTGGCGTCAGCATTGTTTGATAGTCTGTTTCTAACACTATGGAAGTGTTCAGCACATCTCTCCAGGATCATGTCCTTATCACTGATCAGTATTGCTCCATCAGCACTTGAGTAGTTGAGATGCACCAAAGGGCATTGTAAAAATGCTATTATCAGTATAAAATTGAATCTCATTTGCCTTCTTACAGAGCCAGGAATTCAGCTTCATTTGCATTTAATAGTCTCTATAAAGAAGACAATTTACTGTGTTTACTTTAGAAAGAATTAAAATACTTTTTTTTAAAGCAGCTTCTGAATTTCCCATCATTTTCATCAAACCAGTCTTATGACACAGATAATGAATGCAGTGCTGTACACCAAACACTCATTTAGCTCTGTTTGAACAGACAAGGCTCTCTCACAGTTTCCCAGTCACCAATGGAGTGAAGCAGGACCTTGTACTTGCTCCCATGCTTTTTAGCATGATGTTTTCAACAATGTTGTCAGTTGCCTTCAATAAGGATCAAAATGATATCAAGGTCTATCATAATGATGGTAAATTATTTAACTTGAAAAGGCTACAAGCCAAAACTAAAGTGGAGGGAGAATAAATGCATGACTTTTTGTTTACAGATTATGAGAGTCTAAATTCCTTAATGCTACAAGTATACTCAGGTAAAATCAGGCCATCCGGGTCACAATTCTATTCCTGTGATTTAAGTAACCTCAACTCATTTGGATCAGGATTCTATTCTTGAGACTTGCATCTTTATTCTGTACCTTTACTCTTATAACATCACTCACCCCCCACATCCTGGAGAAAGTTGCCTAAAGGTCAATCTCATAACTAGTTATAGCAACTCCTAATACTTGTGAACTAATCCCAATTTCCAATGACCAGTTCTCTCAAAATCCCTAGCTTCCTTCAAAAGTACAACTCAGGTACCCCTGCCCACATTAAACAAATAGTTTCTCTTTTGAAGTTGCTTTGTATATGAATATATCACCTCTATCCCTTCCTCCATCCTTCAAAAAGCACAAGGACTGTTTTGGTCTTGTGACAGTGCCTTGCACATACTGGAAATTTAATGTGTATTGAACTAAATTAATTATGAACTACATTTTCTGGGATTTGATATAGCCAGAGATTTGTGAAGAATCATACCTTCATAGCAAAGCCTCTCAAAGACCTTACTTTTGTCTATTTCTCTAAGAAAGCACAAGCCTAAAGGTAGGAATTTCAGAAACAGCAAAAAATATGAGTAGCCTCTTAAAGGACTCATACTTTAATACTGATATTCAGTCTCATATTTGCATGAATGTTAATTTTTGGAAGACAAAGCTAAAAATCCTTGCCAATGTTTTTAAATTGGGGAGCCATTAACCCCTAACCATTTGGTGATGACTGAACAAATGGTCATTGCCTGATTTAAGAAACTTGTCAATATAAATTAGGAAGAGTTTCTCACTGAGAAGATCCAGTCTGGAATCAAGAAGAATTGCCAAAAAATCAAGGCTACACTCCTGTTCACCCATCTTCTACAAGGAAGGAGACAAGCCTTAGGCTTCAGTATCTTTGGGAACATTATTTTTTAAAAGTTTTCACCAGTTCTAGGCTAAGGGTCACTACTCTTTTCTTGCCAGGGATTAAAGTTAAGCCTGAAACTGAAGATGGTAGAAACTATAGCTGCCTCTTGACTAGGAATTTTCTCTCCGTTTCTCACCCATCTTATTGCTTTTGAACTTAGAAACTTTCCATTAGGCCTTCCTTCCCCAGGAAGCTCATTGTGCTACAAGATTGAATCTAACTTGTGCATCTCATATCATTCTCCTCCCTCTGATGATTAGATTCTTTTTACTTGAAGGGCAAGACCATGGGCTCCAGATCTTCAAGAAGACAAGTAATTTTCCTCCCCCTTTTCCACCAGCTGCTCTACTTGGCTTTGATTCCTCAAGTATCATCTCTTTTCCCTCTCCCCCTACAAAAGTCTGCCAGTCCCTCAAATTTTCAGCTTTATTTTATGTCCAGTATTTTCCCACTAGATATAAATTCTTTGTAGGCCAGGACAATCATTGTATTTATCTGTATACTCATTGTTTAGCACAGTGCCTAGAACATAATAGGTGTTTAATGTTTATTGACTGAGTAAACTCAAGAAGTCCAGCAAATTGATTTGTCCAAAAGAAATGTACAACCCTGAGAAATTTGTGGACAACCTGCCCAACACAATCCCCTCTGAAACCTTGCAGTTCTGGATCCAAGTTGCTTTGGCCACATGGACTTCCTACACATGTGCCTCATTACCACTGTAATTTAAATGTGTCCACTTTCCCCAAAGCCAATATACCTCGTTTGTGGGAGGGATGAAGAATTTACTGCTCTTTCCATTCCATCTGAATAAATGACTTTGCTAGGAGCTCATTGAGTCTACTAGCTGATTAGTGAGTAACACACTGATTGGAGCTCATGAGCTACAATTTTAGAAGAGTAGTACTGTGTAGTAACTCATCCTTGAAACCTGGGACTATTTGCCCTTCTGGAGACTCAACTGTTGATTGCAAGCTGGAAGAATATCTCAATAATTAATACTCAATAAGGAAATCCTAGAACCAGGATGGAGAAGCATGGTGGAACACAGAGTACAAGCCAAGTGAAGCAGAAATAATAGTACTAGTTTCATCATTACCTATTCCAGTATAATCCATTATTGCAGTATATAATGTATAACAAAGCTGTAAAAGCTTGCTGGGATAGGTTACAGATACCTTTAAAGGCAAAGATTTGTATTTGGTCCTAAAGAAAACAGTTTTTAGAAGCAATGTGAAGGCTGGATTGGAAGAGAGAAGAAATCCAAGGCATAGAAAGCAGTTGTGAAGCTATTGCAATAGTTAAGATGAAAGGGTTTGAACTAGGTTGGTGGCTCTGTGGCTATATACAGAGAATGGTCAGATGTAAGAGATAATATATGAAAAGATCAACAAAGGTAATGAACTTGGCCCCAGTGTACATGGATTGTGGTATATTGTCTTATTATATATAGTTAAATATACATATGCCGTCACCCTCAATAGAATATAGGTTCCCTGTAGGAAGAACTTTTTATTTTTGACTCCTCAATATCTGGAAAACAGTACTTACATAATTAATGCTTGTAGATCAAATACAGACCACCAGGACAGAATGAAGACATAAATAATTTGGGAAACATTAAGTGATGTACAATTACAGCCATGTAGTAAAAGTGCTATCAAAAGAAGAGCAAGTAATACTTTTAACTTGGCTTAATATATTTATGCTTCAAAAAGTGAAGGAACCAATGAATAGAAAACTGTAGAAATAGAAAACAGCAAATATAAAAAATTTTAAAGTGTATACTGAGCAAACTTACAAATCAAATTGAGATTTTAAAATGACATGTACAAAAGATGTAAAGAGAGGTTGACAGAAGATAAATACAAAATTATAGAACATTTTTTGTAAAAAGAGTCAGAAATGTTAAAGCTCAGAATGCCATGAGGCTATTGAAAAAACCTAAGGGATAATTTTTTTTTAATGTTAAAGTTCAATTGGGCTAAAAAGGATAAAAAAAAGGGAAAAAACTCTAATAAGAGTAAACTAGCCACTGACAAAGTGATAATAAAGAGAATACACAAGTACAAATCCTATTTCTTTTCTCTATCAAGAAGAAAATCTTTGGCCTGGAAATGACAAAAATAACTAAAAGACTGAATACCCAAAATAAGGAATTAGTAAGAGTATCCAATGATTCTTGATAAACAAATTAGAAAAACTACAGAAAAGAATTGGCAGATGTGACTATTAAGCTGTCTTTGAAAACTTGTGGATAAACATTGACTTTCTAAAAAAAAAAAAAAAAAAAAAAAAAAAAAGATGAGAACCTGCAAACATAGGCTCATATGAAAATGACTAGTGAATATATAGATAAGTGAACTGGTATGGCTTCATCAAGAATAGAATAATACTTACTTTTTTGACAATTATTAAACAAGTATATCAGGGGAATGCTGTATGGTTTACTTGGATTTTAGCAAAATATTTCATAAACTCTCATGTTATTCTTGTGTAAAAAATATATAGACTAAATAGTACAATAATTAGATGGATTTGGAACTGGTCCAATAGATAGACTCAAAGAAATACAATTATTTGATGTGAACTTGAGTGCAGGATTTCAGTGGAGTATTCCAGAGATCCACTGTTAGCCCTGTGCCATTTAACATTTTTAATGATCTGGATAAATGTTTAAGATGGCCAAATTTGTCAAATTTTTACAAGAATTAGAATGATTTCATGACAAGATTTTAAAAGATCTTGATAAGCTAAAACACTGAGCTAAAAAGATTGAATTTAATGGAGATAGAAATGTTCTAAAAGATGGTTCAAAACAAGCTTCACAAGCATATGATAGACAATACTTTTCTGTGTGAAAAAATTTTAGTGGACTGCAACACCTCAGTTATCAGTGTAACATAAATTGACAAAATCAATCAATGTGACAGTGTGAAAAAAGCTACACGTGGAAGAGAGATTATTAAGCTTGTTCTACTTGGCCCAGAAGGTAGAAATTGAAGAAATAGGTGGAAATTACATAGGCAAGTTTTTAGATTTGAGGCAAGGAAAAATCTTTTAAATGGGGAATGGAATGCTTCAATAGATAGTAGCTTTCCAGTAAATAGAAGTCCAGATAACAGGTATGTGTAGAGGTGATTCTGGTCCAGGTGTGGGCTAGATTAAATGGCTTCAGAGGTCCCTTCAAGTATAATATTCAGTGATTCTAGTATCTAAATGTTGATGTTCTTATGTTTCATCTAGAGTAAAAACAGTAAGACAGAAAAAAGTGAAGGGTTCTCCGTGTGATCTAGGCTCTGTGTGTCAGGAGGGAATCTGGCAAAAGAGTTACACCATAAAATACTGAAGAGAAGATATCACAGACGAAAGTATTAATTTGATTGTTTTGTATCAAGAAATTCTCTAAGTGTTGAGACATTTCTGTTCGGAAAGATGATTGCAACATATAAGCGGCAGTTAGTAGCACCGTGGAGGTCAAATCTACTTTACACCATCTACTTAATGACTACATTATAAGAATGCCACCCAGCTTCAATATACAAAACATTTTAACAAATTGGAGGAAGGGAATAAACAGAAGTCTCTTTACCATTTTCCATTTCTAACATTATGGGATAATAATTTGCTCATGGTTTTACATTTCCATTTTACTCTTGGTGTTTAATCACAGATCATTTTAAATATTTAATCTATCATATACAATCTTTTAACTATTTTCATACTGTCGGCTTTAGAATTGCAGATCTTTCTGAATATCCCAGAGAGTATCTGCACTCTTCTTTAAATGTTGTTCTTCCTCAGAATTCAGATTCAGCTTCACCATATCTGTGATACCAATGTACCCCAAAATACAAGGGACACTAAGGAAGACTTCTTCATTTATTCCATATAGGCCCTGAAAGGCAAAATGAAAGGGTTTTTTTCTAAAACTCATTTTAATAATATTAAGATTGAGGGAGGGATAATCACTTCAAAACACTTCACATATGCTTTCCTCAACTATGCAAAGACAGTTCAAATAGCAAGTTCTGCACCACAAGAGAGGATCTATTATGCTAACACTGTACTCCAGTAATATGATTCTTAGCTGGAAGGGGATCAGAGATCACTCAGTCCAAGTCATATCTGAAATATTAATCTATGGCACCTTCCAACAGCAGTCACCCAGACTCTGCTTGAAGACCTCCATCTACCTTACAACCTGGACAGCTTTAATTTTTAGGACACTATCTTCATGTAATTTCTATCCATTATAACTCCCAGTTCATCTTTCTGGGTAAGCAAAACAAGGCTGATTGATCTTCAACAAGATGACTATCAAATCCCCTTTGAAGGTCTTCTGCCCTCTAAGTTAAACATATCTACTTCTTTCAAGCTTAGCCTTGGTTATTGTGTCTTTCACTCCTTCACAATCCTAGTTATCTCCTCTGGACATGTATCAATTTAACCAAAATCCCTCCTAACATGTAGTGTCCAGAAGTGAAAATGCTAATCAAAGGTGATTTTCCATGTCTCTTAATCAGTGCAGAACAAAGTAATGAATCTAGAATCACAATCTCCCAGTTCTAAATTCTGGCTCTGCCATTTACCTACCTGTGAAAACTTGGTCAAGTCACTCGACCTCATTTGTAAAATGAGAGGGTTGGATCAGATGATCTCGAAAGTCTGTTCCATTTCTATTACTAGGATCCTATATTTCATTAGCATCAACTAATACCAATTTTTTTTCAGCTACCATATCATACAACTCACTCACTGAACTCATGCTTATTTAATTTTCCTAAGCACTGTTAAAACTTCTATACTGTACTTGTTCAGCTAACTTTTTTAACCAAAATACATTCTGCCTTATAAACTTTATTTTATTAGATTTGACTATTTTTTCTGGCCTATTGAGGCTTTTTTCTTCTAAATTCTGTCACCCAATAAATTAATCCATTTCGAACTTCATTGACTGTGTATTGTACTCATCTCTATTAAGTCCTTCAATAGATTGTAAACTCCTTAAGGGCAGAAACAATTTCCTTGTATCGCTTACTTCCTTAATGAATATTTGTTGAATTAAAAAGAATATACATTGGAACTTGAAACGGGTATCTAAACTATTCCTTTGTCTAAATCATTAATTTTTAAAAACTCTTGTTTGTTTTTCCGAAGAACAAAAGAGGATTTTGAAAATGTGAATATGAAACTATGAATTTCTTTTCTATCTAGATTGACTGTTTTAAATTTAACCCAGCAGTACCAACACTGCTCTGAATGGCCTATGATCCTTTTGAACTTTCTCCAGATCTATGTAGTTTTTAAAATGTTTCATTAAGTTGTTTTTTCTTCTTTTTTTTCACTACTTATTCCCCACAAAAAAATTCTACTCCAAAAAATTAAAGTCCTTCGTTGTAATAAAAAAGAACCACATTGGCCATATCTGAAAATACAGATCTTCTTCAGCAGCTGTTTTCGATCACCTCTGAATGGAAGACATGCTTCCTTGTGAACCTACTTAAAACACACTTGGTCCCTGCAGTTTTCAGAGTTACATTTCAGAAATGTTTTCCTTTATCATAACTGTAGTCACTGTTCTCTGCATTCTCTTCATTTTACTTGTCTGTTCCCAGAAGTCTTCTCAAGCCTATCTGAATCCATCTCTTCTAGAGTTTATATTTATGGCACTGTAGTGACTATCTTTCCAATATGCCATACTGCCTCTCTTACAACATGGCTCTTGGGATATATGTTCATACATATTTGTACCTAATAAATCCGGTGTACTTGCAATAAATTTCTCTGATAATTGTCAAAAATTTTTTTGACAATTTAAGATTTTTTCCTAGTTGTTTCCCTTCTTAGTCTAACTGGATTTTATAAGGTAGAAAAATGTTTCAATTTTATGTGATCAAAACCACCCATTTTTCCCATTAGAATCATCTCTATTTTTTGTTCAACCAAGATAAATCAAAATGGATACATGACCTAGAATAAAGAGATTTTACAAGAAAATTAGAAGAACATGGAACATAGTACTTATCAGATTTATGGATGGGCAAACAATTTGTGAATAAACAAGAGATAGAGAGCAAAGTTAAGTACAAATTGGATAATTTCAATTACATTCAATTAAAAAGGTTTTGGAAAAATAAAACAAATGTAGTCAAGATTGAAAGGAAAGGAGAAAATTGGAGGAAATTTTCCACAGGCAAGGTTATCAGATAAAGGTCCCATATCTAAAATATATAAAGAACTTTATCAAATCTAAAAACTGATAAATGGGCAAAGGATTTGAATAGGAAGTTTTCAGATTAAAAAATCAAAACAATGTATAGCCATATGAAAAAATGTTCTAAATCATTATTGATTAAAGAAATGCAAATTAAAACAAACCTGAGATTTCATTTTCTATCTACCAAGATTGGCTAAAGTAATAGCAGGAGAAAGTGACAAATGTTGTAGGGTAGGAGAAAAAATTGGGACACTGAATCATGTCAATGGAATTATGGAATTAAAGAGCAATCTGGAATTGTGCCCAAAAATAATTATTAAACTACCTCTACCCTTGACCTAGCAATACACTATTTGGCCTGTTTCCAAAGATAATTATGGAAAAAGGAAGATAATTTATATGTTTTAAAATGTTTATAGCAGCTCTCTTTGTGGTGGCAAAAACTGGAAATTGCTCATCAATTGGAGAATGGCTGACCAAGTTGTCTATAATTGTGATGGAATACTATAGTGCTATAAGACATGAAGAACTCAATGAATTTTTAAAAATCTGGAAAGAATGAAATGAGCTGAACCAAGAGAACACTGTAACCATACAGTAATATGAACAGCTTTGAGCAAATAAGTTATTTTAACTATTATAAATAACCAAATTAACTACAAAGGATAGATGAAGAAAGAAGCTATCTGCTTTTTTTGAATTTAATGGTAGCCATCTGTAGAATGGAGAGAAAGAAGGAAAAAAAACCTATATGATAATTTTATCGTATATTTAAAAGGAATAGCAAGTTGTATATAGCAGATTTACAGTTTCATTACAATCATCTTTTTATTTTACTATGATATGAAAATTCTTGCTTCATTCCATAGATTAAAAATAAATTTCTTCCCATCCAGAATTGCGAAAGATTTCCTATACTTCTCTTATTTATGATTTATTATATTTAAGTCATTTAGGTACTTTGTGTTATATACACACACATACATACTATACACACATAAAATGAAATATTAGGCTAAAGCTACTTTCTGCTGAACTACTTTGCAGTCTTCCCAGGAGTTCTTGTTTTTATACTCATGGTTTCTTATAGCACAATATTTCATTACATTCATATACCACAATTTGTTCAGTCATCTCCCAGGTGATAGGAATAAAATGTTTGTTTTTTAACATCACATTGATTTTCAAATTCCCTACACCAAATATCAAGAATTCTTTTATAGCTAAGATTAAGAAAAAGAAGGAAAATGTTCAACAAAAACAATGAACACACACCAAGTACTATTCTGCACCTGGGAATGAATTTTTAAAATTTACTTCTCTGGCCATTGTTATGATAACATGGCATCATACTGTTGTAGCAGACATATATGTATGTATGTATACATATGTACATATACCTATACATATATAGATGTGTGTATGTGTATTACACATATGTATATATATATATATATACATATATATATATATATATACACACAAACTTCTTGATTCTACATTCTGCATTACTTCATAAAAAGGCTTTTCAAATTTCCTTGAATTATTTATATTCATCATTTCTTCTGGCACATAATATTCTACATTAATGCAGTACAATTTGTTTCACCTTCCCCTAAACTATGGGCATCTACCTTGTTTCCAATTCTTTACTAGCATTGAATATTTAATAAATAATTTAAAATACTTTAATTTTGATAAAAAGCTGAAATTAATGCTTTTCACATTAATTGACCATTTCTTTCTGTCTTTGACCTCCTTGTGGGTCTAAGATGTGCCTAAGATATAGATCTTAGCGTCAAAGATATGGACATTTTCATCACTTTTTAAAAATAATTTCAAAATGTTTTCCTGAAGCGTCAGTCCAATTCATAGTTTCATGAACTATTATCTTCCCAAAGGCCCTCCAGCAGCCTTAAAATTTTTATACATTTTGGGGCAGCTAGGTAGCACAGTGGATAACGCACCAGTCCTGAAGTCAGGAGGACCTGAGTTCAAATTTGCCAGCAGACACTTAACACTTCCTAGTTGTGTGACCATGGGCAAGTCACTTAGCCCCCAATTGCCTCAGCCAAAAAAAAAAAAATATGTCAATTTGTTAAGTATTTAGTAAAAACTCAGTTATTTTAATTTGAATTTATTATTCATGATTTGGAGTAAATTTTCATATGGAAGCTGATCATTTGCTTTTCTTCTGAAAACTTTGTTAATAAACTGACTATTTTTCTATTGGAAAATGACTCTCGATCTAACTTGTATAGTTCCTATTTATCTTGTCTATCAAATTATATCTGAGATATTAAGTAAAAAGAATCTTCTCCTGCTTGACAGTTTGTCTAGCTACATTGATTTTGTTCATACAAGAGCCAAATTTTCATTTTAGATCACTGAAATTGTGTATTTTATCTTTTATGATTTCCTTTATCCTTTAATTTATTAAATAATATCCCAGTTGTGGAAAGACAGGCACATTAATATACTGATTTTGCCTTGTCACATCTCATCTTAGATTACTTGCCACCATTTTCTGCCTTCACTTCTATAATAATATTTAATGCTACTAAAATCACCATTATGATTGAGTATATTACAAATATTAACATGATTTCAACTGGGTCCTCACTGTGGCAAAGGAATCCTCCCTAATGGATTTATATCATCCTTCCAACAGTGGCTTTTCCAAACCTTTTCATCCTTTCTTATCCTCTTTTCCCATTCTCTTAGCTGAGAACTTTGCCTTAGACTAAAAAAATTAGACTCTTTACTAAGAGCTGCGTCTTTTCTTCTCACCGCCCCCCCCATGCCTTCTGCCCTAGATGTCCTTCATCCATCTCATACAATGTCTCTATTAGACACTCTGCCATGCTTAACCTCTCACTAATCTTCAATCTCTGCTTGTCTACTGGTTGCTTCTCTCCCACTTAAAAATATGGTCACATCTCTTACCCATTCTTTAAAAAAAACATACATTATTCCCATCAGCATTCTGAGCCAGTGAAGTATCTCAGTGGTCAGAGTACTCATACTGGAATTAAGAAGATCTGAGTTCAAATCCAACCTGATATTTATTAGCTGTGTGACCCTGGGCAAGTCACTTATGTTCTATTTGCCTTAACCCACCAAAGGAGGAAATAACATGCCACTCTAGTATTTTTGCCAAGAAAACCTCATGGACAGTACTGTTGTACTTTGGCCTGTGGGGTCCTAAAGAGTCAGATATGGCTGAATGATTGAACAACAAGGACTAGTATCCTGTATATCTTTCTCCTCCCTTGGAGGAGGTTGGAAGACAGACTAGAGTAAGGGGCACCAGTCGTAGATGACTTTTTCAAGGAGTGTAATTTGTAAGGGAGAAGATTTGATATGACAATCAAATGAGATTTTAGATATATGTATGTGTATATATATACATATATATATACACACATATACATACATATGAATGTGTGTATATATGTACTATATATGTGTATCACTTTTAAGCTGCATATCAGCCCCCAGAGAAAGAAATGACAGAATCTGAACACAGACCTAACCACATTCACTCCCTTCTTTCCTTCTAGATATTGTAGTGGATTAAGCACTAGGCTCAGAATTAGAAAGACTCATCTTCCTGAGTTCAATTCCAGCCTCAGACACTTCTTGGTTGTATGACAAATCACTTCACCCAATTTGCTCAGTTTCCTCACATGTAAATGAACCAGAAAAGAAAATAGCCACCACTTTGCCAAGAAAACTCCAAAATGGGGTCATGAAGGATCAGAGATAACTGAAAAAAAACAACAACACAACCAAGAACATTTTATAGATGAAGAAAATGAGGCCTCGAAAGACCCTGTGTGCCCAGGGTCACACAGCTAATAAATGTCTAAGTCAAAATATTTTTTTTAATTTTTCATTTTCCTGACTCTCAAGACCAATACTATACTACCTATTGTGGGCCTAGCTGCCTTATGAAGTAAGCAGAACCAGAAAATATAGTGATGTGAACAAAAGAAAAACCAACAAAAATCTCAAACCCAGGAAATTACTATGACTAATCTCTGACCTCACTGATTTCCTTTAAGTCCCAACTAAAATTTCACCTTCTATAGAAAGCCTCTTCCAATTCTAATTAATTCCAGTGCCTTGACTCTGTTAATTACTTCCTATTTATCATATATGTAACTTACCTTGAGGGCAAAGATTCGTTGCCTCATTTTGTACCCCAGTGCTCAGCATAGCTCCTGGCACCTAATACTACTTAAAAACATATATATTTGTTGATTGCTGATAAGAGAATATATTTTTAACAGAAGTAGGGAATTATGGATATACAACACTGGTTAGTTTTGAACTAATTTTTCCCTTTTATGCTTTGTTATAAGGGATCTTAAAATATTTTTAGTTCTGAAAAGTACCTCTTTCCAGTATCTTTTAACTTTTTTTTAATGACTTCACCTCTTATTTTATATATCCAATCTGGAGCTTATTATGATTATAAGCTGAAAGATGTTAGTCTAAATTCAATTTCTGTCAAATTGCATTCTGGTTTTTTTAGCTATTTTTAGAGTTCTTACTTCAATAGCTTGCATTTTTAGGTTTACTGACTACTAGGCTGCCATATTAATTTATTGCTAGGTCTTACCTAACCAGTCTGTTCCCATAATCTATGTTTCTATTTTTTAAGCAGTACTAAATATAATCTTTATGATCCTCCTTTTTTCCTTTTTTATTATTTCCCTTTTTTTGTCTCTCTAGAGATGAAGTTGCTTTAATCTGACTTAAGAACAAGCATAAATTTGGCCCTGCACTTCACACTGTCAAAGATACAAAAATAAATACAACATAGTCACTGTTCCATCCTCCAAAAGAAATTACAATTTAAGAAGGGAGATAAAATAAATAAAATACAAAACATTATCTGTCAAAATCTTATGTCATAATTCATAGAATAACCAAGTATTAAGAGAATAAAAGAGAAAGAATAGATCACTATTAACTGTGGTAGTGAGATATCTACATGGATTTGAATTAAGACTCTGAAGGATAGATAGGATTTCAACTGATACGAAGGTGGGAAAAAGGAATTCTAGGTATAGGTAATGGTATGAGCAAAGGTACAAAAGCAAAAATCATGGCATATGTTTATAGAACTCAACTACATGGAGATCAGGAAAGGTAAATAACAGACTGTGAAATGTTTTTAATACTGAAGTAAAAATGCTTAGACTTTATTCAGTAGCTAGTGAGGAACCAGATAAGGTTTTTAAGCAATGGAGTGATGTGATCAGATCTGTGATGTTAAGAAGATTATTCTGAGAGTAGTATATAAGAAGAGTGAAAAAAGAATGAAGTTGGAGAGGTTACTTTGGAGATTATTGCAATAGTTCAAAAAGAGAGCTATGTGATAGTAACATCCATGAAAAAAGAGCAAATTTATGAGACGTAGCTGATGAGATTTAATGCCTCAATTTAATGTTGGATCAAAAGGATAAAAGATGACTAAAAAGTTTCAGATATGAGTGAAAAGCAGAAAATAATACAACTAATAAAAATGATGAAGTTAGGATGATGAGACTTGTTATGTACAAGTACCTTGATCATGGTGGAAACTGGATGCACTCTTCTAAGATTATTCATCATAGTTCTTACCAAATCTGCCACAGACAGGCCAATAGCCCATGAAGTATATCCCTTCAGCTTGATAACCTCATAAGCACTACAATGGTTAAAAAAAATAATAATAATAAAATAAAAATGTCAAATGCAAGCTGAGAGAAAAAAACAGCACTCATCAAGCCTGAGCACAGCTGCTCTACTGACATTTCAAACTGGTATTATCAAACATCTTTAACCCAATATGTCCAAAACAACTTATCTTTCTGCTCAAACCCATTGACCTTTTAAATTTTTTTTATTAAGTTAAAGGCACTACTACTATCCTTCCAGTCACCCATATTTGCATTTTCAACATTATCCTAGATTCTTCCCTTTACTCAACATATCCAGTAAACTTGCCAAATGTAGTTTATATTGCCATAACATCTCTCCTATCTGACCCCTTCTCATTATTTCCATGGATACCACTTTAGTATAGGGATAAGACTAGTTGACTAGACCATTACAATAGTCTTCTAGTTGGTTTCCCTGCTTCCACCTCTTAGAGCATATAGACTAAACTCAAGTGAAACCTTCCTTCAAGAGATCTTTCTTAAGTTTCCAAGTTATTAATACTACTCCCCACCTAGACACAAGGTTTATTTTGTATGTATCTTGTATTCATTTCTCTCTGGACAAGATGTATTCTTACCAGTAGAATCCACGTTCATTTCTGTCTATGAATTCTTGGTGCCCAGCATAGAGAAGGCACTAAATGTTTAATTATTGTCTATAATTTTTCTTCTAAGGAGCTAATACTAGCTAAACTTTAAAACATATAAATAAGTGATTTTTCTCAGCTTACCAAATCTAATTCTTTATTTTTGCCCTTGATTTTATCCTTTCTCTTCCTGCCTACTCTGTATCTTTCTGTATCAATCCCCTCCCTCTCTTACAATTTTCATCTCTCCTGTTTGATGGCTATTTCTCTTGTGCCTACATATTCATGTCTCACTCAACTTGAAAAATCATAATACAAACTTGTATCATCTCTTTCATTCCTTTTACGTCAAACGTCCTTTATCTTCTTAGCTCCTTGTAATCTGGTTTCTATTTCTACTGTTCTATTAAAACTGTTATGTCTAGGGTCTGTATCATTATCACCTGGTTGACAAATATGATACTTTGTTCTCTGTTCTGAACTGTTCTATAATATTTAGCAATTATAAACCATAAAGTATTATATAAATATGAGTTGTTATTATTAACCATTTTTGTATGAATTTCTTTGCTCCCCTCCCCCTTCCTTTAGTTTCTGTGATACCACTTTTGGCTGGCTCCTTATCTTTTTAATCTTGTAACTGCCATCTATCAATTTGTCCAGTTATATGCCCCAAAACATTGACCTCTTCCATCTCTCTACTCCATACTTTCAATTTTTAACTCTTATTAATGCTGCAGCCAAGATCTCTTGAAAATTCATTTTTGTTGCTCCCTTCTCAGTTTCTTACTAATACCTTGAGTCCCTTCTTTCCAGGACTATTCCAGTCCTCATTGATGATCCTTCTCATTATTCTCTTCCAACCACCCCACCACTACCTTAAATGTACTCACATAATTAAAAATGGCTCTTTCCCTTCAAGAATCCAAGAACTAAAAAATTTTAAATATAATTTTACCTTTCAACTACCTGTCTATGAACAGTTTTCCAATTCTCTGAATCGTCATCAGTTCCCAAAGTGGGTTGTAGATTCTTCAGGGAAACACCAGCAATATTCACTCCACTCCATACAGGCACTGAGAAAAACACAACCCAGAATTAGCATATTTTATTCATGTAATTTCAATAATTTCAATCCACTTAAGTCAGCCTTTACTATCAAGCTTACTATCAAGCTTAAAAATCAAAATATTCAGTAGATTTATGATTTCATCCATCCATTCACAGATATCTTTCAGAGTTTTAATTATATCCACTTCTCTTCCAGCTTTGCTACTACTTAATATCTACTGACTTTCGTGATATATAAGTCAAATAAAATCCAAAAAAGTGTATTCATATCTTTGAAAGCTTTTCTGTGAGCTGGAATTATTATTTTTATTTTTTATTTAAGCTTTTCCTTTTCAAAACATATTTATAGATAACATTCAACATTTCACCCTTGCAAAACCATGTATTCCAAATTTTTTTCCCTCCTTTCCTGCTAGACCCTCTCATAGATAGCACATAATCCAATATATGTTAAACATGTGGAATTCTTCTATACATATTTCCACAATTATCATGCTGCACAAGGAAAATCAGATCAAAAAGAAAAAAATGAGAAGAAAATAAAATGCAAACAACAACAACAAAAAGATTGAAAATGCTATATTGTGATCCTTGAGTTCCCACAGTTCTCTCTCTGGGTATAGATGGATCCACATTGAGTTCCCACAGTTCTCTCTTTGGGTATAGATGGCTCTCTTCATCACAAGTCTATTGGAATTGAATTGAATCATCTCACTGTTGAAAAGAGCCACATCTCTCAGAATTGATTATCATATAATCTTGTTGCTGCTGTGTACAATGTTCTCTTGGTTCTACTCACTACACGTTCATGTAAGTCTCTCCATGCATCTTTGAAATCATCCTGCTTATCATTTCTTAGAGAACAATAATATTCCATAACATTCAATACCACAACTTATTCAGCCATTCCCCATTAATGGGCATCCATTCAGTTTCCAGTTTCTTGCCACTACAAAGAGGACTGCTACAAACACTTTTGTACATGTGGGTCCCTTTCCCTCCTTTATGATTTCTTTGGAAAACAGGCATTCTCTGTAATTTAAAAAATATATATATTGGTACTTTCTTTTTATATCAAGCCCATTTCCAAATCTAACTCCATTTCCAAATCCACTTTAAAGAAAGTCATCACATATAATAGTAAATAAAGGAGAAGGGGGAAAATTCAGCAAACAGTATCAACTGTGTGACAGTATATGGACTGTTCCATAACCATAGTACCCCCTCTACAAAAGCTAAAGGAAAGTGAATTTTTTCCTCTCTTTGGGACCAAGCTTGATGAATCACAAGGAGTATACCTAATGTGCTTGGGGATTCTAATGGGGAACACAAGTTTTCAAAAACTTACCCCTTATTTTTGTCAGCCTAATTGTTTCACTCATAACATGTTATAGTCTACTCATTTCTCTATGAACTTCCCCATTCTCAATTGGATGTCACTTAACATCATTTTTTTCCTTCTCTTCTTAGAATGTTCTTTTTATATCAAGAAGGTCAGGGCTGATATAATTCAGTTCCTTTATATCGACTCATTCACTGGAGAAGGGGGTCTCATTAGAATAATAAAACAGCTAAATTAATCTTCATGGATGGTTAAAAGCTGTATGTTTCTAATTATTCTAATAATAACTTCACACGTTTAATGGGTATTATACTATTTATTTTCTCACTGAGTTGGGGAAAGGATGGAGGGAAGAAGAGAATTTGAAACTCAAAAAAAGATTAATTTTTAAAAATTAAAAACGAAAAAAGACAAAGAAAAAGAACATTCTTTAGAGAAGTATGGAAAAAACATGAAGTGCTGCAGAGTGAAGTAAGACCAGCCAAAACTTAAATAATATAAAAAATGAGTACAACAATGTAAAAAATGTAAAGAACCACACACAAAAATCAAAAGTGAAAAAAGCAAAATTTTAAATATCATGCAGGATTCAAATGCAGAAGTATGAGAGGAATATCTCTCCTTCCTTCAAGCTGTTACTTATTGCACATGTTTTCAGATTTTTTTCAGCATATGAATTGGTTATATAATTTTTCCTCTTTTGTTTATTATCTTTAAAAATACTTGTACTATTTGATGGCTCTTGGGGAAAGGGAGGGATACTAGGAAAAAATAATAAAAAATAATGTAAAATCCAAAAAACATCAATAAATTTGTTTAATTAAAAAAAAAGAAATCGCCTGTTTACATCCTTTGACCATTTATCAACAAAGGAAAATCCTACTTGTTCAAGGTCCAGCTTAAATCCATTTCTTCTTTTTTATGAAGCCTTCTTAAGCCTATAATAAATTCTTAGCATCTAGTATCTTCTAGTCAGGGACAAAATGTCATATTCATTTGTTTTCTAAGAGTTATTACATAGTCATTCTGTTCTTACAGCTAGTCTTTAATAAGGGCAAAGGCTATATTTTAAAACTTTGTGTCCCTCATGATACCTAGAATGGTGCTTGAAAAATAAGTAAAAAAAAATTACATGTCAAATATGAAAAAATGTTTTAATAAAAGTATCAATTATATAACTAATTTAAATAATGATTACATAATTTAAAGAACAAGCTTAGCCCTAAAAAAGAACTCTTTCCTTTCAATGTAAAAGTTGGAAACATAGTGGACATGCTGTAAAACAGAAGTGTCAAATTTGTGGCCAACTCTGCTCTGGAAAACCCCCAGAATGATTTAAATGTATATATTAAAATGTAAGAAAATATTTAACAAAATACAAATACAGTATAACAGAAGTAATGTTAATTTGCAGTTTTCTAGTTCAATATTTGGCCTAGAGATCCATTTCTATTTGAGCTTAACATAAATGCTCTAAAATATATTGTTTCAGCTAATTTGGATGAACTGCTTTTTCTTTTGCCATCTCACCAAATTTAAAGAAAAATACTAAAAAAAAAAAATTAGCCAAATAGCAATCTATCATGTTCTTAACTATCTCCTGGAATTGGAAAAATCTAATTTAAAATTTGAATTTAATAATCTAGTTCATTCTATAAAGATAACACCTTTCAAAAAGACAAAAGTTGTATTTACTTACCACTAGAATCACCATGCTCCCCAATAATCCAACCATGACAGCTTGTTGGATTGACACTCAGCCTACTGCCAATTAGGAAACGGAAACGGGCAGAGTCTAGATTTGTTCCACTTCCAATAACTCGGTTCTGGGGCAAGCCACTTAGCTTCCAGGTGACATATGTCAGAATGTCCACTAAAAACAAAATTCATATTACAAACAAATTTTGAGATACTTATTCATCCAACTCTGCTTTTAAGAGTTTGTTTTTCTGAACTCAAAATGTCCTGTATTCACAGTGATTCTTAACAGTATATACTGGTTAAAATTGGTAGACAAATATTTGTCATTTGTTAATGTCAGCAACAGTAATAATATACAATAAGACAGTGAAAAAATATCAATTATTTTTCAGGTTTATTACCTCATTATTACCCTATATAATCTCATGGTAATATGAGGCAGAATTGCTGAGTTAATATTTTTCCCCAATTATATATAAAAGTAATTTAAACACTTTTTAAAAATTTATAGGTCCTTAATACACTGTTGGTGGAGTTGAACTGATCTGACTATTCTGGAGAGCAATTTGGAACTATGCCCAAAGTGCTACTGAACTGTGCATGCCATTTGACCCAAAAGTCTCTCTACTGGGCCTGTATCTGAAAGAAATCAAGGAGGGAAGGGGACACATACAAAAATGTTTGTGGCAACCATTTTTCTTGAGTGGCAAGAAACTGGAAACTGAGTGGATGCCCATCAGCTGGAGAATGGCTAAATAAATTACAGTATATGAATGATATAGAACATTATTGTTCTCTAAGAAATGATAGCAGGATGATTTCAGAGAGGCCTGGAGAGACTTATATAAACTGATACTAAGTGAAGTGAATGATATAGGAGGTCCTTATACATGACAACAGCAAGATTACATGATAATCAATTCTGACAGACATGATTCTTTTCAACATGAGATGACTTCAGGAAAATTCCAATAGACTTAATAGAGAGATCCATCTGTATCCAGAAAGGGAACTGTGAGGACTGAATGTGGATCACATAGTATTTTCATTTTTGCTGTTTGCTTCCTTTTTCTTTTCTCATTTTTTCTTTTTTGATCTTGCATAGCATGTTAATTGTGGAAATATATATAGAAAAATTGCATATGTTTAACATATATTGGATTGCTTGTTGTCTAGGGGAGAAGAAGAAATTTGGAACACAAGGTTTTCCAAGGGAAGATGTTGAAAACTATTGTAGCATATATTTTGAAGATAAATTTGTTATCTATAAAAATGATAGTTTTGTTTCCTCATTGTCTATTCTAATTCTTTTAATTTTTCTTCTTATTGCTAAAGCTAACATTTCTAGTACAATATTGAGTAATAGTGATATTAATGGGCAACCTTGCTTCACTTATGAACTTACTGAGAAAGCTTTTGGCCTCTTCCCATTACAGATAATGCTTGCTATTGATTTTTATCATTTTAAGGAAAGCTTCACTGATTCCTATGCTCCCTAGTATTTTTAAAAGAATGTTGTATTTTGTCAAAAGCCGTTCCTGTATCTATTGAGATCATATTTCTATATGGTCAGATGTACTCATCAGTTTTCCTAATATTGAACCATTGATGGTATAAATCCCACCAGGTCTTAAAGTATGATTCTTATTATTTTGCTGTAATCTCTTTTAATATTTAAAATTTTTGCATCAATATTCATAGGAAAAATGGGTCTATAAGTCTGTTTTGGCTCTTCCTGGTTAAGGTATCAACACCGTATTTGTACCACAAAAGAATTCTTCATCTATTTTTCCAAATAGTTTATATAGTATTGGAATTAACTATTCTTTAAATATTGGGTAGAATTCACTTGTAAATCTATCTAGCTCTGGAGATTTTTCTTAGGAGTGTATTAATGGCTTCTTTTTCTAAAAGTATTTTATTTCCTCTTCTGTTAATTTGGGCAATTTATATTTTTGTATTCATTTCACTTAGGTCAGATTTATTGGCATACAGTTGGGCAAAATTGTTCCTAATTACTGCTCTAATTTCCTCTTCATTGGTAGTGAATTCACCCTTTTCATTTTTGATACTAAATTTTTTTTTAAACTAAATTAACCAAAGGTTTGTTTTGATGTAGTTTTTTTTTTCATAAAACCAGCTCTTAGTTTTATTAATTAGTTCAATAGTTTTCTTGAATTTTTTAAACCTCTCCTTTGATTTTCAGAAACTTCTAATTTGGTATTCAATTAGAAATTTTTAATGTTTTTTTTTTCCCTAGCTTCTTTACGCCTGCCCAAGTCATTGATCTCTTTCTCTAATTCATATAAGAATTTAGAAATATAAAATTTCCCCTAAGAACTGCTTTGATTACATTCATTAAGTTTTTTGCCATCTGGGGGAGGGGATGGAGGGAGGGAGGGGAAAATCGGAACAGAAGTGAGTGCAAGGGATAATGTTGTAAAAAATTACCCTGGCATGGGTTCTGTCAATAAAAAGTTATTAAAAAAAAAAAAAGAAAAAGAAGAAGGAAGGAATAGAGACCTATTTATCTAGGTAGCTAGGTAGCAGCGATAGTAATAGTGGTGGTGGTGATGGGGTTATAATAGAAGTGTTAGAATTACCCCAGCCTGGGTCTTAACACAGTGCCTGCCATTTAAAAGTTGCTAAATAAATTTTTATTGACTGAAAAAAAAAAACATTCATTAAGTTTTGCTATATTAGGGCAGCTAGGTGGCATAGTAGGTAGAGCACCAGCTCTTTGGTCAGGAGGATCTCAGTTCAAATCCAATCTCAGACACAACACTTTCTGGCAGTGTGACTCTGGGCAAATCATTTAACCCCAATTGCTTCAAGCAAAAACAAACACGTTTTGATATATTGTCTCATTATTTTCATTCTTTTTGACAAAATTATCATTTCTATGATTTGTTTTTTATACACTCATTCTTCAGTTTTAAGTTTTCCTTTTTTATATAATTCTTCATAACTAATTTCTAATTTTTCTTCCACCTTTCTGATTTTTTATATCCTTGAGCTCTTCAGACCAATTCATATTCCCCATTGAAGCTTCACATGTGGACATTTCGACACTATTCTGTGTTTGTGCTTTGATCTTATCTGTCACCAGAGAAGCTTTTTATAGTCATATAACTTTTTGGTTTTTTGCTACTTTTAAAAAATTGAGCTCTGCTTCTGGGATACAGAGGGCCCTATCTCAGCTTTTGGTGCTGGAGGCCAGGAGCCTGGTCCCTGGCTTTCCACATGCCGACATCAGCTGCTAGTGATTTGCTCATTGCACTCGGGTGGCCTAGCCTAGTCATGGCTGTTGTGCTGCTGTTTTGAGGCTGGCAATCTGCTTTGTGCAGTGGTGCTAGAAATGTCACAGTTGGCATACAAGGCAACTCAGCCAAAACCAAGGGGTCTCAGTTGCTGATCTATATTATGGTTAACTACTTCCTACTAGCTTGCTTGGGTGTAACCTGCCTTGGCCTGTGCTCCCTTTTACCTAAGTGAGACAGCTCTTTCTTGAAGTCCTTCTAAGTTATCTTAAGCTGGAAAATTATTTTATTCTATATTTTTATGGTTTCTGTCTCTCCAAAATCCATTTAGAAGCTTGATTTAATATTTCTGAGGGAAATTGGGGTGAGCTCAACTTCCTGACTTCTCTTTGCCATCCTGATTGTGCCCAATTTCCCCTTTTATTTTACTTTTATTATTATTTTAAAAACAAAATAAGAAAAAAGAAAAAAGAAAAATTCAAAACAAAATAAAACAGAAGAGAACATTGTCATATGCTCAGAACACATCTGCGAGGATTCAAAATATAACAACAAATGACCACTTAAAGTATGTATATCAGAAGAAATTCTATTCTATTCATGCATGTCCATTTTTTCTTTACTTCCTTGTAAATTATTTTTTCTCTGCTGCACATCTTTTTTCCCTTTTTCCCTTACTTTCATCCCCCCACCCTCAAGAAATTATAGTTAAGGATATATTTATGTAAACATATGTAGATTTATGCATACACATAAACCCCATGTCTACCCCTCACATACACTGCCCCCCATACACACACACACACACACACACACACACATACACACATCTTTTCTATCCCTGCTGACACTCTTAATTCTGCTTCTTAGCTTGTCTTGCTATTACTTAACCTCTCCCATCCATCACCTTCCATCATGCTTTGCTGCCCCCTCAACCCATCTCTTCCCCCTTATTTGTTTATAAATTTTGGAAGGTTCTATACCCTTCATAGTATATATGTAGTGGCAATATTTAACCCATTTCTGATGTGGGTCGGTTTTCAGGACTACAAGTCCTTCCCCCTCTAATGCCTCTGTCTATTCTTCCTCTGCACCTCATTTGTATAACATGATTACTATTTTTACCTTAATTATATCCCAATCTTTTTTCTGAGTTATTTTGTATATCAATCTTAAACATATGGTATATGATTCCCATGTAAAAAAAATTTGCCCATAGTGAGTTCTTTAAAATTGATCTTTGAAACTGGCTCTTATATGTTAAATTTTCTATTAAGTTCAGGTTTAGTTGATAGAAAATTCTGAAAATCTGCAAGTTTGCTAAAAGTCCATTTATTCTCATTCAATATTATAATTTTGCTGGAGATGATATTTCTGGACACAGGTCTAGTTCTTGCGATTGTTGATAGATATGATTCCAGGATCTGTGGTCTTTTGTTATGGCTGCTGCTGAGTTAAAATTCAGCATATTTGAATTGTTTTTCTTTGTTTTTTGCAAAATTTTCACTTTCATCTGGGGGTTCTGAAATTTGGCAATAATATTCCTATGTGTTTTCCAGAAAGTAACCTCATTGAGGTGGTGATCAATGGATTTTTTGCATTTCTACTTTGCCTTCATGTTCTATCACTCCAGTGATAGAATTTTCCTGGATTATTTCTTGCATTATTGTGTCAACGTTCCTTTTTTTGGTCACAACTTTCAGGCAGTCCAATTATTCTTATGTTTTCTTGATCTGCTCAGATCTGTTGTCTTGCTTATGTTTTACATTTTTAATGTTCTATTTTTTCATTCTTTAGAATCTGCTTTGTTATTTTTTGGTCTCTCATAGCCTCATTGGCTTCCCCTTGCCCAATTTTAATTTTCAAAAAGTTATTTTCATCTTTGAAATTCTGTCTCCTTTCCTAGTTGGTTAACTTTCCCCCCATAATTTTGTTTTTCTTGGATGGTTTTTATTTAGTTTTATTGTTTTCTCAATGTCTCATTTAATTTTTAAAAATTCTTTTTTAGAATTCTGTAAATTCTCTCTGGGTAGGGAGCCATTTCCTGTTATACTTTGGGATAGAAGAAGCTCTTTTTTCTTCAGTGTTCTCCTCTGAAGATGAACTCTAGTCTTCTCTATAGTGAGGTTCTTTTTTGTTTGCTGGTTCATTTTTTTTATTAAGAGGTATTAGTATTTATACTAACACCTCTAATTGTAGGATGGGAATGGTGCTTCTAGCTTCACTTGAGCTATCTCCCTCTGACCAGGAACCCCAAACCAAGAGTTTCACCCTCCAGCCAGCAGCATCCATGCCCCATTGCCTCTGCACTCATGGGTGTGTTGGTTTCTTCTCTCCCAAGGCTACATTCCTGCCATACAGCTGGGCCTGGCATTCCTAATCAGCTGAGATTCTCTCCATATTTCCAGACTCAGGCCCTGACTCCACATGCCATCCAGGAGGTGAAAGTTTCTGTGGTTCCTGTGGAAGCTCCAATCAAACACAGCTCACCTCAGGGTTCCCCACACAGAGGTTTTTGCAGAGCTAGCCTGAAGATTTGCACTCCACATAGGTTAATCCCTGGCCTATGGGTTTTCTTCAAGTTTTCTCAGGTTGTATTTGGAGGACCCCAGTCCAAGTTTGGCCTGAAGTGCAAATTTGTTCTATTTGTGGGGGAAATCTGGAGAGCTTGAAATTTATCAACCTACTTCATCATCTTCTAATTTTCTTTTAAACAGCTTTTTCCCCACTATGGTTATTTGCAAAGTCTTACATACTCTTTATTAAACTATCTTCCTATTTGTGGCTTAACCAAAAGGACAGAACTAAGAATCTTTTTCCAAACTTGGCTAATGAAAAACAAATATCTAAATGAAATGCATCAATTTCTCTTGCTAATATGAAAGACCAGCTTTATACTAATTTCAGTAATTCAAGGACTTATAATTTCATCAGTGTGGGAATACACTCACCCAATGCAGAACATAGCACCCTTACAAAAAATTGCTATGATCAAAAAAATTCATTAGCATTTTCAGACAACAGAATAATGAGTCTCTCCTAACTTTAACTTTCTTGTTTTTCAAATGATAGACATCATCATCTTTCCAGCTCTAGGTAGATTACATAAATGTTCTTAAAGAACCTAGTTTCAGTAGGAGGAAAATTCAAGATGTAGTACGGGAAAAAGATTTCAGTGTAGACTAAGTTCTTATCCTATTTTTATGAACTTCCGTAGATTTTCTTTAAAAGTCATAGTAAACAATGAATTTGGTTTAATTTGGTTTAAATTTGGCTTAAATTGGCTTTTGCTGAAGTTGAGAATATTTTCTATAAATAAGATCCTGTTGGATAACAGAGTTAGTAGTGTAAAAGAAGTAGACATTGAAAAAATAAAATCTCTTAAATTACCCTGGATTATTTTTTATAGGAATAATATAGAAAAGTCTTTCTAAACAATAAAAAGGTAAAATATCTGACCTGGATTAGAAACAACAAGCAGTTTGCAGTTAGGACTATTTTTTACAATATCAGGAATAATTATTTTGAGAATGTTCACATTACGTTGGACCAAATCTAGGCGACTTTCTCCTTCCTGCTGGCGTGCACCTGCAGTGATAATTATTATCTTGGAGTTGACTGATACTCTGGAATCTAAATAAAAAGTAAAAAGAAAAACCAGTCAAAGGGTAAAAACATCCACGCTATAGCTATATACTTTGGTCAACTGAGAGATCATTCTGTTTTCTCAGTGGACAAAGACCCACTCTCTACCATGTCTGGGTAGTATTAAGTAATAAGGCCCTGAAGACACCCTTGGGCCCTCCAAGTGACCCACTACTGCCTAAGAGTAGCTTTTCTGAAAACCAGGGCCTTGGACCTAATTTCCCAAAAGTCAAGGATAATGGCTCTGCAAGTACTGAAAAAAGGTTAACAGCAAATTATAACCTAAGTTTTATTCAGGCCCCAAGGAGAAATAGTATAGTACCCTACCCTCCCCCCAAAATATAAATTTGGTGTCAGAAAACCTGCAGGCCTTTCCTCGTATGTAAAAGGTGGAGCTTCTGAAGTTCTCTCCAGCTGTACCTCTAAACTCCTTAAAAAGAGCTGGATGTTCTAGCATCATGCTTACTCTCAGCTTCCCCACCCTCTGTCACTTTTGTTCTATGTGAAATTTTGTCATTGTCACTGCTTGTTCTCAGGCAAAGCTTGTCTTTCTTTTCTGGACATCTAAGTATACTGACAAGCATGGCATTGATTTATCCCTTTGCTGTACACAGATTAATAGTATGAATTATAGAGAATTTTCAAAACAAGACAAATCCTATTACAAGCTGTAACATGTTACAAAACCAAATATTCAATAATCAAGCTTTAACTTACTTTCTTCTCTCATATCACATATCAAAAAGAACCTCAAAAGTCAACTAATACAATAAATAACAACATAGAAACACCCTCTGAAACATATCTGACAATCTTGGACATTGGCTCTCTACACTGAAGCTTTCCAGTGATAGGAAATTCAATACCTCCTAAAGCAGCCCTTTCTATTTTCAAAGGACTCTGAATTGTTGACAAGTTTTCTTTTATATTGAACTAAAATCTTCACTGAAACTTCTATTCATTAATTCCAGTTAGCTTTGGAAGCCAAGCAGAATAAAAGTATATATATTTTTTCCAAATAACTATCTACCTTCAAATACTCAAAGATGGGTATCATTTTCCTTTGAAGCATGCCTCATTTCTCTAGGTTTACCATCTCCAATGTCCATTAACTAGGTAGGATAAGACATTGTATTACAGGCTTCTTACTACTTGTCACCTTTCAAATGAGACCTTAGACACTTAACTCTTATTAGCCATGTGACCCTGGGCAAATCACTTAATCCCAACTCTTCTCTAAAGAAGAAAATAAAAAGTCTGAGTTTGAAGCAACAACCAATCAGTGATTATGGATAGGAATAATTGAGGCAAAGAATGGTCTCTTTCATTTAGTCACAAAAAGGAAAAAATCCTATCTAGGAGATAACTAGATTGGGTTTCTGGCCCAAACAAAAACAATTGCAATTTACATTCATTCTGAGCCAATCTGTGCCCCAAAACCAATTGGCCTTGGTTTGAGTCTTATTGGATAATCAACAAGAACCAGAGTGATTTGGGCTTAAGGAAGATATCTAACCTATAAACCATGATTACCTTGGAAGGTTCTAGAGGTGAGAATGAAAATTATATTCCTTTGGACAGAGCACTTGCAGCTAAGTTTATAATAAAAGAAAGAGCTGTTGCCCAACTGGCCAGTTCAGTTGGATCCAATGTCAGGCAGCTCTTTTCAAAAAGATTTGTTGTTTGTCCTTCCTCCTCCAAGAGGACCATGACATTAGGCAGACTAGCCTAGACTAGCCTATATATATATATATATAGAGAGAGAGAGAGAGAGAGAGAGAACACCACTGGACCCAGATGGCTTTGGAGGAAAAAGTAAGGTTGGTAACTTTGCATAGCCCTTCCTCACTTCAATCCAACTCACTTACATGACATGGCATAACACAACTTTCCTGATGTCTTGGTCCTCTTCAAGAATGAAGGACAAACAACAATTTAACTAAAATGGAATATAAATCATCTTACCACTTGGGTTCACATCCTAACACTGACAGATTAAACTCCTTTGTTTAATTCTCTAGATTTCAGGTTTTTTTCCTCTGTTAACTAAGGGAGCTAGGCAAGATAATCACTAAAGTTCTGATATTAATCTATAATTCTGAAGTTTTCATATGAAAAATTGTCTAGCTACACTCTCTTGAGGCTGTATTTATTAGAATATTATATTTATTGTCATTATAACAAGGACAGTTTAAGAACTTTAAGATAACTATTAGAAAAAAGCCAAGTTCAATTTAAATGTAGTAGTGTACCTCTTTGGTACATTAAAAGTTATAACTATTACTTTGATGCTATTTTTCTTGCATTTGAAGATACTAGAGTGATCAAATACTAGTATAACTGAGTGATGTTACTGAATTTCAGTTTCTTAAAAAATAATCACAGAAACATATACGTTGTGAAATCATATTTTAAAGAATGTGCTTGATATTCTTTCTAAAGCTAAAATAAAGATTATTCACATCCCACTACATTTATCATTATTTTTGTCTTACGTTATATTCTATTAAACAAACCTGCAGAAATTTTTCTATATATTGACTCCCTCTTAGCCTTCATTCCACAGGCTTTCATCTTCTGTAAATTGTGGAAATTCATCAAGACAATGATAAAGAGGTTTTTAAAAAATATCCCAAAGGGGCAGCTAGATGGTGCTCTTAGAGTACTAGTCCTGGAGTCAAGAGGACCTAAATTCAAATTTGATCTCAGACATTTGATACTAGCTATGTAACTCCTAAATAATTAAAAAAAAAAAAAAAACCCAAAACACTCCAAAGGGCATTGAAGTGGTACAATGGATAAAGTGCTGCCCTAAGACAGAAGGCATGTCTTCATGAGTTCAAATCTGGCCACAGACACTTACTAGCTCTGTGACCATGGACAAGTCACTTAATTCTGATTGCCTCAAAAAAAATTATAAAAACAAAAATAATAGACCCACAGATATACTCTAGTGAATGATACTCAAAACTTCTCTTCCTCCAGAATGAGATTCATGGTAGATGCTGACACTTAAACTATTCTGAATCCAACTAACCTTGGCAGAAGTTTCTCCATCATCAATTTAATTTATAAACTTATTCATTCAGCACTTACCAAAACAACATATGGAAAGCATTGTGCAGGCTGCTAATATTAAAATAGAAAAGCTATCACTGCTCATTTCACATACAACTAAATACAAGAAAATGTGAGGGAGAAGAAAAGACTAACCACTAAAAAATCAGTAAATTTTTCCCATTAAGAGTTGGTATCTGAGTTCATTTTTGAAGGAAGGGCCAAAAGTGCATTCTAGAAATTTGGAAAAGGGAGAGGGAATGCTGAACTCCTCAAAAACAAGTAAGAGTCCTTTTGAGATGACTTCTTATAACATGTCATTCTACTTTTGAACACAATGAATTGTTAAGAATTTTTCCTTATATTAAGGCAAAACTCAATGTGATTTTCCTCAAGATCTCACCATCACTCTACTGTACTCAATAAAAACTTTCTTTCCAAACTCTCCCTCTTCTTTCATACATGCCTATTTCTGTCAGACATCTGATCTCCCAGGTTCATGATCTTGGTATCATCTTAAGATTCCCTTTACTTACCACAAATCCTCAAATGAGTTTTCAATCTTGTCTCTTCTACCTTCATAACATCTCACTCTATTTGAGTGCTACTACCTTGATTCAAGCCTTCATCATATTTTTCCTGGCCTCCTAAAACTTTTATCTTGGCCTTACACTCTCTCTGAACTCCTGTGCACACTTCTCATAGCTGCCAATGTGATTTTCCTCAAGATTTCAACATCATTTCACTATACTCTATTATGCCTCCCATGCTTAAAAAGGACTCTTCTCTCACCTCTATCTTATAAAATCTTGTCCAAAGTGTAACTCAAAAATCATCTTTTAAATGAAAGCCTTTCCTGATGCTCTTCTCTGGTACCTCCTTCCTCATTGTACTTATCCAATCTCATTATATTTATTCATGTTTTTCCGTGTGTGTGTGTGTGTGTGTGTGTGTGTGTGTATGTATAAATTCTATATGTGTAAATAGATGGATATGGATATGTATACCTCTATTGTGTTATAATCTTCTGAGACCCCATCCTCCTCACTGTATTTACGTCCCCCAGATTTGTATTGTTAAAATATCAATATACATATTCTGCTTATATGTATGTGTGTGTATATATATAAAAGGCAGCTATATGGTTCAATGCATAAGCACACCGGGTCTGGAGTCAGAAGTCAAATTTGGCCTCAGACACTCCATGAATCCTGGGCAAGCCACTTTATCTCCATTTGCCTCTAAAGAAGGAATGACAAAACCATTCCTGTTTCTTTCTGAGAAAACCCCATGACAATATGGATGTGCTATGATCTACAAGGATCACAAAGAGTTGGATACAACTGAATAACTGAATACATATACATGTGTGTACATATTTGTTGTGCTTGTTATATAAGCTTGAGAGTGAAGATTATTAAGGATAATTTCCCAGTCTCCAAGGCTCACTTAGCCACATATCCAAATCAGTTACCAAGTCCTGTTTTTCTACTTTCACAGCCACCTTGCTCCCCTGCTCTGACACTGCCAAACTGGTACAGACTCTGATTCCCTCACAGCCTACCACTTAGTCTCCCTGCCTCCCCACCGGAATCTTATCCTCTATTCAGCTGACAAAACTGATCTTCAAAAAGCACAAATCTATGTCAGCTCTCTGTATGACAGAACTCGAGGTTCCTTATTGCGTCCAACATAAAAAAAAATTTCACTTTCTCTTTAAAGACCTTTATAGTCAGTTTTTCTTACTTTTCCTCTTCCCTATCATATATTCTGAGATCCAGTGACCCTGTCCTCCTTAATGTTCCTTCTATTAGACCCTCTTATCTCCTAACTCTGGGGATTTTCATCAGCTGTCCCCCATTTCTGAAATTCTTTCCCTCTTTCCCAGTCTAGTTCCATTCCTCTGAGATTATCTCCAATTTACCCCATATAAATCCCGTTTTATATGTAGTTTTCACCTCTCCTTCAATAGACCTTGTGAGCAAGGGCTTTTTTGTTATCTCTAACTTAACCCAATGCCTGAAATATGCTAAATGGTTAATAAATGCTTGCTAATGTGCCTAAATTCTTTGTGTCTGTGTTTTCTTAAATTCTTAATGCCAAAAACTGAATATTATATTTAAGATGTGGTATAATGACAACAAAATCACTATTTCCTTAATAATGGAAATGATTTTCACGTGAAAAATGCAAAAGAATAAAAATAAATGTAAGGTAGACAAATAAGGGAAGAAGGGTTTTCATGGATTTAACATCACAGGGAAACAAGCATAGATTGACTGATAATTATCTAGACAGAAAAATCTATCTAGCTAGTTCTCTATCACACACATGTATGTATATAGTACACACATGTATATACACACACATATATATGTGGATACACATGCATATACACTGATACATACAGTTGTGACATATCCTGGTCTTCTGAACTTGAACCTAGTTGTCTTGATGCCAAATACAATACTTCTTTCACAACACTGCCAATTGCCTCACATAATTCTGTCTTCTACAACTATTGATTGTACCCCTAATCCTAGTCAGTCACTGGTCACCAAGAGATTGGAAAATAAAAATCAAATGAACTTAAATTAGGGGAATTATAATTTTAATACATTTCATTTTTATGATAGCTTTCCGTAATATGATTGGTTTATGAAACTAAATGTAAATGAACCTTTGCCAGAGATAATCTTTGGGGTACTAAAGAAAAGGCTGCCATGTTGGAGATCCATCATCTCTCCCTTCAGTTTGTCTTCCATGACATCAATAAGAGCAAGTTCATCAGTTAAGCCCTAGAATACATAAAAAAGTCAGTTACAAGGAATAATGTTTCTAACTAGATTTCCATTTGGATAAGAATGCCCATATTCTCTACCAAATAATCAAAAGTTCTCTCATACTTGCAAAACAAAAATAATCTATTTTGTTACTTATATCTCAATGTAGGAAGAAGAAAACAAAGCCAAAAATGCCTACTAGGTGTGGTAAAAATTACAAGACCTTTAAAATGATTTATAGTCCTGGAATTATAACAAATAACTGATTTACTCTGTCCCTACCTAATGCCAGCATAGTCACTGAATTTAAAACTAAGAAATGATTAATAGCTGGGGAGATATATTTAGTAAGCCAATGTCAAAATTCTGAATTGGAGTACCCAATTATCTGAAATAGGATGGATTTAGGACTCATATACCCATATTTTAAAAATCATTTTATTTGCTTTTTTCATTTTTGTTTTACATAGCCACTTAATTAATTAAAAGATTAATATTCGATACTTCCCAAAATATACCCAAATAATTCATCCTACAAAATACATCCCCTTCCAAGCAATTTATCAATTGTTTACACAAAGGAGAGAAATGTTTTTCAATTAGGATATTTTGGTACAAATACTTGATAAGAATTTTGTTGCCTTTCTATGTTACCTGCATTTAAATTGCTATAGTCATACATATTCTTTTGACTCTATACTTTGTTCACTCTATTATGGCTTCCTACAAATCATTTTATGAATTCTTCAAGTTTAGCATTCCTTAAAAAGAGGTGGGAGTCAACAGCTTGATCAATTTACTTCATCCTACTTAAAAGTAATTGATATGAAGCTATACTCTAATATGAAAGCAAACATCAACCAAAGATGATCAAAGCACAAAAAGTCCTTGAAAACCACTGGATATATTGGAGTGCATAGGAAATATGTTTGGATCGGCTAAGGAAAACTGGTCATCGTTTGTGGGTCAGTTATAAATTGGTAAGCTAATTATAGAGCTGAGATTTAAGTGAGTGGTATTCTAAGAGAGCAGTTCTGCCGCCGAGATACTATTATAGTATTGTAGTAGAGAGGATGGGGAGAGGAAAAATCCTCCTTCTTGGTCCTGATCTCCTATTTGCCCACTCTCTCTTCTTTGGTAAGAGTAAGAAGTGAACTTTTTGTGAGTTTTGAAGGATTTAGAATTTGGATTTTTCCAACTGATGTTCCAGTAACATCTGCAGTTCTCCAGAGCAGGTAGTGTATCTGCAATGGATACCATGAACAGATGAGACATAAGTCAAAGCAGATTTGAAGCAAGGAAAAAAGCTGCACTGAGGATGTACTTTATGTACCTGAGGAGAACTTTATGAAGGGGAAAAAGGACTTCCACAGCAGCTTTGAATTTTCTCTTTTCCAACATGTTATAAGTTTGAGTACACTTTTCCTAATTTAATATGGGTTGGTAGGAAATTTGGGAGAGGGGTAAAGAACATTTTATAATAACTTTTCTTACTGTTCTACCTCTACCCCCTTGAGATGGCTAATTAATTAATTAATGATAGTTTATGGAAGTTTGTAAGCCTCACAGAATTAAAAGAACAATTTCCCAGTCCCTAAGGACTAATCCTAAAGTCCTAGGAGGGATGTAGTAGTGTTGCTCTGAATATCCAACTCTCCATTAGGAGGAATAAGTCCAAAGCATGTGTAATATGTACTTACATCACAACATAACAGCAGTTCATGCTGTCCTCAATCTTCTTGGGAAGAAGCCCATAGGGCAGCTAGATGGCCCTGGAGTCAGGAGGGAAGAAACCCTTTCCTATAAGCTGGCCAAGATAATCATTTAAAATAGTAAAATAATCAAGGAGTTCAAACCTCTCTTCCCACATTTCAAGAACCTTTGAAACTGTTCCCACTTTTGCAGGTATGCTCATCTGAAAGAGATCACACTAAGGTCACATGTTTTATCAACTTGTGGGTCAACAAACTGGCAGAGCTGGTAGGTGTGCCCATGCTAAGCAGTTGAGGGGGACAAAGTGTCTCCCAAAAAGTGCTAAGTTCTGATCACATATGTTCAAAAAGGTATGTGTCTCCCAGAAAGCACATGTACACATGAAAGGTCCTTGTCTAGAAAGGATTCTAAAGATATAAACTATATAAACTGTGACTTAAAAAAGAACGGAAGTAACTCAAAAGAAAAAGTTATCCACAAAAGAAATTGAAACAAACATTTATGGCAAGAATAAAAACAATGCTAATATGCAAATAAAAGTAAAATTTTTAAATCCCCTAAAATATAAGCTAACTACATAATCTTAGAATGAATAACTATGAGAAATTTAGCAATAATTTAGCAACTTTTCTCACATAATTCCCAATTGTCTTCCAAAAAAGTAATGTGTATGTTTATCTTCCCAAAGTCATCCCAATAATTTATTTTTCTATCTTTTAACATCTTTGCAAGCTTGGAGGTGTTATGTAAGAATTATTTTAATTTGCATTTTTTTATTAGTGATTTAGCAAGCTTGGAGGTGATGTGTGAGAATTATTTTAATTTTTATTTATTAGTGATTAACTTTTAAATTATTAATAACTTTTATTTAATTTTCTATTTCAGAAGACTATTCATGCCTTTTGAGCACTTCTATTAGGTAATAGCTCTTATTCTTACATATCTGTTTCAATTTCCTAAAGATTTTGGCTAATTTTGTAGGCTAGATAGTTAATGTAAATATTTTTTTCTATTCCATATCTTTTTTTCTGATTCTAACTTCATTGATTTAATTTGTCCAAAGGCTTTTTAAGTTTTACTAAAATGTATATAATCGATGATTGTAAGGTTTTTCCCATATGACTGTAACCAGAGATCAGAGAAATTTACATTTGGAACAGACCTGAAAAACATCAAGTAAGCCCCCCGTTTTTAAAATAAAATAAGACTCAGAAAAGTTAAACTACTCACTAGAAATATAACTATATACAAACTTTATTTACAGGACCTGCTGGGAAAATTTGAAAGCTTGGCTAAAATTAGGTTTACAACATGTTACACAAAAATTTCAAATGTAAAAGCCACATTATTACAAAAAAGTTTTTTTATCATAGAATGGTTGATAGTAGATAATACTAGGTCTTTGTTTTAGATAGATGTCTGATCATATTTTTAAGATTTTTATTACTATGTTTTTTGTTATTTTTTATATAACATAGGTAATATGAATTTTATTGATATTTTCTGGTTCTATTAACAGTCATTTTTTAAAAATTATGTTATTAATATGAAACATGTATAATATTCCTAATATTGACCAACACATTTCTATTTGTTGGTTATATTATATATTAATACTAATATATCAATAGTATATTAATATATGATGTTATAAAATATATTATTTGATATGCTATGGCCTTTTTTAATATTTAACATTTGCAACAATATTTACTAATGATATTGGATATAATTTTCTTTTTCTGCTTATCCCTAGTTTGGTTGTCAGGAATATATTTGGAAGAATAAAGGCGAATTCAGAAAGTTTCTCAATTATTGAGAAATTTTTTTATAACAGACATTATTTTTTATCTTTAAATGCTTAATAGAATTTATGAATTTATAAATCATTTTAGTCTAAAATTTTCTCCCAATCTGATAGTTTATTTATAAGTTATTATAAGTTTACAGGATTATATATTTAGAACTAAAATAAACCCTACAAGATGCTTCAAAAGTCCATTGCCTCAATTGACTGGCCAACAATAGATCTCAGGCAAAGCCTTACTTGGTCATAGTTTGGGCTCTGATTGGCTAAAAGTGAATGTTAAATAGTAATTGTTTCTATTTTAGCTAGAAACCCTAATAGTCTTCCCTTCTGAGATTTTTTTTTTTTGGACTAGGTAAATGAAGACATTCTCTGCCTCATTTCTTACTATTGCTCTTAACTTAAAAAGGCTAAGGTCTCTCATTCCATTTAGGGTCATCTCTAGTCATTCTGATTTATAACTTCTTATTGGATCCAGATGGTGCCAGAAGAGAAAGTGAGGCTGGTGACCT
Organism: Antechinus flavipes; assembly: GCF_016432865.1. Classification (NCBI taxonomy): domain Eukaryota; kingdom Metazoa; phylum Chordata; class Mammalia; order Dasyuromorphia; family Dasyuridae; genus Antechinus; species Antechinus flavipes. The sequence continues at coordinate 204,454,224 of NC_067403.1, forward strand.
CCCTCATTTAAATCCAATTCATTTGGCTTGTCACAGAATCACCTCCCTGGTGTCATGGTTCTGAGAACTAAGGACAAGCAACAGTAATATTTTGTATAATGGCATATAGTAGATTCAACTAATTCTTTTAATTCCCTCTCTGTTCATACTGAATTTGCTTTGTTCACTGTTTACTTTGGTAATTTGTTTTCCTCTCTTTTTGAGCAAAATTTATCAATTTTGTTATCGCTTAAAAAAAAACAAAATTTTATTCCCCAATAAGTTAGCTATTCTTAAATGAAAAAATCCAAATTATCAACAGCCATATAAAGAAAAATGTTTCAAGTCACTAATAATTAGAAAAATGAAGATTAAAACAAGTTTTTAAGTTTCACTTAATACCATTCAGGTTGGCAAAAATGACTCAAAAAGGGAAAAGAATATGACAACTGTTGAAGGGATTAAAGGAAAACAGATACACTAATATACTACTGATAGAATTGTGAATTGTTCCACCTATTCTAAAAGCAATTTGAAATTATATCCAAGAAGTCACTAAATCTTGCATATCCTTTAATCCACAGATACCATTTCTTAGCCTGTAATCCAAACAAATTATAAAGGAAGAAGAACAGGAGCCATTAATAGCATCAACAATTAACAATAATAGCTAGTATTTCACAAAGCATCTCTCATATACTGATGTAATATAACTTCTAAGGTAGACAGCAATAATTTTAAGGTCCTCTGAACTTAGGGAGCTTCTGTTTTAACAATCTGTCAGTGATTCTAAAGTCCTCTGGCTTTGGAATCTCTGATCCTGAGGTCCCCCCCACACACACACACCAAACCTGAGAATACTATTGTTGTAACAATCTGTCTGTCAACAAACATTAATTTCCCTTGGTCAGTGATAACCCCATTCCAGGGAACACTCCTTGGTTCTACCTCTGGACCATAAAATTAGCATATCTATTACATGAAGAACTAGATAAAATGTGTCTCCTTGCTTTTGTTTCTTTACTAAATTCAACTGACTGCTTCAATTGGTGTTACAATTACAATAAACTTTGCCCCTTGACTTGGAGATGGGTTCAAGCCTGCAAATTCTTTTGAGTACTGTGGTCTGTGACCCCAACATTTTGGGGTCTCTTCCAACCTCAATAATATTATCTCACTTAATCCTCAAAAGAACCCTGTAAACTAAGTGCTTTTATAGCTAAGAAGAACTTTGAGAGAAGATCTTTTGCCTAATTTGACAGAGATATACAAGTATCTAAGATAGAATTCAGTACACAAGTATCTGAAATAGAATTCAATCAAGTCTGAAAGTACAGTTAATGCCAAGTTTATGGAGACCCAGAACTAGCAGTACCTAAGATAAAGATGAACTCAGCACTTATGCCATTATTTTAAAGTGAAACCAGTAAGACAAATGGAGCAGAAACTGCATTATGTTTGAGCCCACTCTTCTCAGAAACAAAATGGTTTAAGGAAGAGTTTATATACCACACTACCTTGTATTCCCATTCTTGTTATATCTTTTCATTAAATTTTTTTCTTAAAAGATATCTGATGTTACTTGGTTAAACCAAGGAATTGGGTTTCACTGGGAAACAATCATAGGGAACAATCACTGACAGCTAACAGTGTGTGTGGTGGGGAGGGATAGTGGTGGGAAAGGCACACTGGAATGGAGGAATTGGGCTGATGGTATTAAAAAGATACTTCATAAGATGACAGGAAAAAATAATGATGAATGTTGGAGGGGATGCGGGAAAACTGGGACACTGAAGCATTGTTGGTGGAGTTGTGAACAGATCCAACCATTCTGGAGAGCAAAAGTTATCAAACTGTGCATACCTTTTGATCCAGCAGTATTACTTCTGGGCTTATACCCCAAAGAGATACTAAAGAAGGGAAAGGGACCTGTATGTGCCAAAATGTTTGTGGCAGCCCTATTTGTAGTGGAAATTGAATGGATGCCCATCAATTGGAGAATGGTTGGGTAAATTGTGGTATATGAATGTTATGGAATATTATTGTTCTGTAAGAAATGACCAGCAGGATGAATACAGAGAGGCTTGGAGAGACTTACATGAACTGATGCTAAGTGAAATGAGCAGAACCAGGAGATCATTATACACTTCGATAACGATATTGTGTGAGGATGTATTCTGATGGAAATGGATTTCTTTGACAAAGAGACCTAACTGAGTTTCAATTGATAAATGATGGACATAAGCAGCTACACCCAAAGAAAGAACACTGGGAAACGAATGTGAACTATTTGCATTTTTGTTTTTCTTCCCGGGTTATTTTTACTTTCTGAATCCAATTCTCCCTGTGCAACAAGAGAACTGTTCGGTTCTGCACACATATATTGTGTCTAGGATATACTGCAACATATCTAAAATATATAAGACTGCTTGCCATCTAGGGGAGAGGGTGGAGGAAGGGAGGGGAAAATCGGAACAGAAGCGAATTTAAGGGATAATGTTGTAAAAAAATTACCCTGGCATGGATTCTGTCAATATAAAGGTATTATTAAAAAAAAAAAAAGATACTTCAACTCGTCAGGAGGATTTCGAGAATTCTGAGGGGTAAATATAGCTGACTTATCTCTGAAGAATAAGTTTAGAGCCTTCATAACATATGTTTACATGTTCTTTAGTCCACATTTTGGAAAGAACACATAACTTCCAATTATCATAATCTGCTCCATGGGTAAAAAAATCATTTTTCAATCCCAATATTATCTCAATGTTTCTGTATAGCTGCAAATTGCCTAGAAGTTCTTAAAAAAAATTGCAAGTGACCAAAGTATTAGAGAGGTGCTTGACAGAGAAGAGTTTTAGAATTTTACTATGATTTGGATAAGAGACATGGAATAAGGTTGCTAACATAATGAGAATAAGAAAAATATTTTAAGACCTAAAGGTAAGACAACTGAATAAATCATTTATAATTAATAAAAAGATGTTAACAAGAACCACACCCAAAAAAAAGGTATGGATAAGTTGTGTAAAAAGAAAAGTGCCCATATGTTAATTTACAGATTCACTGAAGTTTAATTTCCCAAACAGTGGTTTCAAAATACTTTAGTAAGATGTCAATAAATAAGATATTTAAGATACTTCAGCTTTAAGTCATACACACACATTATGAAAAACACTGGGAGGTTCCAGAAATTGTGTTAACTTTGGTTAAGGTAAATTAACAACTATTAATTACCTTGTTAGTCAATAATCATTTATTAGTCCACTATGCAGTAAGCATGACATAGTGCTCATGCCAAGCACTGGGGATACAAAAAAAGCCACAAAGGACAGTCCCTGCCTCAAGGAATTCAAGTGGAAGAGATACCATGAAAACAAATATATACAAAACAAGATATATACATGACAAATGGGAAATAACAAAGGCAAAACACTAGAATTAGGAAGTTGGAAAAAGTTCCCTGTAGAAGGTAGGATTTAAAGTTAGGACTCAAGGAAGCCAGTAGGCAGAAATGAAAAGAAATGAACATTCCAGGCCTGGGGAACAGCCCAAGAAAAATGCCTGAAGCTAAAAAATTATTTGTGGAAAAGCAAAAAAAAGCAATGTCATTGGATCAAATAGTACATGCTGGGTGTATGAAGACTGCAAAGATAGGGGGGTTGAGTTATAAGGGCTTTGAATGCCAAATAAAGGATTTTATATTTGATCTTGGGGGTGACAGGAAGCCACTGGGGTATATAGTGAATAGTGAATATATTGAAGAAAAGCTCAGCAAAGAAGTAGGGCAGGATAGTGATAACAATTAAATCCACAGGAACTGAGGAGCTCAACAAATAAAAAAAAATTAAGTTGGGGCAGAATTGTAATGTTCTTCAGTTCGGTTTTCCTAGGGTCTCTGGGAGCAGCCTTCCTTTCAGTTCAGTAATCACCACAAGAATAGCCAGGGATTAAAGTCCAAATCTTTTTTTACCTCTTTGCCTGATGCTGGGCAGCTTTCTGGAGAGCTTTTCAGTCTGGCCTTGGTCTTAGTGGGGAAAGTGCAGGAGGCCAGGCCAGCCACCAGGAAGATGCAAGATTAAACTGAATTTCTCCCCTTGGTTCTGAGAGCTTAAGTTCCTGCCTCCAGTCCTTATCTTCTTCTGCCTCTTGTCTCTAAGGGCTTTCTGAGTCCCAGCTTATAAATGTTCTACACTGAGTATAAACCAATCATTATATCACTAAGAAACCATTATTTGTTGTAAAATTAAATCAATCATACTGAACCATGCTAAACTAAATAACCATTATCTCCTCAATTCCACTTAGTACCTTGCTTCAAGTTCTGGTCCATAATACAGAACCCTGTTAAATATCTACTATATTTCAGCTCTATGGTAAGCACTAGGGATACACACACAAAAAATGAAATAGACCTCAAATAACTCCTTTGTCAGGGATTGGAAATAATTTCTTTTCCCCTATACCACAGCTTCTCTAAGAGTCAATCGACAAGAATTTAAATGCTTACTATCAAACTGATTCAAATTTATAAGAATTCAAGCCATTCTCCAATTGACAAATGTTCAAAGGATATGAACAATTTTCAGATAAAGAAATTAAAATCATTTCTAGCTATATGAAAAGGTGCTCTAAATCACTATTGATCAAAGAAATGCAAATTAAGACAACTCTGAGGTACCACTTCACACCTCTCAGACTGGCTTAAGATGATAGGAAAAGATAATGATGAATCTTGGAGGGGATGTGGAAAAACTGGAACTAGTACTAATGCATTGTTGGTGGAACTGTGAACTGATACAACCATTCTGGAAATCAATTTGAACTATGCTCAAAGGATTATCAAACTGTGCATACTCTTTAATCTAGCAGTGTCTGTACTAGGTCTGTACCCCAAAGAGATCTCAAAAGAGGGAAAAGGACCCACATGTGCAAAAATGTTTGTGGCAGCTCTTTTTTAATGGCAGGGAACTAGAAACTGAGTGGATGCCCATCAGTTGGGGAATGGCTGAATAAATGATCATCAGGATGATTTCAGAGAGGCCTGGAGAGACTTACATGAACTGATACTAAATGATATGAATAGAACTGAAAGAACATTGTACACAGCAACAAGATTAGTGATGATCAACTCTGATGATGTGGTTCTTTACAACAGCAAGGTGATTCAGGCCAGTTCCAATGATTTTGTGATGAAGAGAACCATCTGCACTCTGAGAGAGGACTGTGGGGACTGAATGTGGATCACAACATAACATTTTCATTCTTTTTGTTGTTTGCTTGCATTTTGTTTTCTTTCTCATTTTTTCCCTTTTTGACCTTTTTCTTGTGTAGCATATTTGTGAAACTACATATAGAAGAATTGCACATTATTTAACTTACATTGGATTATTTGCTGTCTAGGGGAGGAGGTGCGGGAAGGGAGAAAAAAATTTGTAACACAAGATTTTGCAAGGTGAATGTTTATAATTATCCATGCATGTATTTTTTTCCTTTTTTTATTATAGCTTTTTATTTACAAGATATATGCATGGGTAATTTTTCAGCATTGACACTTGCAAAACCTTTTGTTCCATTTTTTCCCCTCCTTCCTCCACTCTCTCCCCAACTTGGTAAGTAAACCAATATATGTTAAATATGTTAAAATATATGTTAAATACAATATATGTATACATGTCTATATAGTTATTTTGCTGCACAAGAAGAATCAGACTTTGAAATAATGTACCATTAACTTGTGAAGGAAATCAAAAATGCAGGCAGACAAAAATAGAGGGATTGGGAATTCTATGTAGTGGTTCACACTCATTTCCCTAAATTCTTTCGCTGGGTGTAGCTGGTTCAATTCATTACTGTTCAATTGGAACTGATTTGTTTCACATGCATGTATTTTGAAAATAAGTTTTAATTTAAAAAATGCTTACTATCAACCAGGTACTATTAAGGCAAAAAACAAAAAACAAAAAAAACCAAGGTCTTCCTCCTCAAGATAACATTTTAAGAGGAGAAAATAAGTAATGCTACATATCCAAAATATATATAGTATGGGTAATCTTAGGAGGAAGGTGCTAGTAGTGGAAAAGGCCACTAGATGATGGGATTTGAAGTGAGTCTTGGAGGAGGCCAGGAATTTATGAGATAAAGGGGTAGAGTATTTTAACTGGCAGATTAGAGGCATATAAAGGACTTCTTTCTGAAAAATTCCTTCAACTTATAATTTAGTTTTATACCAATAACTTAGTGTGTTTGTTTTATGGTAAATTAAGCTAAATTCACTCCTAACTATAGATGGATTTTGGATTAAGCAATAATCCAAACTATAAAAAAGCCTATTTGCAAAAAAGAAATTGGAGGCAATTTATAAAAATCTGATTTGTACTTCACTGTATAATGTGATTATGTACAGCAAAGAAGCATTTCATTTTTCTTATATGATAATATAAAAATGTTTGGCTTTTCCCCCCTTTAAGTTGAATGTTCAGGTTATTCTTATGAAGTTACTTGTAACAATACAGACTTCTGGCAGGCATCAAAATCCCATCTGGGGCTGCCAGTCAATGTTAGCCTGATTCAGCAAATCAAATAACATAAAAGCCAGCTGTCACAAACTATTTATAAAGTCAAGCAGGGCTGAGAGTGAAAACGTTTTCCCCAAGTTTTCTCATGCCTTTTTCTCTTCCTCCTTCTCTGTCTCCCTTAGGTATCATGTTCTCATTATTTCTTTCCCTATTCCTTACACCCCAGTCTTTCAGGCTATTTTATACATTCAATAAGCATTTATTAAGTGTTTACTATTTGTGACTCACTATGCTAAGTATGAGGCTCTGTGGATAAAAATATAAATTCAAAATATTCCTTCCCTTCAATGGGACTCATTCTATTGAGGGAAACAATACATACATATAAGCACAAACCAAGGATATACAAGTAATAGGATATGGGAGGGGGAGAGAATGTACTGTTGTGGGGAGAGGTTGCAGAGGTTTCATGTAAAAAGTGGCATTTGTCCTGTTTTATAGGAAACAAGATCTTCGAAGGATAGAAGGGAGGAGAAGAGGGCATCCAGGTATAAGGGATATTCAATGTAAAGCCAGGAGTTATGTAAATTGTGTGTGAGAAACACTAAGAAGGCCAATTAGATTATAAATCCAGAGTTCCTTCTGGGAGGGACTTCCTTGGCCCAAGTGCATTTGGTAAATCACATGAACACTCCTGAAGCTGTTGCCTTTGACCTTATCACTGTCAACATTTCTTAAGTGCCACCACTTGTCCCACTTTATTTCATGCCAGCTCTATCACTTACCTTCAATAAAATACTGATGGCACATGCCATGCCAACTGCACCACACCCAACAATGGTGACCTTATTTTGAGGGGATGACTCTTCTTTAACAATATTCTCAATTAGCATTTCTTTGACTGATGCCATTTTGGAAATCTGAAAGAGAGATTTCAAGTAATTTTATATAAGTTAAATAATATCAATGAACTGTCATTTTAAATTTTTAACCATCCTACCTATTAATCTAATTATTTAAAACCCAAGATAGCCAAAGATGTGAGGAAGAACAAAACTTTGGGAAAATAAGCAAGAGTGAAGTGAGCAGAACCAAGAGAACACTGTACTCAGTAACAGCAAAATTATGTGATAATCAACTATAATGGACTTAGCAACAGTGATCCAAGAAAATGCCAATAAAACAAATGCCTTCTGCATCCAGAGAGCCAGCATGGAGACTGAATGCGGATAGAAGCATACTATTTTCACTTTTATTTTTATTTTTTCTCTTTAATTCTGATTTTTTCACAACATGAATAAATAAAAATAGGTTTAAAATGATCATACATGTATAACCTAAATGAGATTGCTTGCTGTTTTGGGAAGGGGAGAGCAAATTAAAGTGGGGAGAAAAAAATTGGAACTAAAAATCTTACAAAAGTAAATGCTGAAAACTATCTTAACATGTAATTGGAAATAAAATAATATTATGGAGTGAAAGAAGAGAAAATAAGCAAAGCAAGATAACCAAATCAGAGGTCTAGTCAGAGGACCATGTGAGTCTATCATCAGTTCTCTGAAAATCGTTAACATCCCTCAAATTGTTCCTCTCTCCCCTCTCATTCTTCCCACTGCAATCACCCAGAATAATTCTAAGTCTTCTAACTCAGCAGCCTAGTCTTCACAAAACTGCCAAAGTCATCTCCCTAACACCCCGTTCGGGCTGACTCCCAATGCCCAATCAATAAAAGCCTCTGTTGGTCGGAGGTCCAGTCTGCCAGTCCCCCGCTAGCCAGCATCACACCGTCTTTCTAGACACATCACATTTCCTTTTATTGACTCTTAGGATTCCCCATAGTCGAGTGTTTGGGGTCTCTTCCAACTGGAAGCTCCTTGGGGGGGCTGGTTTGGTTTGGGGCTATGAATCCACAGCATTTGGCAAAGTGCACGGTAGACAGAAGGCACTTATTAAAGCACTTTGGCAGCACTTTGCCCGCTTCCCTTACTTTTGGCCCAGTTCATTTTTGTGGGCAAAGCCTTCCCCCAGTCAACTGCACCCGCGCGAGGAGGGGGCTCCCCAACTTTCCCCTCGGGCCCGCCTGTCCCTGCCTCGCACGCGAAGGTGCCCACAAGCCGCCGCCTCTTCATGGAGACCCATTGGCCCGGCGGCGGCACTCACCCTCGGGGCTTCTCTCCCTGACCCTCGGGGCTACACCAGCATCTCACGGGACCTCAAAGGAGACCCTCAGACTTCAGAAAACCTTCGAAGAGTGACCGTTAACCGCCACGCGCCACCGCTGACGCATGCGCATAACCCGAACCACCCCCCTCCCAATCGCGCCTGCGCCTGCGCAAAAACCGGGGAGTGGGGGAGGAGAGGAGCCGATGCCAGGAGGGGAAGCTTCATTCCCAGTCTGTCTTCCCACCTTATCTCCTCGCCCCAGCGCGCTTGCGCAGGAGCCCATGAGGACCGTTGAAGTCTTCTGCTCTTGAGCCCCACGTGGTGATGGGCATTCCCATGTTCCTCCCAGAGGCTGGAATATTGTGGGAGCCTTTAAAGCACCTTGCCCCCGGCTGCAGCCCGCAGGCGGTTCCTCTGAGAGCCCCTCTGATGCCTCCACATGGTTGCTCGAGGCTGGCGCACCTGGCAGTCTGTGAAACAGTGGAGTGGGGGGCGAAGCTGGCACTGCCAGCTACTGGCACTGCCCCCTTGCAGGAGCAGCGTCCAGCCTTGGCCTGTCAAATCGTCAAGCAGTTATTAAGAGCCAACCTTGTGCCAAGAGTTGAGAATACAAAGGATAAAAAGAAAAGCGAAATGGATATCCACTCCAATCTGTCACATTTACCTTTTTCTCTGACTTGGATCTATTTTATCTACTTCATCAGGCGGTTAAATCAAAATGAAATTACAGAGAGAAAAGTGCTTTGGAAATCTGAACTCCATTAAAAGAGAATCTTGGAACCCTCTCTTCGTTTCAAGCAGAACCTAAATAACTTGGGACCAGCTCAAGGGCCTCATGGAGGAGGAGGTATGGCTCGGGGCAGAGGGTGCTTCAAATTAATGAAGTCCTTTCATTGATCTGACAGCCATGGTTTATTTGCTCTTTATGCTAATGTTGCAATAGCACCAGATGTCTTTAAGTTACTTACTGAACATGGTTACATTGTTGCTAGACATTAACATTAAACCATAACTAGCAATAACAATCTGTTTCCCTCAACATTGTCATCAGCTGTCTAGCTTGGGATGCCTTGTTGCTGTTCCGTGCATTCATCACCGAAGTTATTTTGAATTTCTATCAAACACGTCTTCCTGATGTTTATGTGTTCACATAGGTGACCTCCAGGTTGATTACATCCTTGTGCTAGCAGCACTTATTTGATCTAATAGATCAACACATCTTATTCTCAACCCTGGGAGCCAAAGAGTGGTGGGTCTGTTGCAAAGCAACCCACAGCTGCACAGAGAGTATGTGAACTCCTGCATAGCTTTTTGGGAGAACTGCTTGTTGCTAGCTCTCTACAGACAATGTGATGGAATATTACTGCTCCATAATAAATGAAGAAAGAGGATGGGAACCAAGATGGCAGAGAGCCTGAGCTCTCCCCAGCTTCCCTCAGAATAAATGTTAGATCAAGCCTCTGAATGGATTTGGAGTGTCAGAACCCACAAACATTTGAAGTATAATAATTTTCCCAGTTTAAGATATCTTGGGAGAACTTCAGGAAAGGTCTGTCTCATTGGGCAGGAGGGGAATGCAGCCCATCGAAGGTTCAGTGCAGAGAGGCCCCCAGAGGGGAGCCCAGTATGGGAAAGCCTAGCATAGGAATCAGGCAGGAGGCTCATAGCCAAAATACAGCAGTGTTGGCTACTCTGTCCTGGTTCAGAAGGTCAGGGGACCAGCAGACCAGTTGTGAGACCACCATTGCAACTATAGAAGGCAAATTGTGAGCCTCCAAGACCCAGTATAACAGGTGGGACTTGGCCAGGCCCACCCAGGGCAGTGGAAAAGCTTGTAGCACCATCAGCTTCAGCTCCAGCTCAGCAGTCAGTGAGTAGGCCCTATTCCTCTGCAAAAGAGTTTGGGACAATTTCCCCTCTGCCCTAGGAGCAGAGCTCAACTTTGAAAAATGAGCAAAAAAAGCAAAAAGAGTTCTGACTACAGAAAGCGGCTTTGGAGACAGGGAATATCAAAACACAAATGCAAAGAAGGACAGCAGATGCCGCTAGATAAAACTTCAGAAGGGGATATGAATTGGTCTCTAGCTCAAATGACACTCTTGGAAGAGTTTTAAAAGGATATTAAAAGAGAGAGAAAAGAAAAATGGGGAAAAGAAATCAGTGCTATGCAGGAGAAGTATGAAAAATTGAGGAAAAGAACCAATAGCTTAGAAAAGGAAGCACAAAAACTGACTGAAGAAAACAATTTTAAAAATTAATTTGGCAAATGCAAAATATATGTATGTATATGCTAAAGGAAACTTCTTAAAAAATAAATTTGGCAAAAATGGAAAAGAAAAGAACTCCTTGAAAAATAGAGTTGGTAAAATGGGGAAAAAAAAACCCATTGAACAAAAAAGCTCCTTCAAAAATGCAATTGGCCAAATGCAAAAGGAGGTAAAAAGAAAAAAAAAAAACTAATAAGAAAATAATTCAATAAAAATTAGAATTGGACAAATGGAAATGAATGACTCAATGAGACATCAACAATCAGTCAAACAAAACCCCAAAAAATGAAAAAATAGAAGAAAATGTAAACTACCTCATTGGAAAAACAAGTAAACTGGAAAATAGATCCAAAGAGGCAATCTAAGAATTACTGGACTACCTGAAAGTTATGATGAAAAAAAGAGCCTGAACAACATCTTTCAAGAAATCAAGGAAAACTTCCTTGATATCATAGTATCAGAAGACAAAATAGCAATTGAAAGAATCCAGCAGTCACCTCCTAAAATCCCAAAATGAAAACTGCAAGAAATATTGTAGTTAAATTCCAGAATTATCAAATCAAGGAGAAAGTATGGCAAGTACCCAGTAAGAAACAGTTGAAATACTGAGGAGCCACAATCAGGATTATCCAGTACCTAGTAGCTTCCACTTTAAAGAATCAAGGATCTGAAATATAATATTCCAGAAGGCAGAGAAACTTGGACTACAGCCAAGAATCATCTATCTACCCAGAAAAACTAAGCATTATCTTTCAAGGGAAAAGATGGACATTTGAAGAAATAGGGGATTTTCAATCATCTTTGATGAAAAGATCAGAGAGGAACAGAAAATTTTAGCTTCAAATACAAGACTCAAGAGAAGCATAAGAAGGTAAAAAAAGGAAGAAAAGGATGTTTGTTTTTTAACGGATTAAAATGGTTACATTGGTACATGATGGGAAGATAATATGTGTAACTCTTGAGAAGTGTATCTTTTTCAGGGTCGTTAGAAGGTATGTGATAATATTAAAAAGAAATTAGGGGTGGAAAATGGATTATACTGGAATGGAGAGGAAATGGGAGGTAAAATGGGATAAATTACATCATATGTAAAGGTACAAAAGACCTATTACAATTGAGGGAAAGTAGAGAGAGGGATGAACATTGTTTGAATCTTAATCCCATTAAATATGGCTCAAAGAGGGAATAACATACATACTGAGTTTGATGTAGAAATTTGTTTCACCCTAAAGGGAAGCAGGAGGGGGAAAAAAGAAGGAGGCTAATAGAAGGGAGGATAGAAGAACAAGGGGAAAAGGATAAGGAAGGGGAGGCTAAGAAAAAGGAGGGTAGATTGAGGGAGGTGGTAGTCACAAGTAAAATACTTGTGGGGAAGAAAAGGGTGAAAGGAGAAAAAAAACTTGGGAATATATGTGTGTGTGTGTGTAAATACAGTAAAATAGCATGATGGGAAATACAGAATTAGTAATAGTATAGACTCATAAACTGGAAGTAGATAGCAGAGTGAATTTATAGCTAGAATCCTATAATATGTTGTTTGCAAGAAAAACATTTGAAGCAGAAAAATACATACAGAGTAAAGGTGAAAGGCTGGAGCAGAATCTATTATGCTTGTATGCTTATATATATACACATATATGCACCAAATGATATAGCAACCAAAATTCTTAGAGAAGTAAGTTACAAGCAAAATTATACTAGTGGGGGATCTCAACTTCCTCTGTCAGAATTAGATAAATCTAATTACAAAATAAAGAAGAAAGATGTTAAAGAGGTGAATAAAATTTTTGAAAAATTAGGTATGATGAACCTTTGGAGAAAATTGAATGGGGATAGAAAAGAATATATCTTTTTCTGAATAGTATATGGAATCTACACAAAAATTTACTATATATAAGGGCATTAAAAACACACAATCAAATGCAGAAAGACAAAAATAGTAAATGTACCCTTTTCAGATCATGATACAAAAAAAAAATTAAATTCAATAAAAGGCCAGGGGAAAACAGAATAAAAGCCAATTGGAAATTAAATAATCTAATCTAAAGAATGAGTGGGTGAACCAACAAATCATAGAAATAATTTTGTCAAAGAGAATGACAATAATGAGACAACATATCAAAACTTATGGGATGAAGCAAAAGTAGTTCCTAGGGAAATTTAATTTCTCTAGATGCTTACATGAATAAAATAGAGAAAGAGAAGATTAATGAATTGAGAATGCAAAAAGCTAGAAAAAGATCAAATTTAAAATCCCAAATTAAATACCAAATTAGAAATTCTGAAAAATCAAAGGAGAGATTAATAAAATTGAAAGAAAACTATTGAACTAATAAACAAAACTAAGAGTTGGTTTTATGGGAAAAAGCCAAAAAAATAGATCAATCTTTGGTTAATTTAATTAGAAAAAAAGAAGAAAATCAAATTATCAGTATCAAAAATATAAAGAATAAACTTACCACCAATGAAGATGAAATTAAAGCAATAATTGGGACTTATTTTGCCCAATTGTATGCCAATAATTAAGTGAAATGGATAAATACTTACAAAAATACAGACTGCCCAGATTAATAGATAAGGAAATAAATTACTTAAATAGTTCTATTTTAGAAAAAGAAATTTAACAAATTATTAATGAATTACAGAAGAAAAAATCTGCAGGGGCAGATAGATTCACAAGTGAATTGTACCAAATATTTTAAAAACATGAATATAAACTGCTTGCATTGAATATAAACTGCTTGCATTTTTGTTTTTCTTCCTGGGTTATTTCTCCCTTCTGAATTCAATTCTCCCCGTGCAACAAGAAAACTGTTCGGTTCTGCACACATATATTGTATCTAGGATATATTGTAATCTATTCAACATGTAAAGGACTGCTTGTCATCTGGGGGAGGGAGTGGAGAGAGGGAGAGGAAAAATCGGAACAGAAGTGAATGCAAGGGATAATGCTGTAAAAAATTACCCTGACATGGGTTCTATCAATAAAAAAGTTATTCAAATGTAAAAGTTGCCCATTATCACTACTACTATTCAGTATTACATTAGAAATGTTAGTGTTAGCAATAAGAGAAGAAAAAGAAAGGCTGATTTCAGAAAATCTTGAAGAGACTTACATGAACTAATGCTAAATGAAGTGAGTAGAACCAAGAGAATAATGTACACAGCAAGATTAGGTAATGATCAATTGTGATGGACGTGGCTCTTTTCAACAATGAGGTGATTCAAGGCAATACCAATAGACTTGTGATGGTTACATGAGTTTTGTTTAGCTTTGGTTTGGTTTCAATTTAGATTAAGAAGGGAAGAAATTGGTTGGGAGTGGGGAAACTAGAGGTAGAGTTTTTCCTGAAAAGAAAGAAAAGTATCATTTGAATCTCTTTTTTTAAAGAACGGCTAGAAGAAAATCCAAGAAAGGCTAGAAGAAAACTCAAATAGGACAGTTTGAAAGTTATGTGTTGCATTTTAGATTACTATCTATCTAGAGGAAGGGATAATGGGGAAGGCAGGGAGAAAAACATGGAATACAAGGTTTTTCAAGGATAATGTTGAAAACAAAATATATGTTTTTGCATATATTTTGAAAATAAAAAGCTATTATTTAAATAAAATAAAAAGAAAATTATATGCTGCATTTATTTATACTTAAAAAGAAAAGCAAGCCCTCTATATAAGATTTGCAGTTTCATGTATCTTTTTTGTTTGTATGCTTTGTACATATGGAAAGGCTCATTTTATTTGGTATTTGCTAAGTTCAGAATTTAAAAAAAACAAAACATTACCACTACATCTCAGGGCCATCTCCTAGATGTCTTTCCTGAAACCCTTGATTGTTGCATCTATCTTCTTGAAATTTTATATGTAATTAAAATGCCTGTAAAGCAAAGGTTGTATTTTGAGGTTGTTTGGTCTCAGAACTCAAATTCAGAACTCAAATAACTTGCAGAAGATTTGAAATAATGAATCTTCCAAAGCATGGATAATGTGAACTTTAAAAAGTTTAAAAAACTTTTGTATTTATATCACCTTAATTTTCCAATATAATTTTTCTGCCCAAATAGCCAGATAATATACCCATAATCTTTTTACTTCCAAAAAGGAAGAGTGGAAGGTATTTTTTTTCCTGTCTCTTCTTTGGGGACCAGTTGGTCCTTTTTGAGCACTGTGTTCAGTTTTAGCATTTTATTATTCTTTCCATTTACATTATTATAATCCTTCTGTATGTCTTTTCTCTAGTTCCATTTCCTTACTTTTAATCAGGTAAGCTTGAATTTTTAGTAAAGCAATAAATCTGACCTCATGGGTACCACTGATTCTCAGTAGGATAGGATTTAATTAAAAACCTATGATGTAAACCTATGTTTTCTTCAAAAAAAAAACATATTTTAAAGTAAGTAGATAATATTTCACAGATCTAGAATTAATGTCAAGAAAAATGCATCTATGCCTCTTTTGGTAAGAGGAGACATCCTGTTTTTAAAAAATCACAAATCAGATTCTTTAAAATAATAATGCTTCAGAAAATAAAGCTTTAGCAATTTTTATGGTGGGCAGGAAAATGGAAATTGAATGGATGTCTATTAAATGGGGAGTAGCTGAATAAATAATGGTATATGAATGCAATGGAACATTATTAAATTATAGGAAATGATGAGCCAGATGATTTTAGAAAAGCCTAGACTTACATGACTGATGCTGAATGAAATAAGCAGAACCAGGAGAACATTGTACACAGTAACAGCAAGATTGTATGATGATTAATTATGATATACTTAGCTCTTCTCAGCAAGACAGTGATCTAAGACAGCCTAATAGTTTTGGGATGGAAAATGCCATCTGCATCTATGAAGACTGAATGTGGATCAAAGTCTATGATTTTCACTTTTTTTTTCTATTCTATGGTTTTTCCCTTTTGTTCTGATTTTTCTTGTACAACATGACTAATATGAAAATATGTTTAAAATGATTGTACATGTATAACTTATATCATATTGTTTGCTGTCTTGGGAAAGAGAAAGATAAGGAAGGAAGGGAGAAAAAATTTAGAACTTAAAATTTTATAGAAATGAATGTTGAAAACTTTCTTTAGCAGTAATTGGAAAAATAGAATACTATTGAATAAAAAAAATAATGTTTTATCAGGTAATGAAAATTCATTCAAAAGATGAAGTGATAACCAAGAAGATACTAAAGAGGAAAGAAGAAAAATATACCCTAAAAGACAACAAAACATTTATCAGAAGTTCAAACCAGAATAACAGCAACTAGACAGCAAGGAAAATAATTAAAGCCTAAAAGAAATCAAGAAAATGAGTACACTTAAATTTTGTAAATCATAAACCATAATTTTAAGACATCTATACTCTATCACAAAGATATATTATCAAAGTAAAAAAATTAATAGGAAAATAGAGATTAAAAAGTGAAAATACATAGACATTGTAGACTATTTTATGACTACTTTTTCAAAATTTTTCTTTTTTCTTTATATTTAAATTATTTTATTAAATAAAGTGGAATTTTTTTGAAGAATATAATCACTTAGTATTTTGTTTTGACCCAGTTAAACATAAAACTTTTTTTTTTTCATTTATATAATGCCGATACCTAGATTTAATTTAAAGCATAGATGATTCCACCTTTCACCACTGGGTTAAGAGATTTTGTGGACACAACCTTATTTTGTAAATGATTTATTATGTCGTGATATGTTTTGGGGAATTTAATATTCCTTGATGATACTTTTTTGTATTCTTTATGCACCAAGGAATATCTAAAATATAACTGTATTACGTTTTTATCAACAATATTCCATTATTTAATTTACAAATATGACTTTTTTAAACTGAGTTGAAGAAGATGTTAAAGGAAGATAGGTAGTTAATACATAAATATAGGTATTTACATATAAATGTATAAAACAGGGTAATTTCAAAACAGTCAAAACTAACTACTAATTTTAGATAAGCTTGGGTACTTGGGCCTTTATTCCATGTAACATTTGTCTTCAGTGGGTGATTACAGAGACTAGAGCTCATTTGAATACTCAGAAACAATTAAACTGTGATACAAAATGTGAAATATCTTGATCTGAAATATGATCTAGCAAAAATTCCTAGGCATTCCACACACAATGTAAGACAATTCTTAACATTTGTTTTTAAAACTTTGAGTCCATGCCCTTATTGGCATCAAACTGTGCATACCCTTTGATCCAGCAGTGTCTCTACTGGGTCTGTATCCCAAAGAGATCATAAAAAAGACAAAAGGACCCACAACCCTTTTTGTAGTGGCAAGGAACTGGAAACTGAGGGAATGCCCGTTGGTAGGAGAATGGTTGAATAAGTTATGAGATATGAATGTTATGGAATATTATTGTTCTCTAAGAAATTATTTCAGAGAGACCTGGAGAGACTTACATGAATTGATGCTAAGTGAAGTGAGCAGAAGCAAGGAACATGGTACATAGCAATAGCAAGATTATATAATGATCAATTCTGATGGATGTAGCTCTTTTCAACTGCGAGGTAGGTGATTCAGGCCAATTCCTTTTTTTTTTTTTTAACTTTTGCAATACAGATCTAGCATTTATATTGCTTTTGAGCATATTTCCAGATTGCTCTACAGAATGTTTGAATCTGTTCACAATTCTATTAACTGTGCATTAATGTCTCATTTTTCCCACTTTACAATATTTGTCATTTTCTTTTTCTGCCTTATTAGCCAATCTAATAGATAGGAGGTAGTACCTTGAATTGTTTAACTTGGATTTATTTCTCCAATCAGTAATGAGTTAGAACATTTTTTCATGTGCTATAAATAGTTTTAATTGCTTCATCTGAAAACTGTTCATATTTTGGGATTGGGAAATGGTTCTTCTGACTCAAATTTATAAAAAATCAAGCCATTCTCCAATTGATAAATGGTCAAAGGATATGAACAGACAATTTTCAGATGATGAAATTGAAACATGAAAGAGTGTTCCAAATCACTATTGATCAGAGAAATGCAAATTAAGACAACTCTGAGATATCACTACACACCTGTCAGATTGGCTAAGATGACAGGAAAAAATAATGATGAATGTTGGAGGGGATGCGGGAAAACGGGGACACTGATGCATTGTTGGTGGAGTTGTGAACAAATCCAACCATTCTGGAGAGCAATCTGGAATTATGCCCAAAAAGTTATCAAACTGTGCGTACCCTTTGATCCAGCAGTGTTTCTATTGGGCTTATACCCCAAAGAGATACTAAAAAAAAAAAAAAAAAAAAAAAAAAAAAAAAAAAAAAAAAGGAAAGGGAAATGGTTCTTATTTTTATAAATTTGACTCAGTTCCTTATATATTTAAGAAAGGAGACTATCAGAAAAATTTCCATCAAAATTCTTTTCACTATTACCATTACTAACTGTATTTACCCCATCTAGTCCTTTCTTTCTCCTTTCACCTGTCCTTCCTCAAAAGTTTTGCTTCTGATTATCCCTTCCCCCAATCTGTTTTCCCTTCCATCACCCTGCCCCCATTCTAGCATCCCCTTCCCCTCCTACTTTCCTGTAGGGTTAGATAGGTTTTCATAGATAAATGAATGTGGATATTATTCCCTTTTCTTTGAGCCAGTTTTGAGAGTAAAGTTCATTCACGCTTCAATTCCCCCCTTTTCTCCTCTACTATAAAAGCTTTTTCTTACCTCTTTTATGGTATGTAATTTATGCCATTCTACCTCTCCTTTTTCCTTTCTTCTATTACATTCCTTTCTTACCCTTTTTATTTTTTAGATATTCAACTCAATTCATACTTGTGCCCCATCTATATATGCTCCTTTTAACTTCCTTAATAATGAGAATGTTCCTATGAGTTACAACAGATTATTGTTATTAAGCCCCTTATTTCTCTTTCCTGATTACCTGTTTAGGTTTCTCTTGAATCTTAGTCAAATTTTTCCATTCTGGTCTTTTTATCAAGAATGTTTGAAAATCCTCTATTTCAATGAATATCCATTTTTCCCAGAAGGATTACTCTCAGTTTTGTGGATCTACTCCTAATTTTTGCCCTCCAGAATACCATTTTCTAAATCCTCCAAACCCTTAATGGAGATGTGAAATCTTTTGTTATCCTGACTGTGGCTTTACAATATTTGAATTGTTTCTTTCTGGGTGCTCAGTATTTTGTCCTTGATCTAAAAGTTCTGATATTTGGCTATGATATTCCTAGAAGCTTTCATTTTGGAATATCTTTCTGGAGGACATCAATGGGTTCTTTCTATTTCTATTTTACCCTCTGGTTCTAGAATATCAGGACAATTTGCTTTGATTTCTTGAAAGATGATGTCTAGATTCTTCTTTTCTTCTTATGTTGATAATTTAAAAATAACTGAACTACCTGAAAGCCATTATCTCTTTTGGAACCAAGAGAACATCGTACACAGAAATAACAAAATTATACAATGGTCAATTCTGGTAGACATGGCTCTTTTCAACAAGCTGATTCAAACCAATTCCAATAGATTTGTGATGAAAAGAGACATCCTCATCCAGAGAGAGGACTATGGAGAATGAATGTCCATCACCACATAGTATTTTCGCCTGTTTGTTGTTGCTTGTTTGCTTTTTGTTTTCTCAATTTTTTCCTTTTTTATCTGATTTTTGTTGTGCAGCATGGTAATTGTGGAAATATGTATATATTTACAAAAAAAAAGCAAATTATCTATTTTCCAGGTTGTTTTTCCAACAAGATATTTCACATTATCTTTTCATTATTTTGGTTTTTATTGTTTCTTGTTTCTCATAAAGTCATTAGTCTCTATGTGCTCAATTCCAATTTTTAAGAAATTTTCTTCAGTGAGCTTTTGTACCTTCTTTTCCATTTTTCCAATTTTTCTTTTTAAGGTATTCTCATTGGCTTTTTGTACTTCCTTTTGCATCATTCTCATCTATCTTTCTTGATTTTCAAAATCAAGCTTGTAAGCTCTTCCATATGCTGAGACCCAGTTTTTTGGAAGTTTTGGATGTAGTTGTTTTGATTTTGCCATCTTCTGAATGTGTTTTGATCTCATCACTACAGTAACTTTCTATGGTCAAAATCTTTTTCTTTTGTCTGCTCATTTACTCAGCCTATTTCTTGACTTTTAACTCTGTTATAGTAGGGCTCTGCTGTCAGTGTAGAGGGTGCATTGTCCCCAGTTTCAGTACGTCTTTTCAGAGATATTTGTAAGATTTGTAAGTTTTCAGGCTTTCTAAGATGTTATGATCTAAAGAGAGATGTGTTTACTACCCTATGCTCTGGTCTTCTCTTCTGCTGTGGAACTGTGACACGGGAGACCCATCCACTGTGGCTACA
Source organism: Antechinus flavipes (assembly GCF_016432865.1). Classification (NCBI taxonomy): domain Eukaryota; kingdom Metazoa; phylum Chordata; class Mammalia; order Dasyuromorphia; family Dasyuridae; genus Antechinus; species Antechinus flavipes. The sequence goes on from NC_067403.1 coordinate 204,474,485, forward strand.
AGTTGTAGTGTGCTAGTGTTCCAGATGGCCCTGAGTATAGGCAAAGCAGTAGAATAGTGTCTCAGTGGTATAGCCTCCTCCGGATTGGTTTTGACCCATCTATGCATCTATGGGTTAAGTCCTCTGCAATGACTCCAAAATGGCCTTTCCCTGGCTTCCATGCAGCCTAACCTGTACTGTGTTCCAACTTTCCCTCTAGTACAACTGATCTTTCCTGCAACTTTTTAAGTTGCCTTGGGCTGGAAAAATTGCTTTAATTTCTTTGTGGGGTTTGATGCTTTTAACATTTGTTTAAAGTCATTATTTTAAAATATTTGGAGGGCTTGGAGCAGAGCTCAGCTGAGTTCTTGCCTTTACTCTGCCATCTTGTCACAAATTTTCAAGTTATTTTGTAGATAGTGCAGTAAATGTCATGTTCCAGGCAATTATTTCCTTATGTAAATTTCAGCAAGATAATTTAGCCTTTGACCAGCCTGAGACCTAAAAGAAATCCTTTTTAAAAATGTGTTCATGGCAAGGAAAATATTTGGGGTTTTTAAGCACAGATATTTTTATCATGACACTTTTTTTTTTTCATAACCTGGGGAAGAAGGGAGGGTGAGGAATAAGGAATAATGTATCCAAACAGAAATCCTTGTACTGAAAATAGGAATTTCTAGAATAATTTTAAGATAAAGCAGAAACAAATGGTTGCCTTTTGAGAAATGTTATACCATTTTGTCAGATGAAAAAAAAATAAGCAAAATTCACCAAAATTAACATTCAAATAGGGGAGATGTCAATTGTTTGGACATTTCCTGGGAGATGCAATCCATTAGATATAGGATTATCTGACCAGCATTGCAGTAATTTGAGAAATAACACTGGGTGTGGGGTCCAAGAATCTGACTTTAAATATGGACATCTCTTGGGAGCTCAGCTGACATGGTAATTCCTATATTTGTAATCTTTCTTATGCAGCTAAAATTTGACTAACGTTTGTTGCTTATAAATCTGCAAACCTCAACTCCCTGCAGCCCAAGAGTATCTTCAACTACTTGAACACTGTTAACCTGAAGACTGCTTTACTTGCATCCCGTTTTTAAATATTCCGTTTCTTGGGGATGACTCATCTGGAATGTGATGGCATTAGCATTTCTGAAGGTTATGTCACCTACAAGCAAAGTTCTGTGCACTACTGGAAGTAATATTGGGAGTTCTAAAGTGTAGTCTCTGGAAGCACTGACATTTTATTTGGTCCTATGAGGTATGTTTTTCATACCTATGTTAATCAAAGATCTCACTCCAAATATGAACTTTCAGTAAGCCCCAAGAGATATGATCAAGGAAAAGGGCAGATCATTTTTGCCCCTTTATGTATTTAGCAAAGTTAACTCTTACTAAATGCTTCTTGAATCAACTTTTGATTAAAACTCATTTCAGTATCCATCTTATATTCTTTCCCTCCAATCTTTATTCTAAGAGGTCCAATGAAATCAGAAGGGTGATATTTTGATTAGTCTAGTTCAACTGTTCAACCTCCCCAATAGTCTAGTTCAAAACTGTCAAGAGGAAAATGAGACAGATTATCTAAATAAAACTCTACCTATCTGCTGCTCCCATCAAGAAATGATCTCTCCATTCTTTGAATCTTATGGATGTGTAAAACATGTCTTTGTATTTCCCCACAGGAAAAAAAGGAGTTTAGCATAGAGCTTTTGTACAATATAGGCACTCGAGTGTTTCTCAAAAACAGCACTAGCCCAGTCAGGAGGACCAGAGTTCAAATGCAGGCTCAGTCACTAAACACTTACTGTGACCCAATTTCTCCTGTTTTTGTACTCAACTGGAAAATTTCAGTTGTCATCTTTTCAATAATGAGCAACTAAAATTGAGCATCATTCAACAGGCAACAGAAAGAAAATGCTGAGAATAGGCTACATGATTTAAGATGAGGTGTCTATCAGTTGGTACTTGATGGTAGGTTGGCAGTGATGAGACAGGGAAATAAATAAAAGTTGCATGAATGAGAAGTGCAGGAGGGGTCAAAAGGGTCAAAGCAGTTTGTTTTGTTATATATTTTATATAGACACATACATAAAAAGTTCAGTTTCTTGTATAATCTTCCATGTTTAGTTTTGAGATGTTTGTGATATAAAGAGGAGTACTCGTATTGATGAGCTTACTGTTTAAGTATGTGCCAAGCTGACTTGGTATATACATCTCTAATGTTGAGCTCTACAATTTCCTTTTCTCAGGACTGATATGTTAGCAGCACCAAAACCTTTTAATCCTAACATCTCAGCCTAAAATGGAATAAAATAAGTCAAGAAGGAGATATTTATTTTTGTTATTTATTCAATATTTGGGTTAGTATGACACTTGACAATTTGGTTGCATCATTGTACATTTATAGATCTTTTTATATAATATGGAAATTTACAACTATTGATATGTATAGGTAGACAAAATCAGGTCCTCTGGAAAGGTGATACATGGGGCCATGCTGCAGCGCCCTAATTCAGGGCAGCACAAAGGTAATCAATGCATCAATAAAGTACTACTACCATAGGGTACTTTGTGTCCACAAATGCCATCTTCTGGACCTACAGGAACGCATAGCCCTTACAAGGCAGGTAGTTAATCTAAGTGGGGGGTGCTGGCTCTGCTCGACAGCAACTACTTCAAGACTGTACAAGTCACATCCAGCATCATATGCAAACAACAGGGGTTTAATACAGCAGTCACATTGTACCATCCCCCATTTCTAACTTCAGGAAGAGACTATAGAGTGTTCCTAGCTTTTATATTTCTGGTGTTCAATCACTCAGAGGAAGGATTTGACCTACTTGAAAAGCGCATCATACATCATCCCTTAACCACTGTCACCTTCTCTAGACAGTCTAGCAGCAACACAAAAACTTCTAGAACTGCAGTTCCTTCTGGATTCCCCAAAGGGTATCTGCACTCTTCTTCAAACGGGCCTCCTCCTCTGAGTTCAGGTTTACCTTCACCACATCTGAAATTCCATTTTGCCCCAAGATACATGGGACACTAAGGAAGACGTCTTCGTTAATGCCATATAAGCCCTGAAAGACAAAATGAGATCACACAATACTATTGATATCTTCTTCTCTGTCCAATGGCCAAGTATAAATGCAACAAGGGAATTGGAATTAATTTGCTTTTTTAGCCTAAGATGAGCTTTAAGGATGGCAGGCTCACCCTTTCCAATCTATTCAACCAACACTAGTATACATTGTGTATATACACATAGTTTTTGCCTTTTATTACTGTGTAGTTAGACTTGCTATATTCCAATGTTTTCTTTTAAAATTACATTTTAAACATTCTAGTTTAACCCCCCCCCCCTTTTTTTGGCTGAGGCAACTGGGGTTAAGTGACTTGCCCAGGGTCATACCAGTCAATTTTATATACAAGTATTGTGTCTGAGGACAGATTTGAACTTCAGGGCTGGCAATCTATCCACTATACCAACTAGCCCCATGCCCTTTTGTTAAAAATAAATTTTCCCTATGAAAAGAAAATTTTGAGCAAAGCAGTTAAACAGCTATAAACCATCTGACTTTTTTTCCCCCCAAACTGGCAGCATGCCTAAGGCACTCTTCCTAAAGTAAAACTATTGCACTAAGAATTGCAAGATTCACTGAAGAACTAGAAGGCTCATTACCACCACCACACTTCTATCCTTGTCTGCTCCAAGCATTTTATTTTTAGCCAACTCTTATTACTCAGATCAATTTCCTCATATGTAAAATGGGAAATAAATACTCACAAGACTGAGAGGAAAGCCTTCTTCCACACCTTAAGATAGTATAGTTTTATTTTCTGGCCATATTTGGAATTGACTTTATAAAGCCAACTTCAGGATCTTACATATATATTTCATCTTGCTTATTATACCATTCTAGCCTATCAATATATTTGTAATTCAAGTGCTCTCATCCATTAAATAGCATTCTTCCAAATTAAAACACTGTACTATGAAGTCACAAAATCTCAATATGTAGAAACACTGTTTTTCTTCCTGGGTTATTTTTATCTTCGGAATCCAATTCTTTCTGTGCAACAAGAGAACTGTTCGATTCTGCACATATATATTGTATCTAGGATATACTGTGGCATATTAAAAAACTTATTAAAAAAAATAAAGAAAGATACATTTGGTGTCAAAAAACACCAAATTCATTTAACACCATTTACTTGTAATAGATACCTACCTTAATCATAGTGGAAATTGGATGCACTCTCCTAAGATTCTTCATAATGCTTTCTGACAGATCTGCCACAGACAAGCCAATGGCCCAGGAAGTGTAGCCCTTCAGCTTGATCACCTCATAAGCACTGCCAGTAATAAAAAATTATTCAATGGTTTGGGGGAGATTGAGCAGAAACATATCTTTCAAGAACATTAACAGATAAAGTAGGAAAAGCAGAAATATTCCCTATCCAAAGATTTTAACTTTATTACTAATGAGCTACTTTTTGTTGAGAAAGTCAAAATAAAAAATTCTACTGTTAAAAAGTATTAAGAAATCCTCACTAACCTTTCAACTACTTGTTTATGAACTTCTTTCCAATTCTCTGCATCAGAATCAGTTCCCAAAGCAGGGTAAAGATTCTTCAGGGACACACCCGCAACATTCACACCACTCCACACAGGAACTAAAAAATAAATAAATAAATAAAAATCCAACACATGCATATTATTTCCAAGTGTCTTATTAGTAATTGTGGCTTAAGTTTGTCATTCTTTTACTCCATTATATTTCATTCTGAAAATTTCCTTGAAAAAAAGCAATGCTGCTGTTAAGATAAATCTTTTTTCCACAATATTTAATAATTTGGAGTCAAAACCAATACATTCATCTTCTCTTTTATCAAAAATATTATGATTTGTATGCAACTAGACTACATAAATTGTTAATACTATGAATGTTTATTTCTTTTTATTTTTTTCTTTGAACTCTATGCACAAATACATTCAAATTTCCCATTCATTTACATAAGCAAGTTTTCTATAGCTCCTAATTCTTTACCATATCTGACCTCCTTAAAAAAAAAAAAAAAAATCAAGAAAGGTAGTAGAAAGTTTTCTAAATAAGTTTCTATTAATTATGTAGTAATTTCTACTATACTTTTACCTCAATGATCTTGGTTTGATGTATTTTTAGTCTCTATAATGTGTTGCCCTACTCCCCACCAAAAGCAAATGGTTTGAATAGTTGACTACTCATCAAAATAAATGTTTTATTCCCTAATATATGTAGGGATTTTTTAACATTCTTAAATGTTGGAGCTTAGATGCGTATTTAAAATACTACTTTAAAGTTTTAAGTACTTTTCTCAGGACAATACTATAAGTTAGAATTATCATGCCCTTTTCCGAATACCAATAAAAAAGGAGATAATCTTGCCCCAGTGTCATAGCTAGGATCTGAACTTGAATCTTTTCTAAATCCAAATCAACCATTTTCCACTGAATCATTTTATTTCCACAGATAATGACAAGCTCTGATACATATAGGTAGAATTTAGTCCATAAATCATATCCTACTTAAATTACAAGGCTGACCTTTTCAGAGCTAGCCAGTTCAAATATAGCCAGTTTATGTTTGCTGACCATTGCAAGTTAGTAAAAATTGTACTCGTGTTGACAAGTTTCACTTTTTACAAGTTAAATTTAACTTATAATACCATTTCTTTACAAAATGTGGAGTTCTCATAAATCATTCCTTGTAAGTAAACAAGACCTCACTGATTTGGTTTTAAGCAACTTTTAAATATAATTTAGAATAGAATGCTTTTTAAAAAGTACTTGCAAGTTCCTTAGGATAGGACTGACTATAATCTTACCACTGGAGTCTCCATGTTCTCCAAGGACCCAGCCATGGCAACTTGAAGAATGGACACCAAGTCTCTCCCCCATTAGGTAACGGAAACGGGCAGAATCCAGATTGCAACCACTTCCAATGACACGATTTTTTGGAAAGCCACTTAGCTTCCAGGCCACATATGTCAAAACATCCACTGTGAAGAAAAAAATGTAGACAATATAAATGTTAATGTTCTCTGGCAGATAATTGCTTTGAAGACAAAAATTATGCCTAATCAATACTCCTGAATTTATAGTACTCCTGGAATTTATAGTACAATGAAACTATCAAATATTTATGTAATGGCACGTTCTAGTACAATCCTATGTAATTCTCACATAAGTTTACAACAGAATCACTCTATGTTAACACCAGCATTCCCCCCTAAATAAATGTTTATGGTGAATCCTGCTTCCCAAGAACTTCATTATAAAAAATCTTTCATGAAACTGTATTATACTTTTTCCGGGACATAATTAAAGACAGAAATAAAATCCTAAGAAAAAAACCTAAAAATATGAACCAATAAAGTTTATTATAGTTTGCTAATTTTAAATTTTAGCAAAGTTTGTGTTAAAAGATGTGTCTTAAACAGTTAAATAAATCTTACCTGGATTGGAAACAATAAGTAGCTTGCAATTAGGGCTGTATTTAACAATATTGGGAATGATGAATTTAAAGATATTCACATTACGCTGAACCAAGTTAAGACGACTTTCTCCCTCCTGTTGTCGTGCCCCAGCCGTAACAATTACCAGCTTTGAGTTTGCAGTTACACTGTAGTCTAAAGAAAAGGAAACAATATACTGTTATCCCTTTTATAGCTTTTTTCTTTACCCCTTGTGATTTCAATATATGGAGAGTCAGCATACACAAATTAAATGTGAATTTTGCGAGTTTTGCGGTAACCACAAACACTGAAAAAAGTGTGTATGTATATAGTATTTGTATATTAAGAAATTTTACAATAAGGTACTAAGAAAAATTCAGACATCTCTGGAAGACCAAACCTTTTTAGAGTATTTTCCAGATTGGGGGTGGGATATGTCCAACAGTTATATAAGTTACCACTTGATCCAAATCACAAAAAAATTGTGTGTACTTGTGTGCATGTAGTCCTTTTTCTGTCATTCTGAACAATTGAGACCTTTAATGGAAGAACTGGCTTCTCCCATTATTTCTTCAGGAAACCTAGATCTGTCACTATGGCTGCATGCCTCAGAAGAAGCATGGTCTTTTCCCTTTTATGAACGTCAATGATGCTCTTAGTCTTATTTTGTTTAATAGCTAAGGATTTTCAAAAATCTGATATCCTACAAATTCTTGCATATGTACCCTGGAATTTCCTACAACCTTGACTTTTTCCTATTTCTAATTCAAAATGAAAATTGTATTGTGACAATCTCAGCAAATTAGCAAATAAACACAGATTAGCATTTAGAACTATAATATATAATATATAAGAATCTATAAATTTTCAGATGCAAAATTTATGATTATCTAGAGAAAAATTTGATTATATAATCTCTTCCTTATCATGGATGTATTTTAATTCAAAATGTTTGCCAGAAAATAAAAATGCCCTAATATCCCCTATTCTGGGTAAAAATAGAAATCTTTTAACTCCTAGGAATTATTTCCACAAGAGTAACAGAAATTAAATTTTGTGAATTATACTATGAAACATCAAGTCAAAATGGACCAGGGGAGTTTACAGCATATTAAATAGAGCAGGGGACTCTTGGAATTTCAGATACTTAATATAACTAGCTGGCCAACTCTGAAAAAGTAAAAAAAAGATGCTGTCAATAAAAAGTTATTATAAAATTTTTAAAAATGCAGGAGAAATATATTTTGAAAAAGCCAACATGAGAGTAGGTTTTGTTTAAGTGGGTTATAGGAATTTTCTTTTTGCCCAGTAGAGGGAGACAGAAAGACACTTCCTAGTGTTTTTTTAAAATAAAATTCAGTAAAAGAAAAAAAACTATTAACCTTTGCCAGAAACTATCTTTGGTGTTTTGAGGAAAAGGCTGCCATGCTGGAGATCCATCATCTCTCCCTTTAGTTTGTCTTCTATGACATCAACTAGGGCAAGTTCATCAGCCAAATCCTGGAAAAGACGGACATTTTTAATTAAATTAATTTCAATTAAGAGCAATTTTCTAGATTCCTGAAAGACATGTTAAGAGAAATTTCTCTCACACTCCCCCCCCCACCCCCATAGTGATTTAAAGTTCATTGGTGAAGTGCCTTTCCCATAATCCCACTCAAGAAATTGTTCCTTGACATTTTCATTTTAGCAAACATTGATTAAATCCCTAATTATAATTCAAGGTTCTTGACTCAGAGCACCAGAGAAACTTTTAACAAAAAGGCTACAAAGTATGTAATGACATTTTGGAGGCCTGAACAATTCACAAAGAGGTTATAAGGGAAGTAGTAGCTATACTACTAAAAAGTGAGAAGGGAAGTGGAAAGTATTAATTGCTAGATATTAGTGTATACAAATTGGTTATAATCTAGTCACCTGGACAATTCATGTTTGAATCCTACCTCAAATATTAGCTCTGTGAACCTGGGCAAGTCACAACTATTTCTTTCCTCTTACCTTACAGATTGTCTTAAGGATCACTGAGATAGCATTCTGCAAATTTTCTGAGTAGTGTTAACTATTATTAGTAATGGAGAGTTAAGAATAACTACATTTAAAATAAAATTGAATTGAAAAGGGAGGGGGAAAAAAATCTAGATGGAATGCGCTGAGAAAGTTGTAAGAGACACGTTAGATTTCCAGATAGCAATACTTGGATCCAAGGTACAACCTAGCTCTCCCTACAACGAAAATCTGATGTTTTAATTGATTTAATGATATTGATTAATGTGCTTCTGCCTATCTTTTGTCCCTCTAGTTTCCATCTGCAGCTGAATGCCTGCCTACAGAATCCTCACTGCCATTGCTGTGGGAACCAGAGCTGTAGAAGTCCCTACAATGCTTTTCCCTTATTATCAAAACATTAAAAATCTTTTCTTGACTATGGGTTCTATCTACTTATAACTTCAAATCCTATAGAAAGCCCTCCTGGGGGATACAGCCTCCCTGATGACTAGAATTGTGACATTTAAGTTTTTTTTAATTTTCAAGTGGAACTGAAAACCTCTTCCTAGAACAACTTTCCTTATAGAGAGACAATGTCATAAAAGGCACTGAATGATAGACCCATTCAGCTGCAATGTGTTAACCAGGCAACCCATATATTAACACTGTATAGGAAAAAACTGATCCACGATCCAAAGAGCCAGTTTTATGCTCTTGGAATGCAATTAATTTCAAAGTTGAAGACTGACTCTTAGATGTCTCTAGTTTTCTTTTTTTGGAAACAAGATGTATTATACAGATTTTCTTGAAATGGACATGTATTATTTTATACCGACTCTTTTCTTATGTTTTGCTGTGTACATGACCATTTTTCCTTTATTTTTTTTTCTATTTAAGTTTGAATAAATTCAAAAACTTTAAAAAAGAAATGTGGAAGGAACACAAAAAGGTTACATGAAATCAGGCCTGTGCTCTTATCTTTTTATATTCTTTTTTTGCCTAACTACCCTCTCAAAAGATGATTTCTTTCTTGGGGTTTTGGCCAGAATAACAGTGCTTCGCTAGTTGTGAAAATATGAAAAGTCAAATTTCTTCCAAGATATCCCTTTGCTTTTCCTTATAAACTCCTAGAGGACTACATTCAGAGAAGGAAAAGATAATGAGGGAAAGAGAGGCAGGATGGTGAAGGGAACAAAGACAGTCAGAGAAGCTGGAGGTGAATACTGGACCAGCCAATTATTTTCTGTTATTTGGCATAAATCACGTAGATGATCTCCAGGGTCTAATCCTATGAGGAAAAGACTGACGACCATGCCACATGGAGAGATTTATCTCGAACCAATGAAAGCTTGTGGAGGACAGGATAATAGAACTGTCTCCTAGCAGTAAAAAAAAATCCTATATATTAGAACAATTGGATGTCAAACAATTTTTTAAAAAGAATATTATGATTTAGTTTTAACTTTGTTGGATTAAGTCAATTGTACTAACATTTTAAAATACTCATTTCTCCAGTTTATAGTTCTCTAGATATGAAGAAAAAAATCTGAGTGTGATCATATAAAATGTTATGTTTAAGGTTTCCTGCAGTTGAGTAAGAATTCCTACATCAACTTTTAAAAACTTCTATATTTATGATGCTTTTTACCTTTTACAAAGTGCTTTGGTTGTATCATCTTTATCTTTATAATGTGAATTAGTCAAGTGACTTTTCCATTTTACAGATAGAGAAAGTGAAGAGAAATATGGTGACTTGTGCTAGGCTAAATTAGTAAAGGTCATATAGATCAATGATATTAAAATGACATAAATCTAGATTTGTACTTATTACCCCATTTTGCCTATTGGAAGTAGGAAATACTTTAAAATTCACCAGCATACTTATGCTAAAATGGTCTTTAAAAGAAGGAAAAGACCACCAGCACTGGAGCCAGAAGACTGGGATTTCAACCCCCACCTGTAGGTAGCTCCAGGCAATCATTCTACCCCTGGGTTCCTAAGCTTTCCTTTACAACAATCATGGGGTAGATTGGAAGTGTGGGGAGAGGCACTTGTCGCTGGCAGCAGGTTCTGCTTCGGTGAGTAATACTCTTACCTTCATTAAGATACTGATGGCACATGCCATACCAACTGCACCGACCCCAACAACAGTGATCTTGTTTTGGGGGACCTGTTCTTCCTTTAAAACATTCAGAATCAGCTGATCCTTGACAGCGGTTCCCATGTTGGAGTTTATCTGGTGGTGTGGGACAATCTGGGAGGTTTAAGAAAAAGCAAGATAAAAATCATGTCATTTCACTCTTGGTAGTTCACGTTCTCATGAGTTACTTAACTATTGGCAGCTTGCTGACGGCTGTCCTTGCCTTTATAGGCATGTAGTTTACACAGACCAGGAGACCTAGGAAGTGGGGGAAGGGACCAGAACAAAAACGGACTCGATGATGGGGGAGGATATGAAAGGTCAAAGTTGGAGGGGCCAGTGGAGGAGGCTCCCAGCCCCTCACCTTTGCCTTGACACAGACAAAGGTTGTTTCTTGGTAAGTATAGCCTCCTGAAGACATATTGCCCCATGGACCTCTGAGTCGTTTTTTTAAAAGCAATTTCACTATTCCCTTCGTCTCTGCCAAAAAGCTGAGGCGGACTCCCCCTCCAGTTCTCTCAGGGTAGCGGGGCTGATAATATACAGCCTTGCCTAGCCTGTCATGTAAGGAACAGAGAGAATAAAAGGGAACTGCCATTAACGGTCTAGGGAAGAGGACCAGGAGGTAGCCCATCCCTAGCATCGCACATGCGTGGTCTCTTCTCCCTTGCCACAAGCTTAGACCTAAGTGACTGCTCTGCGCCTGCGCGCGCTAGTGGATGGGCGGGGCTACAGGAAGAGGCGGGCTCAGCAAGATCCACTCTCAGTTCCGCTTGGGAAAGGAGTTTCATTCCGATTCCAATGCCCTCCTCCAACTCCCAGAAGGAAAGGAAAGATTCTGGGGAAGGTAATAGCCGGAGAATCACCATCTTCCCCCTTCCCCACCTCAATTTCAGAGCTCAAAAATAACCCCAAGGCATTCCAAGCCAAGAGACCTTGCTCCCCCTGCGCCCATCCGGGACATTGCAAATAATTGGATGCAGATTTCAAAGAACTCCCCCGCCCCCCACTAACCACAAAATCCCACTCTTCAGAGAAATTGCAAAGCAGGTGCAGTGACCACAGCCATCTGTGGCCATCAGTGGCGCCCCCTTCCCCTCCAAGTCAGACAAGCTGATTGCCGAAGACCACGTGTTACGGGTCTGGCCAGCCAGGACACTGTTTGGGAAGGTATGAAATTAGAATCTATGAATTCTCGTTTCATTCTAAAACAATCGTTTCATTATTGCAACACACCCTGAAATAAGCAAACAGGCTGTAGGTGAAGCAATGTTCTGCAAAGGAAATTCAGAAGTAGTTGCAAGGATGAACCAGTCTCGACCGGTCAAGAGGAAATTCAATTTCTTCCACTAAACGAGAGTATTTGCAAATACAATACAAACACAAGGAATAAGTTTCTTTGGATTTCGCAGAACTTTGGGTAGAATCAGAAGAGCCTTCTGAAATCTAATCTCTCATCTCACAGATTCAGTTCTATAGTTACCACAATTAAAAGTAAACAATCTTTTAGGATTTTCTGAGTGTGTGGCTGTATCTAAGGCTAAACTAATAAGGAAGCACGTATTTCGGGAGTGGTTGAATGTAACACTGTATATAATGTTACCTATAGCTTTATTTATATTTAAATTACATGTAACCTTATGGCAATTCTTAAAAGGCAAGATCAAAAAAGCAAAAGCTGCTTCCATTGCAGAATTTAATCCAACACCCAAAGCTCCATCAAGCCTCAACCTTAAACAGTTTCCAAACCAATTCAAAGCTCCAAAAGCCCTTAAAAGATCACTAATCCAACTTCTTCAATTTACAGAGAACTAGAAATAATCCTGAAAAAAACTAGCCCAAGGCAATATAGTGGCAGGGATGTGATTAGGCCAAACCAATCAATCCCAATCCACATTCAAAGCCCAGATAATTACTGATTCATCCAACAACCTTCTCTCATTTGAGATAGCTCCCGATAATTATAAAAATTGAAATGTTAAATTAAAAAAATTAAATTAAAAAAAAATGGGGTGGGCTGGGAAAGGGATTTCCTCTAAGGAAAAGGTCAAACTCTGGACCATGGGTCACCATGGACTTTTAGTCCAGCAGGAAAAACCCTCTGGGAAATTTAAACCTAAGTCCCTCACTGGAAACTAAGTCTGTTTTGCAACTCTTGCCAAGGGGATTATCCTGCAGTTAAGGAGCTCATCTTCCGGGCACACTGTTCCTGGAGCTCCAGCACCTGGCACACAGACGTTTAAAAGACGCTTGTCAGTTGACTGATTGGTTGCGGGGACTCGAGACACTCCAAGCCAAAAGACTTCAGCGAGCCGCCAGCAGGGCGAGGGTACACGACGGAGGTATCTCTTTCGCCCCCTCCCCCACTTCTGCGTGCTCTTAGTCTCGGCACTAGGTTCAGCAGCCCCATTCACTGGGCAGGCTTCCACCACTAGCCTGAGCGAGCTTCCCTCGGGAAGCCTTGGGGCAGCTCGGATGAGACCGAGAAAGCGGCGTGGGCTTTTCCTCTCTAGTTTGCCTCCTCCCCCAGGAAGCTAAAGCTGGTTCAGGGTTGGCAAGGCACGTCTGAGGTGGAGCAATAATGCACCACCCTTGCCCAGAGTCTGGGGGCCAGCCATGTGACCATAGGGTCTCCCAAGGTCTCTGCCCCTCCCGCGCTCCGCGTGTAGCGGCCAGGAACAAAAAGCGGCTACAAAAAGTAAGTCCGTCCGCCTGTTCATCCCCACATGGCCTTTAGGGCCTAAGGGAGTGCCAGCCACCGCCTCCGACCGTCCAGGTGCAGACTCGCAGCCGAGGCACACAATAGAACCAGGACAAGCCGCAGGAGCACAGAGCTGGGATGTGAGCCGAGACGTGGGGCCAGGGGTCAATGGAAGCCGAACAGAGTGGGCCCGCGGGGTCCAGAGCACGGGACCACCCCAGCATTTATAACTCACTCCCGGACAGGCAGGACGAAACTGCGCGCTCCCATGCCTCGGCCGGGGCAGTGTCGGGGCCGCCCCGGGCCAAGCGCTCTTTGGACCCCCAAGCCCGCCCACAGCACGCTAAATCAGACGACCCTCCTGCTCTCCACCCACCCGCGCCATCCTACCCCCGCCAGGGAGAATTCTCCCCATCCCTCCCTACTGTGGGAACCAGATCCTCTGGCCTCCCTGTTGCTCTCGCACCCGGCCCCCTTTCCCTCCCTGCCCCGTTTGCTTCCCAATACCCGCGTTCGAACCGAGGTTGTCGGTCAGGCTGCTAAAGTTCTCGGCAGACGTGAGAATGCTGCTCTCGGAGTCGCGCGACTCGGCGAGGCGGGCGGGGCCTTATATGGTGCCGAGAAAGCTGACGTCAAGGGGGCTGGGAGCGGACGTGCTGGAACCCACGTGTGGATCGGGTGGGGCCGGGCCGGCCTGGGCTTGGAGGAAGGACCGTGAAGTGGCCTTTAATGGAGGGAGACACACGTATGCTGACAGAGATCTGTCCGGAGCAGGAGACAGCGTTCATCTGCGCCATACATGGCCTTCCCCTGTCCAATTCCCCCCCACCCTATGCCCCGACCAGATCCTTCCCCCTTCTTGTCCAACCAAAGCCACCGAATGTAGCCATTTTGCTCCTGCCTTCTCCACCTTACAGAAAAACCAGATTCTAGAGACTTAGAACTAGGAAGGTCCGCAAAGAGCGGGCGTTTTCTCCACCTGTTTTGCCCATAGAGCAAAACTCTATAATGGGGAGAATTGCACCTCTAGTATCTATGCAACAGTTCACAGAATCAAATGACTGGATTTAGAACTGCAAAGAACCTTAGAGGTCATCTAGTTTAACCCCTTCTCTTTTCACCTAAGAAAACTGAAGGCTAGAAAGATTAAGTCGGGAGCACGAGGCAGAGTCTTAATGCAAACTCGGGTCGTAGTCCAAGATGCTCACTCTTTCTATTGCACCCCTAGATCGAATGAGATAATGGATGGGGGTGATTTGAAAACTTTAAAATGATGATTGAAGGGCAGTTGTCATTAAAATCATCTCACTCAGAGGATTTAGTGAGTCAGGCTACCCACTAGGAGGAAGGAAAGAGAGCTATGGAATCTCAGTCATCTTTCATTCCCGTTAATAACTTCTGCTAAAGAAGGGGGAATGGCTTTGAAGTACTCCAAAGGAAAGGAGTGCCATTTGTGGCTTCCACCTTACTTAAATCATGCACAATCCTTGCTTAGTACCTGCACTTTCACAGGAAATCACCTGCAATAGAAGCAGATTTCTCTATCTAGCCTGTTAGGAAAAAGGATAGCCAGAGTAGGAAGTGAGACCCATAAGAGTTTCCTTCACAGGGCATACTGTAAAATATTTACTCAGTAAATATTGATTGGATATTTCTCATGTGCATTTTGTCTAGAGAAGGATACAAAAGCAAGGTTCCTACTCTCAAGAACCTTAAGCTCTTGTACGGAAAACATGTATACATTTAACAATAGGTGGTTCTATGTGAAGGTGACATTAAAGGGGTACAAGGTGCTACCTTAAAGAGAATGATCTTAAGAGAGAGAAAAGAATGAGCCCTTTTAAGTTCCTAGGGAAGACAGGGAAAATAACTGATAGAATATTAGCTTCTGTCCTAGCCCCTAAATTCTGTTACTTTCTCTCTCAAAGGACTTCATTAAACAAAGGCTTGGGACAGCAGCTAACATTCCAACAGAATCATTAAGGTAATCTCCTCACTAGTTGATAGGTCAAAGAAGTTGACAAAAGGTATTCCATGAAGGGATTGATTACTGACATTTATACAGCACTTAAAACTTTGAAAAGATTTATAGATCTATATTATATAAATATATTATCTATTTAAAGTGTGTGTGTGTGTGTCTAGCTATATGTCAGGGATTTTCTTGCTCTCTCTTCCCTCCCTCTCCAAACTTGCACCTAGAATGGTTATAGGGTATTATGAGAATGAAAAGCCTTTTAAAGGGATTTTCTTATACCAAAATGCAAGAACACTTGGAGTAACAGCTAAGATACAACTCTTCAAAAGACAGATTTAAAAGTAATCCTATCCTATCCCAAAGGCTTTGATTTTAATCACAGAAGAATGAGATAACTCTGAAACTCTGCAAAAAGAACTGGAGGGGAATGGGGTAACCTGTCTCTTACAAATATAGAAAGACCCATTATAACACTAAACCAGCCAGATGGCATTAGTATGTCAGTGGAAGAAAAACCCAATAAGGGCATCATAAATACCAAAAGGGATGCATCACTATGAATTTGAGTTACCCTGAAGGATAAGAACAATTCATATTTATAGGATACTTTAAGGTTTGCAAAGTGCTTTACAAATATTATTTCATTTTATCTTCACAACAACTTTGGGAAATAGATAGTATTATCTCCATTTAACAGATGAGGAAACTGAGATTGAAAGAAGTTAAGTGATTTGCCCAACTAGAAATGTCTAAGGCAGAATTTAAACTTAGGCCTTCTTGATTTCAAGTCCAACAAACTATCCACTGTGCTATCTAGTTGACTGCATATGTTCTCATTAATGTACTCTTTTCATGTGTGTCCTACACATTCCCTATATGTCTTTCCTTGTATTAAAGATAAAAAGGCAAATGATCAGATGATGATAGGAAAGATTGTAACCTTGTGTGTGTATATGTGAGGGGGGGGATTGCTGATAGTTTCTTGTCTTTTGCTAAGTTATTTAAGATATGTCCCTTGACTATTCTGGATGAGGAATTTTGGGTATGAGGAGTTTTGAGTAGATTCTGCTGATCTAAAGTACACCTTGACTATGGAATGGCTTTCTGGAGGCCCGTGCATTATTAGGGGAAAGGGAAGGGAGAAATTACCAGTTTTGTTCTTCTAAGGTTTTTATGTTCAGCCTCTCACCCCAATCCCTTCTGGAGGAAAAAAAAATGTGGTTCAGCAAAACTAACAAATACACTGAATATTAGTCCAATTGTTTTAAGATAACACACATTATTGAAAAAGAGAGTTGTCTTCTTCAACTGACTAAATGGCCTTCAGTAAATACCCAAGGCAAGCTTCTAAGATGAATTGATGAGCTCTGCAAAAATCTCACATTATGTTTTCAGCAAATGAATTCCATTCCACCAGTGTCTGAAAGATGAGACATAGTTTAGATTGAGGGCCATGAAGGAAATAATGCATGTCTTTTCAACCGTTTTTGAATTCTTTTCGTCTGGACTCATAGTGGACAATGGATCCCAAGTATCCTAGTCAGTTTATGAAAAACATATCATGATATACATATATTTATGCATGCATACACACACATAATGTCACGTGAAAGACAATAAAATCTCTATATACATACGATATATGTATGTGCAAAATTTGTACATACAGATTAGCTGGGTGGTGCAATAGACAGAGTTCTGGGCCTGGAGTCAGAAAGACTCCAATCTGGCATCAGACACTTACTAGTTATGTGACCCTGGGCAAGTCACTTAGCCCTATCTGCTTCAGTTAACTTATCTGTGAAATGAAGTGAAGAAGGAAATGGCAAAACTTTAGAAAACTCCAAATGAGATGGAGAATTGGACATCACTGAAACAACCGAGTAATGATATGCATATAATATATATTAAATACACATATAATAATTTCAGGTATGTGTACATACATGTGTTATGTACATATTGCATTCATAAAATAACAGGAATACTTGGGATACATAATACACTATGGCATATTGGAATCCATAAATGTTGCTAATAAACACATATGCATATAAATATATAAACATACACATATTGGACTCTGTCTCTTTCTCTCTTTTTCTTTCTATGTATAAAGCTTATGCAGGGGCTAAATATCCAAGTCAAGTCAAGTCATTAAGCATTTGTTAAATGCCTACTATATACCAGCATTTGGCTAAGTACTAACCTAAGTACTAAGTACTAACAGAAAAATTCCATCATGGCAAGCTGCCCTTATGCAAATTAAGCTAATTTTCTCTTTAAAAAGTATGAAAACCATTCTTGAAATTTGATTGGCTCAGAAGATTACAGGATTAGGCTATTAGCACCATCAGTTCCCGTTTCATTGATTGCAAAATGGCCTAGAGGAATTCAAGGAGGCATCTGATGTTTGGCCAGATAGACCAGAATGGGCAACTCAGAGGCAAAACAGATTTGCTCAAGTGATTCCCTTTACAATATCCTTGATGCCTGTCCTTATTGAACATCTTTCTCCTGATATAATTAAGTCAATCTCTTTCTGTTAACCATGAAATGATTTATAAGTGTCTCATTTCATTCTAATATTGACTAAATATTGCCAAGAATCAGGTCCAGTCCAGAACCCTTGTTGTTGCTGTTCAGAAATGGAACTGAATGACCTTTTTGAAGTTGAGATTGGGAAATAGAGAAGAAGCTGACCTGGCTTAGCCTCCAGCACTTCCAGGGATTTTCCCAAGACATGGTGGTTGTTTATGGTGAAACACTCCTAATCCCTGAGTGATTAAAGAATAAATTTTCAGTGGCCATTTAGTAAGAAGAGACCAGTGTGATTATAGCCAATGTCAAGAGTTGTATCTTGAAGATATTTACATATATTGATATGACCTATATCTATATATATGACCTTTTTATATCTATTTATATCTATCTATCTATATTTATATCTATATCTCTCCCTATACAAATATAGATATATTTACAGACCTGAGACAACTGTCTCTTCTTGGGATTTTGAACCTAGTTATTTAAGTTCTATTTAGTCCTTCAAGCTTTTTTTTTAGAGAATTTCCTCAGAACTTAATTTACTTCCAAAGCAGCTATGAGGGATTGAATGGGGGGGGGGCGCCATGAAATTATTTTTTCCCCCAATAGAAAGGGACAGATGATGTGTTCTGATTTCACTGGGACTTGATGCTTTTGTATTACTAATAGCCATTACTAAATTGTCTTGAGAGAGACCTATCCAAAGATGGCCCTTCTACCTTTATGAGAATAACATTTGGGTGTGAATGGGGAAAGGTTTTATGGAGGTGACATTGGAGTTGAACATTTAGGTAGTCTTCATTGTATATGGATGTAACTAGCCAGTTGAGAAGTATAGAGAGAGAGCCCAGCTATGTAGAAATGAAAACCAAGGCATATTCCTGGAATTTTAGTATTATCTAATAATTTATTATTTTATATATGTTTGTGTATGTAGCTATATATGTATATATATATGTATATTTATGCACATATATTCCTTCAAGGTATCTTAAAAGTCTTAGCTGTTTAATAGGTGTATCTCATTCTTCTTCATCTACCCTTTCAAACTTAAAATTACACAAAAACTATCTGGATACCTTGAATATAGATTTATATTATGCACATACATTTAGGTGTATGTGTGTGTTTATGCAATATCTGACAATTGAGAAGCCAACCAGAAGTGTCCCATGTGAACTTAAACAGGTTTCTCTAGACAGTGGACCAGGAAACATTGGGTGATAACATAGGAAAAGTATTTCTTACCCATGATGAGGATTAATGACTATGAAGGAAGTATCCGCATCTTTACTGCAGTCTTAATGTTGTTCTAGAGGTAGCTCTAACCATGGGCCTTTCTATCCATTGAGAGAACTCATTGTGAAACTGCAGAGATTGGGCATCCAGGATCACATAAACCTGATTGTTTATATCAGGAACTTGGTACTTCCAAAGTCTGAGGCAACATCTAGAATTTTTATCTTTATTCTCTCATATTTAGTCACTCCTTCAGAGGGCTGTTACATGATGTTATTTTTGCTGGATATTTTAGTTTTTCTTTCTCGTGCTGTCTGTATCAGGCTTCTTGCACCTCTGAATTCAAGGTGCTACCCACCTTGCTAGAAAGTCTTCTAGAACATTATAAGTATCTTACCATGGCAGAACATGGAAGGAACAATTTCCTAACTATCTCCCCTCCCCATGCAAATCAGGCCTTAAAAAGTTTTGAAATCATACAAGGAGAAGTGACTGGCTCAGTGGACTAATAGCTTAATTATTTAGCATAATTTCCTGGTGGTTTGAGTACAAAACATCCAAGAGCAGATCTAGAAGGGTTCTGATGCCTAAATGATGGAACTAAAATGGGCAATCCTGAGTCAAGAAATTTGTTCAGCTAAATTAAATGGTGGTACCCTCAATACAAATCTTTGTTGAAGATATATATTTTTCCTTTTATTAACCATTAAATTGACATACAAGGGTCTCATTTATTCTCTCTTTTTAAACTTAACTTTTCTTAAGGATTTTTATTTTTATTAGGATGGGCGGTCCATGTTTTGTTTTGTTTTGTTTTGTTTTTACTATTTGACTTTGATGCAAATGTTTTGCATAACTTTACAAGGAGTTCCTTAATTGTGGGTGGGAATAAGGGAGAGAACCTAGAACTCAAAAATTTAAAAAGCCAAATATATAAAATGTTTTGAAGGTAACTGGGGAAAAATATTAAATAAATAAATTTGTTTTGTTTTTTTTTAAAGGTCTGCACAATCTGTGGACTGAATAAGGACTACCCATATTTGAGTAAATATCAGTTTGAGATTGAAGTTTCACAAGGAATTTATGTGTGTTAGCAAAAGAATACACACTATGGCTTTGATATATCCAGATCCAAGAAAGATTTTTAAAGCTTTAATGTCAATAAATACATTTCAGTCTTGGTTCTGTTTCTCAAGGGGTAGACATTGCTACATTAGGGGTGGAATATTTTATTCTTTGCCTTATAGGCAAAGACAGAGAAATTTATATTTACATAAATGACATTTATAAGGTACTTTAAGGTTTGCATTATGTTTAAGTTGTCACTTAATATAAGATTCATGGCAATGAAGATAGAAATTATAAATATTAATTTCTCTTTCTTACAAATGAGGAAACTGTGATCATGTACCTAGTAAGCAGCAAAGAAGCCTTTCTTTACTTACAGATTTAATATACTTTCCTATATTTTGTTTTTGTTGTTCACTCATTTCCGTTGTGTTCAAGTCTTCAAGACCCATTTGAGGTTTTCTTGACAACGATAACTAGAGTAGTTTGTCATTTTTCTACTCATTTTACAGATAAGGAAACTGAAGCAGAGAAGATTAAATGATTTGCCCAGGATCGCACCACTAGTATCTGAGACTAGATTTGATCAGTCTTTCCCTAATGTAAAAGTCACATTAAATATGTCACTCTGAGCCACTTAATTTCCATATATACCTACTAAGTAAAGAGCAAGGTATAGACTATGTTGCATAGCAGACAAAAGGACTGGCTTTAGTCAGGAAGTCCTGGGATTCAAATCTTCCTTCTGCTGCTTAGTAGCTATGTTACACTGGGCATGTTACTTAACCACTACGTGCTTAAATAAATCCCTAAAAATGTAAGTATGTAAGTAATAGGTGGGTAGTGGAAGATCCCCATACTAATGAATTCAAAGATCTGATTATGTATCACCTGGAAGTTAGATACTAGGTCTTTTAGAGGCCATTGATGGCTGGTGAAAGGGATAAACAGAGAGTTAAGAGGAAGTATGAGGTTAACCCAATCTAATGAATTTTCCAATTAATTGAAATTATAAGATATATTATTTTGTCCGAAGGAATTGGAAGCTTCCTTCCCCCTCCATGGAATATCCACTGGTACTTGGATAAGAGTACATAATAAATGCCCAGTTGGCTTTTATTTGGATTCAGGAAGATGGACTCTTATCAGCAGGTGAGCTGATAGATGAACTTTCTCTCTCCTGAACTTTTTATTTTCCTTGACTCAGAAGACAGGCTAAAGTGTGTTCTGGGCATGGGGAGTGGAACAGCAGAAACCTTTACCCCTCAGAAGAAGTTGATATAGAAGGTTTAAGATTTGGACAAATAGTTATTATTCATTATTGGATATTACTAATATAATAAAAATCATGATACTACTCAGCCAATAAATTTAGTTCTATACCAAATTAACTTATAGATTTAGTATTATGCCAAAAAAAAAAAAAAACCTTACTAAGTAATTTGGTTTTAGGTAAACATATATTAAAGAAATTCATTTATAGGAAGAAATAGTTAAGAATCTCAAGCTAAAATCATGAGGGAAAAGAGAACTTAAGGTGGAATAGCACTTCAAGAATTCATTCTGTTGTAAATTAATCACCATTAAAACTATTTGGTTCTGATTTTTTTTTAAGATAATTTGAACAAACTAGATAAATGAAAATCAGATAAATCTAATTCAACAGTTCAATGTTCAATAAAACTGAATCTATAAACTAAAAAAAACAAAACAAAAACAAGTTAATAGTGACATGTGACAGAAGTATATGATAAAGAGAGTCATTTGTTTGCATGTAGCCTGAGAAGAGAGTGCCTGAGAATCCACCAAAGATATGATAGATGTCCTGTAGAAACGTGGTAGAAAAAAGACATAGGCTTGCCTATGTGGTCTAAGAGGATATTCCTGGGCTTGTTGTGCCACAGTTCCCTTTTGATGCCCTGACCTAGTTTCCCCATTGTCTTATCTGCCTCAGGTTATAACCTCCCTTTTAATGTTTGATTTAGTTACTCTGCCTCAGGTTATAACCTCTCCCTCTTAATGTTTGATTTAGTTACTCTGCCTCAGATTCTAACCATTCCCTCTTAAAGTTTGATAGGATAAAGGTCTTATATCTTAGACTTTAGGCTATACTTATTCCCTCTTAATATTTAATGGGATAAAGGTTTTTATCCATTTTAGACATCATTAGAATATCAGTAACCTCTCCAGTACCTCCCTCCATTGTGTCATCCTAGGTGCCTCCCCTCATTAGGTTATCCCCATCCAGGTACCTCCCCCTGAAGTGCCCAGGCCAGAAAAAAACAGGGCAGCCAAAATAATGAAGTTTTAAGAGCCTTTATTGCTACCTAGGGACTGAACCCCAACACCAACACTGGAGGGGTCAGTAATGAATGGCCTCAGGGCCATATATTTATAGAAAGAAGAGAGAGACATCAAAATGTTTCTTGGTACATTTGTCATAATAAAGGAATTTCTATTCTAAACAGGAGGCAAAAAAAGTTATCACTCTAAGGGGGTCACAGCAGCATTTCTTTAAGCTTATTAGGCTGCCAAGGTCTCAGGACTCTCAGAACAGTACATCTGAGTTGTTAAAAATGCCATCTGCATTAGGGAGTGAAGGACTAGTAATAAACTTCTAACTACAAAGATTCAAGATTATGTTTCTCACGGTCCCATTTGGGATGCTTTTCACTTCACCCCATTATGTCATTGTTCTTGTTATCCTATAAAAAAGCTTGCTGTCTGATACTTAGTGCTGGATTCTTTGAGATGATAGTCTCGTCCAGCCCTGGTACCAAACGATCCATTTGGTCCCAGTAAATTTCTCCATTTAATAAACTATTAAATTGTTCTCTAATCTCTGTCTTGCTCAGTTTCTCCGGCTTTACAGGTTGTGTGGGAGAATTTTGAATTCAAGATAAATCCAGGCATTTACACAAATAAGGGAGATTTCTTGGAGGAAGTAACTCTAAGATCAAGAATTCACAAGATGGAAAAAGAAGTTGTTTTTTTTTTTTTTTAAAGACTCTTTTAAAAATAGACTCTTTTAAAAAAAATAGAGGAGATTAGGACCTATTTGTCCCAATTTGTATGAAGCCTGGCTGCCTTCAAGATCTAGCCAAGGTCATTTAACATATATTTTAACATGTATAACATATATTGAATTGCTTGCCATCTAGGGGAGAGGATGAGGAAAGGAGGAGAAAATCTGAAACACAAGGCTATGCAAGGGTCAATACTGAAAAATTATCCATGCATATCTTTTGAAAATAAAAAGCTTTAATTAAAAAAAGATCTAGCCAAGATCCCACCTACTATAAGAAGTCATTCCTGATCCCCCATAATTCTAGTGCCTTCTCTCTGTTAATTATTTCCAATTTAACTTGTATAATTTTTTTTTTTTTTTTACAATTGTTTGAATGTTGTT
The DNA here is from genome assembly GCF_016432865.1 of Antechinus flavipes. Classification (NCBI taxonomy): domain Eukaryota; kingdom Metazoa; phylum Chordata; class Mammalia; order Dasyuromorphia; family Dasyuridae; genus Antechinus; species Antechinus flavipes. Next base: position 204,498,039 of record NC_067403.1, read on the forward strand.
CTCTACTCCTAGACTGTGAGCTCCTTAAGATCAGAGACTGTCTTTTACTTTCTAGGTCTCCCCTTGGAGTTAGCACAGTGCCTTGCACATAGAGGGCATTTAATAAATTGTATTGCCTAACTGAACCTAGAGTTTGTGACAATTTTAGGCTAAGGTTTACATTAAAAAATGGCTTTCTGTTTCAGCAGGGACTGGTGGAGGGTGGAAAAGGGAGCCAATTGTGCTCAGGAATCAAAGTTTTTGTACATTTACCCATGTTACTTTAACTGTAGAACAAAGGTCATCCGACGAGTTCCAACTTCCAATAAACTGGCATACCGCCAGAGAAACAAGGAGAAAATTTCTAATTGGATAATTTCTTCACCATGATGAAATCACAGATGTAGGCCCCCAAAAGGGTGAGACACTGTTCCAAGCCTTGGGCATACAAAGGCAAGAGCAAATTCGTAATTGCCCTCAAAGTGTCTATGTTTTTACTAAATAGGACAAAAGTTACATGAATAAGTAAATATAAAACTGACAAAAAATACAAACTATTTTGTATATTAACAAATTGAAAAATCAAGAAAGATCTGGGTAGGGAAGCTGGATATAAAAGGAATGTGGAACTTGGGGATGATATCAGGCAAACTGAGTATTTGTTTAAGGAACCTCGGATTAGAAATCCCAATGATTTTTTTTTTTTTTTGAGGCAATTGGGGTTAAGTGACTTACCCAGGGTCACACAGCTAGGAAGTATTAAGTGTCTGAGACCAGATTTGAACTTAAGTCCTCTTGAGGGCTGAGGGCTGGTACTCTACCCACCAGATTCTTTTTTTTTTTTTTTTCAAATTTCAATTCTCATATATTTGTATTTATTTTTTCTAATTCTTTTTCAGACAATCTTGAACTATTTTCTAATTTCTTTCGATACAATTATTTTTTTGCTTTGTTTTGTTTTGGTTTTTGTTTGTTTGTTTTTGTTTGTTTTTTCCACCAGATTCTTAAATGAAGAATTTGGTAAGCTTTAATGAGTAGATTATTCCCCACTTTCCAGCAATAAGCATAGCACCTCCTTTTTATTAATTCCCCCAATCCTTGCTCCTTCTTCAGGCAGAATAGATACCTAGGGAACAATTAGCTATTTCTCCCTTCAGTTTTCTATCACCCAGACAGATTAAAAAATTATCATTTGGGAGCCCCATCCAGTATGCTCCTCAAAGGACTTGGTATCTTGGCTCCTGGGTCTGTCCACTGCAAGTCACCTACCAGCTTCTCTCTCACCTAACCGGGATCACGGTTAAAGAGCCAAAGGAGGAGCTTATTGATCCGTTTATATGTGAATTCAGTTCCAGCTCAGTGATCACAGGGATCAGGGCCACTTAGTCACTCTTGGCAGTAAATTAGCTTCACCGAGATGCACGTGTTAGATTGGCAGAGGGCAGAGAGTCTTGCCCCTCTTCTGTAGAACCAACCAGGAAGGGCAACTCTGTGCTTGTTGTACAGGCTGGGATCTCCCTGGCTAATCTGTTATTAAATAAGGCAGGTTGTCTGAGCTCCAGTCTCAAATAAGGATGCTGATTTGATGTCCCCCCGGGCAGGGACAGGGCAGGGTTGGAGAAGCAATCTCTGCTTGGGTCTGAATGCCAGACGCTCCACGGCTTGGTGGGAAGCCAGATGGCAAAGGAACCGGGTGTTTGGGCTTTCCAGTGAGTGGCGGAGCCAAAATTAGAACTCAGGCCTTTTTTATTCATTGTGTATTTTTACAAAATATGTTTCATAATACTATTGAAAGCCCCAAACAGCTTAAAATTTAGTTGAAAAACATTTGAAAAATAAGTAAAAATACAATAAATCATATTAATGTTTATATTTGAGTTTGACACCATTGGGTCGAGGTTAGATATATTGTTTCTGCCATTTTTTTCTTTTTTGCAAGGCAGTAGAATTAATCCAGAGTTATTCAGTAACCATGTCTGAGACTGGATTTGAACTCAGGTCCTCCTGATTCCAGAGTGAATGCTCTATCTACAGCATCACCTAACTTTCTTCCATCTTTGAACCTCTCACACTTTTGCAAAGCAGAAAACCTCTCTAAACAAACGCCCTACAAGTAGGGACAGGCACAATAGACAATGACTTGCTAGACAAAAGGATCTGCTTAGACCTGTTCCATGTTGATCTTGGTACCTAGGTATCCTAAGGCAAAAATGCCACAATCTCCTGGATTATGGAGGAATAAATGGGAGGGACGGACGCTCAGCACAGGAGAAGTAATTCTAGCTAATGTCACATGGCACTTCAGGACACAGCTGCTGAATCTTGATTTTGTAAGTAAAGGAGCTGGCTTTAAATATTACTGCTCAATTCCTTAACTTCCTCGGGCCTCAGTTTCCTTATCTTCAAAGTGGTCACTGAGGTCCGTTAAGATGGGTAGATCTACTTCTGTGGGAATTAAAAGACCACAAGTATTTTCACTTTTTGTTATTGTTTGTTTGTACTTTTTTTCATTTTTCCTTTTTGATCAGATTTTTCTTGTGCAGCAAAATAATTGTATAAATATATATGCAATATTGGATTTAACATATTTTTAACATGTTTAACATATTTTGGGTTACTTGGTGTCTGGGGGAAAGGGAGAAAAATTGGAACACACGTTTTTCCAAGGGTGAATGTTGAAAAATTATCCGTGCATGTCTTGAAAAAAAAAACTTTAATAAAAAAAAAAAAGATGTGTAGATCTAGCTGATTTTTCCTGAGCAGCATGATGAATATGGAAATATGTTTGGAAGAATTATGTCAGATGACCTGTCTTGGGGAAGCGGGGGGGAAATGAAGAGAAAAATTTGAAACACAAACTTTTGCAAAAGTGCATGTTGAATATCTAACATAGATAAAACTGCTTGCCATCTAGGGGAGGGGGTGGAGGGAGGGAGGGGAAAAATCAGAACAGAAGCGAGTGCAAGGGATAATGTTGTAAAAAATTACCCTGGCATGGGTTCTGTCAATATAAAGTAATTATTAAAAAAAATAAAATAAAATATTAAAAAAAAGTCATGTTGACAATTATCTTTGCATGTATTTGGAAAAGTAATATACTATTAAAAATAAATAAAAAAGAGATTATGGGCTAGGATTCTCTAATCTAATCTAGAGCATTCTATCAGCTTTATAAACTAAACGCTCTTCCTGAATCCTGATCATACAAAGTTTAAAGGGTTGCCCTTTGCACCATTGTGTTTGCTGGGGCTGGGCCATCTCCAAGAGCACTTTAAACTTTTATCTCATTGACCAGCATTTACTTAAAAAAAAAACCAAACCTGGGAGGACTGTCAGAGCCCTGGAGATTCAGCTGGGCCCCGCCATTGTTTCGCATTGTTTTATACTGAACCGGTTTTCCCCGAGACCTTCCTCCCCCCCCCCCCACGAGTCTCCGGGCCTTCCCGGGGATTCCCACAGCGAGTGTCAGCCATAGCGGCTCCCCCCGGAGTGAAGGCCGACCGCGGCGGGGGGCGGCTGTTCCCGGGCCCGGGCGCTGCCTTCTCTTCCCGCCACCCCTCTTCTCCCTCTGGGCTTTTTCCACTACTCTTCTGGGCCGGCGCTTCGGGTTTTGCCACGTGGCCGCCTCCCTCCCAGCCCTTAAAGTTGAACAAACAGGAGCTTGTTCTCCCCAAATTTATTCCACTATGAAAGGGGCTCACGTGGTGTTTCCAATGTTCGCAATATCTCTGTCTCTGTGTCTCTCTCCCTTCCTTTCCTTCTCTCCCTCCTTCCTTAACACCCCTCCCCCGTCTGTCTCCGTGTATTCGTGTCTGTCTGTCTCTGTTTCTCTCTTTCCGTCTCCCTCCCTCCCTCTTTCTCTTGGTGTGTGTTTCTATCTTTGCCTCTTTTTGTATGTGTGTTTCTCTCTGCCTCTTTGCCTGTTTCTGTCTCTTCCCCCTTCCCCCTTCCTTACTGTGTTTCTGTCTCTGTCTGTCTGCCTCTCCTTCCTTTCTCTGTTTCTCTCCTCTTCTCTCTGTCTCTGTGTTTCTATCTTTGCCTCTGTTTGTCTCTGTCTTTCTCTCCCCACCCCCCTTTCTCACTCTCCTTCTGTCTCTTTGCCTCTGTCTGTCTGCCTCTCCTTCCTTTCTCTGTTTCTCTCTTCTCTCTGTCTCTTTCCTCTCCTCTCTGCCTCTTTCTGTCTGTTTCTGTCTCTGTCTGTCTGTCTCTGTTTCTCTCCCCACCCCCCTTTCTCACTCTCCCTTCTGTCTCTTTGCCTCTGTCTGTCTGTCTGTCTGTCTCTCTTTCTTTCCCTCTCTCTGTCTCTTTCCTCTCCTCTCTGCCTCTTTGCCTGTTTCTGTCTGTCTCTGTTTCTCTCCCCACCCCCCTTTCTCACTCTCCCTTCTGTCTCTTTGCCTCTGTCTGTCTGTCTGCCTCTCCTTCCTTTCTCTGTTTCTCTCCTCTTCTCTCTGTCTCCGTGTTTCTATCTTTGCCTCTGTCTCTGTCTTTCTCTCCCCACCCCCCTTTCTCACTCTCCCTTCTGTCTCTTTGCCTCTGTCTGTCTGTCTGCCTCTCCTTCCTTTCTCTGTTTCTCTCCTCTTCTCTCTGTCTCCGTGTTTCTCTCTGCCTCTGCCTGTTTCTGTCTGTCTTTCTCTCCCCACCCCCCTTTCTCACTCTCCCTTCTGTCTCTTTGCCTCTGTCTGTCTGTCTGCCTCTCCTTCCTTTCTCTGTTTCTCTCCTCTTCTCTCTGTCTCCGTGTTTCTATCTTTGCCTCTGTTTGTCTCTGTCTTTCTCTCCCCACCCCCCTTTCTCACTCTCCCTTCTGTCTCTTTGCCTCTGTCTGTCTGTCTGCCTCTCCTTCCTTTCTCTGTTTCTCTCCTCTTCTCTCTGTCTCCGTGTTTCTATCTTTGCCTCTGTTTGTCTCTGTCTTTCTCTCCCCACCCCCCTTTCTCACTCTCCCTTCTGTCTCTTTGCCTCTGTCTGTCTGTCTGCCTCTCCTTCCTTTCTCTGTTTCTCTCCTCTTCTCTCTGTCTCTGTGTTTCTATCTTTGCCTCTGTCTCTGTCTTTCTCTCCCCACCCCCCTTTCTCACTCTCCTTCTGTCTCTTTGCCTCTGTCTGTCTGTCTGCTCTCCTTCCTTTCTCTGTTTCTCTCCTCTTCTCTCTGTCTCTGTGTTTCTATCTTTGCCTCTGTTTGTCTCTGTCTTTCTCTCCCCACCCCCCTTTCTCACTCTCCCTTCTGTCTCTTTGCCTCTGTCTGTCTGTCTGCCTCTCCTTCCTTTCTCTGTTTCTCTCTTCTCTCTTTTTCTGTGTTTCTTTCTCTCTTTCTCTGGGTGTTTCTGTCTCTGTCTCTCTGTGTGTTTCTGTCTCTCTTTCCCTCTCTCTGTCTCTTTCCTCTCCTCTCTGCCTCTTTCTGTCTGTTTCTGTCTCTCTCTGTCACACACACACACACACAGAGTAGCCTGTGGTCTTCAGGCATCCAAAGGCTCCATCTCGATGACAACCACTGACCAAAGCCTCCCACCAGGGCCCTGGTTTCAGTCCAAGCTCAGGTTTCAGACCCACAGCCTCCTCTTATTACCGAGTGCAGGAATGTCCCTTGATTTGCTGGGGTGGATACTTGGAGGCCCCAGGAACAGAGTTGGTTGCTGGTGACTTACTGCTTGTGTGAGTCCCTACAGTTTGTGTGTGTTGGGAGGAAGTTGACCTCTCTCCTGAAATTTTTTAGCTACTTTACTACCCCCTTCCAGTCCATTCTAAATGAATCTCTTTGACTCATCAGTGGACTTTTACTCTTCACACTCCACTGAGAGAACCCACTGGGTGGACTCCGATAATCCTAAAGGACATTTCTGGCCATTAAACCTTTGCCCCTTTCTGGGTTGGTGAAAATGAACACTAGTTGATCAGAGATGTCACTTCTTCCTCCCAATCACCCGAGACCAGGCAACTCCAAGAAATGACAGGCAGACAGCCAGATGGGGAAAAGAACAAATCTGTTTTGTGTCTTTGTTTTTCTCTGACATGTAACAATCCCAAAAATAAAGGAGGACCCTGAACTTTGCTAAGAACAGTGTTGGCTGGTCCCAAATCCAGTTCGGTCCAGAGCCATAGGGAAGAGAATGGAGGCTTTCATTCTTAGAGCTTTTTCTACTGGGGAGGGTGGGTTGTGGGCAATAGAGAGACAGGTGTGTTGGGGATCTAGAGCCTCGGGGCAGAGGAAGCCAGAATCATTGGTTTCCTATAGGGAGCCAGCAAAGCTTTCATGGAGAGGTTTAGCTAAGGGAAAAAATACAGCCATGACTCATTGTGGACCTCAGTTCCTCCCACACTGTTCTTTCCTTCTAAGCACGTCTATGTCTTCTCAAGGCAGCCCTGAGTGCTGGGGAGCAGAAGCTGAAGATACTTGGCCCTGAACCCAGGCAGCAGAATATCATATGACTGATGTGATTGTGCTTAAAGGAGACCAGTTTAATAATAACTAGCATTTAGATGCAACTTTAAAGTTTGTAAAGCACTACGTTATTTCACCCTCAAAACAACTCTATAAAACATTATTATTCCCATTTTTATAGAAAATGTTGGGAAATTAAAATTTATCCAGGTTGATTCCCCCAAGATCACGTGGCTAGTATGAGAGGGAGGATTTGAATTCCTGACTGCTTGACTGCATGGTCTTTAGAGTTCCACCTTCTATCCATCCTACCACCTAAGTTCCCAAGAATCATAAACTCCATTAATGAATTGCTAAAGTTAGAAGCCAGATTAAATGAATTTAGTCTATACTGAAACAACAATAATAGCATTTACATAGCACTTTATTATTTTTTCCAGTAGTATTTTATTGTCTAATTATATATAGTTTTCAACTTTTTTTTGGTAAGATTTTGAGTTCCAATTTTTCTCTCCCTCCTTTTCCTTTCTCTTCCCCAAGACACAAGCAATCTGATATAGATCATACATGTACAATTATTTCAAACATTTCCATATTCGTCATTATATAGCAATTTAGATATTTGCAAAGTATTGCATAGTATCCCCATTTTACATATAAGGAAATGGAGACTAGGAAAGGCTGAGTTAGCCAGTCACACAGCTAGATTTGAACTCAACCCTTCCTGACTCTAAATTCAACCACTGCATCACATAACTCCCTCTAAAATTTGTGTAGGTGTGTTTGTTACTTTGTGTGAATGGGCCCAAAATAGTAAAAAATCTCCTGAGATCTCTCCAAGCTAGAAAACCTTAAATATACTAAGGACCATTCCATAGCCACAAGAGGATATAATCATACTTGAATTGGTGATACAAGATATTCCACTGAATGATGGTTTAAGAATCCTTAAAAAAAAAAGAATCTTGGGAAACGTGCTTCTTTGAGACATATTTCATTTGACAGATCCTCACTAATTCCTGAATGCTCTCCGTATTAGTCAGTCCCCTGCATGGTATGGAGTGGGATCTTATATGGTGGGGTCCCCAAGTGCATTTGGAAATGATGCTTTTGTACAAATGCTAAACCAAATGAGTATCTGTAGATAGCTCTGTATATGAACACTGAGATGATTTCTAAAAGTTTCTTGTATACAGTTTTAAAAGAGTAAAAGAGTATTGAATGTAGAAACAGAATCTGGATTTTAATTCCAGAGCTGCAATTTGTACAATCTTGAAGAAAACTCTTAAATTCTCTGTGTTTCAGTGTCATTACTTGGAAAACAAAGGGGCTGGATTAGAGGGCCTCTTAAAATTTTTCCACTTGTGATTTGCCCTAGAAATTTTTATGTGACCCTGGTATATAGGCATATAAAATAGATATGCAAATCAAACAGGTACTGATCACAAATCATAATTTTGTGACCTCCACATTCAGACACATGATCCCATATGGGGTTGCGAATCACAAATTTAAGAAGCTGAGAGCTACGTGATCTCTTTAATTCTTTCTAATTCCATATCCTGAAATTCTTTGATTTGATTACTGTTATAAGGTAACATTTTTGGAATTTGGAATTAATGTGTTAATAATGGCTTTGAAAATTTGAATTCTATACTCTGTACCTCCCTTCAGTCTTGTGTACAACATTTAGTAGTCTGGCCAAAATTTAAGAGTATTTCTGGTTTGCCAAGGAGGGCAAAATTGCCTGACAAGAGAGTCTGCAGGTATAAATAAAAACATCTTTTATAATTAATACATTTCTAACATTGCTATAAAGGTCCTGCTGTCACCTTGTGTTTGAAGAAAAGCACTCACTGCTAGTATCTGCTCAAATGGGTTCTCCACTACATCTACAACCACTTACTGGCTTAATGATGCAGAAACTTAAAAGAATTCTTCCATGAAATGTTAACAAGGAGTCCTTTTTTCTTTTTTTAATCTCTTGATGTTCTGGACACAAGGAATGTACTGCAGATTGCTGTGACCATCTGGTAAGCCTCCTATGACTGCCTCGAACAACTAGAATGGAAAACATGACCTACTTCTACTGCCAGTCTTTTGCCTACATCATCGCAATGCCCCAGCCTCTCAATTTCATATGCATTTTTCCAAAAATAAAAATGGAGAACAAACAATAATGTCTCTGGCATTGATGAGACAGAAGCTGCCTCAGGACACACACCATTCCTTTATTCCAAACACTTGTATATTAATTATTAGGAGCCACTCAGTTCATTTGTTTATAGTTCTGTACCAGTAGGGAACCTATAGAGTCCTTTAGAAAACTCCTAAAAGAAATTCTCTTCATTATTACAGAATGAACAAACTCTAAAATCCAGAGGAAAATGAAGGACTTGAGGAGTCAGGTGATATTTTCAATACTGCTAAGGACCTTCGGAGAAAAAATAAGATATAAAGAGTCAACAATTGCTCAAGAAGATGGTGTTGGAGAAAAGAATTTGTCCTTAAGAATGATGAGACCAGGGATTCAATTCAGTTCAACAAGTGTTTATTTAGTGTCTATTATGGGATATAAAGACAAAAACAAGATGTTCTTTAGTATCAAGTTGCTGATATTCTACCAGGAGGATATAATGCATATGAAGATAAATAAATATACAACACATACAAAATGAGTACAGAGTAATTTTTTAGGGGAGGTAAGAGATGCTAATTACTGAAGGGATCAGGGAAAGTATTTTTGTGTAGGAGGAAATGTGCCTGAGCTGACCCTTGAAGGGGTCAATAAGTTGTCTAGTTATCTCAAGATCATTTATTCCAGGGGAAAATATAAAATCAGTGTGGAAAAATAAGTAGGAGCCAGATTATGTAGTATTTTAAAGACCAAAGGAGATGTATTAAATTATAGCAACAGATAAACATTCAAGATTTTTTCAGACTTTTACTTCAGGAATGTCAATTTGGTAGAAGGGAAAATGAAGAGACTGGAATTAGGGAGATCAGAGTACTCTCGCAATAGTCTGGCTGAGAGGTGATGAGGGTTTGAATTAAGGTAGTAAAGGGAATGAAATAAGAAATATTGTGAAGGTTCAATAAGTCACTGAATTGATAAATAGACATGGGAAGTAGCGGGAGAGAGGAGTTATGGATGATTCCAGGGATGTGAAGTTGAGTGACTGGAAAGACTGATGCATTGATAGAATTTGGGGGCAATAGGATAAGTTCAATTTTGTATATGTTGAATTTGAAATACCTGTTGGACATCCAAATGGAGATGTTGTATAGGCAGCTGGCAATGGACAAGAGTTCACAAAAGAGATTAGAGTTGGTTATGTAAAGTCCTATATTTTTCATTATTTCCTTTTTTTCTTTCCTCTTCAATTTTTTTTTTTTATTCAGCGACTCCTTTTCCACTTCCTACAAACATGCTGAAATTACTGAGTTCTACTATCTTTTTCCCCCCTGAGGCAATTGGGGTTAATTGACTTGTCCAGGGTCACACAGCCAGGAAGTTTTAAGTGTCTGAGGTCACATTTGAACTCAGGTCCTCCTGATTTCAGGACTGGTGCTCTATCCACTGCACCACCTAGCTGCTCCTCTACTATCTTTAATATATCTTTCACTTACCCCTGTCAGAGTCTCAAGATGTTTGTACTAATTTTACCTGTTTTATCTTATTCCTTCCATTATTAGTATCTTTTCATTTGGTTTATTTGCTTATGCGCAAGATCTTTAATGACTTTTATTCCTCCTGGGTCTTTGATAAATATATTTTTCTTTTTTTCCCCCTTATTGTTTACTTTCTGACCCCTTCATCTTAGATAGTGGTTCCCTGGGGCTGGACCTTAAATCCATTTTCTCTTCTTATGTCGGGCAAGGGTTGGGAGGTAGAGTTGAATTCTGTTGCAAGACATTGTATTATCTTGGGCAGCCTTTTGTTGGAGAATGGTAAGTAGTAGGCAAGGGGGTACTAAGTGATTAAATTAGGGGTGAAGGGTTATCAGCCTTCTGTGTTAGTTCATTAAATCATTACCTTGTTAGGGTTCTTCCTGTCCAATTAAAATTGACCTGGAAGTCCCTAGTCAATTATTCTTATCATGGATCAACAAGAAGTGCTCTGTACTCTCACCCATATAGTGTTCCCTAGCCCTTAACTTTTTAAACTATGGTTTGTGATTCCATATGTGGTCTTGTAATTGAATATGGAGGGATGTTACAAAATTATGATTTATCATCAGTAAATGTTTGATTTGTATACCTATTTTCTTTTATTTAATTAAAGCTTTTTATTTTTCAAAACATATGCATGGATAATTTTCAACATTCACCCTTGCAAAACCTTGTGTTCCAATTCCGCCCCCCCCACTTTGCCCTAGATGGCAAATAATCCAATATTTGTTAAATATGATAAAAGTATATGTTAAATCCAATATATGGATGCATATTTATACAATTATCTTCCTGCACAAGAAAAACCAAATCAAACCAAAAAAAGTGAGAAAGAAAACAAAATGCAAGCAAACAACAAGAGAGAGAGTGAGAATGCTATGTTGTGTTCCACACTCAGGTCCCTTAGTTCTCTCTCTGGGTGTAGATGGCTCTCTTCATTATTGAACAACTGGAACTGGTCTGAATCATCTCATTGTTGAGAAGAGCCACGTCCATCAGAAGACATCCTCATACAGTATCATCGTTGTTGAAGTATATAATGATCTCCTGGCCCTGCTTGTTTCACTCAGCATCAGTTCATGTAAGTCTCGCCAATCCTCTCTGTATTCATCCTGCTGGTCATTTCTTACCGACAATAATATTCAAAAATATTCACATATTACAATTTATTCAGCCATTCTCCAATTGAGGAATCTACTCAGTTTCCAGTTTCTAGCCACTACAAAAAGGACTACCACAAACACTTTTGCACATGTGAGTCCCTTTCCCTTCTTTAGTATCTTTTTGGATATAAGCCCAGTAGAAAAATTGCTGGGTCAAAGGGTATGCACAGTTTGATAACTTTTTGAGCATAGTTCCAAATTGCTCTCCAGAATGGCTGGATGTGTTCCCATTTCCATCAATAATTTTCCTGCATCCCCTGCAACATTCGTCATTATCTTTTCCTGTCATTTTAGCCAATCTGACAAGTGTGTAGTATGCCTCAGTGTTGTCTTAATTTGCATTTCTCTAATCAATAGTGATGTAGAGCACCTTTCCATGTGACTACAAATAGTTTCAATTTCTTCATCTGAAAATTGTCTGTTCATATCCTTTGACCATTTATCAATTAGAGAATGGCTTGTGTATACCTATTTTCAATTCCAGAGCCATGTTAAAATTTTTCAGTCAAAAAGAAGTCACAATTAGAAAAAGTTTGAGAAGCCTTGCAATAGCCCCCCAGCCAGAACTTCCCCACCCCTATAAAGGATACCAAATCTTTGTCCCATTGGAGATCTCGGAGGGATTGTTCTCACTTTTCCAGAGGGGATAAGTATATTTTCCCATTTTTTTTGTTGCCAGAAACTAATAGTGCTATCCCTTAGTCCTCTTAGACCCTCCTCCCCCTGCAAGCATTGCCCATTGATCCCTGGGTATTTGTTGTACTGGATCTGACTCAGGCCAGCACTTTGGGAATTTAGGTTCAATTATGGAACAAAATAAAACATTTAGAGATCTTTCAACGGTTAACAAAAGGAGATTTACTTAGCTATAGCAGGAAAAAGATGTTTAATAATTATAGACATTGTGAACCTCTTGAGTTGCTTCAGCTGAGGGGAATTCCTTTGTCTGAGTTTCCATCATAATCTGCTAACCAAGTATCAGAGAGTCTTTCTGGAGCTCTTGTGGCTGCTTTGTATTCAGAGGACCAGAAAATGATATCAACAGCTTGATCCAATTAATGCTCTTTAAGGGAAAATAAACCTAACTTGCAAAGAGGGTTAGGCGATTGATTCTACCTCAGAAGCAATTTCCAGGGGCCAATTAATTCTGAAGGACTCGTTCTGGGCCTGCTTTTGTTATTTTCTTGCCACTGTCCACTTTGCTGTACTCTATGAGCCTGCTCACTCCATTACTGAGTTGTTGCTGTTGCCATTGGGGTCTGCTGTTACTGTCATTGGTGATATCTGATCTCTTTGTCTTTTCTATAGGGTCAACTGTTATTCCTGTGCACTTGATCTCTGTCCCTGTCAGTGCTTTTACTGTCCTCCCACCCCTTGAGGCACAACAACCACTACTTTTTATTTTTCATAATAATAGCTTTTTATTTTCAAAGTATATGTAAAGATCATTTTCAACATTCACCCTTGCAAAACCTTGTGTTCCAAATTTTTCTCCCTTTCTTTGCCCCACCTCTCCATTAGATGGCAATTAATCCAATATATATTAAACACGAGCAATTCTTTTATACATATTTCCACAAGTGGTGCTGCACAAGAAAAATCAGATCAAAAAGGAAAAAATAAGAAAAAAAAGCTAACAAACAAAAAAGGTAAACATACTGTGTTGTAGATCCACATTCAGTCCCCACAGTCCCTTTTCTGGATGCAGATGACTCTTTCCATCACAAAACTTTTGGAAGTAGCCTGAATCACCTTATTGAATAACTGCTATTATTGCCAGGGGCCAGGCCTGCCATTGCTGGACCCTGACTTTCTCTTACACCCTAAAAGGAGGAGAAATTTCATAGGTGTGCTACTGTCACTGCCCCTGATTCTGGGAAGGAGACATAAAGCAAGAGCAAAATAAAAACAGAAAAGCCAGAAAGCTTTTCTGCAAAATGCAGATTTTTGCTGGGGTAGGGAAGGTTCTATACTAGCCCTCCTAGGGAGTCTCAGAAAGAGTTCCCAGCTCTGAGTGAAAGTGCAAACTGGATCTCTTTTAAAATTGGCCCCTCTATGGCCAGAAAGCTATAAAACTTTGCATACCCTTTGATGTAGCAAATCATTCCCAGATCTGTATCCCAGGGAGATCAATAAAAAAGGGAAAAGGACCCACATGTAAAAAATATTTGTAGCAACTTTTTTTATGGTAGCAAAGAATGGGAAATTGAGGTGATGTTCATCAATTGGGGAATGGCTGAATAAATTGTGGCATATGAAGGGAATAGAATAGTATTGTGCTATAAGAAATGAGCAGTGAATTTCAGAGAATTCTGTCAAGATTTACATGAACTGGTACTGAGTGAAGTGAACAGATTCAGGAGGACATTGTGTGATGACCAAAAGCTTTTCTCAACAATAAAATGATCTGAGACAATTCCAAAAGGCTCCTGATGGAAAATGCTATTACTATCCAGGGAAAGAACTAGTGAGTCTGAATGCAGATTGAAGCAGATTATTTTCACTTTTTTTTCCCTTTCTAGTAGTTTTTCCATTTTCTTCTGATTCTTCTTTTACAACACAACTCATATGAAAATGTTACTTTTTAAAATTATCTTCATGTCCCAAGTAAAATTCCACCTTATATAGGAAAGTGAAACCCACCTTTAATTCTATACCTTCCTAAGGTTAATTATTTCCTATTTACATATAACTTGCTTTGTTTATATTTGTTTGTATGTTGTCTTCCTGGTAAGCTCCTTGAGAGTCTGTAATTGTCTTTTGCCTCTTTTTTGTGCTTTCACTGTTTAACACAGTGCCTGGTACACTGTTTTTGTTAGGTCCTTTTAAATCCTCTCTCACTCTTCTTGCCCCCTTTGGATTTTCTTGGCAAAGACACTGGAGTGGTTTGCCATTTCCTTCTTCAGCTAATTTTACAGAATAGGAAACTGAGACAAACAGTCTTGACTCATTTGCCTAAGTTCACAAGTACCTGAGGTCACATTTCAACATGAGGCATTTAATAAATATTTATTGACTGATAGATGGATATAGTATTCTCTTTTCCAGCAAAGCATCTAGGTTGCTATTGGCGATTTGTATTTATATCCCCAATTCCAGAAAAGTCTATGGGCTCCAGGAGAGAATCAAATATTTTCCTTTCAAATGCTTGCACCAGAGCCAAGGACTAAAGAATCACAACATAGTCCTAGAGCTGAAATTCCCAATTGTGCCTTAAATGCCATATTAAAAAAAACAAAAACAACCCCCCCAAAGTGCCCCCAAACAGTTCTTTTTAACACAGCAGTAAGATAATCCTAAAATTCCAAGGACCAGCTTTGGTTTGCATTCTTTCCCTAGGCGGTCTCTCCAGTCACTCTCCAATTGGCTGACTGGGGCCATACACAATTACAGGGCTTAATTCTTATTTCTAAAAAGTCATTCAAAACCAAACTCTTCTAAGATCTTGTACTCACTTATCTCTTGGCAAGATCTGAAGGAGAAACGCCCCCCCCCCCAATATCTTTTCAACAATATTTACATAAGGAATGCTCTCAAAGCTGGGATTTTTTCCATAAATTTGCCCTGGACAATCACTTAAAGACCATTTAGCAATATTAAAGAAAGTAAGTTCTTGGAAGAGTCAGTTTTTTCTGCACTTTTTTTTTTTTAACTGAGGAGAAAAATCATTTTGAGTCTCTTAAATTCTTCTAGGCTACTTTGAATGTAAACCTAATTTAAAATGTGACTAGAAACACCCTGGCCTCTGGGGCCCTGCTTTCTCTGCTGTTCTTTTTTACCCTTACTTGTCTTGGGGCCACATATATCTCTCTCTCCAGACCTGGGTCACATCTCCCTAACTGCCTATTAGACCCCTAGAACCGGATAGCTTCTTAAACTCAACATATCCAAAACAGCACTTATCTCTTCCCACAAACCTCCTCCTAACTTCCCTAATGCAAGGAAGGCTATAACCATCTGCTCAGTTCCTCAGGCTAACTATCATCTTCAACTCCCCTCTTTCACTCCTCCCTTACCACATTCAATCAGTTTTCAAATCCTATGGTCCAAGAATTACAATTCCCAATGGCTTCTCGAATTACCTCAGTAAAAAACCATTAGTACATACTCCCTTCTCTCCTGAAATTGCCACCATCTTAGTGTAGCTCTCAACCTCATACCTGGGACCCCTGCACTAGTCTGGAAGTAGGGTTGCCTGCCTCCTCTGATTTCCCCATTTCTGTCCATCTTCCACGGTTTTAATATTTCTAGGACTGAGGGCTTATTGAGCTCTCACACTCTCTACCCTGGCCCTGCTCCACCTTTTCAATCAATACCAGTGGTTATTACGTCTACAACCAAAAATAAAATCTTCCCTTTGTCTTTTAAGGTCCTTCAGGACCTGCCCCTTCCTATCTTTTCAATAATTTTACACTTTACTCCCACCACTTATTTGGTGATCCAGTGTGGTTCTTTTACAAGACGCTCCATTTCCCCATTCCTAAATGCCTCTTCACTGGCTTTCAATGTCCTCCCTACAATGTTCTACCTTTTTTCAGCTTCTTAACTTCACTCCAGTTCCCCAAGATTCAGCTAAAATCCCACCTTCTATTAAGAACCTTTCCAGTCCTCCTTAATCTTAGTTCCTTACCTCTGAAATTCTTTCCAATTTATTCTGTATATATCTTGTCTGTATACGTTGTCTATTTGTTTGTCATGTCTGATTCTATTTTTTTTTTAAGGCAAAGAAGCTGGAATGGTTTGCCATTTTCTTCTCCAGCTCATTTTTACAGACAAGGAAACTGAGGCAAGCAGGACCAAGCACCTTGCTCAGTATCATACAGTCTCCAAGGTTGCATCTGAACTCGTCTTCTTGATTCTAAGCCTGGAGCTCCCTCCACTGTACCAACTAGCTGGCGCTGGCACCTTGCTGTTTGCATGTTGTCTCTCCCAGTAGACAGAGAGCTCGGTTTTTTGCCTTTCTTTGTATCAGTGCTTGGTATAGTGCCTGGCACGTAGCAGTGGGTACTTACAAATGCCCATGCGAAGAATCAGGGGATGAAGCTCCTTGTGGTTATTTTTGCTCAGGTATCCCAGAAACCATGTAACCCACCTGAACTTTTACTACCTGAACCCATCAGATATCTGGGATAGTTTCAATACTTTTTAAGGAAAATCTAGCCTGACTTGCCTTGTGAGGGAGTGGGCAGAATTGGGACATTATTCTCACCACAGACTTTACAATTCAATGATAAAAAGTTAAGTTCAGGGTAACAATAATAGCTCTCATTCACACAGTGCTTTCACTTGGTAAAGTGCTTCACCTGTGATCACAAAAACCTTGGTGAAGTAGATGTTATTATTATCTGAGAGAATTATTTGTTATCAACTGTTAATATGGGGGAGGAGGATTCAGGGTTTCTTGTTTTTCTTTTTCTTTCCTCATTTGGCTATTAAGTTAAAGCTGCTTCTGAAGGACAACTATAATGAGACTGAATTAACATTCTCTCAATCTTGGGTAAGACCCCGCTCAACTCAGAAAGCTTAGTTCTTATTAAAATGTAAAGAGAATTTAATTTAGGTAAGTCAGGCCCAATGTTCAACTTTTCTCTTTCTGGTAGGTAGATCATTTTGTCCAGACCAGTGTTTCTCAATTTTTTCTTCTCAGTATCCCTTTGTACTGTTAAAAATTATTTAGGATCTGTCCAAAGAGTCTTTGTTTATGTGGGTTATATTTATATCTATTTACCATATTAGAAATAATTATTTTGAATTTGTTGACCCTCTGAAAAGGATTCAACCCCCACTTCCCCAATTCTCTAGACTACACTTAGAGAATCACTGTTGAAGACCGCCTGAAGTTGGGAAGTCTGAATAGGGATGTCTTTTTGTCCAAGAGTACTTTGGGCCAGAATTTGAAACAAGGTGCTAAGTGGAATTGAGGAGACAGTGGTTAAATTTGGTTTAGCATTGATTTAATCCTATAATAAATAATGGTTTCCTAGTGATATAATAATTGGTGTATACTCAGTGTGGAACATATAAGGAGGAGCTGTCAGGGCCAAAAGAGACAATCGCACTAGAAGCTCTTGGAGGCTGAGACAGATTTATTCCATCGTCCACCTTTGTTGTGGCTGGAGACTGAAGTACAAACCTTTTGGAAGTCCGGGAGATTCAGAAGCCAGAGAAGGGAGTCTGGGAGAACTAAGAAAGAAAGGTAGTGGAAGGCTGTCTTGTGGAAAACACTGAAACCAAGATCCAGAAGACCTCCAGAAAACTAGCTGAGCCCCAAGTGAAGGATTTTGAAGGAGACAATAAAGGATTTGGACTTTAATACCTGTATGTATTTGGGGGTGATTACTGAACTGAAAGGAAGGCTGCCTCCAGAGACCCCAAGAACCCCAATAAGAGAATATTATATTTTAGAGAAAAATATTACATAAGAGTAACTTAATCAAAATTGTTTGCTGGCTCCTTATTAGAATGAGCAAATCTATTATTAGAATTTTCATTTTCATTACATGTCAACCAATCAGAGTTGAGTTTTGCTCATTGAGAAAAACACACTTCCAAGGATATTTAGATTTTTCAACAGGCCATCAAGATTTCCCTTTGGTTTCTAAGAGTGCCGCTGACCTCATTTTATTACTTGACAGCTATAATGAATAAAATATTAATTAACTAGAACCTTCGTCGCTCTGACTTTTCATTTATCAGATATGCCTAATTTATAGATGAAAAAAACTAAGGCTAATGGAAACAAAATGACCTATCTAAGGTAATCCTTTTTTTTTTTTTCCCTTTTAAATAACAGCTTTTGATTTTCAAAATACATGCAAAGATAGTTTTCAACATTCACTCTTGCAAACCTTGTGTTCCAAGTTTTTTGACCTCCTTTCCCCCACCTTTCTCTAGCATGGCTAGGGTAATCCTACTAATGTCTGAAGCAGGATTTAAATTTGGATATTCCTGACTCCATGACTCACCCTATTCACACTGCACCACTTCACTGTTTCTGAAGTTTGACTGTCTACAGTATGGAAGAGGCCTTTATGTAACCAATCTCCTCCTGGAGGACTTCACCCTTTGTGTAGAATCTGTTTCATTTGGCCTTAGTGCAGGACACTGTGAAGCTGGTAAAGACTTTTGTTTAGCATGTATTTAATCCCCTTGTTATGCATTGCTTGATACCAGTAATCAGGGGATTACAAGTGTCTGTGGACACATCTAGGAGGAACTATAATATCTCAATATAAATGTAGGAAACACCTCGTTGGAGAGGAAGCTTTGAAACTTTTATTTTGCTGAATTTCCATCTCTGCTTTTCAGTTTATTGTGTAAAAAATTGTCTATGAAAGTCTAATTCCTTCTGTTTTTAATAAGGATGTTCTTGACCTGTTTCTAAGTTTGAACAATATAAATTTTTGTAGGATCAAAACAACTCAGGAAGACACAAATAAGTAAACATCTGACTTATTTGCCAAACAGAGATGTCTACAAAATTTGAACAGTATCATCTAATAAAGAAAAGTAAGACACAATACAGGTTAAAGAAAGCCTGACAAGATATCCAACAGCAGGCAGAAAACATCTATTAAGCTGTGTGTGTGTGTGTGTGTGTGTATGTTTGTGTAGGGGATGGTCTAAGTACAGAGGGATGGAGGCAAAGTCTGTCTGAACTCCATCACTCAAATGGAGGCCCCAGAGGGAACTGACCAATGGGAAAAAGGGGGAGAGGAGGACATTTAGGGGTAAGAACACAGGGGATAAGGGAAGTTTCTGGATGAGAAGGTAGCAGAATCATAGTGAAGTGCATAATTAGAATCACAGTTATCCAAGGATAAGCACAGATGAAAATAGTACTACACACTGAAGAAAATTGGAAAAGATTTGCCCAAATCATTTCAACTTCTCTTTTGTCCATCAAGGACAGAGAACCCTAAAGTCCCCAAGGTATTTATATATTTACATAAATATATAATTTATTTAGAAATGTCACTAAGAGAATAAAGATGGAAAAAGCGACCAGGATGTTATCAAATATATGTAGAAAGTAGTGGGTTGTATTATCTTTGGGAAATTGCTAAACTCTTTTATTGACTCCACTTTTCCCAGGAAAACACTGGCCCATCTTTTCAAAAGGGCAGCAAGATGACATAGTGGATATTGTACCAGGCCTGGAGTTAGGAAGACTCCTCTTCTTGAGTTCAAATCTGGCCCCAGAAACTTCCCAGCTGCGTGATCCTGAGCAAGTCACTTAACCTTGTTTGCCTCAGTTTATTCATCTATAAAATGAACTGAGAAGGAAATGCACTGCAGTATCTTTGCCAAGAAAATCCCAAATGGGGGTTTACAGACACAACAACAACAAAAAAATCTGAGCAATATTTTTTTTGTGAGATGCATACAATGAACAAATAACCTGTACCCCCAAAAGTAATTTTTTTGCCCAAATTATTATCACCAAAGTCCAGAGGTAATGGCCAATGAAGAGCTGTTTAGGAGCATATCCACATGTTGACTCTTTTTGAACAATATTTTTTCAAAATTAATTCAATAACAGCAACCTTAACAGTAATAAAAGCTAGCATTGCTACAGAGCTTCCAGCAGCTCTTTCTCAGTACATCTCAAGGAAGCTGGTATGGTCACAAATGAGGGGTGTTAGTGGGGAAGAAATTACAACTTTGTATCTGTATTTAAAAAAATTGTCAATTTGGCACCATAGCCAAAAACTGGAGGGAAAGAAGGACCCAGTATGTGTGACTGATCCTGCCCTGATCACAACCAGTGAGCTCATACCTCTCTAAAAAGGCAAGGTTTAACTCCATCAAAAGTAAAGTGTAAATGAAGTTTAGGGAGATGCTGGATTTTGGGCAGATAAAATCGTTTTATGCTGGTAGTATCAATCCAAAGCTCTTTTATGTGGTTCTAATGGCCATTTTTCGTCATTGTTTGGGTTCCAATTGACTCTGAATGCAAATTGCAATCGTTTCTGCTTTGGCCGGAAACCTTGAGGACCTTCCTCTCAGATTTATTCATTTAGTTTTTTTGTTTTTTGTTTTGTCCTTTTTGACTAGGTGAGATTCTTACCCTTGATTGCTACCTAGTCTTAATCACAGACCAAGATCTCCCATTTCATCCAGTTATCTCCAGTCATACTGATCTATCTCTGGCCACTGGACCCACATGGCTCTGGAGGGAAAGTGAGGGCTTGCATAGCCCTCCCTCACTTAAATCACCTAATGGCACTTAATGGCTATCACCTGTCACGAATGATGCAGGAAACATTTTATATATATATATATATGTATATATATATATATATATATGTATATATATATATATATATATTTTTTTTTTTTTTTGAGAGGCAACTGTGGTTATATTTTTTTGAGAGGCAATTGTGGTTAAGTGCCCAGGGTCACACACAGCTAGGAAGTGTTAATCCACTGCACTATCGGATAGCTCCAAGGAAGCATTTTATGTAAGCATAGATAAATTCTAATTATCAAGGCAAAGCAATTAAGTATTTATTAGGTTCTTACAATGTTCCAGGCACTAATGGGTGCTGGGTGGAAAAAAAAAGAGGTATGGTGTACCTGCAAAGGTAGAAGAGAATGATGGTTATGCCCTGCCTAGGTCTTTCTCCAAAATGAAGGCCTCAAGGGCAGTTAAATGGCAGCCAATAAATAAATCACTGGCCTTGAAATCAGGAGGATGAGTTTAAATCCAGTCTTAGACATTAAAAACTGTGTGACTCTGGGCAGATCACTTGGCCCAATTGCCTCAAAATGCAAAAACCCCAAAATGAAACAAAAACAAAATGCAGCTCAATACGAACAATACGAACCCAGGTGCTAAGGGAAACTCCAGAATGAGATGGCCATTGGGAAATCGTATTGAAATACACAATTTTGTCAGATGAAAACTATGAATATATTTTGAAAATAAAAAGCTCAAAAAATTGCATTTTCAGCACTCACTCTTGCAAAGCCTTGTATTCCAAATTTTTTATTCCTCCCTTCCCCTCACCGTCTCCCCTAGATGGCAGATAATCTATGTTAAACATGTGCAATTCTTCTATATATATATTACCACAATTATCATGTTTGCATATTTTAAAAATAAAAAGCTATTATTAAAAAAAATGTACTAAGTCAGAAGCTGACTCCGAGGGGAAACAGTTCTACCCCAATGTCTCCGTACACTTATGATCCCGTCTCTTAAAAGTTATTCCAGTGAGACCTAAACTCCAGCAGGTCCTTTCAAGCTGGAAAAATTTAAAATATGACCTTTGTGAGGGGATGTCTATTGTCTGAGGTCCAGATTAATGAAGAAAGGTTTGTCATTGAGTTGATTGGTGGGCAATTTTCAGTCATAGCCTTGCTTATCAAGATATTAAGCTTTGAATTAGTGACTGGATTATTCAGAGATGAAATTATAGATCCCTGAAATATTAATGGTATAATATTTTTAAAGCTCTTAAAAGTGTGCAAGGAATTTTCCTCACAATAGGCTTGTAAGGCACGTAATTAAAGCAATATTGCTTTCCATTTTAAAGTTGAACAAAAGTTAAGTGTTTAAGAGTTAGGATTTAAATTTAGGGTTCCTATGAATTCTATAGTCTTATTTACTGTACTATGCTGTTAAGATTTTCAAATTTAATTCGTCCTTACATCATTTTTGTGATAATTGGTACACCTAGCTCAATTTGAGCACTATTCAGCTCATTGTAATTTAATGAGTATTAATGATAGTGTAAGTGAATTAGGATTAAGTTTAAGTAGTTTTTGATATGTTAATGCTGTTAGGATAAGACAAGTTTGACTAAGCATTGATAACATTCATGTTTTGTTGATTATAATTGATAAGATTTATACTATGTAGGTTTAGTTTGCTATTTAAGTGTTTATTAACTTGTGTTAAGAGATAGGGATAGAGACTTGCTTCACTGCCCCTCCCGCCAATCTTGCCCTTTGTACCTTGGAAGCTGCCGTGTAAAAGAAAATCTCATCTGCATCCTTTTGCACTTGGTTAACTTGTGGAAAGCTCCTGATTCCTGTTGACTAGTCACTGCTGTGATTAACATGTAGAAAGCTTGATGACTAAACTTATTAAAGGGCACAAAAATGATGTAAGGATAATATTCCCCCCCCCCCATTATCTGTTTTTTCTAGTTTCACACTTAAATGTCTTTGGAATGGTTTTGTTTATTTAGGTTTCTCATAAGGTTACCTACCTGTAAACTTGTTTTTCCTTCCTCTATTTATTGGTATATTGAATTAGAGTCTTGAAGTCTTTGTTTTGTCATATGAATTGTTCTATTTCTGCTCTATTAACTATGTATCAGAGTCCATAAGTATTGATTATTTCATGTGCGGTGATAACAATTTCTTTATAGGAACTTATTGTATTGCAATTTGTTAAACCATTTATTGGGAGGACCTCTTAGTTTATTTTTTGGCTACTTGAAAATAGCATATATTTTTGTATATGTGGATCCATTACCTCTTTCTCTGAGCTCTAGGGGTGGTTTAGCTTTATTAGGTTTAGCAGTGTTAAAGCTGGGTCATAAGGCAGTCCAGTAACTTTTCAGCATAGTACTTTCCAGGATGGCTGGACCAATCCACAGCTCAATCAATAATCAATGTGTCATTTTCCACCATCACACCAACAAACCATTTTCTGTTGTCACTTTTGGCCATCTAATGATAGGAAGTAGAATCTCAAAATTGCTTTGATATGCATTTCTCTAAATATTAATGATATGGAGTATTTTTTCTTAGGGTTACTGTTAATTTAAGATTTCTTTCTCCACAAAGTACTTGGCCTTCAATCCATCTTCCCATGACATGAAGCAGGCAGATTGTTTAGTGACTAAGACTTAGAACGCCTTAAGATTTGAGTTTGCATCTGGTTGGTCTAGGTAGGTTAATTCTTAGCTTTGTGACACTGGACAAACACTCAACTCTTGTGTCTCAGTTTCTTTGGCTGTAAAAATGAGGAAATATCACTTGATGGCTTCTTAAGATTTAATTAAGATTTCTTCCAGCTTTAAGTCTAGAATCTTGCAGTTTTGAGTCCACACTTTTCTGGTCATTGATTCTAACTGCTTATTAATATTTATCCTTAAATATGAAATCTAGAAACATATCAAATACTTCAGATGTGTTCTGATCAGGGCAAAAAATTTCTTTAAAATAGCATGAAAGCAGGTGTGTGTCCATTGTCTACACTGACTCCTTCCCATTCCCGAATAATCAACCGCTGGTCTACTTGCGCCCTCTAGTGCTACTGGAAACAATCAGCATTTTGCTAATGTGAAATGTGAGGCTATTTTGATTTCCTTACCACCCATTTTAACATTGGGCATTCTGAAGCTACAAGTGATCTTCTTCCTCATATTATTTTCCACTTAATGCTTTCCACATAGCCTATTACTTACACTTCCGACAGACTAGCCTTCCTCATGTGGTAATGAGGTTTTGCGTAGGAAAATGGTCTTCAGCTGAATTTAGATCCATATCCAGATATGTCAGTTAAAAAACCCTATTATAGTTTACAATGACATGTATCACCTATCTATAAGAGCCAGAGTTCCTTCTACTTCTTGGGGAGGAATTAAGACTTCAGTGAAATTATATTAGAATTAAGTGTCATAGGAATAAGATCATATGGTGATCAACTGTGATGGACTTAGCTCTTCTCAATAATGCAGTAATTCAAAGGCAATTCCAATAGAACTGGGATGGAAAATGCCAATCACATCTAGAGAGAGAACTATAGAGACAATGTGGATTAAAGATGAGTGTTTCCACCTTCCCCTGCTACTCCCTTGTGTTTTTTTCCCCTCTTTGGCTAGCTTTTTCTTGCAAAACATGACAAATATGGAATTCTGTTTAAAAGGATTGCACATATTCAACCTAAATCAGACTGTTTGATGTCTTGGGGAGGAGAGAGGTAAGGAGAAAAATTTGGAACACAAAAATCTTATAAAAATGAATGCTGAAAACTATCTTCACACATATTTGGAAAAATATAATGCAATTGAAATTAAAAAAACCCAAAATGAATAATGATGCCAGTTTTCCTATTATGGTGTAAGCTCGGGCACAGGGACTGTCTAATTTATCTTTCCCTAGAAGGAAAGGACATTGCTCAATTGATGTCTTCTGACACGATTCCAGGGAACCGACACATAAGAGGAGTATGTATTACCTATTACTTGACAGAGGAAGCATTAATGATCTGAATATGATCTTATAATTGAATTCACTTATTCATGTCTCTCCCCATTCACATCCATGCTCTACTCTAAAGCACTAGTCTATCATCCTTCCAGTGGTTCCCTAACGCTTCTAGTATTAAATATAAGCCCCTATGTGTAATTCTAATGTCTTTAGAGCCTAGATTCTTTTTACCTTTACACTTTCCCTACTCATTATTTCTCTATACCTTTCCAATTCTTTAACCATACAGCACAACTTGCTATTTTGCAGATAATAAGCCATTTCTCATTCATGGAAAGTAAACTGCACTTCAACTCTGAGACTCAGTTTAAACTCCACCTTTTGGTGAAAGACCTCTGATATTTCTAGCTTCTTATGCCTTCTCTGAGATTGCTATGACTATACCTATATATGTAAACAGTGAAAATAGCTGCTGCTAAAATTACGTTTATTGAAATAAAGAAAGCCTTTGCTGTTGTCTCCACAGTTACTATAGAGTGCCCAGTCCATAAACTCCTAATAAATGCTCAATTAATTCAATGTAATTAATGTGAAACATACTGAATTATGTAAAACTGGTGTTTCAAAAAAAAAATCTTGTTTTTATGTGGATGAAAATATCAGATTAAAAATCTAAATACTAAACTTCTCAGTGAAAGCTTAATATTATAATCTCTGGTAGTGGGGTGGAAGTCAATTACATAAAAGGGATGGTTATGTCAATAAGGGCAAATTACTAGCCTTGAACAAAAATGGGCTAGAAAATACACCCCAATCATGCCTGATCCACTTCTTCAAAATATGTCCTTTTCTTGCTCTTTCAGTTCCAGTATCATTACATTCTTTACTTGTGTCCTCCTGGAGCACCTGGTGATTGCCTTAAGGGCAAGGTCTGTTTTTCATTCTCTTTGTATAAATATCAAATATAGCAGAAACTTATAAAAAGCCTAAACCTTAGAACAAAGATCAACCTCAGTCAGCTTGAGAGTAGCACGAAGGCAAATTCTGGGTTGAAGAAATTTTGGATCATAGCAGTGTCCCTACTGGGTCTGTATCCCAAAAAGGTCATAAAAAAGGGAAAAGGACCCACATGTGCAAAAATGTTTGTGGCAGCCCTTTTTGTAGTGGAAAGAAATTGAAAACTGAGTGGGTGCCCATCAATTGGAGAATGGCTGAATAAGATATGGTATATGAATGCTATGGGATATTATTGTTCTGTAAGAAATGACCAGGAGAATGATTTCAGAGAGGCCGGAGAGACTTACGTGAACTGATGCTGAGGGAAATGAGCAGAACCAGAAGATAATGGTACATGGCAACAGCAAGATTATACGATGATCAACTGTGATGGATGTGGTTCTCTTCAACAATGAGGTGATTCAGGCCAATTACGAGAGATTTGTGATGGACAGTGCCATCTATATCCAGAAAGAGGATCATGGGGACTGAATGTGATCATAACATAGCATTTTCACCTTTTTTGTTGTTAACTTGCTTTTTGTTTTTCTCTCATTTTTTTACTTATGGATCAGAGATCAAAAAAATTTGATTTTTCTTGTGCAGCATGATAAAGGAGGAAATATATATAAAAAGACTGTAACGATATATATTGGATTGCTTGCTATCTAAGGGAAGAGGTGGGGGAAGGGAGAGAAAAAAAATTGAGACATAAGGATTCTGCAAGGGTGAATGTCAAAAACTATCTTTGCATGTATTTTGAAAATAAAAAGCTATTATTAAAAATTTTTTGAATCATTTGATATTCTTGTGGTCTGGTAATAAAGAAAGAATCCAATTCTTTGGCAATATAACTGCCTTATTCAAAATGGGTACCTAGTCTCTGCTGGAGGGTGCTAATGGTAACATTCCAAAGAACTACAATTAAGCCTCCTGAGTTAGCATATTGAAGCTGACTGAAATTCAGGGATACCATTTGATGAAACATATGAACTTCAAAAAAAATTGCAATCCCATCGAGGTCTAACACTGATTGTTCCTTAGGAGTTTTGATGACCTTTCCCTATTATTTCTCCTATTCAAGTACTGAATACAGTTTTCTCTTGTGCCCTGTGTATGACATTGCAATGTGGCTTCAAATTCAAAATCCCAAGCGGCCCCGCCCACTGCACGACCAGATAGGAAGAACCAGACACAATGAAAAAAAAAAACACAGAATGTGCCAGTTAAACAGTATGTATAAAACGGGTTTACTTTTTGTATAATTTTTTAATACAAGACAGCTAAGTCTTAGATAAACAGTGAGTTGATCCTATTAGGAACAAAATATGGCACAGATTCCAGATACAATATCATATCTAACTTTTTTTTTTTTTTTTTTTTTGCATTCACACGCTTTCCACTCTATGCAATGATTATCGAATCGCCAAAAATAGTATGTCAGGTAGAGACTGGAGAAAAACTTTCTCTTAGAGAAGCGAAAATAAGTAAATGATTTTTATAGTTCTCTTCACTTGTAAGATCTTTAAACTCTTAAAAAAGCAGTTTCCTCAAAGCACATGCCATCTTAAAAAAACATCAGCAGTGCATATGTGCACTCAAACAAAAACATGCAGCTCCATTGTCTCTTGAAAAAACTTTGCATAAAAAATTCAAGACTTTCTGCAAAACTGTTCCCCTTGTGTCATTCCAGGACCCCAAACCACAAATAAGCGCTCAGTGCAATTCTATTGCTTCTCATTTCCGTAGGAAACACAGAGCAGAAGATGCCTCTGACCACAACTGTCTCCTGATGGTTAGAGCGACAGCTTCTCTCTGCTTTATTTAAAATACTCCTTTTTCAACCTGTTTCAGTAAAGTACAAACAGAATCCAATAAAACGTGAGGATCCAGTGGAGGAAAAAAAACCCCAACAACATTTAATTTCTACCCTGTGCCATATACTTACAAAAAAAAAAAAGTTAGACTAAAAAAAAAAAAATTCAGATTTTATCAATTCACCCTTTTAAAAGTTACTTTTTATTTCTGAAAGCAGCTCTTAATGCAAATCAAAAGCAGTTCCTGAGTAACTGCAGTAAACAGTGTCTTTTTAAAATATATATATTTTTTGCAATTCAGCTCATTTTGGTTCTGCCTTAATTTACCTCCCAGTTTTCAAGTTTAACCACAGCTCCTTTCACTCCAGAATGTGCAAGTTCAATAGCGTCAGCTCCCAAGTCCAGTGGCTGCAGACGTCCCTGCAGCATCGTCTGGGTGATGCGTGAGCTGCTCAGGGTGTGTTCCCACAATTGCTGCAGAGAGCATCCCAGGGCTCCTTCACGTCTTCTTCAGCAGGCGCCGGGACTGCCAGGTGTGCAGTTTATTGTAGGCCGTCTGCAGCATCTCCTCTATGTGACTTACCAACTGAAAAACAGCCAAACACTTTGACCACACCAGGGAAGTTGGCAGTGCTTCTGCTGACATCCCACGACCTATGCTCATCGTTACCCTTGACTGCTGACTGACCCAGGGAACAACCAAGCATCCTGGGTGTAAGCATGAAGCCACATACAAAGCGCGAAGGATCATCAGACATTAGGCTGATGGAGCCAGACTGGGTGTCCTGCCTAGGTAGGGAGATGGAGGGTGTCTAGAGTTACACAAGATAATTGTGGATCAGGATCTTGGGGTTCGTAGCTGCTTTGGTAAGAAGGGGACTGCTCCGCTTCTGGGCTGAATCCTAGTAGGTTTATCTCTGGATTACTTGACCCAAGGCTTGATTTAGTTACCTAGGGGAGGGTATGGGGCACTATGGTCCTGAGAGTTGGCCAGAAATTCTGTCTTGTGTGTGTGTCACAATGTTTCATGTGTTTGTGGGTAAGAGGCGACAGTCTTCTTGTATGTCGGTGACTAGCTCCAGACCAAATGCATGCAAAGGGACAGGCTGACAAAAGAAATCACTTAGATGTCTGGCTTGTAATGCCTATCATGAAGTGAAAGGATTTATTTCAGTCAAATCTGGAAGCTGATGGTTTTCCACTTTTGCTGCTTGTAAGTTAAGAAGAGTTCTCCTATATCATTTAAGTTTAAGGGGTCAAAAACTTTTCTGATTAAAAAGCAACAACTTTTTGGAAGTTCAAAGAGACAGATAATACTTATCAGATTAAAGGGAATGAAAATGATTTTCTTTTTGGATAAAAAAATTTTGGTATCTGCTGTTAGCATCAGAAACCACCTGCTTATAAAAAGCTGTATTGTGAAGTCTTACTTGTGAGGAACTGTTGACACAATCTTAACTTGCTCAGTTTCTTAGATCACTTTTTTTGTCTTTTGGGGAAACACTTTAAAGAAAGTTTTACCATCTATAATTCTCAACCCATTATTTGATAAATAAACTTGGCTAACTAAAAAAGAAAACCAGAACGTCTACTCATTAATATAAAATCAAATACAATCTAAGTATTTTACTGTACACAGAAAATGATGCTAAAAACCAGCTGTTTTCTTACATTTGTGCTTAAATACTGTCTCCGAATTTTTTCTTGGAATGGGCAGAGCTTAGTAGCTTGGAATCGTTCCAAATTACTCTTCATCCTCACTACCTGAAAAAAAATGAGTAAAGACACAATGAGAGGTAGTGCTGCATGAGGTTAGAAGCTACAGTTGGCCTTTTCATCAGAAAAGATCTGGATCAAGCCTTGCCTTTGACACATCCCCAATCCAGAACCATGGCGATATGTTCCTCCCAACATCTGAAATGATCTTCTAGTGACTTTGTCTGTTTTGCCTTCATGTTTCTCCCAATAAAATATGACCTCCTGGCAGACAGAAATGGTTTTCTTTTGACTTGTATTCCCAGCACATCAGCTGGCACAAGTAGGTATCTGATGTTAAAATATTTATAGAATAAATGAAGAAGCTTTGTTTTAGGGAACAACATTCATAGTGCTTACTTTGTACTTCATTTAAATCCTCAAAATTATCCAGAGAGGTAGGTGCTATTATCCTAATTTTATGAATGAGGAAACCAAGACAAACACAAATCAAAGGACCTAAGCATTTTGCAGTTCTTTCCCCTTTCTTTTATTGTTACATTTTCCCATCTTCTAATCTCCTGACAGATTAAGCCTCCCTTCTCTCATTATCTCTTTTTTCTTAGGCTACTCCTTGAAATACTTTCCCCATTCCCATTCTCTTCCCCCCTCCCCACCCCGAAACATTTCATTTTCCTGCTAAATTGAATTCCTCTAGCCCTTCTACCATTCTATGGAGATAGGACAACCAGCCTGCACTTGATGCAAATCTTTAACACTCATTAGTCACCCCCACCCTCATATCCTAGAGTACATTCTGTGTTGATCACCTCAAAATTCTTATTGCTAAAGTTGAGTAGTGAGTTCCCTAGGTTTTTTTCTTTCCTATTTGGTTATTTGGTACCTCCTAGCTAATTATATGTCACCCTCAGGTCAGCTGTTTTTGGATAACTGATTTTCCTGTCTCTGCTGACTAAAGCACAGGGCTGTGGGGGAGTTCTTCCATTTAAGAAGTATTACAAGTTCCTTTTGCCCTTAGGTCACAACAAACCTATTTTGCATTAAAGGCTCTCCTAAATCTGGTTCTACCTTATGACATTCCGAGGTTTTATGGCACATTTTGCTCCTTTGCACACTAAGCTACAAACCAGACTCACTGGCTGCTGTACCTGACATTCATTCTATCTGCTGATGCCTGGGGCAGGCCCCTAGCTCCCAACTTGCAAAATGACTAGCTCCGTCCAAGGTTCTCCTCAGATACCATCTCTTTTCTCCACGAGACCCCCTATTTCCTCTTCCAGGTACCACTGTCTGCCCATTTCTTTCACATTTCTTTACAGAATACAGCTCCTTGAGATGAAATCAGCTTTGTCTCTGTATCCCCAGTGACTATCATTTACAACACCTTGAGCCACCGACTATAGATCTTATACAAGGAAGGAATAATCTCCTTTTCTGATTAGCAAGGAGCAGATTCCTGCCTAGTCTGAATGCTAATACAAGCTGATATCACACCTGTCTTCTGAGCAAAAGTTGCACAAAGAACTACAATGACCTGCAAGGCTTTTCTTAACTAACCTTCTCTTCCTAGCTGATGGATCCTCTCCTTCTCTTGTTGAAACCTTTTGCTTTCTTTTCCCTTTTACCACTCTGAACAAGATCCATAGGAGAGGGGGCCAAGAGTCTTCTATACTTTGTTCCCACCTAATAAATGGTCAACACTAATAGATGTTTAATGACTGTATGTTAAATACATCTGAAGCACTGAACTTTAAAAGGGGGGAACTGTTTCCTGGTGTCTCTCTACCCCTGGAGATTCATTTTCTCTTCCCCAAAGTATGCTCAAGGCCTCATATTGGTGAATTCAGTCACTGTACCTTTAAAACTAAGTTACCTTATTATTCTGACTGTTGTTTATAGTTACTGGTATCCCTCTGAATTTAAATAATTGCATCGATGGGATTTTGGGTCCTAGGTCAACACACCTTAAATAGAAGAGGGACTCAGAACCAGCAAGCTTGAATTAAGGTAAAATTTTAAATTCATCCCATTAAGAATATATATCTGATTCAGAATCATCACTTCCTAAGCCACGGTGCACCAGTTGAATAGAATTTCTCTGTCCTCACCTTTTCTTCTAGGAATGGTGTGTTAACTGGAAAACAGGACCAGAAATGCCTCAGCAGCTCCCCTACAGCCACATACAAGTGTTTGAGTTCTGATTGAATGTCATTTGGCACCATCTCTGAAAGAAAAAGTCAAGATCTTTTGAAATCCAAGTCCCCTGTCTGCTCTATATACAGAATACACAAGAAAAGTCTTTGCATTCTAATACTATGCAGAATCATTCCTTTAAGATCTTAACAGACTTCCATAGCTTAAAATTTCCTCTTGGAGATAATTATAAGTGATAAAAGTAAAATTTCATGTTAACCTTATTTTCTTCTGTCTTCATGGGACAGATTAAAAAAAATGTTAATGGTTACAACATTATGTTAGCTTATGAATACAAAGCTTGCATTTGAATGAACAAAGCCTTATGAGCTTTTATAAAGTAAAAGTTCCCCCTTCCACTCCACTGCCAGACTTTTTTCCCCCCAGTGACACCAGCCGAACACCTATGACACACATACGGTTTATGGCTTGCTGTGGTCCTCCCTGCATAAGTGCTCCTCCAGGAGAAAGGGCTGTGATGGTACTACTTGCAGCACCACTTGAAAGAACCTGGAGAACAAGAAAAAAACTTGTCCTTTAGAGGGAAAGGGACCCACATGTGAAAAATGTTTGTGGCAGCCCTTTTGGTAGTGGTAAGAAGCTGGAAACTGAGTGAAATCATTAGTTTGAGAATGGTTGAATAAATTATGGTATATGAATGTTATGGAATATTACTGTTCTACAAGAAACACTCAATAGGATGATTTCAGAGACATCTGGAAAGACTTATATGAACTGATGTTAAGTGAAATGAAGGAGATCATTATACAAGGCAACAGCAAGATTTTATGATGATCAATTCTGATGGACGTGGCTCTTTCCAACAATGAGATGATTCAGACCAGTTCCAATGGTCTTGTGATCAAAAGAGCCATCTACACCCAGAGAGAGGACTGTGGGAACTGAGTGTGATTCACAATATAGCATTCTCACTCTTTTTGTTGTTGTTTGCTGACAATAAAATTTTCTTCATCATTTTCTTTTCTGGTTTGATTTGAGTTTTCTTACATAGCAAGATAATTGTATAAATATATAAGCATACATTGGATTTAACATATATTTCTATCATGTTTAACATATATTGGATTACTTGCCATCTAGGTGAGAAGGGTGGAAAAACTGGAATATAAGATTTTGCAAGGTTTAATGTTGCAGAATTATCTATGCATATGTTTTGAAAAATAAAAAGCTTTAATAAAATAAAAAACTTGTCCTTTAGAATTTTTTAGTTACTTCAGACATAGTGAAACGGAAAAATAAAAGTAAAAATGTTCAGTTCAGAAGGAACAGAAAAAGCAGCTAAGATTTATTCATCCACCTCAAGGCTTGATACATTTCATATCCTAATATTCTAAAGAGGCTCCATGCTTCTCCAATGTTCAAGGATGAGCACCATTGCCTTATTCTAAGACTAGAAGGAGAATGCCTAAAACACTAGAGTAGTCACTAAGGACTTAGGAAGATCTAGGAGAATCCTGCTATTTAAATGGGGCCCTTCTTGTGTAATAAGTGAAATTATTTTGCCCAATTACTTTAAACTTTGCTTCTGGTAAAGTAGAATGAGCAACAGAGAATGAAAGAGACTAAGCAAACAGACTCTTAACAATTTTGTTCTTTTGAGGGCAGCTAAAAAGAGCAACTAATTCAATAGAAATGCAATCATTTACTATTTTCACCTTTTTTTCCTTATGGTTTTCCCCTTAAGTCCTGACTTTTTTTTTTTTTTTAAATAACATGATTAATATGGAAATGTTAAAAATGATTGTACTTGTATAATCTATATCAGACTGATGACTGCCTTGCAAAGGAGGGAGATAAAGGAGGAAGGGAGAAAACATATGGAACTCAAAATCTTACAAAAATAAATGTTAAAAACTCTCTTCATTATCTATATTCTATTGTGTCTATATCTATATTCAAAGCATAACTCCCTCTCTGGGAAATTTTCAGTCTAATTTTTCCATTAAGATCATATGTATGTTTATATATGTTTATGTGTCTGTATGTACATATGTATATCTTCAATATCTATCTCCAGATGGACAGTTTTCTAAGTTAAGATAGGGAAAAAAATGTAAATAGTTACCATCTGGAGTTACTTACCTGAGTTAGTTGGGGTGTGTAAGTTTCCATCTCTTGCTTAATACTCTGAAAAGAATTGATAATATCCTGACTTGTTGCATATTGGAGGGACTGAATTGGAGTTGGGCCATGATAATACCTGAAGATTGAAGATGGAGGAAAAAGTTAATATAGCTCAGTTTGAAAGGTTTTGTCTTTCAACTATGTCAGAAGTTACTATATGGTAATCCTGATGTTGCAGAAATATGAGGCATTTTAGTAAAATTACTCTCTTCTTCACAACATATTCAAGAAAGCAACACATTGACAGAGAATTCAATTCATTGCCCCTTTAGATCACAAGATGTAAGCTGGGGTTAATCTTTTCAATTAAGATATAAGCTGGGGTTTGCAAGTAAATCTTTTCAGTTAAGATGTAAAATTGTGCAAGGGAAGTTTTGCTAAAAACAGTAACTTTATCAATAATAGTAACTGGCCAAAATATGGACACCATTCTAGAAAGAATTCAGGGTAGAATCATTCTGCATATAACTGATTAACAAAACATTCACACTTATATGATATATATTTTAACTTGAAAATGAACTCACCTATCTGACTTCTTCAAGCTTAGTGCAATTGTTTTTATGCTATTATTTTTTCCCAAGTCTTCATATTCAATGGATTCCTGTAACTTCACCTGGAATGATTTATAAACTTTTGAAATTATTTGCTAATAGCCATCTAGGATAAGCCTCATATAATCTTTCTCTACATTTATCTTTAAATAAATATACCCAATAAAAAGTACTACTGGAATTATAAGACTCATGATAATACATTATAGAGCATTAAATATATTTCAGAAAATATTTAAATAAGAGACATTTTGAAAGCACTTTTTGGTACCATATTGTTTAGTTATCACATTTTTTTTTCCTGCTCAAGAGCAGGACTGCAATAATTCCCTAAGGAGTCCTTTAGGACCAAACACTACTGCCCCAATACACTATCAAGACCCCTTCCCCCACCAAAGGGTAGTATCTCAAAAAAGTACTCATCTACCAGTAGGCCCCATAGTTTGCTCCAATTTAGTTCTGCCTGGATGTTGTGAAAGAAATTATAATTCTATTCATAGAGTTATTAGGTTATTTTCCAGTCTTTGTTTTTTGTTTTTATGTTTACTTCAGGATTTGTGACCTTGTACATTTGATAACCCTCATGGTTTTTAGTTTTTTCTTCAATAAAATGACATTTGGAACTTGTCCCTTTCAGCTAAAAATTTATGGGTATCAAGGAAGAAGAGAAAGTGTAATGAATAAAAAGAGGGATTGAAGGAAGACTGAATCTGCTTCCAAGCAACAGTCTCATACCTTACCCTTTTGACTGGTGGTTGAAAAAAGTCTGAATCCCGAGAGTTCCCATCTGTGCTGCTGTTTTCATTGTTGTGATCATTTTGTGCTTCACTTAAAGAGGGAAAAAGATATATACATATTAAAATGCACAGGATAAGAGAAAACATGGAAATAGCTTCAAGATTCCAACTACAACTCTTCTGTACACATTAAAACTTAACTGTTTCCTGAGACCTGCTGCCAGGACCATAGCACTATGATGGTTAAATCTTTTGATGATTGCTGCATTGCT
Source organism: Antechinus flavipes (assembly GCF_016432865.1). Classification (NCBI taxonomy): domain Eukaryota; kingdom Metazoa; phylum Chordata; class Mammalia; order Dasyuromorphia; family Dasyuridae; genus Antechinus; species Antechinus flavipes. The sequence goes on from NC_067403.1 coordinate 204,532,823, forward strand.
ATTCTCCTTTATGGATTTTGAAGAGTTGGAAGTAGATGGCACAGGGGAAACCCCATAACCCTGTAAAGAACAATAAGAAGTTATAAATAAATATAGGGTTTTCCTCCATACTCTTAAATAAAGCTCCTTCTGATCAACTATCATAGCTAATCTTTGGGAGAACACACTTGTTTAAAAGAACATTGTTGAATAACTGATCCTTAAAATTGTTCTGCCCTCTCTCCCTCATCATTTAATTGTTCAGCATATTACCTACAGAAGACTTTGCACTTAAGACATGAAATAAAATCCATTAAGTAAACTAAAGAGTAGGGCCAGAAAAAGATAGGCTAGAATCAGAAAGGGAAGAGAATAAAGGATAAGAGACTAAATACTACATATAGTTCCTATGAAATATGTAGAAACAAAACCAAATCTTAATAGTTCCCTTTCCCCTCCTCTCCTAATCTAGAAGGACTACCATATTTTTTTTGAAAATCAAGGTTCTTTTTTTTTTTTTTAAATTTAAATTTTATTTTATTTAATAATAAGATTCTTTTTAATGTCTAAAAATTTATAGAGCACCCTTCATCCATTAATAATAACTAAATTATTAGTAAGCATTAACTGAAAAAACTATTGAATACTGACTAATGTATAATGAGAAAATTGTCAATTCAGTAGAGAGCTAGAAATAGACAGAAGGCTGGCACAAGAGTCAGAAAAACATGGATTCGTTCATGCAAAGCTATTAGACAAGTCAACATCTCTTGAATAGCCCTGAAACTAAAGAGGTGAAGAGCAATAACACATGGAATTTCTTTAAATTCCCTATATTAATGAAATCATAGGTCTGATATCTTGGCTTATTGACCCTCCTTCAGCCCTCAGAAGAGAAATCAGCAGTTATTCTTCTACATACATGAAAAAGAGAATGGATGTCTGTTTGAAGCAATGAACGCCAACCTCAAATCTACTTTTACTATCCCTGCCACGGGATTCCCATATACATTGTAATAACTTCCCAGGCCTCCAGGAAATCTGTAGAGTCCCTCCTCAATGCTTGTCAAGTTAGGAACTACTGCTTTAGTGCTGAGTGTTATGTTCTGTCTAGTATTTATAGAAAAACATGGACAAGAATCATACTGAAAAAATCTGAGATACTGTGTGTGATCTGATAGACTAATGAATTCTCACATTATCACAGCTTTACGAAGGTATTGACCTCCAAGAATGGTCTAAATAGTATATATTTTAAATACCAAAGAATTGTGATAGAATTCCTATTTTAAAGTTATGTAACAAAAATCTTAGATTTTAAATTGAACAAATTTAAATTAATCAGAATTACTCACTGTTAGCAAAATATTTTCCCAATTTATTTCCACCTCTTAACACCAAATTTAATTAATTTATTTAAAAAACATTTTTACCACATATATTGTCACATGAGAACTTAAACTCTGCCTAGTTCACAGATGGTATAAGCTAATCACAAGTATAGAGATTTACTTTTATGTTAATTGTTTCTATTGTAAGCATTACAGAATTAAGATTAGACGGATGACCTAAATTACTTTAGAATATCATTTTACACTTTCTAGGAAAGAAGAGTTTCAAATAAAAGAACAAATTGATGAAATTAATTACAACAATGCTGATCATATGTCATAAAAATTGTAACAAAGCACACAACAAGAGAGTCACCAAAGATACTTCTCATTTCAGGTAACCCTTAGGGAACAGTAAGACTTATCTACTCTCATGATTTCTTATAGCCTGCTGATGGCTTTTTGTCTGTCATCTGGGAACTGGTCTGAGAATATTTGGAGGGGGCCTATCATTAGAAAGTTGGTCCACACTTTGGGAATTTTATCTGATGTTTTTGGCCACTGTTATTCATACAGATTGTCTGCCGAGTGATAGAGGGAATTGATGTGTATATATATACACACTGATGAAGTTATATAGCATCTGAATTAAAGATATTTCTCAATGTCTTATTTGTTTTATATTCTCCCTCAATTCCATCTTTCCTCCTCTCACAAGCCAAAAGTGATTCTTCCCTTTCCACTATCACTATGGTACTTTCCACAACTTATGGACTTATACATTCTGAATATTTATTTCTGAGCATGTCATCTTACTGCCATTTCTATGTTCATTGTAAAACAGGGTATTCATGAAGTGTTTGTTAAACTGAAATGGGAATTATGCAGTAAAAAGCACATACCATTTTGTCACTGTAATTGGTGATACCTGAGATTATGGGCTCTTAATCTTTTTTTTTTTTTTAAACTCTCCCCCGAATTTTGAGGTCCAAATTTTCTCCCTCAGCCACTCATTGAGAAAGCAAACAATGTATCAATTATACATTCCATTCAAGTTCAGGTCCCCTAATACCAGATACCAATCTGTGGGCTCCATAGTTAAGAATATCTACCTTAGATTGCTTCAAAACGGTATAATTTGGGATTCTGTTCTTCCCTAATAAAAATATTCAATTTCTCCTTACCTCATCTAATGATTTATCCTCCAGTGCTGTCAAATCTAGTAGAGGGTTTTTCACTCCTAGTGATACCATTGTTTTTAAACCTAGAAAATCAAATAAAACTTTAAGTTGTGCTAATTCACATCATTTTAGAAACAAATAACACTTAATCTACATCAAAATGCTGACAAGGATATAACAAGACCACTCACCCTTTTCATCCATTTTGGCACATTCAGCAAAGAGATCTTTTGACCCTGTGTTAAGCCGATCCCTATGAAAATAATGGGATTGAAAAAATCGTGTCCAGAACTCTTTTTCTGTCATGTTATGTGGAACGTTTTCTGCATATTTCATTTTCACTGTAGGAAAACACAAAACAGATAAAGCTGTATAATGAAAAAAGCTATAGAGAATCTAGACACTATTTAAAAGTAAAACAAATCAAAACTAATTTATATTATTAAGCTCTCAAAAGAGACTAATAATAAGGCCAGGAATAATGTATTAAGAACAAAAGATTCAAATTGGGTATGATAATTCTTAAAAATGTATGAAGGGCCCTAACACAGAAAAAGGGACCAGACTTAAATGGTATGATTCCAAAGGGGAGAATTAGGAATAATGGTTTCTAGCCTGTCAAGACAGGCTTGTATATATTGTTCTGTAAGAAATGACCAGCAGGATGAATACAGAGAGGATTGGTGAGACTTACATGAACTGATGCTAAGTGAAATGAGCAGAACCAGGAGATCATTATATACCTCAACAACGATACTGTTTGAGGATGTATTCTGATGGAAGTGGATCTCTTTAATAAAGAGAGCTAATTCAGTTTCAATTGATCAAGGATGGACAGAAGCAGCTACACCCAAAGAAAGAACACTGGGAAATGAATATAAACTGCTTGCATTTTTGTTTTTCTTCGCGGGTTACTTATACCTTCTGAATCTAATTCTCCCTGTGCAATAAGAGAACTGTTCGGTTCTGCACATGTATATTGTATCCAGGATATACTGTAACCTATTCAACATGTAAAGGACTGCTTGTCATCTGGGGGAGGGGGTGGAGGAAGGGAGGGGAAAAATCGGAACAGAAGTGAATGCAAGGGATAATGCTGTAAAAAATTACCTTGGCATGGGTTCTGTCAATAAAAAGTTATTTTTTTTTTAAAAAAAAAGACAGGCTTGTATAGACAGACCTATCTATACAAGGGAGCCTTCTATTTAATTCAACAAGCATACATTAAGGACCAACATAAGCTGTACTATGCTGTACTAAATACAAATGATACAAAAACTAATAGTTTCTACTCTCAGAAAGGGGGGAGGAGGGAGGAAACACTTGAACATTGATAAACAAGTATAAAAGAGTAAAAGAAATTTGTAATATTTCTGGGAGGGAGAAAGAATCACTGACAAGTAGGAGAATTGGGAAGAGGTCTTGAAGGGAGTTAGAAGTTCTAGATGCAGAGGAACAGGAGGAGAACACTTGAGGCACAGAAATAGCTTACAAGGGGAAATAGGACATAGAATGTTCTATATGGCAAACAGTAAGAAGGGCGAGTTTGATGCAGTCAAGACAGTATTCAGTAAGTCAGAGAAGGCAGTTTGTGAAGGCTGTGCACGGCTAGAGCTGCAGTCTGAGAGGTGAGGAGGGAGGGAGATCCATCGGAAGGACACTGGGACAACCCTCTGGAGAGGGCAGGAGGCAGACGAACCTGGGTGGCTGTAGAACTTGTGGAGGGAAGGGCATGTGTAGGAGATGCTCTATGGCAGAAATGAGCAGATCTGGCAACTGCTGATTGTCCATTGTCAGTGGGGAAAGAATCTGGGGCTTGGTGACTTGGACAGTGGCAGGGCCCTTGACTAAAGCAGGAAATCAAGAGGGGAAGATGAAGAGCTGTTTGGACATGATGAGTTTCTCTGGGATGCCTGTGTGGCTAAGCCTAGGAGGCAGATGAGAAGGAAGCCTGTTATGCAGGGGATCAAGGGTAGGTATGTGGATTCAGGGGGCATTTGATTAGAGAGGGCAGTTGTATTCAAGGGGTTTGAAATCATCAAGAAAGACAATTAAAAAAAGAGAAGATTCAGGATAGATCTGGGTACAGCCCCAAGATAGTGGCAATATAGGGATTGTGATCCTGGAAACTGAGTACAACCAGTAAGACAGATAGGTAGTACCTTAATGTCCCTTAAAATCTTATTTTACAGTCTCATCTAAAACTGTAAATAAGACTAACTACATAGAATCTAACCCAAACATGATGATAAAGCAGTACAAAAATATTGTGAATATATAATTCTAAATGAAAGAAAATGCTTTGGATTTGGGTGATGTGATTCACTTTGTAAATCTTAAAAAAAAAAAAAAATCCTTTCAATCTTCTGAGAAACCTAATCTGATCAAACTAAGTTTAGCTAAAGAAAACAAACTCTAAAAAGATGAAAAGAAAGGCTCTTCAACAAATGAAGTAACAGCAATAATGGGGAGCTATCTTTCAAAGATGCACTGCATACCCCAATAGTAATTTCTTACCTGCTGGATAGGTCCTAAATATGGACTCAATGATATCAGAAGTTAAATTATATCTTAGGCCATTACAACCATCTGTTTGGGGGCGGACATCAGCCTAAGAGAAAGAGCATAAATAGAAATCAATTGAAATGATACAGGGAGAATGCCATTTGAGGGCTAACCAAACACTGGGTGCAAAGAACAAAATTGTTATTAGGCTTTTTCAACCATTTGGGTTGCTGTTCTCTCTGGTCTTTTTCTCTGTTACTGTTAGGGCCCCAAAGGTCTGGTTCATATGCCCAACAGCCAAGCTTAGAAAAATTTTATTTCTAGGAAATTTTGCAATGCAGCAAAATGAATAAGTTGAAGGGTGGCAAAGGGCAGACAACTGCTGAATATTTTGTTCTGGGAGCCTCATTTACCTTCAAAATGATATAAACAATTAATTAAACCAATGTTAATTAATTTAACAAATTAAATTATCACTTAATGATAGAGGAAACTCCCAGGTGAAGCACTGCCTTGCCATCTACAGTTGCCTGGGCACCAGATATCAAGTGACTTTCTCAGGATCACAAAATGAGTATGGATGAGTCTTGAGGTCAGCTCTCCCATCTACTATGTTACATTCCTCTTAATTTTATAATGAATTTTAATTAAGATAAAAAACACCCTTAGGAATAGGTGAGGCCATAAAATAAAACAAAGGGGAAACAAAGACTACTTATGTAAGTCAGACTGCTCTGTTTAAAGCTCAGATAGCCTTAGAACCAGAATCCTTAATAAGTTGAGCATTGCCTACTTATTCAGAGTTAGTCTAAGGAGCACAAAGCACAAATGACAAAAACAGAAGTCAAAATAAACATGTTTAATATGCAATATTATTTTAACAGACCTGAGAACATAAAGAAATTTAAATTCAAAAAAGCATTTTACGCTTGCCAGAAAATACCAAAGACCTCTATCAGGCACATAATTTTCAATTTTTCTTTCTTTAGAAGTCTGAGAATAAAAGTCAGATCACATACCAGAAATGCTGCAGAAATGCCCACATCCTGCTTGTGATTGGATGCTGCAGGGCTATCCACAGCATTCATGCTTAAACGATTGGCCCAGAATTCCTCAGCACTGATCACCTGACTCACAACCAGGTCTTTATAAAGCTGAAACAAAACAGGATCTTCTTGCAGCATTCTGGTGATAGAATATATTAAATAAAAATTGAACTTTCTAGAATAATGTGTCATTCAAGTTTCAAAAACAAGCAACAAAATACAATCCTGAACTGATCTAAAAAATCAACATTATGGACCTCTTTAAATTTTTTTTAAATAATCAAGTAGAAAAGCATTTTAGAAGGGCATATTTAGGCTAAAGGTGGGTGTGGTAATAATGGAACAATATTGCCTCAGATGGTGGGAAGGGGAGAAATTTGCAGCATAAATTTTTCTCAGGAAGAGTAGACATACATATTGACAGCTTAAGAATTATAGTGATTTTTAATTTAAATTCAAATCTTGAGGCAATCTAATCTCTTCCAACCCTCATCTTATTTCTGTAGTTTACTTGTTGGGCAAAACACTGGAAGACTAGATGTGCTGATATTTTTTTCCTGATATATAAAGTGGGAATTCATCTCACTTTCCCTTTAGATATGATTCCTTTCTATTTCCTTAAATAAAAGGACTGGTATCCTAAGTAAACTCTATGGTCCTAGGAATCAGGAGACATGAATTCCACTTTTAACTTTACCAGTAACAGGATGTATATGTTTGGCAAACTACTTAACTTCTTTGTGTCACTTTCATCATTTATAAATTGGGAGTAATAACCCCAATGGTTGTGAGGATTTAAGGGCAGCACATATGAAATTAATTTCTTTTTCTTTCTTTTTTTTTTGCTGAGACAATTGGGAGTGACTTGCCCAGGGTCACAAAGCTAGGAAGTGTTAAATGTCTGAGATCAGATTTGAACTCAGGTCCTCCTGACTTCAGAGCTGGTGCTCTATCCACTGTGCCACCTAGCTGCCCCATGTGAAATTAATTTGAAAAATTAGGAGCCTTTTTATTACAAGGCAGTATCACTACAGTGGGCAACCCCAAATGCAGCCCAGGTGAGAATAACAAGGCACACTTGAGGCTGAAAGGCAGCCGGGTGTCTGAAGGCTATTCCCCGGCTTCTCCCTGCCCTTCACCTGTTTTTCTCTTCCAGTTCTTTATTGGCTTTCCTTTTGAATTTGGGTAGCAACTGCTGAAGAAGGTCTTTCACAGCATCTCGCTCCTTTACAGCTGTGCTTTCATTGGAAAAATGGAAATTGGTTGTGTCTCCTGCATGTAGGACCAGCTGAAGCTGGATTTTAGCTTTTCCTTCTGGGCTGATTTTCTGGCCTGAAAACAAACACGAGGCTAATTAGCATGTGTTCACTAAGCGGCTATACCACAGGGCCTTAGACAGTAAACCGTGCCTATTTCCCTCCCCAAGTTTGTGGTCAAGCCACCCTCCTTTCTATGGGACAAGGAGCATGACAAGATGGTCTTTAAAGATGGCTTTAAACCAGGTCAATAAGCCAATGGCATTACAGAAGCCACTGCTTCAACATGTGGAGATATGCAAGATGCTAACTAATATTCTCCTTGTTCTTGAGGGACAACTTCCTCTGAAAAATTCTCATCTATTTGTCAATAATCAAGGCTCCAATGGGCCCTAGATCAGAGAGATTATGATAAACAGAATACTTTCTTTCAATTAACAAAGGCACACCTGTCACAATTTACAAAAGTTTAGATTTTTTTGATGATTAACATCTCCATTAAGAAGAAATAGTAGCCTTAAAAAATGGGTCTCACAACAACTTCCCCATATAACCTTTCTCTTCTTTAGAATGAATCTAAGAATGGTAGGGATTTTTCCTTATTTAGACGATTTTATTTTTCATTATAATACACTAATGGTATGTTTACATATACAAGACCTTCTTATCTTCAGCTAAAGATCTAAGGTCAACTAAAAACTTTTAGACAGCTTCCATTTTTGGTAGGCTCCAAATCTGGTTTTACTCACAATGATTACTCACTGTTAAGGTATCTTCCTAAAAATTTTATATGTGAAATTTATTTTGCTAAATATAAATGAAGAATACTTCACATGAGATAAATAACCCACGACTTTGATTTAAAACAGACACTATCTTCTTTCCCCATTTTCTATCAAGTGACGACAACTGTTTTCCACTAGAGAAATGTACAATGTAACCTGAAATATTAAAAAGCAGGATATGGTACTATATAGTAGAAGGAAGGTCAATCTTGGAGTCAAGAGCTTGATTCAAATTCTGCCTCTAACACATCTCAACTCTCAGGACCCCAAGGAACTTTCCAAGATGATAAATCAAGAACAAACTGGATCTGCAGGTAGTTTCTGAACAAGAATTTCCCATGTGAATGAAATCGCATCCATCCTGTCTTCCTCCTTCCCACCTAACACGACCAGAAAAGCTATTGTTTTCCATCTTACTTCAGGCCTCCCCTAGACTACCACAAGGGTCACTGTTGCTGTCACTGTTTCTACTCTCCTCAGCTGATTCAAAAGTGCTGCTCAAATGATGTTCCAAAAGGACAAGTCTAAAGGTCTGACAATGTCAAGCCCATTACTAAAAGCTTTTTGGATCAAATATAAGCACTTATACTTGGCTTTTAAGACCAACCTTTACATCTTTTCATGGCACTAGATAGTTCAGTTAAGATTGGACTTCTTGGGAAAGGGACCTGTATGTGCACAAATGTTTGTGGCAGCCCTCTTTGTGGTGGCCAGAAACTGGAAACTTAGTAGATGCCCATCAATTGGAGAATGGTTGGGTAAATTGTGAATATTATGGAATATTATTGTTCTGTAAGAAATGATGAGCAGGATGACTTCAGAAAGGCTTGGAGAGACTTACATGAAGTGATGCTGAGTGAAATGAGCAGGACCAGAAGATCATCATATACTTCAACAACAATACTATATGATGACCAATTCTGATGGACGTGGCCCTCTTCAACAATAAGATGAACCAAATCAGTTCCAATAGAGCAGTAATGTATTGAACCAGCTATACCCAGCAAAAGAACTCTGGGAAATGAGTATGAACCACTACATAGAATTCCCAATCTCTCTATTTTTGTCTGCCTGCATTTTTTATTTTCTTCACAGATTAATCGCACACTATTTCAAAGGCCGATTCTTTTTGTACAGCAAAATAACTGTATGGACATGTATAAATGTATAGTGTTTAACTTATACTTTAACAATGATGATTTCCCTTCCCCCACCCCCCCCCAAAAAAAAAGAAAAAGAAAAAAAAAAAGACTGGAGTTCTTGTTCTTCCTCACATAGGACACTCCCTCTCCGGCATTGGCTAGTTTTATTTTTCATCTGTGTGTCTTAGAATCTATTTTCCTTCCAAATTCAACTCAAGAAAAATGTGGAATATTTGTAAAGTGTTTTGCAAACCATAAAGCACTAAAATAATGTTAGCTATTCTTTTTTAGCACCACCTTATACACGAGGATTTTCCAGGTCTCTCCAGATGTTGGTGTTCTTATCTATGTAGATTATCTTACATATTTACTTTGTACTTTGTTTCTAAGTGTTGTCATGCTTCTTGAGGTCAGAGTTGTTTCATTTTTTGACTTTGTACTTTAGCACCTAACGTGCTTCATATGTAGCTGATGCTTAATAGGTGTGTTCATAGAGTGAAAGATGATCTGTAGCTAGTACGTAGGAAAGCAAAGTTTCCTGTAACACCAACAAAACTAGGTTTACACAAAGCTAGGTATTGCTACAGAAATGCTAATAAAACGAAGCCCAAAAACTTTATTTGTAAATTCTAATAATTTCCCAAGGAAATGGTGGCTAGCTTCCCTGAACAATCTCTAAAAACCCTTTTAATTCAGAGTGTGTCCCAAGTACAGTACTATTACAAATTCTTCAGAAACTATTTATAAAACTATTTCTCTGAAAATACATTCCAGGTAGCTCCAGGGGAGGTAAGGGGCAGAGCTCCTGGGCAACCCTAATAACTAGTGACTTGGCCTAATTGCACTATACTGACTCCATTCAGGTTGGTCAAGGTCCTTTTCCTTCTCCCTGGCCTATCTCTCCAGATTCTATGGGAATGGGATGAGGGTGAAGAATAAATGAGGAACCAGTTGAAACAGCAACATGGCTGTCCCCACCACTAGGCCGCTGTGGAAGCTGTGCTTTATGATTTGCCACTATCTCTACTCTTCCTCCAGTTTTTCTACCTATTCCTGTGTTCATCAATTACAAGTCATGTAGGAACAAATTTCCACCTCACATTGTTTTACCTCTTTTCTCAATCCTATTCAACCTCTCTTTTACTCTGTCACTGCCCAAACTTTCTCTGTAATCTCCATTTCACAGTGAACAAAATGCTTCTTTTTTCGATTTCTTTGGACCTGTCTTTCCATAGACTCTAAGGCAAGGGTCCTCAAACTCTATCCCGTGGGCTAGATGTGGCAGCTGAGGACAATTATCCCCTTCACTCCGGGCTATGAAGTTGCTTTATTTAAAGGCCCACAAAACAAAGTTTTTGTTTTTACTATAGTCCGGCCCTCCAACAGTCTGAGGGACAGTGAACTGGCCCCCTATTTAAAAAGTTTGAGGACTCCGATCTAAGGCATTCTCGGCCACCCTAAGTAGCCCGCTCCCTCCAACACTTTCCCAGAGCTAAAAGAAATCACTTCCATGTTGATTGGGATACTACATACTTATTTTATCCAATCTCAATGGGGTTATCATGACACTGAGGCCATTATTTTATTATTTCCTAAATGCTTTACTCATTCAGTACAGTAATGTTCCTAACCTCTCACCTAATAAACTACTTCTTATTGTCCTGAATAGTTATCTATACTCTTCAATCTTTGAGTGACTTCATTCAAATTAAACTGTTTTCTGCCATGTTTTCTTAATTACTAATTCTGATGTTTTTTTTTCCCCTCAAGTCCTGTTCTTTAATCTAGCTATAGCATTTGATACCATTGACACTTTCAATAGGTTGTGTGATATCCTTTTGTCTTGATTCTTCTTTTACCTCACAGTCTCCTCTGCAGGTCTCCAACTATACCATACTCCCTAACTGTGGGGAATCCCTCTTCCCCGGCTCTGTCCTCAGCAATTTTATCAGCTTTACGGAGTTCTCATGTCTACATACATGACTCAAAGATCTAGTCCAAGCCTTTCCCCTAAGCTTTAGTGACATATCACCAATGGCCTCCTGGATACTTCAAACTTCTTTCTCCAGTGTTTGGCACACAATAAGTCAGCAAACATTGATCAAGTATGTGTGCTATGCTAAGCTTTAAATGTTCAGAAGTTGTAAGACAGTTGGCTGTATTTGGAATTGTTATTTCTCCTGTAGCAACTGTTTTTATATTTTTCCAAGTATCCTGTATCCTTAATTACCTATTTTTGAATTTATTATGTCACAGCAAAATGAAGGTGAGCATTATTGATAAGTTGTTCTAAATTCTAAGTTACAATTTTGTCTTTTCAATCATGGGTCTTCCACAAATTGAGACAACTAGAGGGTTATTTTCTGAATAAAGGTTCAAATTCTAGTTAGAACCAAAGCAGAAAAATGAAAGGGCAAATGCTACTAAAACCAAAACATAATGAATTTCCTAACATAAACACAAATGTCTATATTTACCTGGATTTTTAAGTGTTTAAAGCTAAACTTGCAAACTTGGGGGTTGCTAAATAAAACATGAAAATATCTTATGTCTTACTTAAAAAAACATTTCCCTTCTCCCAAGCTCAAAACCCATTTGAAATATCTAATAATAACTGGTGGCCAATTATCAATGAACAGACCATAAAAATAGGGATAGTGATTTAATTGCTACCGAGAAGACTTACATGAAGAAAGGCCATCTAGCAATTCAGCATGGCATTTTTTCTACAATTAAGCTCACTAAAAGTTTAAGTGATTTGCCTATAGTCACAAAGCTAGTATAATTAAGAGGTGCAAGTTGACGTTATGACTTCCTGGTTCCAAGGCTGGATCTTTTTATACTCTCACCCTGCCTCTCAAATACATCATAGTTATTTGAGAAGTGCTTGCAAATATAATATAGGATAGCTCATATAATCTTTAGAATTTGTGTATCTTGAGTCCTGTGGGCAGTCTGGTTACACATCTCTTCCTATAATGTTTTCAAACGCATAAAATAAAATACATAGGACCACAAAGGAGACAAATTTTATTGAAATACAGTTATCAAAATGTTAAAAAATCAAATTTTTGTTTTAGATGAATGACTTACATTTAATGTCCGCATACATATGGCTGATTGTAAACCTGTCTTTGCCTTCAGGTGCCCAAGCTATCCTTTCTGCCATGAGATACAGGGCTCCATCTTGCTTCTTCTGACGCACCTTCTTTACAATCAGTAAAACTTCTTCCGATGAAGTTGCCATGCTGGTTGGAAGGTGCTATTAGAGAAAAATGAAGGCACAGTCATCCTCTTAAGTTTGATGTTAACATAGCACAAAATTTGCTCATATTTGCTTAGAGGAGCAATGCATTATAAAACTGAGTATCTTTGCTTTCTTTAAGTTTTTAACGTTAAAAGCAAATATCTATTCGATTCCCTTTAGTTCAGTCAATACACACAACATTACTGATATGGTATGATTTTTAGACTGTTAACTTACATAGCATACTTTTCAATCATAAGATTGAGCATAGGTATCAGTGACAATTATCATTAATTCACTCCATATAAAGCCCATTCTGATCTTTAAGATTATTAATTTGTAAAATTTTAAAAATAGTACAGTCCATGCTGCTATGCTTTAAAAAATTTGTATTTTACAAAAATACTTTCATATTTCTGTATGTTTTCTGCAGACCATTATTTATGGTACTTGAAATTTACACAGATTCTCCAAAAACAATGGGCATTTGGGTGATTTTCTGGTTTTCCCTTTTTGTTGTTATATATTGTATTGCTATAGACACTCTTGTACAGCTTTAAAAACAAATTTATTTTATTTTTTAAAATAACTTTTTATTGATAGAACGCATACCAGGGTAATTTTTTACAGCATTATCCCTTGCATTCACTTCTGTTCCGATTTTTCCCCTCCCTCCACCCCTTCCCCCAGATGGCAAGCAGTCCTTTACATGTTGAATGGGTTACAGTATATCCTAGATACAATGTATGTTTGCAGAACCAAACAGTTCTCTTGTTGCACAGGGAGAATTGAATTCAGAAGGTATAAATAACCCGGGAATAAAAAACAAAAATGCAAGCAGTTTATATTCATTTCCCAGTGTTCTTTCTCTGGGTGTAGCTGCTTCTGTCCATCTTTGATCAATTAAGGCTCTCTTTATCGAGGAGATCCACTTCCATCAGAATACATCCTCAAACAGTATCGTTGTTGAGGTATATAATGATCTCCTGGTTCTGCTCATTTCACTTAGCATCAGTTCATGTAAATCTCGCCAGTCCTCTCTGTATTCATCCTGCTGGTCATTCCTTACAGAACAATAATATTCCATAACATTCATATACCACAATTTACTCAACGATTCTCCAATTGATGGGCATCCTTTCATTTTCCAGCTTCTAGCCACTACAAACAGGGCTGCCACAAACATTTTGGCACATACAGGTCCCTTTCCTTTCTTTAGTATCTCTTTGGGGTATAAGCCCAGTAGAAACACTGCTGGATCAAAGGATATGCACAGTTTGATAACTTTTTGAGCACAGTTCCAAATTGCTCTCCAGAATGGCTGGATGTGTTCACAATTCCACCAACAATGTATCAGTGTCCCTGTTTTCCCACACCCCCTCCAACATTCCCCATTATTTTTCCCTGTCATTCTAGCCAAATCTGACAGGTGTGTAGTGGTATCTGAGTTGTCTTAATTTGCATTTCTCTGATTAATAATGATTTGGAGCATATTTTTATATGTCTATAAATAGTTTCAATTTCTTCGTCTGAGAATTGTCTGTTCATATCCTTTGACCATTTATCAATTGGAGAATGGTTTGATTTCTTATAGATTAGAGTCAATTCTCTATGTATTTTGGAAATGAGGCCTTTATCAGAACCTTTTGATTGTAAAAATGAAAAACAAATTTATTTTAAATTATTTCTTATAATGCTTATAAAAATGCATTAGCGAATTTAGAAAGTTAGCTATAGAGCTAGAAGTGGAGATCATTTAGTCCAATTCTCCATTTTAGTGATAAGGAAAACAGATTAAGAAAAATTAAAAAACTTGTCAGTAGCAAAGGTGAGCCCAGAATTCAAGCTCCCCAAATTCACTCCCCAAGTCCATTTTCCCCCAACTGTTCCTTCCCTATTGTTTATATAGAGCTCCATGTTATGCTTCCAAACAATACTCCATTGGGCCTCAAATCTTCAAACTTTAAGGACTGAATATTTACTATATGATTCAGTTATTTTTTCTCTATCTTTTAATGACCAAACCTCCAAACTGCTCTGTATTTGATTTCATTTAAAATTTCTCAACAAACGTTATTTATTAAATATAGTTTCTACTGCCTAGTTACTCTGGGTATCAGAACCAGCAACTAGTTTTTTTTTTTTAAGGTTTATTTTATTTTTCTTTTTTAAAATTTTATTTTATTTAATAATAACTTTGTATTGACAGAATCCATGCCAGGGTAATTTTTTTTTACAACATTATCCCTTGCACTCGCTTATGTTTCGTTTTTTCCCCTCCCCCCCCCCCCCCCCCCCAAGATGACAAGCAGTCCTATATATGTTAAATATGTCAGCAACTAGTTTTTACAAGGTATACTAGTTCCTTGAAGGCCGAGAGGGCTGGAGGAAGAGGGGTGTGTGAGGCTGGTGACGGGATGCCTAATTATCTCCTAGCATCTGTTAAAATAAGAATTTAATATTTGATAAACTGAATTCAACTGCATCAATCCTCAAAAGGTAATGTATTTAGCTGCTCATTGAATAGTACTCCTCTCTATCAACTCTTCAAGGATGGAATGGTTTTTTTGAAAGTACAATTCTAGATGTTTCTAGAACTCTTACTCAGTTATTTTTAATTTTTTCCCCCTTCTCTTTCTTCTCTGCCCATGCTTTGTTGTATTACTGCAACATACTAGCTTCTCAGCTGCAAGAGCGGGACTCTGTCACTGGAGCCCTTCCCAAACCTCTCTGGAGATAGACTTTCCTTAAGGGAGTATCTGTATGCTATCCTGTCCTATTCTCACCTGTGAGCAAAGCTTATAAAACCTCCTAAGATCACAATTCTAGAAACATTGTAAGATTCACTGCATATAGTATAACCTGTAATATACAAGAAAGGAAAGTGGGAAATTCAGTCATCTCATGTTCTTAATTATTACCACAGAACTCTTTGACTACATGAGACTATTAATAAGTCAATGGTCATATATGCAGGTTTAATACTGTGTTAAACTGTTTCCTTTCCCTCAAAAAGCAAATGAAAAATGAGTCATTTAAACCACCATTGTGGGGAAGAAGGACAAGCTAGAATACCTATGTGTCCGCACGAACCTCACAGAATAAAAAAACCTTTAAACAACAATGAGGGCTAGAAACGTTAAAAGAACAGTAAAGGAAAATGCAAAGTGATGTATTTCAGAAGAGAGATTACTTTTGCCTGGACTGAAAGATTGAGAAGTGTGATGGGAATGAGGAGAAAAAGTAATGCAGGCAATAGGACAAATATTGTCCTAGAATTATGGGGGAAGGAAAGTCCAAGCTATCTTCAGAGATTTATTAAAACTGTCTAGTTTGCTGGGGTAATAAAATCACAGCTCAAATGAGAGGACAAGTGGATAGAAGCAAACTTTTTTGGTCATGGAAAATTTTTCTTTCAAAGTTCGCACAGGGTTAAAATCTATGCTTATGGAGAGTAATTATCCTAATGGAATTAAGACTGCATGAATTTGGAAATATGAGAAACCACTGAAAGTAGTGATAATTTAGTTCCAGTTCTACCATTAACTGTCACCCTTACTTTTCCTCTGAAAGAGAAAGGGGGAGAGACAGAGAGAGAGAGAATGAATAGAACCGAACCTTGAGGTAGAACAATTATGGGTTGGGAAGATTAAAAAAACAAGTTGTTGTACAAGCAGTCAGATTAAAACCAAAAGGCATTTTTATATACCTATGTGCAAGTTACTGTCTTTCTCTGTATCTCCCAGAAACTGGAAAAAAGTGTTTCTTGATGGGTGATTGCAGTCACATCTAGGAGGGTGAAAAAAAAAAGGTCACTGGAATTGGTGATTGAAAGCAGTTTCAGCAGTGATAGTAAACTACAACCCAAGATTGCAAGTGGCTAAAGACTGAATAGTGAGAAAGTAGGGTTAGAAATATATAGGCTATCCTTTCAGAAATTGATTTTTTTTCAATTAAAAAATCAATTCTTCTTTACCTTACTTCCCATTGAAAAGGAAAAACAAAATTTTTGTAACAAATATGTATAGTCAAGCAAAATAAATTTGTGCATGGGTCATATCAAAATTACATATGCATATGTGTCTACCCTTTTAGAAGTTTGGTAGTTAAGATAAAAAAGAATAAGATGGAAGCTTCTATACCAGACTTGATAATTTTGTTTGTTTTGTTTGTTTTGAAAGGTAAAGGTGAAGGAGGTAACCCTTCTGTCTCCTACTTGCCAATAATTGAGTATGTCCAGCTGCAAAGATCAGACAAGGCCCCTGTCTGAGATCTTAGTTGAAGAGAAAGGATGGGTAGAAGACTGAACTTGCAAGTGAGGAATAACTGCTGAAGGACAAGGTCTTGAAAGAAACAGGAATAGAGGGGATTGAGAGGCTGGGATTGAGAGGCTAAGTGGAAAGGTCAGACATGGAAGGTGAGTATGATATAACAAAGATGCAGAAAAATTATGAAGAGGAGAAAAATGGAAGTTCATCCATTAACATCTCAGTGATATGGAAGAAATGAGAAAGGCAAAATAGAGAAGACTGGAGACTTAAGAAGTAAAATCAAGTTTGGCAGCATCAATGGGTTAAGGAGGCTGCTTGTGGAGCAAAGGCTTTAGAGCTGGCCTCAAAGCTAGGAAGATCAGCATCCAGTGACTTGTGATCCTGGGCAAACCTTTGCACTTCATATCCTCTGTCTACTGTTAGTTAGTTCTGCCACTGCTTGAACCTGTTACTTGAAACCACTAATAAAATCCAGAGTTTAGAAGAAAAATGGGGGTGGGATACAATTCTCAAAAACTTGTCATAAAAGACAGACCTAATTAAAATGGAAGCTTAATATTACACATTAATCATACAGACATATTGCAAAATAGCGGCATTATCTTTGTCCTGTCCATAGTGGAAGGTGGAGGTGAGTAGACACAGCAAGAGTTGGGAAGGGGGTCAGGAGGAGAGAGAGAAGAATGTGGATGGAGCTTGTGGGCAGGACCAGGCCTCTTCCACTTACAGCACCTACTGTACTTCAAGAAAGAAAATATGGCATTTTACTTTGACAAGGACATGAGATTTTCTTGTGGCAGTGAGTATTGAAAGGGTTGTAGCGTTCAAGTTATTGTGAAGGGGTGAATGAAGGGTTATTTGAAATCTCCTTGTTGCTCAGGAGATAACACAGTGTTCTCTTCTTTCCTTCAAGATGTTCAAGATTCTTCTCAATCCATAAAGCTCCTTTTGCATATAGTGTTTGGCATTTTTGAATCAAGATACTTAAAAATGTTTGGGATGCTGAATGAAGGTTTATTAAATATAGGAAAGTTAACAAATGTGAAACAGCAAAACACAATCCTATAGGATAACATATTGGAGAGCTGAGGTAGCCATATAGTTAAATGTATGTGTGTTTGTGTAGCCCAGCAGGGTTATTTCTGAAGACAAAATCACAAACAACTGTATTTTCTACTATATCAACTTTGTCAGGACAAACCTGTTTCCAATCTAGCATAGTATGTACTTTTACTCAATCTGAATGTCCCAACAATCCCATGAGGTTAAGTATAACAGGGATTAAAGCCAATTTTATGATTGGAGAAAATTAAGGCTTCCTAGGTTTAAGTGACTTGGACATCTAATAAATGTCAGATCTTAATTCCAAGTTGGACATGCTTTTCCATATGGATCACCTTTCTCTGTGTCTCAAGTGAAGCTTAGAAAACACATGAGGAGATTGTGGAAGGCTGGGGATTAGGAAAGATGTGGGAAAAATCAGGAGGTAAGGCAATTTAATGTCAGTGGAAACTACAATGAAATGGTTCATATTGAACAGGCAGGGAAGTAAAAGCAGATTGTTAAACAGGTAGAAAAAAGATGAACTAGAGATTGAGAAGAAGGGTGGGAAGGCTTAAGCAAGTGAGATAAGTGAAATCATAAAGAAGCTGTACTGAGATCCCAATGACAATGAGATCCAGCATATGGCTGTGGCTGTTCCTAGGGTTGAGTGGATAAGGAGGAAGTCTTGTTCATTCAGGATTCATCAAATTTAATCCAGAGGTTTGGGTAGATCATTATTCCAATATTTAATTTTACAAAGGATCACAAAGGTACAGATGGTTAGAAGTTATGAATGAAAAGGGCACTCACACTTAAATATTGTGCATATATATGTGTTTTCTCTAATATTATCTGGGGTCTGTTCTTTATAGCATTTCATATCTACTCTCATAGGTTCACTATCATCTCCATGTTGATGGTTTTCAAAATATGTCTAACTTTAATTTCTTTTCTGGACTCCATTCATTCCCAAATAACTAGCTTCTCGCTGCAAATCTGACTTGGAGATCCTGCTTGTGGCGCAAACTTAAAGAGAATTCTTTTCCCCTAAACTTGCCTCTCCTTCCAATTTCTGTTTCTGTTGAAGGCATCAACACCCTCCTATCCTTCTAGTCACCTACAATTGCAACGACCTTAGTCATTCTAGACTTTAAACTTTCCCCTCAATGCTTCCCTACCATCCAATCAAGTTTTGTAGATTCAAAAAAAAAAAAGTTTTGTAGATTCTACCAATGTTACTATCGCTATTCCTCTGGACTACAAGCAACAGCCTCTTAATTTGACTCCTGTTGCTATTTTTTCCTCTCCCAACATTCTTCAGTGGCTGCCAAAGGCTGCCTTCATGATAAAATATAAATTTCAATTTATTTATTTAAACTTTTCTTTTTGTAAGCCAATCGGGGTCAAGTGACTTGCTCAGGTTCACACAGCTGGTAAGTAGTAAGAGTCTGAGGCTGGATGTGATCCCAAGTCCTCCTGACTTTAGGGCTACTGCTCTATCCACTGTGCCACCTAGCTGCCCCTTAAACTCTTTTTAATCTGGCTCCCACTTTTCTTTTTTGATTTATTACACATTATTTCTTTTTAAGTCCTCAAAAGTCCAGTCAAGACAGGAATGGTTTAGTTGGCAAAGATAGTAGAGCAGTTTGTTGTTTTCTGTTCCAGTTCATTTTACAGATGAGGAAATGAAGGCAAACAGGGTTTAGTGACTTGAAGGTCATGCTTATAAATGTCCGAAACCAGATTTGAATTTAAGAAGAGGAATCTTCCTGATTTCAGGCCAGGCTTGCCACTTTAACCACTGTACCATACTTAACTTTCCCCCAAAACAAAATTTAAATCTTTTTACTTTGGCTCCCACCTACTCTTTTCTGACTTTTTACATATTACTTCCTTTCAAGTCTTCTAAATTTCAGCTACAATGGCCATAGTACCATTCCTTAAATTATTAAATTTGAATAATATTCCTATGCCATCTCCCTGCAGAAAGACCATCTTTCATTGCTAGAAATCACATCTATTCTCCACAAATCCCCTGTTTTCTTTAAGAGTTAGTTCATGTTCCACTTCCTAAGGAAAGTCTTTCTTGGTTCAGGGTTCCTAACTTGGAACCTATGCCCTTTCCCCTGCTCCTAATTTTGATACCTGTACCTCATTATTATTGGTTTCCTTTATAATCCAATGTATTTTTATACATTTAAAAACATTATTCTGAGAAGAGATCCATTGTGTTCAAGAGATTGCCAACGAGGCCTACTACATAAACGAGAATCCTAATTATTAGTGCTTCCTTCTCAAATAACTATATATTTGCTTAAAAAAAAAAATCCCCAGGAAAATGTTAAGTTTCTAGAGTGTGGAGACTATTTTTTCTTTTTCGTTTTTGTATCAAAATGCTTTGTACATAGCAGGCACTTGGATGTTTGTTGAATCAAATAATCAAGAGGAATTTAGTTATAATTAAAGGATAATTTTCTTAAGGTCACTAGGAAATAGTTATCCTCCCCTCCTTCCTGACCCATTTACTTTTATTAAGCAAGTACTATGTTCAAGAGATTGTTCTGGGCCCTAAGGATAAAATAACCAAAAACTAAATAGTCCTACCCTCAAAGAGCTTACTTTCTATTGGGGTATATGGGTGAGAGGGGAAAGAACCTGTAAACAAGCAAAGTGCTGGAAGATTTGGAAGACCTATATTCAAAGAGGCAAATAATTTAAATCTCTGAACTTTAGTTTCTCATTCTGCAAAATAAGGCTAACAATATCTTTTAATCTATCTCACAACTGACCTTAGTGTTGCACAGAACAGATAGAACACTTGACTGGGGGCAGGCAGCAAGGGAGAATAAAGGAAAATTTTAAGAAAAAGGTACCATCTAAATTGGCCTTAAAAGAAAGATTAGGAATCTGAAAATGACTTGAATAAGCTGGAGGAAATACATAGAGGAACAGTGAGTCTGGAGAAAAACTCATTACTTCAATTTGGCTAGAAATTAAGAGCATTATGAAAGGGAGACATCTCAAACCCAAATTGTGAAAGGGTTCTGAATGTAGAGGAAACACAATATGACCCAAGGGATAATGGCTCAAAGTTAACAGAACCAATGGGGCCATCCCAAAGGAATTGCAGGCATTCCCTAGATTGTTTCTTAGTAGAGTTGCTTAGATAGCACTTAGCTCTACATTCAAGACCCAAGCAGGGTGTAAGGCAGACCGCAAAAGCTGAAAACTTAATTTATATGCATTAATAGGAAACCAAAACACAAGCAAACATTTCAGAAAATCAGGAGGTATTTTTGGCAGGTGTGTAAAGATCATACAAAGAATCTGGAAATGGTGTGTGAGGTTATTATAATCATCTAAGTGAAAGGTGATATGGGTTGGAACTGCACACTGTGCTGAAAATATACCATACTGTATGTATTCCCTGCTCTGCAACCAAGTAAATAACTCTTTGAATAGTAAGAATTGATGTGCTATTATCAAGGAACAGCGATATTACTGAATCGAAGAAAACCTTTAGACCTTCTCTTTGCAGGATTTCTGCAGTTTCTTGGGCAAACTAGTAAGAAGCAGAAGCAGCAATATGAAACCTGAAAGGGTACCAGAGAAAAGGCTAATACAAAGTATAGTTGGGTTGTGAGGCGTACTCCTCAGTATCACAGAAGAAAAAAAAAGTGCTGAAGTTAGAATCAGACCTTGCTTTGTTATTACCTAGTCTTCAGATTATTTAAGACTATGATTCTATTCTTTAGATCTTGTGTGTTAGTATTTTCATACTTTGATGGAGTAAGAAAAGAACTGTCAAGTTCAGATGCTAGCCTTTTCTGATTTAGAAAATTATTTCTTGTTAACAGACTCAGGACCAATATGTGAAAATAATAAAATGTAAAATCATCAAAGTTAATAGTCTATTGTGTGTAAAGACTACTCATCTTAGAATCAATCTCTAGCCTTCTGAATAGTAGACATTGTGGTATATTTGTCAAAAGACCCACCCCAAATCTTTTCTTGGAAGGGTTATTTGGATATTACTTAACTATGTTAAAATACTCTAGTCATTCAGAGTTTAAGGATGACTTCCAAAAACTCCACTGAAAACTCCACATATGTTGATATAAACAAATAAAATATGACCTTATATAATATATAATAAAAGGATTTATTATAGAATTCAGTCTCTTCCATTATAATTACCAACATCTGATTTACACACAAGAATTAGGAATATTTCTGTTGTATAAAATGAGGCATATGTCTTATTGGGAGGAAAACATTATCAGACACATGGCTATTTATGAAGATTTAATATGGGGATGATACTAAATTGCTGATATGAAACCGTTGGAATTCCTATCTCTAAATTTCTTTTGTTCATATCATTTTTAGTAACAAAAGTGGGAATGCTAGCTACATTTTTTTCCTTAAAGGAAAGCTGATTTTTGGCAGAGGATTATTATTTCTTCTAGTATAAAAGCTCTGCATCTAGAGTTCTATTTGGTGGTATAGGAAAAAAATAGTAGGATGATCACAAAAAATTAGTATACTGATTCAACATTCTTTAATGAGATTAAAAAGAATAAAAAATGTTACCTACAAATATGGTAACTAAAATCTCCAGTTCCAACTACATAGAAAAGCAAAACAGCTATGTTAACTAACAAGAAAGGTAACTGCAGGACCAGGCTTTTCATTCTGCAGCAAAGGGGTTGGGGGAAGGGCGAGTTTGGCAAAAGGGAGGAAAGGGAGGGACACCCACATCAACACATAGTCTGAAGTGGTAGCTGGTGCAGAGGCTAGACAGCATTAGTACCTAAAAAGAGAATAAATGACCAAACAGCCTTATTAGTCTGTTGGGACAGAAAGGGAGGGGCAAGAAAGTCAAAGCCTAACTCATATCTGGAGCAAGATTTATTTCATAAAGACAAGTGTAAAAGAGAAGGGGACAGGGAAGGGTGTAGATAAGGTCCAACAGAACTATTGGGAAAAAAGTGTTTGCCAAACAAGGTAGTCTTTACAATGGGACAGCCACTCGGACAGTGGGTTGGCAAAGCAGGCACAACTAAGATTGGAATGCCCGGAGATTTAAGCCGTGCGGAAAGAGCTTAGTTGGAGGCTCTACCTGCATGAGGACATCAGCCCATTTCTTTAAGAGCCAATATGGACCAAATGGCCGGAATGACCTTTTATTTACAGTTATTTTCCCCCTCCCCTCCCCTCCAACATACTTCAGCTCATTTCAAAACGTGTCTCCAACTCAACTTCGCTGAGCTCACTGCTGCTTTCTCAGGCGGATTATTCCGGCTGGATTTCTGCAGTTTCTTGGGCAAGATTCAGCGAGGAAAAGTTGCCACCGTGCCCCTCCATTTTACGGATGGAAAGATAGATGGAAAGCCGGACTCAGCGACTGTTAGGGGACCGTCCCTCCACTCCCTCCCAGGCTCGAGCGTCCCCGAGGCCGTTACACAAAGGTCCCCTCTTTCTCGGGGGCCTTCCCTTCCATTCGGACACCGAGCTTGGGACAAACCCAAGACCGGGAAGGAGTCCGTCCGCAGGTTTGAAGGGGCTAAACGGACACGGCACCATTCCCTTCCTCGGACACACCTTTTTGGGGTCGCAGACCCTCAGGTGAAGCCTATGGATTCCTCAGAATTATGTGGTCAAAGGTATAAAACGACACAAAGCAATCAATTATACTGAAAAAGACTCATCTCTGCAAGTATAAAACATGTTTTTAAACTAAGTTTCCGGACCTCAGGCAAAGAACCCCTGCCTTCGAGGGCGACGGGGCCCGAGGGCCTCTCACCCGGGGCTCTCCGGGGCAGCCCCAGCTCTTCTTGGCTCCGAGCTCCCCACTCGAGCCCCCGGGGAAGGAGCGGCGGCGGCTCCTTCCCCGGGGGCGGGCAAGCTGGGCCGCGATTCCCGGGCTCGGGGCCAGGAGCGGCGCTTGGGGCCGCGTGTCTGAGCGCCCCCGAGGGTAGGCGCCCCGCTTCGGTAGCTCGGGTATCCTCCGCCCCTACTTGGCTCCCCGTTGACATACCGTGCAGAAGCCCCGTCCCGGGCCCTGAGGAAGGGTCGGTGGGGCGAGCTTCTCTCCGCGCTTTTCTTCACTGGCGCTGCCTGGCTGAGCTCAGGATCCTGCCGCCGCCACCGCCTCCGCTGCTGGGGGATCTCACCTCCTCCATAGCTGGCTGGGAGGACACGGGGGGCACGTGACCGGAAGCAACGAGGCGGAGCCAGGAGGCCACGTGACGGTGGACCGTGGCCGCCATGACAGTTTTGATTTCCCCGCCCTCCCACCTTCACGCTCTCCTTCACTGGCACCTCTCTCCGACTGCAGACAGGAGTGAGACCCGCGGTTACCGGTGCGGTCCCAGACGATCCCACTGCACGACGCCTCTCAGGCCTTAGCTCGCGCCAGGCTCGTCCCCGGCCCCCGGCGGCTTCAGGCCGTGGGGGAGCGTTAGCGTGGCCTCGGCCCGAGGGGGAGGGACCGCAAGGGAGGAGCCGCGTCCCGTCAGGTGACAGGGAAGCGCCCATGACGTATGAGTGTGCGCCCGGCGCTGTCGACTAACGTCAGCAAGACTGAAATTGGACCCCGGAGCTACCCAGCTGGCCGTCTGTTAGACTCCTAGTGTATGGTGAGTGTTCCGGAGACCCTTGAGTGTTCACGGGCCCACCTCGGGGCGGGTGGGGTGCACGGGCCCGGAGCCTCGAGGCCGAGAACTTGACCCTCCCCTCGCTCTCCTCTTCCTTCCCACCCCCTCCCACTTCTCCTCTTCTACTTCTCTTCTTCGGTCTTTAACCTAACGGAGCTTGAGGCGTGAGGAGTGCGGGCTGCCCCGCCTCTGGCTGGGACTCCCCAAACCCCGCCAGGAAGGGAGGTTTAGTACTGGTCGTGTTATCCTATTATATCCTGAGGTCCTATTACCTTAGGACAGTTACTCAAATAGTATTCGGGTTTTTGTTGACTTTTGTTGGCTGGTTGGTGATGAGAGACTTTCTGGTTTAGCTTTGTTATCTGTATTTACTGGAGATGCGTGTCAAGTAAACGAGGCTGCAGTGTTAATGACTAGTCTGTCAATTCCAGCCTTATTCCTATCCCCGGAAGCAGCAAGTTCAACGGTCAGTACTTTAAGGGGACACTCCACATTTCCTTAAGTGCTTTTAAGGAGTACAGAAGGAGCTGAAGTCTCCCAAACTCTTCTACTGACAAGTTTGATCTTTTAAAAAGGTCCTCTTAATTTTTTTTCTTTTAAAAGAAAGAGACTTCTGTTTATTCTTATAAATGCTTCCTTAAAGTTGGTAATATTTTTGCTGCTGAGGGAGAGAGACCTTAAACCTAGCAGGTCTTCGCCCTCCCCCCCCAACTTCCCTAAAATTCTAACTAATCAAGTTTTTGAACATATTAAACACATTTTTGAGAACAGAAATGTTTTAAAGTTATTCTGGAGCTTCCTTAGAAACTACTGTTTTAAACCACATAATTGTGATGACTAAATACCATTCTTTCGAATTCTGCAGAATGGGGAAGCAAATTATTCATTTCTGTCCAATCTTATTGTCTGTATTTAACAAGACTTAACTATGTCTAAGCGTTTATTTCCCTCCCTCCATTGGAAAAACAAAAACAAAAACAAAAAAAACAACTAAAACCCCTTTTTAAAAATAGTCATAATCATGCAAAAGAAATTCCCATATTGGCTACGTTAAAAAGTTTGTCTCATTCTGCCTAATTCTCCATCACCTCTCTGTCAAGAGGCAAATAACATTGTCATAAAAGAATATTATATATTATTGGTCAGATATCTTATTTTACCACCTTGCTATTTGAGTCTTATCTGTATTTTTCTCTAAAACTTTTTTAGGTGGTCTACCTAATGTGCTGAAAATCCTCTGATTCTTGGCATCTTGAAGTGCCATATTTTAAACTTAATATACTGTACTAGATTTAAAACTATATTATAAAGCAGTGGTCATCAAAACCATTTGGTACTGGCTAGGAAATAGACTAGTTGATCAGTGGAATAGGTTAGGTTTATAGGACAAAATAGTCAATAACTATAGAAATCTAGTGTTTGACAAACCCCAAAACTCCAGCTTTTGGGATAAGAATTCACTATTTCACAAAACTGCTGGGGAAATTGGAAACTAGGCATTGACCCACACTTAACACCATATACAAAGATAAGGTCAAAATGGTTTCATGATCTAGGCATAAAGAATGATATTATAAATAAATTAGAAGAACATAGGATAGTTTGCCTCTCAGACCTGTGGAGGAGGAAAGAATTTGTGAACGAAGAACAAATAGATAATTTTGATTATGTTAAGTTTAAAAGTTTTTGTACAAACAAAAAAAAAATGCAGACAAGATTAGAAGGAAAGCAACAAACTGGGAAAACATTTTTTTTTTTAAAATAACTTTTTATTGATAGAACCCATGTCAGGGTAATTTTTTACAGCATTATCCCTTGTACTCACTTCTGTTCCGATTTTTCCCCTCCCTCCCTCCACCCCCTTCCCCAGATGGCAAGCAGTCCTTTACATGTTGAATAGGTTACAGTATATACAATATATGTGTGCAGAACCGAACAGTTTTCTTGTTGCACAGGGAGAATTGGATTCAGAAGTTATAAATAACCCGGGAAGAAAAACAAACATGCAAGCAGTTTATATTCATTTCCCAGTGTTCTTTCTTTAGGTGTAGCTGCTTCTGTCCATCCTTGATCAGTTGAAACTGAATTAGCTCTCTTTATCGAAGAGATCCACTTCCATCAGAATACATCCTCAAACAGTATCGTTGTTGAGGTATATAATGATCTCCCGATTCTGCTCATTTCCCTTAGCATCAGTTCATGTAAGTCTTGCCAGTCTTCTCTGTATTCATCCTGCTGGTCATTCCTTACAGAACAGTAATATTCCATAACGTTCATATACCACAATTTACTCAACCATTCTCCAATTGATGGGCATCCATTCATTTTCCAGCTTCTAGCCACTGCAAACAGGGCTGCCACAAACATTTTGGCACATACAGGTCCCTTTCCCTTCTTTAGTATCTCTTTGGGGTATAGGCTGGGAAAACATTTTTACATCCAAAGGTTTTGATCAAGGCCTCATTTCTAAAATATATAGAGAATTGACTCAAATTTATAAGAAATCAAGCCATTCTCCAATTGATAAATGGTTAAAGGATATGAACAGACAATTTTCAGATGAAAAAAAATTGAAACTTTCTAATCATATGAAAAGGTGCTCCAAATCACTATTGATCAGAGAAATGCAAATTAAGGCAACTCTGAGATTACCACTACACATCTTTCAGATTGGGTAAGATAATAAAAAAAGATAATGATAAATGTTGGAGGGGATGTGGGAAAACTGGTGACTGATACATTGTTAGTGGAACTGTGAACGAATCCAACCATTCTGGAGAGCAATTTGGAACTATGCTCAAAAAGTTATCGAACTGTGCATGCTCTTTGATCTATCAGTGTTACTGTTTGGCTTATATCCCGAAGAGATCTTCAAGGAGGGAAAGGGACCCACATGTGCAGAAATGTTTGTGGCAGCCCTCTTTGTAGTGGCAAGAAACTGGAATCTGAGTAGATGCCCATCAGTTGGAGAATGGCTGAATAAATTATGGTATATGAATGCTATGCAATGTTAGTATTCTGTAAGGAATGACCAGCAGGATGAATACAGAGAGGACTGGAGAGACTTACAGGAACTAATGCTAAATGAAATGAGCAGAACCGGGAGATCATTATACACAGCAACAAGAAGACTATATGATGATCAGTTCTGATGGTTGGGTCTTCTCAACAATGAGACGATTCAAACCAGTTCCAATTGTTCAGTGAAGAAGAGAGCCATCTTTACTCAAGAGAGAGAACTGTGGGAACTGAGTATGGACCACAACGTAGCATTTTCAGGCTTTCTGTTGATGTTTGCTTGCATTTTGTTTTCTTTCTCGGGTTTTTTTTTTTTTTTCTCTTTCTAGATCTGATTTTTCTTGTGCCGCAAGATAACTATATAAATACTGGATTTAGCATACATTTTAACATATTTAACATGTATTGGACTACCTGCCATCTAGGGGAGGGAGTGGAGGGAAGGAGGGGAAAATTTGGAACAGAAGGTTTTGCAAGTGTTAATGTTGAAAAAATTAGTCATGCATATGTTTTGTAAATAAAAAGATATAATAATAAATAATTAAAAAAACTTTATACAAGATGCAGTTTATTTTCCTGAATTGGTCTCTTCATCAAATTTTCCCATTTCTATTGATGGCACAATTATTCTTCCTTTCATCTGGGTTCAAAGCTTTGAGTTGTACGTGGCTTCTCTCTTCTTACTTTTGATATCCAATCAATCAGTTGCCACATCTTGGGACCTTCAAGATTTTCCTCATTTATCTCCTGTGTACTCTCAGCCTCATTTCCAGATCAGCCCCTAATCAATCTTTTACCTGAAACGAGGATTTCGAATACATGGCAGGAAATATTCCTAGATTAAAATATAATAGGGAGATGTTTAACAAAATAAAAATACAAAATAACATAGGTAATGTTAATATGTAGCTTTCTAATTCAGTATGCAACCACAGGAATCCTGATGAAGGTTTAGTGAATCTGTACCCTGGACTATTGGAAAAACATCCTAACTAATCTTGAAATTAATAATACCGAAATAGATATCATCATGTCACACACCTACCCTTTTTAAATTTTCATTTAGAAGACTTAGGGACTTCATATTGCTCTTAGAATAAAATATCAAATTCTCTGTCTAGTTTTTAAGGTTGTCTAAAATCTTAGCTCCCACTTCCTTTCTAATACTTTCAGATCACAAGCCCCTCTAGCACTGTGCCTCCCTGTCAATTTATGTTCTACATTTTGCCATTATCACTATAGAAGTGAAAGAGGGCTCCATAGGACAAAGACAAATATTTCTTATTTTTCTTTGCTTCATGTGGTTTATTGGTCAAATAGTAATGGTATATTGTTGTTCAATCCTGTCCTACTCTTTGTGATCCCCTCAACCAAAGCACTCCAGGCTCTTTATCCTCTCTCTCTCTCAGTTTGTCCAAGTTCATGTTTATTTTTTACATTCTCCTTCTGCCTTCAATCTTTCTCAATAGCTGAGTCTTTTACAATGAGTCTCAGTACTTGACATTCCAGTGCATAGCCTGAATAATTTAAGTATTGACTGATTTGACCTCTTTGCTGTCCAAGGGACTTCCAAAAATCTTTTCTAACACTGCAATTTGAAAGCGTTGATTTTACGATGCTCAGCTTTCTTTTTAATCCAACTCTGATAGACATACATTGCTACTGGAAAAACCATAGCTTTGATTATACAGAACATGTCAGCAAGATAATGTCTCTGGTTTTAATATGCTATGCAAACTTGCCATAGCTTTCCTTCTAAGGAGTAAGCATCTTTTTTTTTTCTCCCCCTGAAGCAATTGGGGTTAAGTGATTTGCCCAGGGTCACACAGCCAGGAAGTGTTAAGTGTCTGAGGTTATATTTGAAATCAAGTCCTCCTGACTTCAGGGCTGGTGTTCTCTCCACTGACCCTAGGAGTTAGCATGTTTTAATTTCATGGTTGCAGTCTCTATCTGAAGTACTTTTTGGACCAAGAATATAAAGTGAGACATTGTTTCCATTTCTCCCTCTTTTTACCAGGAAGTGATGAGACTATTTGCCAAGGTCTTAGTTTTTTTGATGTTAAACTTCAAACTAGCTTTTCTATACTCCTTTTTTATTCTCATCAAGAATCTTATTAATTCTTCTTCACTGCCATCAGAATGGTATTGTCTTTATATCTTATATTCTTTTTTTCCCCCTTTTTTATTAAAGCTTTTTATTTAGAAAACATATGCATGGTAATTTTTTAACATTAACCCTTGCAAAACCTACTCTTCCAAATTTTCCCTCCTTCCCCCCCATCCCTTCCCCTAAATGGTAGGTAGTCTAATACATGTTAAATGTGTTGAAATATAAGTTAAATCCAATATATGTATACATAGTTACACAGTTATCTTGCTATACAAGAAAAATCAGATCAAGGAAAAAAACTGAGAAAGAAAATAAAATGCAAACAAACAATAACAGAAAAAGTGAAAATGCTACGTTGTGGTCCACATTCTCTCTCTGTAGTCCTCTCTCTGGGTATAGATGGCTCTCTCCATCACTGAATCTGTACCATCTCATTGTTGAAGAGAAACACATCCATCAAAATTGATCATCATATAGTATTGTTTTTGAAGTGTACAGTGATCTCCTGGTTCTGCTCATTTCACTCGGCATCAGTTCATGTAAGTCTCTCCAAGCCTCTCTGTATTCATCCTGGTGGTTGTTTCTTATAGAACAATAATATTCTATAACATTCATATACCGTAATTTATTCAGTCATTCTCCAATTAATGGGCATCCACTCAGTTTCCAGTTTCTTGCCACTACAAAGAGGGGTGCCATAAACATTTCTGTACATGTGGGTCCCTTTCCATCCTTTAAGATCTCTTTGGGATATAAGCCCAGTAGTAACACTGCTGTATCTAAGGGTATGCACAGTTCGATAACTTTTTGGGCATAATTCCAGATTGCTCTCCAGAATGGCTGGATTCATTCACAACTCCACCAACAATGTATCAGCATCCCAGTTTTCCCACATCCCCTCCAACATTCGTCATTATCTTTTCCTGTCATCTTAGCCAATCTGAGAGATGTGTGGTGGTATCTCAGAGTTGTCTTAATTTTCATTTCTCTGATCAATAGTGATTTGGAGCATCTTTTCATATGATTAGAAATAGTTTCAATTTTTTTTATCTGAAAATTGTTCATATCCTTTGACCATTTACCAATTGGAGAATGGCTTGAATTCTTATAAATTTGAGTCAATTCCCTATATATTTTAGAAATGAGGCTTGATCAAAACCTTTGAATGTAAAACTGTTTACAGATAATTTTTCAACATTGGACCCTTTCATAGCCTTTTATTCCAAAATTTCCCTGCTTTCCCCCCATCCCCTTCCCTAGATGGCAAACAATCCAATATATGTATGCATGTTAAAATATTTAAATTCAGTATATGTAAATATAGTTATACAATTCTCTTGTTGCATAAGAAAAATCAGATCAAAAAGGAAAGAAAATGAATAAGAAAACAAAATGCAAGGGAACAGCAACAAAAAGAGTGAGAATGTTATGTTGTGATCCACACTCAGTTCCCACTTTCCTCTCTCTGGGTATAGATGACTCTCTTTATCACCAGATCATTGAAATTGGCCTCAATAATTTCGTTGTTAGAAAGAGTCATGTCCATCAGAATTGATAATATATCTTATATTATTGATGTTCATATATTATATTATTGATATTTCTCCTGGAAACTTTTAATTCCAGGCTTTTGTTTCATGCAGTCTGGCATTTTTCATGTACTGAATTTTGAATTTAAGTTAAATAAATCAAGTGATATAGGCTTGTCATACTTCCTTTTCAATCTTTAACTAGTTGTTTTATGTTCAGTTCTAATTGTTATTACTTGACTTGAGGAAAGTTTCCTCAGGAGACAAGGAAGTAGATCTGATGTTTTCATTGAGAACTTGCCACATTTGTTTTGATACATAGTTAAAGATGTTAGTGTAGTTAATGAAGCAGAAATACATGCTTTTTCTGGAACCCACTTGCTTTCTCCATAATCCAGAGATGTTGGCAATTTGTTTTCTAGTTCCTATTCCTTTTTAAAAACCAGCCTGCTTTTCTGGTTGTTCTTGATCCCATATTGCTGAAGTCTAGCTTTCAGAATCTTAAGCATAACCTTGCTGGTGTGAGAAATGAGTTTTACTTCTTTGGTAATTTGAACATTCTTTGGCATTGTCCTTTTTTAGATTGGTAAACATAAACCAATCTTTTCCAATGCAATATCTATCATTGACTTTTTCAAATTTGCTGGCATTTTAACAGCATTATCTTTTATAATTAGCTTAGCTGGAATCTTGTCACCTCTACTAGCCTTATTTTTTGGAATGTTTTCTTGGCCCCCCTTGACTTCATTCTTCAGGGCATTGGACACCATTGTTAGCTATGTTATCAGTTATTGGTGATGTTAAAATCTGTCTTATATAGTTCTTTAGTTTATTCTTGCCCCCTCTTCTTAATTTATTCTGCTTTTGTTTTATTTTTGTTTATTTGTTATATTGTCTGTTTTTGTTGTTTTGCTCATTTTTGCATGAAACATTCCCTTGATATTTTAATTTTTTTAAAGGAGATGTTACATATTCACAATTTAATTTTTTCTTCTGTTACTTTGTATTGCTTATTTAAGAAAGCTTTATTTCTCCTTGTTCTTTGGAATTCTGCATTCAATTGGATATATATTTTCCCTTCTCCTTTCTCTTCTCCTTTCCTTTTTAATATTATAATGATAAAGAATTCATCATTTTATAACCAACCTCCTGGTGAGGAATCTCTTTGGACTTAGCTATACTTTTCCATAGAAAGCAAGCATAGATTTTTGCTAGAGGTGTACTTAAAGCTTTTCCAGCAGCAGCTGCCATAGCTTATACTCTGTGGTGCAGTGTTCAAGATCCTTGGATCACCTCCATTTCTCAGTGAGACAGAAAGATTTGAAAGCAATAATGATGGAGTACAGATTTTGAGGACAAATCAGGGAGAGGAAATCTGGGACTTATTTGATTTCCAGAGAAGTTGAGAGAGAATTATTTGGCCTTTATTTTTCAGGAAGCCATTCAAAAATATTTTTCCAAAGTTTTGAAAACAGAAAAATTGAAGTTAAGGATGATAATACAGAAAAACTAAAACTTCAACCTTTACATAGGTAATGTTTCAGGAATATAACAAAGTAATTATATGTGTTCTAGGCATTAAAAAACTACTGCTGTTTCTAAGATTTTCCAGAAAAGCAGAATTGGCAAAAGAGGATAAAATAAAATTAGGGAATTAGATATAGGACATAATAACAACAGGACATAGACATAATTCCCAAAGCAATATCCAGATAAAGGGTTAAAGGCAAAAATTGGTATTAGTGTTATGGAAGCACAATGAAAGCCAGAGAAGAAGTTTACAAGAGTGGTAAAAGTATTTTTGAGCTAGAGGTAGATAGTACAGACAACTTGTCTGAATTGTCATGAAAATTTTAAACTAGGGTGTCTCTTCCCTTACTTAATTCCTATTAGCTAGGTAACTCCTTGCTGCATCCTGTAGTCCTAGACTAACTTACATAAATCAAGAGTGTTCTCTGTGCTACTTTGAACAATCTTGATAGAATCTAAAGGGTGGTAGACAATAAGAAGTTAAAATATTTATGTGTGGATGATTGAGGTAGAAAGTCCAAGTCATTTTAAAAAAATTAAAAATAACTTTAGCAAGACATTAGAAGGAAGTGAGGAAGAGTGAATAAAATGAGAACTTGAACAGGAAAAATCTCAATTTCAGTCAAACTGTCAATAATGAGTGAATGAATGATAAAACATTTATTAAGCATTTTGGTTGTGCTGGGCATTGTGCTAAGGTAGGAATACAAATACAAGGTAGAGTCCCCTTCCTAAAAGAACTTAGAGTATACTATATAATATATTATTATGTAATGTTACATAATATAATATAGAATATATTAGAATTTAAGTGAAGATAGCACATAAAGGGCAATTAGAAGTGAGTGGAGACCTGATTTGACCAAAAAGCTCACCCCTCACAATTTAGCATCCAAGGGTTAGAGTTCAATATTTAGGTAGATGGGGGATAAGGAGAATGGCCCATAGTGCAAGCAGCATTGCTGCAGAAATGACTGCTGGGGCCTAGTTTCAGGTGAATTAGTCTAAAGCTTACCTATTAGAACTCAGTGTGATAGGACTAAGGGCCTAGGATGCTTAAATATGCTATATGGGAATACAAATACAAAAAATAAACTATTCCTGTTCACAAGATTGGTTGGTAAGTTATCCTTCTTTATCGAAGAGGACCAAAATGACATCATTATATTAGAGTCAAGTTACAGTGTGTCCAGCTGTGGCTGATCAGACCAACACAAATTCAGAATGCTCTGCCATAAGTTGGACACAAATAGTCCCTATGAACATTTGAGGTGGCTTTTCTCACTTTGCACATTTTGAGTTTCTTCTGAGCTAATTCAGTTCTGTTCTGCTCATGGAACACAGAACCTTCTATGATGAGAACACACCATGTTGGGTGGTCTTGTGCCAGTGTTTCTGTTGTCATACAATCAATTCTAAAGTTTTTAAGCGAGACCTTGAGGGTGTCCTTGTGATACTTTTACTGCTTACCTTGCGAACACTAAATAAAATAATTTTTTTGGCAAGCATATATTTGGCATTTGAATGATGTGGCCAACCCATTGGAGTTGCACTCTCTGCAGTAGAGTTGGAATGCTTGTCAGTTCAGTTTGAGAAAGGACCTCAGTGTCTGGGATCTCATCCTGCCAGGTGATCTTCAGAATCTTCTTAAGACAATTCAAATAGAAGTGATTCAGTTTCATGGCATGGCTCTGGCATACTGTCCAGCTTTCCCAGGCATCCAGCAGTGAAGCCAGCACTCTGCAGACCTTCAGTCTGGTAGTGTCTAACACTTCTCTCCCCACACTCCTTCTGAGCCTCCCAAATACTGACCTGGCTCTGGCAATGTGTGTATCAATTTCATCATCAGTGTGGATGTCTCTGGAAAGTACACTGCCAAGGTAAGAGAACTTATCCATGGCATCTAGAACTTCACCGTTTGCTATAATTGATGGTGCGGTGCTGGCTGATGGAGGACTTATGTTTTCTTGTTGTGCCAAAACTAGCACGAGCAGCAGAGAAGCGATATTGCATCTTTGTTGCATCTCAGCTTTGGAGACTGCATTGAATGCACACTCATCTGCATATAAAAAAATCATGCACTCTTTCCATTTTAATTGTGAAGATGTATGGAAAATTATGTCAAAATGTGATTGCCCAGTGAAGTGCATCAGCATAGCACATCACTTTCATGATGGCATGCTTGGCTGGGTTCTGGACAATGGACAATGCTCTTGAGCTTTCCCAGTCACCAATGGAGTGAAACAAGGCTGTGTGCTTGCTCCTGTGCTTTTAAGCAAGTTTTGAGCCATGTTGTCAAAGGTTTTCAATGAGGACAAACATGGCATTAAAGTCAGCTACTGCATTGATGGTAAATTCCTTAATTTGGAAAGGCTACAAGCCAAAATTGTTCACAAGGAGCTTATGTTTCAATGGGAAAGACACCAAGTATAAATATAAATCTGTATAGAATAAGTATTGAGACAATGCAAAGTCTTGTATTAATATGTATAAAGTAGTTAAGCATAAGATAGTTTGGATGAGAGGTACCAACCCTTGGGATTAGGCATGTTTCTTGTAGAAGATGACACTTAAATCCCACCTTTGACATCAGTTGTATTACTGGGGGTCAGTCACACTTCCTGAAATTTAGGTTCATCTTTGCCTACTTCACAGAATTATTGTGAGACTCAAATAAGGTAAATAATGAGATTTGATATGTGTGTTCAAACTTGAAAGTCCTTTATAAATATCAGCTATAACATCCTTTCAATTGAGTAGCATTTCTATATTTCACTTAAAAACCAGGCAAATTGATAAAGAAATACAATTTGCATTAATCAGATGTCCCAAGTATTGGGCTTTAATCTGCCAAGATACGTACAAAACTGACATAATAACTATAAAACATTTTTAATAAAAATAAAAAATTAATTTAAAAATAAATTAAATTGGAGAAAGTTAATATATATTAACTTTATTTGAATATATTTGAATAATATATTATACGTTAATATAGTTTTAAAAAGAAAAACTCAATTTACAAATTTAATGCAATACTAATTTTTAAAAAATTAGTGGGCTACTTCATAGAATTACATAAATGATAATGTTTATATGGATGAGTGAGAGGGCAAGAATGTGCTGGGGAATTACAGAGAAAAAAAGAAAGGGAACTTCAACTTTTGACTATAAGAGAAATGATTTTTCTCTTTTGTTAGTAACCAATTATTAAATCAAGACTAAGATTTTTCTGGTTCCTCATTCAGAAAATAGCCCCTATGGGTTACTTAGGCAGCCTTTGAAGTGCAGGACTGATAATGTGAGGGACTTCATCAAATTGGTTCAAAAGGAAAAAGAAAATTTAGATGAATTGATGGATATCAGCTTATTGTATTTTGCTCTGATAGGTCTAGGAAAAAGTGGATTCTCTCTTTTGCTAGATTACCTTGGACTAGCTGATATGGCATAGAGAAGTCTCATTGACCAATACTGAGTAATCAGCATCATCTTCCCCTCACACCTTCATAAAATATTCTTATTATTTCTTAACCATTCAGTTGATTCTCTCTCTCAGCAATGCTCACTTTTCCAAGGATATTTAAGTGTTTAGTAGATTCCAGCAGAGTTCTTTGGCATTCTAAAGTGTCACTGACTCCTTTTATTAATGATTGCTAGCATGACTGATAAAATGATTAATATCTAGAAACTATATCTTGAGCTTTTTATATGTTACAGATATAAAATTCTAAAAATGGTATTTGTCGGAATCAACTCGTACTGGATCAAAAATAGAAAAATGGATAAGTGGATTGAATTCCATTATCCATTAGATATCCATTATCCATATCCAATAGATAATCCTGAATTAGAACTAAAAGCTTATATCTGGCCAGTGTTGGATAAATTCAGTACTACAAATTATTATTTTTCCAGGCAGTCAGAGTTAAGTGACTTGTCCATATTCATACAGTTAGAATACTATCCTAATTATTGAAGAAAGGAGAAATTTAGTAAATATGGGGAGAAATAGAAATCTGTATATCTATACACACACATTTACATACTTGTATGTATATGTATCTGTATTCAGTGATACTTCAGCACTCATCAGCTTTGAAACTTGTCAGATTTGATGCATTTTGAGGCGAGAAAAATGCTTCACCACTTGGTGTGTATTTGGTCCTCGGCTCTTGTAGCACTTGGGTGTCGTCTTGGGTAGTGTTCTTCTTTTCTAAAATATGATAGTTCTCTGTGAGCAGGTTTCTTGGGGGGCTTCTGGAAGCAGCCTTAGTTTCAGTTCAAAGTAATAATCACCTCAAATGCAGCCAGGAGTTAAAGTACAGTCCTTTATTGTCTCTTCCAAAATAGCTCGGTTAGTTTTCTTAGAGGCCTCTCTCCCTCCTTGGTTCCAAGAGCTCTTGCAGCTTGTCCTTTGCCTCTGCTCTCTTCAGCCTCCAGCTCTCTCTGAATCTTGGTTCTCCTCTACTGAATCCTGCTTTCTCAATCTCCTCAACGTCTCTAGTGTTTGTCTTTTTAATATGCTCTTTTAGAGATATGAACTCAAAGGTTGAGAGAAGTGAACTCAAATCTGTCCAAGAGAGTGGGATTGTGGGTTCCTGATTTGTGAATCTCCCAGACTTGTGAACTCTAATGTGTGAGCTAATGTGTGAACTCTCAAAGGTGTAATAAGTACATAAGCATTGTTTCTATCAATTCCAGTGAGTTAACACTTTATAAAGATTCTAATAGTCTTGGTTGAGCAGTAATGTGAGGTTGGCCAGGTGTACTGCTCAGCCCCCTGTCTGTCTGTCCTTGGCCATGGGCTGGTGACAGTGAGGGTGGTGGCCCCCTGTCAAGTTGGAGCCATAGTGCTCAGGTTGTGAAGATTCGGTTCTCTTCATAGCTGTGGGACACTGAACAGGCCATTTAGCCCAGTTTGCCTCAGTTTCCTTATCTGTAAAATGAGCCAGGCAAAGAAATAGCAAACTGTTCCATTGTCTTTGCCAAGAAAATCAGTGAAGCCACAAAAAGTGAAATGTAACTAAAAAAATGACTAGGGTGGGGCAGCTAGGTGGTACAGTGGATATAGAGCACCAACCCTGAAGTCAGGAGGACTTGGGTTCAAATATGGCCTCTGACACTTAACATTGTCTAACTGTGTGACCTTGGGTAAGTCACTTAAACCCAATTGCCTTAGCCAAAATATAAGTCACTTAAACCCAATTGCCTTAGCCAATATATATATATATATATATAGACTAGGGTTAAGTTTTTGGTTCTGCTACTTATTCTGTGGGTAACATCTATCTTTTATAGGCCTTAGATTCCTCCTTTCTTAATTGAGGCATTAGAATGAATGCTTTCTGAGCAAACATGCCTCCCTTGTTGTATCTTTTCAGGTTGAGCACCAGAGTGAGAAATACTGTATACCTACCATTTCCCTTACTAGCCAGATGACTTTGGTTCCAGGTATACCAGAGTCCTCCAGCCATGTCCTGGCAGAATTTGAATCTTTGGATCCATTGCTATCTGCTCTCAGGTTGGATTCCAGTCGCTTGAAGGTGAGCTTTTTTTAATCATTGTTTTATATTTGTTGAGTATTTTCAATGATCTGTATGCATCATAGAGCAAATACATTATTTGCCTTTCAGTTTATGTTTAAGCAATGATTCTTACTTTTCTTAGAAATGCTTTATGTCCTTCTGAGCACTGAGGATCTTTCTGTTCTTTTGAGTAATTATTTGATGTAGATAGCTTTTCTCTTTAGAGGTTCAATTCAGTAAGCATTTAATAAAAACCTCTTGTTTACAAGACCCTCTGCTAGGTACTGAGAATCCAAAGGTAGAATGAGAAATAGCTGTTGCCCTCATAAGCTTCTGTTCTGCCAGAGTTGGTCTGGGGAAACTAGAAGATAGTTTAAGAGTGGTTGGAACATTAGCAACTAGGGGGATCAAGAAAGGCCTCATGGAAGTGAGGGCAGCTCACTTGAGCTTCAAAGAAAGTTTAAATTTATTAAGAGACAAAGAAGAAAGAATATATTCTAAGAATGTCAGACAACCTGTGTGAATGAAGGGAGACAGGGAATACTAGTTTGGGGGAATAGCTAGTAAGCCAATTTGACTGTAATGGAAAGTGTCTAAAATGAGATCACTCTGGAAATACAGACTGTAGCTAGACTGAGAAAAGTTTTAAGCGCTAGCTTGAGGAGTTTCCATTTTGACTTATTAGGTAATAGAGAATGACTGAGAATTCTTGGATAGGTGAGTAACATGGTTACTTGTGTTTTAGGAAGGTTAGTTTGGCAGTAATGGAGGATCATTTGGGGAATAGATTGAAAGCATAGAGTACACTTAGAAGGATTTTGTAGCTGAGGGCTGCTGAGAATAAAATAGGAAGTGGCTTTATGAGTGGAAAAAAGGGGATGAGAAAAGTGTTTAGTTAGTAGAATTGGTAATTAAGGGAGAGTAAAGAGTTGAGGACATTCCTAAGGTTGTGAACTTAGTACTGACAAGATGGTGAGGCAGGCCGTTCACAAGGGAGGTAATAGATTCTAATTTGGACATATTTGGTGCTGTGATTTTGAATTTGAATGTTTTGTGGTTATTTCATTTAAAATTTCTATTTCCTATGGGGTAAAATGGAATACCTTAGCCCAACATTTAAAGCCTTCCCACTCTGACTTTGACGTGCCTTTTTACCATGCTGTCTGCCTCCTGAGCACAGACTGGATTGCTAGCTATTTCCCCAGATGAGCAGTTGTCTCATCCCTGAATTTTCAAGGACCTTCCCATAGGCTTGGTTAAAAACTCCTAACGTGTCTGTCCCTGTCATCATGCTGTTCTTCTTTCAAGGCTCAGCTCTAGTGTCATTTCTTCCCTTATGTCCACTTTTACCCTTTTGCCAATTAAATGTGTTTTTTTTCTTCTCAGATTTTCTGAGAGTGTTTTGTCTGGCTTTTTCCTTTGCTCTTATCATACTTTACCATATCTATATATATGACTCACTTCAACATTTCCCTGCTCTGTGGATGGTAGCTCCTATTTTAAGGAGAAGAATTTCATTCTTTTAGTACCTTGTGCAAAGAAAGTTCTTTAAAAAATTTAGTGAACCAAATTTAATAACTTTTTTTGCTGTTTTAGAAAACAGGAAACATGATTGACTATAAAGTACCACAAAATAATTATACCATATTACATTGTAGATATTACTAAAGTATTATTTTATTAGCAATAGTAATTTAGTAGGCTTGTTTCAGAATAAGAAATTAGGTGGGCAACAGATTATGAAAACAAGGGTATTGACTACAGTTCTGATAATGTAGTTTGTTTAGGTGCTTATGGTTATACAAATTTTGACTCCATTAGACTATAAGCTTCTTTAGTTCAGGAACTTTCACTTTTTGTATCTGTTTCCTCTAGCACCTACCACAGTGCTTAGCACATAATAGGTGGCTCAGAGGCTGTCTTGTACAGGAAGTCTTTTCCTTATCTTCCTCCCATTTACAAATGCCTTTCCCTCTATTACTCTCTCTTTTTCTCTGTATGTGTCTTGTGTATGCCTACTAATCGACATGCTGCCTACATTATTAGAAGGTAATTTCTTTGAAATCAAGTACTATTTTTAGTTTTCTTTGTACCCATAGCACATAATGAAAGCTTGCTTAAGAAATTCTTGTTGGTTGGTTGATTGATTGATTGATTTGTCTTTTCAGTGTACAAGTATAGCTGTGTCTCGAAAGTGGCTGGCCCTGGGCAGTTCAGGAGGAGGACTCAACCTCATTCAAAAAGAAGGCTGGGAACAGAGACTTTTTCTTTCCCACAGGGTAAGATGAAAGAAGCCCTGCCACACTCCTTACTCAGGAAAGCACTGAGAGAATTCAGTTTTGTCTATGAATTACTCAGTTTGGCACATAGGAATCAATGGTGTGAATTCTGTAGGGCTTTCTATCTGCATAAGGAATCACATTGCCCCAAACATGGTTATGATTGAGCTCTGAGAAGAAATTTTAGTCTTGATTTCTTAGTATGTTAAATCAAACCAATAGTATTAATTGAATATTTAGTGACACTAAGCTAAGTGCTGTGGAAATATAAAAAGGATCCCTGGGGTGTATGTGTTATAGGAACTTAATAATCAGTATATGATTTTAAACTACTAGGCAAAGTGACTGGGGGGAGGAGGAGACAGACACAGAGACCGAGACAGAGAGAATTAGAGAAAGAGAGGTAGAGAGGGAAGGAGGGACAGACAGAGACACACACACAGAGAATTTAGAATATTTCACTTCTGACATTCATTTGAGTCTATAATAGTGATGCTCTTTAATTCATTATGTTTGTCTTCACTTCTTATTTGTTGGATTATTCATCTCCCATCTCCGAACATCTCTCACCTCAACGTCCTTTAGTATTCTCTTGTATTCACTTATCTCTATGCAAATGATTCTCAAATCTTTGTGTGGAGCCCTACACTCTTTCCTAACCTCCATTCTGGCATTACCATTTTTCTTCTGAAAGTGAGTGTTCTTAAATTTGTTCTAATCAGAATTTATCTTTCTTAAACTTCTTCTATACTTCTTTATTTCCTTTGAAGGCATGTACTCCGACAGGGTCATCTTTGATTCTCATATCCAATAAGTTGTCAAGTCTTAGTAAATTTTATCTAAAAGATCTTTTTCAATTTTCCTATTCCCTCTACATATGGCCACTACTCTAGTGTAGACTCTATCCTCTTCCATTTGTTTTTTCTTTTATTCTCTACCCTCTACAACACATCCTCCCCTTATGTAGATGCTATAATAAGTTAACCAGGGCAAAAGTCTGCTCTTACTCATTCTGTTCAAGAATGTTCATTAATTATTTATTGTGATTAGATCAAAATTCCTGACATTTTGCTCCAACCTACCTTTTTTGGATTTATTCCATGTTGTGTCAGAAATATTGACCTATCAGTTCTTTCCTAAAGTTGGAAATCCCATCTTTCTTTTCCCTGTATTCACAGAGGCATCTGTTTTCTTTAGTGGAGAAAGCTACACCTGGAATCAAGAACACTTGAGTTCTAATCATCACTCAAACACATAACATGCTGTGTGGTCTTAGGCAAGTCACTTAACTGATCTCGGCCTCAATTTCCTCATCTGTGAAATGAGGATAATACTTTAACATCTAATTTATAGTGTTGTTTGAGGATTGCATGTATAAAGTATACTGGAGATTTTAAAGCTTTACTACTTATCTTATGCTTTACTACTATCTTATGCTTAGAATATTCTTCTCTTCATTATCTCTTAGAATCCATTAACTTTCTTGCTCTACATATCTCCTTTTCCCCAATTTCCTTCCTTTAGGCATACTCTAACCTCCTCAAATGTGCTTGTTTTAATATTCTGTGTATTTGGGTTATATTGCGGCAGCTAGCTAGCTAGAACTCCAGGCTTGGAGTCAGGAAAACTTAAGATCAGAGTTCAGATCTCATATTAGACACTGAACACCTGTGTGATTCTGCACAAAACTGTGTCTCAGTGTCTTCATGAACTGAAGAAGGAAATAGTAGATCCTACTCTAGTGTCTTTGCTAAGAAAACTCTAAATGAGGTCATGAAGAGCTGGACATGACTGAAATAACTACAATAACAACAACAACAACAAATGCATTTATTTCCCCCCACATATCCCTGGTAGAATGTAAATTCTTTGTCATCAGGGGTTGCTTTTAGTTTAGTTGGTTTTTTT
Organism: Antechinus flavipes; assembly: GCF_016432865.1. Classification (NCBI taxonomy): domain Eukaryota; kingdom Metazoa; phylum Chordata; class Mammalia; order Dasyuromorphia; family Dasyuridae; genus Antechinus; species Antechinus flavipes. The sequence continues at coordinate 204,575,168 of NC_067403.1, forward strand.
TTCCCAATCATAGTTCACTGCAGATATTCTCTGGATATCAGACTACTTTTTTGCTTTAGCAAAGAAGCCAGAAATTCAGTGGTTTATAAAACTGAACAGTACATGTACTTATTAGGTATGCTATTTGTTTTAGAGAATTGAATGGGAAACATATTTGGAAGGAGAAAAGTGAGAGAATTCATTTTTTATCCTAGACTTTTATCAATCTTTTGGTAAATTAGAATTTTAGAATTTAATTTTCTAGTATGTTTCATATAATAATTATTATCATGTAACATTTTAAGGTTTACAAAGTGCTTTACATATATTATGCCATTTAAGTCTCATTAAAAATAATTTCTACCTTTGGGAAAAGTGTATAGTAAATGGAAGAAAAATGTGATCTTAACCCTAAATTGAGAGCAAACAACAATGTTCTTTAATCTTAGATACAAACTACATTTCATAAAGACATTTTTTGTTATTTATTTTTTTTTGTTTTAGGAAGGTGCTGTTTCTCAGGTTGCCTGTTGTTTACATGATGATGACTATGTTGCTGTAGCCACTAGGTAAGATGACTTTTAAAAATAGTATTTCATTTTTTTCAAATATATGTAAAGACAGTTTTTAGCACTCATTTTTATAAGATTTTGAATTTCAAATTTTTCTCCTTTTCCTCTCTTCCCTCCTTTCTTCCTGAAATGGTAAGTAATTTGATATAGGTTATATATGTGTAATCATGTCAAACATATTTACATATTAGGCATAGTTGTAAATAAGAGACCAAAAGAAAAAACACACACAAAAAATGAAAATTGTATGCTTTCATCTGTATTACATCATGAATCATTTGTAATTGTTTTGGATCATTGTATTGCTGAGAAGAGCTAAGTCATTTATAGTAGATTATTACACAATGCTGCTGTTACTGTGTACAGTGGTTCTACTCATTTCACTTTGCACGAGTTCATGTCTTTCCAGGTTTTTCTAAAATCTGCCTGCTCATCATTTCTTATTGCACAGTTGTATTCCATTACATTCATATACCACAACTTATTCAACCATTACCCTCTTAATGATCATCTCTTTAATTTCCAATATTTTGTCATTACTAAAAGAACTGCCATAAATATTTTTGTACGTGTTGGTACTTTTTTTTTTTTTTAATGATAAGCTATTTAAAATTTTTTTTATCTTATCCAGGTACATAAAACTACCTTTTAAAAAGCATGAAGGGATATAATTCTCAGGTTTTAGATTTGGAATGGGGAAGTCAGATCCAACTTTCACTTCTTTAGGTGATGGAGGATCTCACCTCCTATTCTTTTAAAATCTGAGTTTGTTGATGACTTCTAGATTAATCATATCAGTCTTTTTAATAATCCCCTCAGTTGACCCCTTTCTTCTTTATCAAAATCAGTTGTGTTTGTGTCATCAACATTTCATTCTTGGGAAACTCCCATCCAGGTTTACCTTCTGTTCATAGGCTTTTGCCTTGGAATCTTTTTGCTCTAATCTCTGAAATCTGAAATTTGGAGGCAAGCTAGATGGTGCAGTGGATAAAGAGCACTTTCTCTGGAGGATCTGAGTTCAAATCAGACCTCAGACACTTAGCACTTACTAGCTGTGTGTCACTTAACTTCAATTGCTTCTCATAAAAGAAAATCCCAACTGAAATTTGAAATTTGCTTTTCCAAAATTTAAGATACCAAGTTTATTTTTCCCCATCTTTTTTCTTCATAAGATGGTAGGTGGAGAACTCTTATTTTTTGAGAAATTGATACTCATTGTCATAATTCTCTGTTTTGCTAGTAATTTTTTCTTTTTGACTCTTTATTCTCATAGTCAAGGTTTTGTAGTAGTTTGGCAATTAAATCAGGAGCGTCGTGGGAAACCAGAACGGATTTATGTATCTTCAGAACACAAAGGCCGGAGAGTTACATCTCTCTGTTGGGACACAGCTGTTCTTAGAGTTTTTGCAGGAGACCATTTGGGAAAAGTTTCTGCCATCAAAGTTAACACATCCAAACAAGGAAAGGTGGGAAACAGTTCTTTTCTTTTTCTATAGGGCAAAGGAGTTCGGCATGGTTTTACAGATTTCTGAAATTATGGGAGAACACGATAGCCACTGTACAACTTGAAGAAGTGGTAAAAGCCAAGTTTAACTGGTGGAGATAACACAGTGTTTTTAGGTTTTGTATTTTAAATTCTTTGTAAAGTTAATTATTTTGAAACTTTTTATTAGGCACCAACATCCTCACAAGAAATATGACTTTAAAAAAGTTGCATTTTGATTTGCTTTATTTTAATATCTAAACTTTTGAAATTGGAAACAAAAAGGGAACAGTGTTTAAATTATAATATTTCATTATTCTGTGATGAAATAAATTTTTATTTTATATACTGCTCTTCTAATCCCCCTTCCCCTAACCATTTAGGCATCTGCTACCTTTGTGATGTTCCCAGTTCAGACAATAACAACAGTTGACTCTCGAATAGTACAGTTAGATTATTTGGATGGAAGATTGCTTGTGTCTTCACTCACTCGGTCCTTCTTATGCGATACTGAGAGGTAAATTTGGTTGCATCATATGCTGTAATTTTTATTAAATAGTAGTTTAAATTAATCAACAAATTTTACCCTTATTTCTATTTATCAGTCTTTATGTTTTTTATAAGGAGAAAGTAGATGTTTGTCTCATTTTTCTCATGTATACTTTTGATACAGTGGATAGTTTTAGAATTCTCCATATTCACTAACAAAGTAGGCTAAATAAAGTATGTTTGCAATTATGTACACTAATGAAAAAGAACATGGAACCATGGAATCCTATAGGTGGAAAGGAAGTTAACTAGTAATTCCTCAAAAATTCAGAAAATGGTCCTGGAGAATTGACCTCTTATTAAAGATCTGAAGTGATCTGAAACTCAGTTCCTAATGCAGTTCATTCTCCTTTGAAATTGCTTGAACAGAGAAAAGAAAACTTAGATAGGAATGTGGAAAACCTTACCCAGGTAGTAGACATTCTTTAAGTTAAGAGTTGATTAAGCAGAACTAAAAACTTCAGTGAAACAAGAAATATTAGAATAAAGTAGAAAGAAATATTATATGGGATTTACCATCAAAAACAATTGACCAGAAAATGTGCTGAAAATTTGAATAATTGGATTCCCCCAAAGCCATCACCAAACAGAAATCTTAGATTTCATATTTCACGAAAGTATAAAAGAAAGCTGCTGAGAACTTCTAAAACCTTAGGGCAAAATGAAAATATAAGAATCTGTAGGTCAACTGAAAGAGATCTCAAATTTAATATATCTAGAAATGGAAGAGTTAAATCCCAAAGCTTTTAGCTTAAAGAAAAAAATATTTCGAGTAGCCAGGGAGAGAGAGTGCCAAAGAACCAAAGTCAGAAGTAGCAGTTATTAAAAGTAAAGGAAAACCTTGAATATGGTAAAACAAAACACAAAAGAAAAAAACTTAATTGTCTATAGACAATTACAACTTATCCTACACATTTGACTATATTCTCTCTTAACAGGAAGAATGGAATATAGTTTATGTAAAAGGGAATAATGGAAACAAGGATGGAGGAGTGAGTTAAAACCAGGTTGTGTAGGGCCTTAAAAACTAGATTGACAACTTTGTATTATGTACTTTAAGGTATAAGGAACCACTACCATTTTTATTTTATTTTTTTGCTGAGGCAATTGGGATTAAGTGACTTGCCCAGGGTCTGACAACTAGGAAGTGTTAAGTATCTGAGACCAGATTTGAACTCAGGTCCTCCTGACTTCAGGGCTAGTGCTCTATGCACTGTACCACCTAGCTGTCCTACCACTGCCATTTTTTAAGCAAGGGAATAAAATGGTCAAACTTGTCCCTTAGGAAGATTATTGTGGCTACTTTATAGAGGATGCAGTAGAGAGGAGAACAGGAAGGAGGTACATTTAAGGCTTTTACAAGGGTATTGACTATGTAGAGAGAAAGGGATGGGTGAGAGAAATGCTGTACATGTAGAATCTATAGAACTTGAAAATGATCTGATTGGTTTACAGAAAGGAGAGAGAAAAGTCAAAGTGTTACATTGAAATTTGCTCTGTATGCTTTTCTGTTTATGTGCTGTATGTCCTTAGGCGAATAGTACTGTATCTGGAAGATAATTATAGGAAACATCGATACCCTAATATTTAAAATGATTATGCTAATTTTTAATTAGTTTAGTTTATTCCCCATCATTTATCCCCAAATTACCTTTTACTATCACTATCACTTCTGAATAATTCATTTTAATTCAGTAAACACTTATTAAGTACTAGGGATGTGGAGACAAAAAAAAAAGAAATAACTGCTATTGTTGAATTGTTTAAAAATAACTCACAAGTAGGTGCAAAATATATAGACATTTTTAAGGGGCTATTAGGAAATATTTGGAAGAATCTCATAAAAGAATTTTTATTTGAGCTCAATCTTGAAGGGAACAGAGGTTTCAAAGGCAGAGGTGCAAAAAGGTGACAGCCAGTGCTGAGATACAGAGGAGGAGGTGGGATGTTGTGTGTGAGGAACAGTATAAAACTAATATAAAGAGGGAAGCACCTAAAGGAAGATAAAGAAAATCACCTTAGAAGAAATGGGCAACGAAATGAAATGATTTGGGTTTTCCTCTTTCTATCACTGTTCATCTTCCTTTTGAAATGCCAACAAATAGGAGAGAAGACTGCCTTGGGTTGGAGAAAGAGGAAATTAAGCTCTAGGATATATCTCCTCTCAAAGCTCTGCCCACAGAAGACATTTAATACAGGAATTTTCAAATGAAAATAAGTTAATTGTTCATTTGGAAAACATTTATGGAACTATTGCATTAGGATCTATTGATAATATGAAAAGGGTTGGTGACATTCTATTCAAGGAGGTAATTAGAGAACTTACATCTATATCTGTAACTGTATAGTTATATCATATGTAATGTATATATGTGCAATATAATAGTATTCATATTTTATTGATGACAACAATGATGATAGGACAAGTTATAATTTTTTAAACATCAGAGAAATTTAATGTCAATTGTTTATTTACTTTTTCTAGTGTTTTTGTCTCTAAATTGTATTCTGCCTTTATGAAGCAATTAATAAACATAAGACAACCTGAAAGTAAACTAAAAATATAAAAGAACATTAGAAATGCTAAACTTTTTCAAGTTCTTGATATAGTTATATGATAATAGTATGTTTGCATATTAGGGGAACAACAGTAAGGAAGATACATACCATTATATGCTGTGGCTATTAGGCCTTGTATTTAATTGCCGTATTGTTGCTTTTAATCTTGTTATAAGCCTACATAACTTGTCCCATCCCTCTTCTTTTTTTTTATTATTAGGGAAAAATTTTGGAAAATTGGTACTAAGGAAAGAGATGGAGAATATGGAGCTTGTTTTTTCCCAGGAAGAAGCTCTGGGACTCAGCAGCCTCTAATATATTGCGCTCGCCCTGGCTCTAGAATGTGGGAAGTGAGCTTTGATGGGGAAGTTCTGAGTACACACCAGTTCAAGAAACTTCTTTCTTCATCACCTCTTCCTGTGATTAATCTAAGGTAGGGATTGTAGGACTGGTCTGTGGTCATTTTAAACTTTTCATGGGAAAAGCTTGATATTTCTTAAGTGCAAAATATATTTCCCAATTAGTCCTTCAAGGATCATTTATTAATTGCCCTCTCTGGATGAGAGGCAATATACCTATAATGCAAATGTTTTAAGGGCTTTTTGATAGTAATCATAAAAGAATTTAATGAGACTAATTTGAGTGCATTTTTTCTTACCTGCTGTGGTTTTAACTTTTATTTTCCCCAGAAATTGTTTTCTTTAAACGTGAAGTAAAAATAAAATAGATGTTCCAAGTCATTAAAGAGGATATTATTTACTTCCTAGATCAGAGCCTGAATTTAATAATACAGTTGGGTCATCTCAGTCTTTGATTTTTCCCAAACTCTTATATATAAGGTAAGCCTCTACTACTAGTTTTCTTATTTCCAGTTTTCTCTTCAAAAATGCAAAAATGTTGTTCTCATTTCATTGATTCCTTTTTAAAAACATTTTTTAATTGATTGTCTTTTAAAGTTGTTTTTAATGCCTCATTTTTTAAAAGAGTTGCCAGTGGCAGAAAGGAAATGATTAATTCTTTTAATTTGGACTATCATATCAAAGATTGTATTATATTAAAGACTGGGACCAAGAGATCCCAGAACTGTGTCCTATTTTTATAATTCCCCATTTCAGTTTTCAAAATTACTTTAGATATATATGTTTTCATCTCTTAATTAGAAGGATCTCTCACAGAAAGGTGTTTTGTGGGCTTATTCTTTAGAAGTTTAATATTTATATCTTTAGAAGAACTTTAATTTTATGTTCATCTGACACCACCATCTAGGTTATAGTGGTGTTTGCATCATTATTATTTTAATCTGGCATTCCTTGGGAAGTAACTTCATGTTTTAAAAAATAATTAGTCCATCTTGTTTGGACACAAAACATGTACCAATAAACAGCCAAATAAACCCCCTTACAAATACATTCTAACTAAAATGGCTTATTAGAAAGTATTTTTTTGACAGAAAGGAAGGATATGTCCTTTAGTGTATTAATGGTACCAACATTGATTATTATATTTAAGCAATTTTTCATGTGAACTTCATTTACATTTACATTTACATTGTTGCCACTGTGTATATTGTTGTTTTTGTCCTGCTTTATGATCTATCTAATCTTTTAATTTCAAAGAAATGTATGCCTTTACCTTGCTCTGATCAGCAATTTCTAACTGTCCCCAAGAAGATTCCTTAAATACCCCAATAGTTTGAAATTGCCCCTGTTCTAGAAGAGATCGTCCCAAGGACATTTCTCTTTGCTTTGCAAACAAAAGATCTACAGCAATACTAGTTATTATTAGTAAGAGTCAGGGTTGACTTAAAGTTTTACATCTGGGTGATTGGAAGCATGATGGAGTTCTTAACATAAATAGAGACTACTTCCTATTAGTGTTGTTTTCATTTCTGTTGTAATCATTATTAATAATCATCAAGCACTTATTAATGGCTTGCTATGTGCCAGGCATTGTTCACAGTTATTAGGATTCTTACAAGGTGCCAAGTCAGTGGAATTGATGAGATAATGATTCTCTAATTTACATGTACTTAGTACTTACTATAATTCCACAAGATTCACACCTTTAAGAGAGCATATATAAGAAGGAGCTCTCAGGGCCAGAGCAGAGAAGCCTACTAGAAGTGCTGAGCCTCAGCCAGTATTCAGTCTGGGACATTCAGAAGTCAGAGAAGTCAGGCTGTCCCCTTTTGCTTCTCCACTGAAACCAAGATCCAGAAGGCTTCCAGAAAAGCTAGCCGAGCCCCAAGTGAAGGAGACAAGACTTGGAAAGAGTCAATAAAGGATTAGGACTTTAACTCCTGGCTGCACTGAACTGAAACTAAGGCTGCCTCCAGAAGCCCCCCAAGAAACCTGCTCCCAGAGAACATTACATTTTGGAGAAAAATATTACACACAGTGTTCTTTTGGTATACTTTTTTCACTCGGTATACTTCATACAAGTCATCTCATGTTTCTCTGACTTTTCATATTCATTATTTCTCATTAAGCATTAACATTCCATCCTATTTATGTACTATATTTGTGCCAAACTACTTTGTTTCTACTTATTTTCTTTATCACAAAAAGTACTTTAAATATTTTGATGTGTAATATGAACAGATTAGGAACTTTTTTCACACAATTCCAAGTTATTTTTCAGAGTGCTTGGACTATTTTATAATTGGCCAACCACATATTAGCTGTTGATCTACCAATGACTTTTCTTACATTGATTATTATCCTGTCTCATTTTTGCTAATTAGATGGGTATTAGGTAAAAACTCTCTTTTGTTTTAATTTGCATTTATTTGTGATCTAGAAACTTTTTTCATAGGGTTATTGCATTTCTTCTTTTGAAAACTGAACATCCTTTGGCAGTGTATTTATTAATGAGTGGTTCTTTGTCTTTATATTTGTGTCACTTGGGGCAGCTAGATGCAGTGGATAGAATACTGGCTCTGAAGTCAGGAAGATCAGAGTTCAAATCCAACCTAATATACTCAACACTTACTTGCTATGTGACCCCTGGGCAAATCACTTAACCCTAATTGACTTGTCAAAACTACAGACAAACAAAAATAGCCTATATTTGTGCCAGTTGTTCTGTATATTTTGGAGAACAGACTTGTAACTGGGATATTTGAATGCATAGATATGTTTTTTCCTACTTTCTTGCATTGATTTTGTTCATGTAAAATCTTTTTATTTGCATGGAATTGAAATTGTCTATTTTGACTTCTATAAGATAGTTTTTTCTCTTCTAAAAGATTTCTTAGGTTGACATCTATTTCTTATAATTTAGCATTTCCATTGTGTTTGGCTAAGTTTCACCAAATCAATAGTTTTAGTAGATAAAATAGGAAACATGACTCTTTAAAACTATATCACCAATTATCTGCTGTACTAGCAGATCTGGCTTGGTTTCTTATATGAAAGGCTGAGTTCTTGGGAATTATAGGGTAGATCTGGGTATCCTAATGTCTAGGAAATGAATGCACACATGTACAAAGCCTTGAGCTCCTTTGACACTTGTTTTTTTTTCTTGCAGTGAGCATTATGTCTTAACTTGGAATGAAAGAGGCATTTATATTTTCATTCCCCAGAATGTTCAAGTTCTTCTTTGGAGTGAAGTCAAAGGTAGCCCTTGTTATTATGCCATTATTTACTTGAAAATTGTTCATTCAATACACATGTTAAAAATTGCTTTTAGGCAGAAGAAGCCTGTGTTTGGTAATGGGAGAAGTACAGAAATTTTTAAATAAGATTTGCTTCCTGCCCTATATAATCTTGTATTTGTGTAAAAGGTTTAGTACTTTAAATAGATTTTTCTTCAATGAATGAAAAATCACTTATTAAAAACATTTTGTGCAAATCACTTTGCTAAACTTTAGAGGTACAAATAGAGCAACATAGTCTCTGCTTTTGAGGGGCCCACATTCTTTTTTTAAAAAAATTATTATTATAGCTTTTTATTTACAAAACATGCATGGGTAATTTTTCAGCATTGACCCTTGCAAAACCTTCTGTTCCCCCATCTCCTCCCCTAGATGACAAATAGTCCAATATATGTTAAATATGTTAAAGAATATGTTAAATACTACACACACACACACACACACACACACACACACACACACACATTTATATAGTTATCTTGCTGCACAAGAGAAATCAGATCTAGAAAGGTAAAAAAACCTGAGAAGGAAAACAAAAATGCAAGCAAACAATAACAGAAAGAGTGGAAATGCTATGTTGCAATACACACTCATCTCCCTTAGTTATCTCTCTGGGTGTAGCTGATTCTCTTCATCATTGAACAAGGAGAATTAGTTTGAATCATTTCATTGTTGAAGAGAACCACATCCATCAGAATTGATCATCATTATAATTTTCTTGTTATTGTGTACAATGATCTCCTGGTTCTATTCACTTCACTAAGCATCAGTTCATGTAAGTCTCTCCAGGCCTCTCTGTATTCATCCTGCTGGTCATTTCTTACAGAACAATACTATTCCATAACATTCATATACCACAATTTACCCAGACATTCTCCAATTGATGGGCATCCATTCAGTTTCCAGTTTCTAGCCACTACAAACAGGGCTGCTACAAACAGAGGGGCCCACATTCTAATGTGGTATACAATAAATATAGATGAAAAGTTTTAATTCCAAAATGGATGGTAAGTTCCCTTGGTCTTTAGTGGGGCAGCCATAGAACAGATGCTCATGTTTCTTTTGTACCATTTCTGCTGATAAAACCACATCGGTTTCTGATGCTTGTCAATGTCAAGAACTTTGGTAACAAGAACTTTCTTTTCTGGGCCTTGAGTAGCTGTGGTTGTGACCTCTCTGGGAACAGCTACCAGGTTGCATCTATATGGGGGTTGCTGCACTGGTCTGGAAGCATGGATCCAAGAGTTCAGACTCAAAGCCTTGGGCTAGTTCCATTGCATCTGAAGAGAGATTGTGTTCAGGGTGATGGGGTCTTTGGCTTTGTTGGCTCATGCTTCCTCTCTTCTTTGACATAAAACTGCTACTTAGTAGATTGTTTTTTTGATAAATTTCTTAACTCTCCTCAATCCTCTTTAAATTTTATTATTTCCTGTTCTGAGTATAGTTAACTACCTTTAATTACAAACCCTTCTGAGTTCCATTTTGGGGCTTAATAGAAGCTTGGGGGAAAGGCAGTGGCTCTCTTTCTTATGTCATAGACTGTTCAAGCTGTCTTTGCTATTAGTGAGTGATCGTTGGGATGATCCTTGATTATGCTACTTCCTGATACTCTTGCTTCTTTTCTATAAGGCAGGAAAACAGTAAGGGGAAGTTTACAGTAATCTCAGGATGATGCTTCCCTCAAAGTTCCCTCTGTTAGGCAGTTTTCAAGCCCCTCCAGACTCCCCTCTTTTTTCTACAAGGCATTTAGTTGCTAGGAATTGTTGTAGTCTATTTGCATACTAGTTGAACGTCAGCTTCCCCAAAACTTTTACTTTGACATAAACTACCCCCTTCTAAATGAATGAATTTATCTTCTACAGAGATAAAAGGTGGTTTCTCATTACTTTTCTTTTTTTTTTTTTTTTGATCAGTCAAGCAACAAACATTTATTAAACATCCATTATGTGTCACAGCTATGCTATGTGCTACAGATACAGGTACCAAAAACACAACTATCTCTAGATAATGAAGATGGCTTTAGGCTATTAAAATCAATCTTTTCTTTTTACCTCTGAATGTTTCATCTCACTGACAATGGATAATATAAATCTTTTGACACTCAGGCAACTTGTCCCAAAATAATATTCCCCAACTTTTTTTTTTTTGTTGTTCTGTGAATCTCTTCATTTATTTATTTTTTTTAAAGCTTTTTATTTTTAAAACATATGCATGGATAATAATTCTTCAACATTAGCCCATGCAAAACCTTGTGTTTCAATTTTTCCTCTTTTCCCTCACCCTCTCCTCTAGATGGCAAGTAGTCCAATATATGCATTAATCATGGTAGAAATATATGTTAAATCTAATATATGCATACATATTTATACAGTTATCATGCTGCACAAGAAAAATCAAATCAAACTGGAAAAAAATTAGAAAGAAAATAAAATGCAAACAAACAGTAGCAAAAAAAGTGAAAATGCTGTGTTGTGAACCACACTCATTTCTCATAGTCCTTTCTCTGGATGTAGATGGCTCTCATCTCCTGATTCTCTTACTTAGCATCAGTTCATGTGAGTCTCTCCAGGCCTCTCTGAAATCATTCTGCTGATTATTTCTTATAAAACAATAATATTCCATAGCATTCATATGCCATAATTTATTCAGCCATTCTCCAATTGATGGACATCAGTTTCCAGTTTCTTGCTACTACAAAGAGGACTGTCACAAACATTTTTGCTCATGTGGGTCCCTTTCCCTCCTTTAAGATCTCTTTGGGATGTAGGTCCATTAGAAACACTGATGGAGCAAAGGGTATGCACAGTTTTATAGCCCTCTGGGCATAGTTCCAAATTGCTCTCCAGAATGGTTGAATCAGTTCACAACTCCACCAACAATGTATTAGTGTCCCAGTTTTCCCACATCCCCTCCAACATTTGTCATTATCTTTTCCTGTCATCTTAGCTGTATGTTCTGACTAGCTTTCTGGAGGGCCTTCGGACCAGCCTTGATTTCAGCAGAATAATCACCATGAGAATAATCAGGGATAAAATCCAAAGTCTTTATTATCTCCTTCACAGTCTGTCTCCTTCACCTGGGGCTGGGCTAGCTCTCTGGAGGCTCTCTAGGAATGTGTCTTGGTTTCAGTAGAGGAATGCAGGAGGCAAGAGAGCCACCACAAGGCTGAGCAAAGATGGAATTTCTGTGGCTGACTTTGTCCTCAGTTTAAATACTTTATTACAGTTACATCAACTGTAGAACTATTACATCACCATGCTAAGTAACTACATATATGTAAAATAGATAACCATTGTCTTATCAATTCCACTGAGTTAACACCTTGTTGTAAGAATCCTTGTTTCAGGTGCTTTTCTCCAGAGTTCTGGCCCATTACACTTAGCCAGTCTGACAGGTATGTAGTGATATCTCAGACTTGTCTTAATTTGCATTTCTCTGATCAGTAATGATTTAGAGCACCTTTTCATATGATTAGAAATGGTTTTAATTTCTTTGATAATTGTTCATATTTTTTGACCATCTATCAATTGGAGAATGGCTTGGATTCTTATAAATTTGAGTCAATTTTCTATATATTTTAGAAATGAGGCCTTCATCAGAACCCTTGAACATAAAAATGTTTTTCCCAGTTTTATTGCTGCCCTTCTAATCTTGTCTGCATTAATTTTGTTTGTACAAAAACTTTTTAACTATTTAAATATAGTCAAAATTATCTATTTTGTGATCAATAATGATCTCCAGTTCTTCTTTGGTCACAAATTCCTTCCTCTTCCACAGATCTGAGAGGTAAACATCCTAATGTTCTAATTGCATATAGTATCACTCTATATATCTAGATCATGAATCCATTTCAGCTTTATCTTGGTATATGGTGTTAGGATCAATGCCTAGTTTCTGCCATACTAGTTAACAATTTTCCCAGCAGTTTTTTTCAAATAGTGAGTTCTTTTCCCAAAAGCTGGGGTCTTTGGGTTTGTCAAAGACTAGATTATTGTAATCATTGACTATTTTGTCCTGTGAACCTAACCTATTTCACTGACCAGCTTCTCTGTTTCTTAGCCAGTGCGAAATGATTTTGATGACTTCTTCTTTATAATATAGTTTTAGATCTGGACAGCTGGGCCACTTTCATTTGCATTTTTAAAATTAATTTCTTTGAAATTCTTGACCTTTTGTTCTTCTAGATGAACTTTGTTATTATTTTTTCTAGATCTGTAAAGTAATTTCTTGGGAGTTTGATTGGTATAGCACTAAATAAGTAGATTAATTTAGGTAATATTGTCATTTTTATTATATTCACTTGGCCTACCCAAGAGTACTTGATATTTTTCCCAGTTATTTATATCTGACTTTATTTGTATAGAAAGTGTATTGTAGTTTTTCTCATATAGTTCCTGACATCCTTGGCAGCTAGTCTCATTATTTTTCAATAACAGTCCTTTTTAATTTGTTTGACACTGAAGGGAACACACAATTGATGTTTACTTTAATGCAGCTTTGATCTTTTGTTTGATTACAACATAACAATCACAGTAAAGATCAGAAGGTCATAGATTCTAAATTGGCAGGGAGGAATGAATGAAGGGAGCAAGCACTTGTTATATACTTAAATATGTTCTAGGCATTGTTAAGAGCTTGACTTGGAGCTATCCTGGAAATTATTACTTATCTTCATATTACGGTTGAGGAAATAGGCAACAGGACAAATCACTTGTCAGGGTAGTGTCTGAGGCTGGATTTGAACTTGGGTCCAGATACCTAGCTCCCCCAAAGACTTCTAATCTAACTTCTTTATTTTATAGATGAGGAAATTGTGGTCTGGGGAGATTATGAGATTTTCCCCACATCAGACAGATAGTAAATGTCAGGGGCGAGATTTGAACTCAGGTCCTTTGACTCCAGAGTTAATGTTTCTCCTCCTAAATAATAATGCTTTTAAAAATATAAAGGCAGTTAAACCATCCTTTCAACTTCTCCCATCATATTTTATTTGAGGAGGTGGGGTGGAAGATTTCTCATTGTATAATATACACTTTGAAATACAAATAATTTTTTTTGTAATATAAAGAAACTTTGCTCCCTTAAATTTATCCTGAAATATACTGTTTAAACTTAACAAAAAAAAAATGATGTGTTCTTTTTTTTCCTCCTCCTAAAGATATTCAGGATGTGGCTGTTTGCAAGAATGAGCTTTTCTGTCTGCACATGAATGGAAAAATCTCACATTTGTCCTTATTGTCTGTGGAGCGTTGTGTGGATCGCCTGCTTAGGAGAGGCTTGTGGGCTTTGGCTACCCATACGTGTCTTCTTTTCCAAAACTCAATCGTCCTTGGCAGAGTGAGTTAGACATCAAAAAAATTGTTGTCAGTATTCTAGCCTTATAGCTTGTCTACTAAATGTACTCTTAGTCCTTTCCACACATACTTGTGTCCTAATGATTGAAGCCCGTATTGTCAGTTAACAAACATTTATTAAGCACATACTATGGCCAAGTTTTTACGTTAAGTGCTAGAGATCAGAAAGAAAGGCAAAAATGAGGTCTCTTCTTTCAGGGAACTCACATCCTACTGGGAGAGACAACATGGAAACAATTCTGTGCATAGAAAATAAAAAGAAAATAGAGGGAAAATCATTTTGGGGAGGCACTAATGAGGGATGTAGTAGAGAGCAGATCTGGAAGGCCCTGATCTGATTTTGGAAGTGGGGAAGCCAGAAGGAGACAGGGAGGAGAATCAATGAGAAGGAACAGAATCAGGAGATGGGGTGGTGTGAAGCAGCAGTGATAAAGTTCAGGCTGCTGGATCATCCAGCACATGGAACAAGGCATAAAAAGTGAGCAGACAAGAGAGGAAGAAGAGGGTCAGGTTATTTAAATACTAGAGCATTTTATATTTGATGGTGGAGGTATCAAGGAACTACTAATATTATCGAATGGGGAATAAACTCTGTAGTTTAGGAAGTTTGGCAGCATTGGTAGGATGGTTTGGAGACAGGAAAGACATGAGAAGGGGAGATGAATTAGAAAGCTCTTATAGTAGACCAAGTGTGAGAACCAACATTAGGGCAGGGCCGAGTGAGTAGAGAGAAGGGGAGATCATCTATGAGATATGTTGGGATTAGGTTATGAAGGACTTTACAAATGAAAGAGAGTAATACATTATCCTAGAGGCAACAGGGAGCCCTTGAAGTTTATTAAGCCAAGGAGTAACGTCATTGTTTCTGTGCTGAAGGAAAATCATTTTGGTAATATCTTGGAGAATGGCTTGACATGTGGGGAGAACTCTAGGCAGGGAGACTAGTTAGTAGGCTATTAGGATCTGGATGAGAGGTAACGGGGCTGAATGTTAAAAAACTTCTGAGCATGACCATTTCTGGTGATGACTGGAATCACTCTTTGAATTTTGTTTAAAAGTAAAATTTAGCGAAAATTTAATCCAAACTTGACTTAAGTTTTCCTTTATTTTATGAAAAATGATTTAAAAGTGGTGATGATGATTTTTTTGTGGCTATATGTTATAGCTGATTAAATTCTTGATTCCTAAGACAGATGCATTCATAGTCATTTTTCTCCTTATTGAGCATTCTTAGAAGATATTTATCTTAAGCTCATCTGCCATGTTATTTATTTGAATACACATCTACACTAAACATCAGGATATCCAACCAGCTTGCTGTAGCAGTTTAGCAAAGACATTAATGGATATTTTCTTACCATTTTCCTAGGCAAGGAAAACTTTACCTGTTGACAAATTGGAGCACTTGAAATCACAACTGGACATCACAACCCAAAGTGATCTAATTGCTCAACTGGAAGAATTGATTTCAAAACTGGAACCTTTAGATTCTGCCTGCAGCAGTAGGAGAAGCTCCATTTCCTCACATGTAGGTGTGCTTAGCACTCACAAACTTATTGACTGGAGAGTATGGTTTGCCCATGTTATATTGAGCACAGTCAGAGTCATATTCTTGGGACAAACTTCTTTCCACACAATAGTTTTCTTCAGGCCCTTTCTTTGACTGAAGATCAGCTAAATGAGATTGTCCTTTGGTAATCTTAATGCTGTATTTCTGTTTCTGTTCTGAGTTAATTGATTTCCATTCTCAGATACATCTGCTTTTTGTTTCCTTTTTGACTTGTTTAGATTGTCTAATGAACTTAAAGCATCAGTTTAGTTGATCTTAGTTATTTTCAGTGCAGGTCAAATTCTCTTAAGAACATTATTTCATTTCATGTGCACTGTCATATCACGTCTTTTTGGGGAATACAGAATATTTGTCCATTTTGCTTATGGAAAAATCAGGTTGAATGGGGTTAAATGGTTCCATTAGAGGGAAAAAATAACTTTCCCAACAGCTGGAAATGAAATGGAAATCCCAACCTTTCTTCACAAGTTACTTGCTTCAATTGTGGCTTATACTGGACACAAAAGAAATAAGCCAGAGGTCATTAATGTAGAATGTTGGGATTCTAGATTCTAAATTTCTAGATTCTAGATTTATAAATCTAGAATTCTTCCTTTTTAAGTCTTTCAAAACAAATAAAAAACTCCCCAAAACATGTAATTAAGCCAAGGGTTATTTGGTTTTATGTAATTGTTTTATTTTTAGGAAAGTTTCAGTATTTTAGACTCTGGCATTTATCGTGTCATTAGTCGAAGAGGCAGCCAGTCAGATGAAGACTCTTCTTCCCTTCATAGCCAAACACTTTCAGAAGATGAGAGACTTAAGGAATTCACTCTACAGCATGAAGAAGAGCGCCCAGACCAGGGTAATGACTCCCAAGGCCATAAAGTTTTCTGTTGCCTGTTGATGGAAGTGCTTTGGAATTCTAGTGTTTTGTCCATGCTAGCCCAGGATCTACTCTTTTCTACCATGAGTTTCTGTTTGAAAAATTTTGTGTTTTTTGCTTAATTTTTATTGACTGATTTTTCTTTTTAAAGTTGTTTTGATGATGCTTTTTGTTTTTTCTGACAGTGTCATTTCTAGACATATTTGGCTAGACATTCCATTCACCACCCCCTGCCTTTTTCTTGTCCAAGAAAGAGAAATATTTAAGCAAAACTAAATTACACAATCCTCATGTCTGATAGTATGTGCATATTCTGAATCCTGTGCTCTTCTACTGTGTATTTATTATTGCTTTGGCTGACAGATGGCAGCTAAGCTCTTATTGTTTTAGAAAGATTGGGTTCAATATGTAAATAGATTCTCTTTGTTACCTTTAGGCTAAAGTTTTCTGTTGCTAAACCAGCCTCCTAATTATGATTCTGTCAGATGCTGGAAAGCTATAGGTGTCAAAGACAGGTTGTGATTCCTCAGTGGCGCTGGGGTTTTTCCTCATGAACCATAATATTCTCCAAGGATCAAAAAGTAATTACTGTGGGGGCTGTTTCCTCTATTTTGTTGTGCTCAGCAAATTTAAAATTAAATGGTTTATTGAGCGAGAGTTTAATTGAGATTCTAAGCTCCTTTTGGACTTACGGTGAAAGAAGGCACAATTCAGTTGGGATTTTAAAGTGAGCTGTGCTACATGCTAGGTACACAAAAAAATTTAGATCCATCTTAGTCTCTGTCCTTTATGGATCCTATTTTTGAGAAGGGAGATATGACACAATTACCCATGATTATTTCACCATAAAGGGCAAGTAGATAAAATGAGGAGGAAGGCTCTGAATTGTTACAAAAATAAAGGCCCATTGCTCACTACTCATTGCCTCACCTCTTTTGTGGTTAGGCAGTTTGGATCCATACTATAATCTGTGTTCTGTCTTTTCCTATTTGGGTCTCGTGATTGGGTTTTTGTTTTCATTTTGTTCATTCATTTCAAATTAAAAAAAAATTAAATATAGGAAGCCCTAGTGTGATCAAATTTTGTTTTTTCACACTGCTCCTTCCTCCCCCAATTCTGTTTGTCAGACACTGTATCTCATGCTTCAGTGACAGATGAGTCAGATCGGAATGAAGCTTTTCTTCCATTTGGCATTCCATTATCATTTCGTTCTTCATCTCCTCTCGCCTCTCTTCAGGCTGTCAAGGAAAGGTATATTATTCCTCAATCACTTTAAAAAAATTGTTTCCCCTCACTCATCACTTTGACATTTCAGTATGTTTAGAAAAAAATTATTAAATTAAGAAAGTTTGAAGCTCTAGATGTTTTAGCTAGGAGAATGCTATCTTCACTTAGTCTGAGAAAGTGTGTGAGCAGATGACTATATGGTTTGTTGCAGATATAGGATGCCTACAAAGAGGGCCCTTCCTCTTGCCAACAAGTATTAGGTTTCAGTAGTAGGGAAAAAAAACATTTCCCCAGTTTCTTGATCTTGCCTTAAATTGAGTTCAAAATCGAGAAATTAATCCTAATTCTTCTTGCTTTGGTAAACAAATTCTGGAAGAACATTCACAGGTTGTCTTAATAGAAGCTTTTATAACATTGCTTTAAGTGATGATATAAATCTAACTCGATGTAAATTTTGATTGTTGTGCTTGCTGTAATAGTGGTTGCCTGAATAACCATTGAAAGTCTCCTGAAGCAATCTTTGTGTTCTGCTCTTTCATGAGGGGGATGAATGGTCACATAGCTCACTTTAATTGATTTGAAACCAAAACTGAAGCATATATGGAATAAAATAATTTTTTAAACCATCATTCACAACAATGTTTTTTCTGGCTCTTTTAACAAATTCAGTTCAACTACTTAGTAACTACTTAGTAATCACTTATTATATGCATGGTACCAGAAGAGAGGAAAAGATGGCTGAATCATGGTTCAGGCCTCTTAGACTTTAAGGTTTATTAAGAAAGGAAGTAAAAAAAAATATCTTATGTGGGTTAGAGATGAAGTATGTAGTTGATGAAGAAGTTATCTCTAAGTGTATTTTCTTTTGTAATAAACAAAGTCCAACCTGAGTTGTAAGATGCTGTTGTGGTACAAGCCTCAAACATTGAATCTTTTATTCTTCTGACCATAGAAATTCTTTCACTTTAACTTCCAGTGTTTCCAGTTTTGTGCGGAAAACTACTGAAAAGATTGGCACACTTCATTCAAGTCCTGATTTGAAAATGAGACCTGAACCCAGAGGCGGTGAGCAGCCTCCTGAGGAAGATGCTAACATAATGGCTTGTCCACAGGAAGATGAAAATGAGTGAGTCTTAAGTATAATTAAACCATAGATGAGGATGCAAAACTGGCATGTGGAAATGGAACAAGACTTTATAGGAGCAGAATGCAGCTATGCCCTCATGAAAGAAAGAGGGCTGAACTTTGACTCAGGACTGAGTCCCAGGCCTGTCTCTGACACATAATACTGGGTGACCCTGGAGTACCATCTGTTCTCTCCGAGCCTCCATTTTTTTTCTCTATGACGTGGTTTCTGTAGAAGCTAAGAGACAGAGATGAGAAGGGAGAGCATTCCTGACGTGGGAGATGGAATGTCTGGTGTTAGGAAGCTGGGAGGCCAGTGTCCCTGGCCCCCAGAGTACTGGTGAGGAGGAAGGACACTGGGAAGGTAGAGAAGGGCCAGGTTTTGGAGGGCTAGAGAAGCCATAGGATGCCTAAGCTTGTTGGGGCATAAAGATGTAGAAGAGAGTCTGGATGTCTTTGAATCCCTCCCTTCTTAAAGCCGAAGAAAACAGCAGTGGAGGCTGAGTCTGATGTGAGACTCCCAAAGCTCTTCCAGCGGTGGCCTCCCACTGTTGGATTGGTTTCTGAGTAGATGGTGTTCTTCTTACTCACTAGGGAGATACTGTTGTGTTCAGATTGAGCTTGGCAGCAGGAAACCTGGGGGCTGCTTGCCCAGATTCTGAAAATCTGGAGCCGTTTTCTCAGAAAAACTATTTAAAGCTCTAGTCCTGATCAGTACATTGACTTTTGTTATTTACTTCTTACCCAGAGCTTCCAGCTTTGAGTATCAATGTCCTTATCTCTTCTGCCTCATTGTATTGTTGTGAGAAAATTTTGTTGTGAAAGTTCTATATAAATATAAATGAATATGCATTATTTTAAAACATGGGAGTCAGGTCAGCAAGCATTTATTAAATACTCACTATGTGCCAGAGGTATGCTCTGGAGATACAAATGAGGGCAAAACCTGTGGGAGTAAAAAGCAAATGGAAAATACTCCTTAGATCATGAAATGCCTACCTGTAGAAGGTTCCTTCTTCTGTCTTGATTGGCTGGACAGCATATTCTGGTTCTTTCTTCCTTTGTTCTCATTTCACCTTTGTTGTCATTTCATTTTCACTGTGAAAAGTATTTGAATATTAACTTTTATGTTGGCCCTTTACCTTCTAGCTGCTGACTTCTGAAGGAACCCTAAGTAAAATACATATTCAGATGATTGTAATTCACTGGCAGCTTATTAGGAAAAAGACCAGAGTGGGCTGGCAGCTGATTGTCCAGATATTCTGTTTGGGGAGGGTCAAGACAACATGTCTAGTACTTTCTTTCCTCAAGCAGAGAGAGCTACTAGTGAGTCCTGTCTTAACAGCATACAATTGGTCCCTGACACACCATTTACATGACCTTGTTGTTGTCCTAGGAACTCTGGAGGATTGTTGGCTCTGTGTTCACTACTTCTTGACTGTGGTACTGGAGCAGGGTCCTGGGCTAAGCAATGGGGGAATCTCTGAGAAATCTTGAGAGGGCAGCTTGCTGGTTGCCTTTTATCAAGTCCCTAAGAATCTGTGTAGAGAGATACAAGCCTTTTGTACCCATAAACAGATAGTACTCATGTACCCCAATTTAGTACCTTCCTTTTCTATGAGTCTCATGCTTATTGTTTATATTTCTTTTCAGGAAAGATGTGAAAAGTCAGTCTTCAGAAGAAAATAAACTACACGAACTCAATGTAGCAACTACTGCAACAGTGTAAGAAAGGACTTTAATAACTTCAATGAACTGAGTTGTAAATACATAATTATAGTCACTTAGGAAAGACTTTGTGAAACTAGCAGCAACTGCTGTGCTGGATTGGGTCACCTAAAGACTGATGGAGTGACACAACCCTATGTCATACTTTTAAGTGAATATTCTCTGAGAATAATTAGGCAAATTCTTTTTGAGAAAATAGTCAAAAATTGAAAATTAATAGTAGTGTTTATTTATTTGGGACCTAATTATGTAATTTTTTATTATTTGCTTTAAAATTTTTTTGAAGTCTTCCTGAAAATTTTTTGAAATTAAAAAAAAGGTTTATTGATACCATTTTTTTTAAAGCATCATCATGAAAATGTAGAAATACATATAGAAGAATTGCACATGTTTAACATAGATTGGATTGTTTGCTGTTTAGGGGAGGGGGCAAAGGAAGGGAGGGAGAAAAAATTGGAATACAAGGTTTTGCGAAGGTGAATATTAAAAACTATCTTTGCATTTATTTTGAAAATAAAAAAATTATTTAAAAAAATTATCAGTTATCTTTCCCATAGTATATCATAGTATAGTATTTGTCATATCACATGACAAATATATATATATTTTTAACAGAGGCATTTGGGGTCAAATGACTTGCCTAGGATCACACAGCTAGGAAGTATTAAGTGTCTGAGGCCAGATTTGAACTCAGGTCTTCCTGATTTTTGTGCTGGTACTCTATATACTGTGCCATCTAGCTGCCCCTACAAATAATTTTTTTAAAGTCCCAGAAAAAAGAAAAAGGAAAACAAATCAGCATAATTGATCAATAAATTAAAAAAGTGAGAAAACATTACAGTGTAATATGTAATACCTGTGGACCTTTCACCTCCACAGAGGTGTTGGTTGGGAGTTTCATATCTCTTTGTTTGAATACTGTTTGATCTTTGTAATTTTTTTATATTCACTTTTGGGGTTTTGGGGTATTCTTCATTCTCATACAGATTGAAGCTTCAAGATCCTCAGGTTCTATTTCAGCCTACATCTCTGAGATTAGTTCTACAGGAGTGGCTTTTACACTTAGAAAAAACATTTACAATGAAGGATCATTCCATCATTTCAGAGACTGTCAACTCAAATACAAAGACAAACCAGGATATGACTTTGCTTGATGAATCTAAAAAAGAAATTTTAGAAGCAAGTATTGGACAAGAACAAAATAATTGTTCAGATAGTGAAAATTCTATAGGCACAATAACAAATGAACCAGTAAACTTTTCGAGGGAAATGTCAGATGACCTTTTTCGAATATATGCTCCATGTTTCATAGAAAACAGTCTTAAGAAGGACCTGGCTGAACTGACAACTCTGTGTCTGGAATTAGGTGTATTTAGTTCTAATGTCACATGTGTAAGTATGGATCAAGATATACAGCAGACCTGGATTCCTGCTTGTCAGTTTATAAAGAAGTACTTTTTTCTCTTGGACTTGGAAAGAGTAAAGCATTGTGCCAAGATTAGATATTCTGACAATCCCAGGATTTGGGATACTTATGTTGAAGGGCTGAAAGGTAATTATTATTATTGTTATTATTATTATTATTATTATTATTATTATTTTGCTTTGAAGTGGTTGAAGAAAAGGGATGTATAGCATCTTGGATTGTAGGATTTCAGAAAATAAAAAGAAGTTTGTAACATTTCTTAACAGCCAGCAACTTTCCTTTTAATCTTAGTTTAGTTTTTCAAAACATTTCTTAAATTTTTATTTACCTTATTTTTATATATTTTATTTTTCAAATGAAGATTTACCTTCTCTTTTTCCTTCTCTCCTTTATAATTGAGAAAGGAGAAACAATAAAATTGTTATGAACATGTATAGTCAAGGAAAACACATTTCTGCATTGGCCATATACAAAAAAAAGTCAGCCTACATTCTGAATCCATTATCTCTATATTAAAAAGTAGCAGGCCTGTTTCATTATGAATCCTCTGGCATTATGGTTGGTCATTGTGATTATTTAAGTTTTTCAGACTTAATTATCTCTTCAGTATTGATGTTAAAATTTTTTTCCTGTTTCTGTTTTAGCCTTGAGTGAGTTCATACAAATCTTCTCAGGTTTCTCTGAAACAATTACCTTCATTCTTTTTTATAATACAGTGATATTCCATCATGTTCACATGATGTAATTTCTTTATCCATTCTCCAAGTGATGGAAACTCAGTTTCCAATTCTTTGCTACCACAAACAGAACTACTATAAATATTTTTGTGCATATGGGTCTTTTTCTTCTTTAAATTTTTGGTTATAGATCTAATACTGTTATTGTTGGATCAAAAACTAGGCCCAGTTTGATATCTTTTAGGGCATCGTTCCAAATTGCTTTCCTGAATAGCTGGACTGCAACACAATTCCACCAACAGTGCATTTTAATTGAATATTATTTTTTCAACTTCTGTTGAAGAGAAGCTGAAGTGTATTTTAAGGGGAGGTAGGTGAGGTATTACTTGCTGTATGATCTTTTCTATAAAATGGAGATAGTGATATTTTTCACTATACAGAAATATGAGTACCAATGAGACTTCATATAAAATGTGAAGTGCTATATAAGCTATAACTGAAGACATAATTCTGATTTTGCCCAGAAATTATATTGCCATACATTAATATCTTTGTCAGTATTGAGTAATTTGTGTTCTATATGCACATTGGACTTTGGTACTTAGGATATTCCTGCCATTATTCAAAAGATTTTTGGAACATCCTAGAACTATTTTAAAAACTATTTTCCCAGGTAAGTACTTGCTATGTTTTTCATTCAAAATAGTATCATCCAGTTTGATCACCTCTTTTCTTCTTATTCTCTTCCCCTTACCAAATGATTTGTTTCAAAATTAAATCTCTGAGAGGAGGAAGAATGGCCAACAGTAAAATTAGTCAAACACTGGGCTTTGATGGCAATTCCTAAGATATTTTAAACACTGTTAGCCCTCCTTGGAATGGGAGTCTGGCTTTTCAAGGGAGCTTCTTGGTAGGTGGCAGTACTTCTTTGGGAATTTAGCTTATTCGGCTTGTTTAAAAATATCATATTCTTTGATAATTTTATCTTGAACAGTTTCTTGGATTTTAAAGTTTTTTATGTGCATGCTTTTTCTTCTCTACTAGATTGTTAATTCCTTGAGAACAGGGACCATGTGATATTTGATCCTCTCCATAGTGCCTAACATAGGGACATGTCTGGAACAAGAGTCCAGTTAGTGTTTGTTTTATAAATGCATTAAGTGCCTAATGCTAAATGAGGGAAGACAAGAAGACTATTTTGTTTTTCAGAAATGGCACATTCCAGTCCTGTGCCTCTAGAGATGGATGACGGAGATATGTTGACAGTGTTAAAAGTCTTAGATGGCTTGACCCGTTCAGATAACTCTCTATTTATGGCCCATGTCATCAGGCAAGTTGTCTTTTATGATTCTTTCTGGGATTACAGTACATGTATTTTTCTTGGATCTCATCAGGCACTAAATTCTATGTAGTTAAATAGTTGGAAACTTTTAAATCACTAATTGATAATATTCTTTCACTCAAAAAGTCTTTTATGTTGGCACTAAGTTAAAATTGTGGCCCCTTTGTTTCTGTACTTTAGAGAAGATGGAACTGGCTCTTGTACAGATGTCAATTAAGATGTACCTTGTTTTCAAGACAGGATCTTTTGTTGGGTGAAGAACTCAGATGGCCAAGGGATGAAGTATGGAGGATACAACTCTAATATTGAAATGGGGAGTTGGGGTATTGGAATGAGAATAGAAATCGAGGAGAGGGGTATGCCTTTTTATTTGGTTTGTACATAAAATCAACCAAACATGAAATTTGTTCTTGTCTCTCGAGAGGAGAATTAGAACCAATGCAAGTTAAAGAGATATATTCTAGTTTAGTAGTAAAGAACTTAGCCATAGACCTATTAGAAAATGAAAGGGGCTGTTTTGGTAATTATTGATCCACCTGTCAGTGTAGGTATCCAAGTGAAGTTGTAATCACCACTTATCTAGGAGAGAGAGGGGATTCATGCTTTTTGGAGTGACCTTGGAGGTTCTTAACATTTCTGAGAATATCTGATTCTTTGCAGGCTTTATGAAAAGTTTGGGGAAAAAGCCCTTAGGTGCTTGGTCAAGTTTTTCCCATCCATTATGCCATCAGATATCATGCATCTTTGTCGGAATCATCCAGCCCACTTTTTAGTCTATTTGGATAGTCTTGTGAAGTCAAAACCTGAAGATCAGAGGTGAGTGACAAATGCTTTTTTCCTTTTTATGGAAAAATTATTTTTAAAAATTGTTGATTACAATAAGGTTGAGAAAGAAATTTGGGCACTTAGCTGAATTTAATCTTGGTCTGTGAGCTGAGATGTGGGAATCCCAATTTAAACTTTTGGTATCAAAAATGCAAGCTATCCTTCAAGTCTTATCTTCTGTATCAAGCTGTTGTAAGATTTTAAAGTTCAAAATAGCTATCACAAATGACTCATGTGTTTTAGAAGCCAAACATAAAAGAACTTTAATAATATCTAAAAGCAGCAAAGAATAGACCTTTTGCAATAATAAAACCAGCATATAAGGATAATAACTAAACACTCTACAATTATTAATACAATAACCAGAATAGATGAAAAAGAGAGAGAGAACATCACCAATTTGGGGGAACACCAATTCTGATTCACTGTGGCTGCGAAGTCCCATGCTCAGCCTATGACTCCGGAACTAGGAGGATCCAGGCACAGCGTCCTCTCCATGGATGAGACTCCAATGAGCCATTTCAGAGCAGGCGCTTTTATGGAGTTGCAGACAAAGAAGGCTTTGGG